>NC_012879.2:32626372-33348024 GCF_000003195.3 Sorghum bicolor
AAAAAGAAAAAAAAAAAAAAAAAAAAAAAAAAAAAAAAAAAAAAAAAAAAAAAAACCCCCAAAACCACGACGCAGACTGAAGCCGGCTACTATGGTATGGTTCACTGCAAAACATGCACAATCTTGTATCAAGATTAGCACTATCTCCAAACAGGCCAAACTGAGCTTCAATTGGAGCTCCTATAACCTTGGTGTACCATCGGGTGCACCCAAAATGGTTTCTTAGGATATGGTGCATTAGGCAAAAACCGTGCACCTATCTTGCATCAAAACAAACACTATCTCCAAACAAACCAAATCAGGATTTCTATCTGGTGCGTCCAAATTTATTTCTGAGCATATGGTACGTTCCATGCAAACCGTGCATCCTATCTTGTATCAAGATTAGCACTATCTCTAAACAGACCGAACTGAGCTCCCACTTGAGCCCCTTCACCTTGGAGTACCAACAATTGTGTCAAAAATGGTTTCTTAGACTATGGTGCATTAGGTGCAAACTGGGCATCTATCTTGCACTGAAACTAACACTATCTCCAAACAGACCGAAGCGAGATTCCATGACACATGTCATCTAGGAGTTTCATCGGGTGCGTCCAAATTGGTTTCCGAGCATATGATACGTACCATGCAAACCATGCACCTATTTTTCATCAAGTTTGGCGCTATCTCTAAATAGATCGAACCAAGCTTCCACTTGAGCCTCTTAACCTTGGAGTACCAATAGGTGCGTCTAAAATGGTTTCTTAGACTATAGTGCATTAGGCGCAAACTGGACACCCATCTTGCACTGAAACTAACACTATCTCCAAACAGACCGAATCGAGATTCCATGACACATGTCATCTAGGAGTTCCATCGGGTGCGTCCAAATTGATTTCCGAGCATATGATACATTCCATGCAAACCATACACCTATCTTGCATCAAGCTAAGCAATATCTCTACATAGACCAAACCAAGCTTCCACTCGAACCTCTTCACCTAGGAGTACCAATAGGTGCGTCCAAAATGGTTTCTTAGACTATGGTGCATTAGATGCAAACTATGCACCAATCTTGCACTGAAACTAACACTATCTCCAAACAGACCGAATCGAGATTCCATGACACATGTCATCTAGGAGTTCCATCGGGTGCGTCCAAATTGATTTCCAAGCATATGATACATTTCATGCAAACCATACACCTATCTTGCACCAAGCTAAGCACTATCTCTACACAGACCGAACCAAGCTTCCACTCGAGCCTCTTCACCTAGGAGTACCAATAGGTGCGTCCAAAATGGTTTCTTAGACTATGGTCCATATGACACACATCATCTAGGAGTTCCATTGAGGGCATCCAAATTGATTTTCGAGCATATGGTACGTTCCACGCAAACTGTGCACCTATCTTGCATCAAGATTAGCACTATCTCCGAACAGACCAAACCAAGCTTCCACTTGAGCCCTTTATCCTAGGAGTACCATCGGGTGCGTCCAAAATGGTTTCTTAGCATATGGGGCATTAGGCACAAGCAATGCACCTATCTTGCATCGAAACTAACACTATCTCTAAACAGACCGAAGCAAGATTTGATATGACACATGTCATCTAATAGTTCCATCAGGTGCGTCCAAATTGATTTCCAAGCATATAGTACGTTCCATGCATATCCTATCTTGGATCAAGATTAGCACTATCTCTAAACAGACCAAACTGAGCTTCCACTTGAGCCTCTTCACCTTGCAGTACCAACAGGTGCGTCCAAAATGTTTTCTTAGACTATAGTGCATTAGGCCCAAACTGGGCACCCATCCTGCACCGAAACTAACACTATCTCCAAACTGACCGAATCGAGATTCCATGACACATGTCATCTAGGAGTTCCATCGGGTGCGTCCAATTGATTTCCGAGCATATGATACATTCCATGCAAACCATACACCTATCTTGCATCAAGCTAAGCACTGTCTCTACACAGACCGAACCAAGCTTCCACTCGAGCCTCTTCACCTAGGAGTTCCAATAGGTGCGTCCAAAATGGTTTCTTAGACTATGGTGCATTAGATGCAAACTGTGCACCAATCTTGCACCGAAACTAACATTCTCTCCAAACAGACCAAAGCGAGATTCTATATGACACACGTCATCTAGGTGTTCCATCGGGTGAGTCCAAATTCATTTCCGAGCATATGGTATGTTCCATGCAAACCATGCACCTATCTTGCATCAAGATTAGAACTATCTCCAAATAGACCAAACTAAGCTTCCATTTGAGGCCCTTCACCTAGGAGTACCACTGGGTGTGTCCAAAATGGTTTCTTAGCCTACGGTGCACTAGGCGCGAACCGTGCACTATCTTGCACCAAAACTAACACTATCTCCAAATTGACCGAAGTGAGATTCCATATGACACACATCATCTGGGAGTTCCATCGAGTGCGTCTAAATTGATTTTCAAGCATATGTTATGTTCCACGCAAACTATGCACCTATCTTGCATCAAGATTAGCACCATCTCCGAACAGACCAAACTGAGCTTCCACTTGATCCCTTTAACCTAGGAGTACCATTGGGTGCGTCCAAAATGGTTTCTTAGCATATGGTGCATTAGGCAAAAACTCTGCAACTATCTTGCATCAAAACTAACACTATCTCCAAACAGAGCAAAGCAAGATTTCATATGACACATGTCATCTAGAAGTTCCATCAGGTCCGTCCAAATTGATTTCTAAGCATATGGTATGTTCCATGCAAACCGTGCATCCTATCTTGGATCAAGATTAGCACTATCTCTAAACAGATCGAACTGAGCTCCCACTTGAGCCTCTTCACCTTGGAGTACCAATAGGTGCGTCCAAAATGGTTTCTTAGACTATTGTGCATTAGGTGCAAACTGGGCACCTATCTTACACTAAAACTTACACTATCTTCAAATAGATCGAAACAAGATTCCATATGACACATGTCATCTAGCAGTTCCATTGGATGCTTTAAAATTGATTTCCGAGCATATGATACGTTCCATGCAAACCGTGCACCTATCTTGTATCATGTTTAGCATATCTCTAAACAGACCGAGCCAAGCTTCCACTTGAGCCTCTTCACCTTGGAGTACCAATTGGTGCGTCCAAAATGTTTTTCTTTGACTATAGTGCATTAGGTGCAAACTGTCCACCTATCTTGCACCAAAACTAACACTGTCTCCAAACAGAATGAAGCGAGATTCCATATGACCCATGTCATCTAAGAGTTCCATCGGGTGCATCCAAAATGATGTCCTAGGTGCATCCAAATTGATTTTCAAGCATATTGTACGTACCACGCAAACTATGCACCTATTTTGCATCAAGATTAACACTATCTCCGAACAGACCAAATAGATCTTCCACTTGAGCCCTTTAAACTAGGAGTACCATCTGGTGCGACCAAAAATGGTTTCTTAGCCTATGGTGCACTAGACACAAACCGTGCACATATCTTGCATCGAAACTAACACTATCTCGAAATAGACCGAAGCGAGATTTCTTATGACACACATCATCTAGGAGTTCTATCGGGTGCGTCTAAATTGATTTCTAAGCATATGGTATGTTCCATGCAAACCGTGCATCCTATATTGGATCAAGAATAGCACGATCTCCAAACAGACCAAACCAGGCTTCCACTTGAGCCCCTTTACCTAGGAGTACCATCGGTTGTGTCCAAAGTGGTTTCTTCACCTGTGGTGCACTAGGCACAAACCTTGCACCTATCTTGCACTAAAACTAACACTCTCTCCAAACAGACCGAAGCAAGATTCTATATGACACACGTCATCTAAGAGTTCCGTCGGGTGAGTCCAAATTGATGTCTGAGCATATGGTATGTTCCACGCAAACCAGGCACCTATCTTGCATCAAGATTAGCACTATCTCCAAACAGACCAAACTGAGCTTCCATTTGAGCCCCTTCACCTAAGAGTACCATTCGGTGTGTCCAAAATGGTTTCTTAAACTATGGTGCATTAGATGAAAACCATACACCTGTCTTGCACCGAAACTAACACTATCTCAAAATGGACCGAAACGAGATTCCATATGACACACATGATCTAGGAGTTCCATTGGGTGCGTCCAAATTGATTTCTGAGCATATGGTATCAAGAATAGCACTATCTCCAAACAAACCAAACTGAGCTTCCATTTGAGCCCATTCACCAAGGAGTACAATTGGGTGTGTCCAAAATGGTTCTTAGCCTATGGTGGATTAGGTGCAAACAGTGCACCTATCTTGCACCGAAACTAACACTATCTACAAATGCACCGAAGCAAGACTCAATATGATACACATCATCTAGGAGTTCCATCGAGTGCGTCCAAATTGATTTCTGAGCATACGGTACGTTCCACGCAAACTGTGCACCTATCTTGCATCAAGATTAGCACTATCTCCGAATAGACCAAACCAAGCTTCCACTTTAGCCCTTTAACCTAGGAGTACCATTGGGTGCGTCCAAAATGGTTTCTTAGCATATGGTGCATTAGGCACAAACTGTGCACCTATCTTGCATCGAAACTAACACTATCTCCTAACAGACCGAAGCGAGATTTCCTATGGAACATGTCATCTAGGAGTTCCATCGGGTGTGCCCAAATTGATTTCCGAGCACGTGGTACGTTCCATGCAAATCGTGCATCCTATCTTAGATAAAGATTAGCACTGTCTCTAAACAGATCGAACTGACCTTCCACATTGAGCGACTTCACCTTGGAGTACCAACCGGTGTGTTCGGAATGGTTTCATAGACTACAGTGCATTAGGCGCAAACTGTGGACTTATCTTGCACCTAAACTTACACTCTCTCCAAACAGACCGAAGCGAGATTCCATGACAAATGTCATCTAGGAGTTCCATCAGGTGCGTCCAAAATAATTTTCGAGCATATGATACGCTCCATGCAAACCGTGCACCTATCTTGCATCAAGATTAACAATATCTCCCAACAGACCAAACAGAGCTTCCACTTGAGCCTGTTAACCTAGGTGTACAATCGGGTGTGACCAAAATGGTTTCTTAGCCTATGGTGCATTAGGCACAAACCATACACCTATCGTGCATCGAAACTAACACTATCTCCAAACAGACTGAAGCGAGATTTCATATGACACATGTCATCTAGGAGTTCCATCGGGTGCGTCCAAATTGATTTCTGGGCATATGGTACGTTCCATGCAAACCGTGCATCCTATCATGGATCAAGATTAGCACTATCTCTAAACAGACTAAACTGAGCTTCCACTTGAGCCTCTTCACGTTGGAGTACCAACAGGTGCGTCCAAAATGCTTTCTTAGACTATAGTGCATTAGGTGCAAACTGGGCACCTATCTTGCATTGAAACTAACACTATCTCCAAACAGACCGAAGCGAGATTCCATGACACATGTCATCTAGGAGTTCCATCTGGTGCGTCCAAATTGATTTCTGAGCATATGGTATGTTCCATGCAAACCGTGCACCTATCTTGCGTCAAGTTTAGCACTATCTCTAAATAGACCAAACCAAGCTTCCACTTGAGCCTCTTCACCTTGGAGTACCATTAGGGTGTGTCCAAAGTGGTTTCTTAGACTATAGTGCATTTGGTGCAAACTGTGCACCTATCTTGCATCAAAACTAATATTGTCTCCAAAAGGACCGAACCGAGATTCCATATGACATATGTCATTTAGGAGTTCCATCGGGTGAGTCCAAATTGATTTTGTAGCATATGGTACGTTCCACGCAAACTATGCACATATATATCTTGCATGAAGATTAACACTATCTCCGAATAGACCAAACAAAACTTTCACTTGAGCCCTTTAACCTAGGAGTACCATCGGGTGTGTCCAAAGTGGTTTCTTAGCCCATGGTGCATTAAGCACAAACCGTGCACCTATCTTGGACCGAAACTAACAATCTCCTCCAACAGACCAAACCAAGCTTCCACTTGAGCCCCTTTACCTAGGAGTACCATTAGGGTGTGTCCAAAGTGGTTTCTTAGCCTATGGTGCATTAGGTACAAACCGTGCCCCTATCTTGCACTGAAACTAACACTCTCTCCAAACAGACCGAACCGAGATTCCATATGACACATGTCATCTAGGAGTTCCATCGGGTGAGTCCAAATTGATTTTCGAGCATATGGTACATTCCACACAAACTGTGCACCTATCTTGCATTGAAACTAACACTATCTCCAAACAGACCGAACTGAGCTTCCATTTGAGCCTCTTCACCTTGGAGTACCAACAGGTGTGTCCAAAATGGTTTCTTAGACTATGCTGCATTAGGTGCAAACTGGGCACCTATATTGCACTGAAACTAACACTATCTCCAAACAGAGTGAAGCGAGATTCCATGACAGATGTCATCTAGGAGTTCCATCGGGTGCGTCTAAATTGATTTTCGAGCATATTATACGTTGCATGCAAACCGTGCACCTATCTTGCATCATGTTTTGCACTATCTCTAAACAGACCAAACCAAGCTTCCACTTGAGCCTCTACACCTTGGAGTACCAATAGGTGCGTCCAAAATGGTTTCTTAGACTATAGTGCATTAGGTGCAAACTATGCACCTATCTTGCACCAAAACTAACACTATCACCAAACAGACCAAAGCAAGATTTTATATGACACATGTCATCTAAGACTTCCATTGGGTGTGTCCAAATTGATTTCCAAGCATATGGGACGTTCCACGGAAACTGTGCACCTATCTTGCATCAAGATTAACACTATCTCCAAACAGACCAATCAGAGCTTCCACTTGAGCCCTTTAACCTATTAGTACCATCAGGTGCGACCAAAATGGTTTCTTAGCCTATGGTGCATTAGGTACAAACCATACACCTATATTTTAGCAAAACTAACACTATCTCCAAACAGACCGAAGTGAGATTTCATATGACACATGTCATCTAGGAGTTCCATCAGGTGTGTCCAAATTGATTTCCGAGCATATGGTATGTTCCATGCAAACCGTGCATCCTATCTTGGATCAAGATTAGCACTATCTCTAAACAGATCGAACTGAGCTCCCACTTGAGCCTCTTCACCTTGGAGTGTCAATAGGTGCATCCAAAATGGTTTCTTAGACTATTGTGCATTAGGTGCAAACTGGGAACCTATCTTACACTAAAACTAACACTATCTTCAAATAGACCGAAACAAGATTCCATATCACACATGTCATCTAGCAGTTCCATTGGATGCGTTAAAATTGATTTCCGAGCATATGATACGTTCCATGGAAACCGTGCACCTATCTTGCATCATGTTTAGCATATCTCTAAACAGACCGAACCAAGCTTCCACGTGAGCCTCTTCACCTTGGAGTACCAATTGGTGCGTCCAAAATGATTTTCTTAGACTATAGTGCATTAGGTGCAAACTGTGCACCTATCTTGCACCAAAACTAACACTGTCTCCAAACAGAATGAAGCGAGATTCCATATGACCCATGTCATCTAAGAGTTCCATCGGGTACGTCCAAATAGATGTCCCAGGTCCGTCCAAATTGATTTTCAAGCATATTGTACGTACCACGCTAACTATGCACCTATTTTGCATCAAGATTAACACTATCTCCGAACAGACCAAACATATCTTCCACTTGAGCCCTTTAAACTAGGAGTACCATCTGCTGCGACCAAAAATGGTTTCTTAGCCTATGGTGCACTAGGCACAAACCGTGCACATATCTTGCATCGAAACAAACACTATCTCGAAATAGACCGAGGCGAGTTTTCTTATGACACACATCATCTAGTAGTTCTATCGGGTGCGTCTAAATTGATTTCTAAGCATATGGTATGTTCCATGCAAACCGTGCATACTATATTGGATCAAGAATAGCACGATCTCCAAACAGACCAAACCAGGCTTCCACTTGAGCCCCTTTACCTAGGAGTACCATCGGTTGTGTCCAAAGTGGTTTCTTCACCTGTGGTTCTCTAGGCACAAACCGTGCACCTATCTTGCACAGAAACTAACACTCTCTCCAAACAGACCGAAGCAAGATTCTATATGACACACGTCATCTAAGAGTTCTGTCGGGTGAGTCCAAATTGATGTCTGAGCATATGGTATGTTCCACGCAAACCAGGCACCTATCTTGCATCAAGATTAGCACTATCTCCAAACAGACCAAACTGAGCTTCCATTTGAGCCCCTTCACCTAGGAGTACCATTGGGTGTGTCCAAAATGGTTTCTTAGCCTATGGTACATTAGATGCAAACCATGCACCTGTCTTGCACCGAAACTAACACTATCTCAAAATGGACCGAAACGAGATTCCATATGACACACATGATCTAGGAGTTCCATTGGGTGCGTCCAAATTGATTTCCGAGCATATGGTATCAAGAATAGCACTATCTCCAAACAAACCAAACTGAGCTTCCATTTGAGCCCATTCACCAAGGAGTACAATTGGGTGTGTCCAAAATGGTTCTTAGCCTATGGTGCATGAGGCGCAAACCGTGCACCTATCTTGCACCGAAACTAACACTATCTCCAAATGCACTGAAGCAAGACTCAATATGATACACATCATCTAGGAGTTCCATCGAGAGCGTCCAAATTGATTTCTGAGCATATGGTACGTTCCACGCAAACTGTGCACCTATCTGGCATCAAGATTAGCAGTATCTCCGAATAGACCAAACCAAGCTTCCACTTGAGCCCTTTAACCTAGGAGTACCATTGGGTGCATCCAAAATGGTTTCTTAGCATACAATTAGGCACAAACCGTGCACCTATCTTGCATCAAAACTAACACTTTCTCCTAACAGACCGAAGCGAGATTTCATATGGAACATGTCATCTAGGAGTTCCATCGGGTGTGCCCATATTGATTTCCGAGCACGTGGTACGTTCCATGCAAATCGTGCATCCTACCTTAGATAAAGATTAGAACTGTCTCTAAACAGATCGAACTGACCTTCCACATTGAGCGTCTTCACCTTGGAGTACCAACCGGTGTGTCCGAAATGGTTTCATAGACTACAGTGCATTAGGCGCAAACTGTGGACTTATCTTGCACCTAAACTAACACTCTCTCCAAACAGACCGAAGCGAGATTCCATGACAAATGTCATCTAGGAGTTCCATCTGGTGCGTCCAAAATAATTTTCGAGCATATGATACGCTCCATGCAAACCATGCACCTATCTTTCATCAAGATTAACAATATCTCCGAACAGACCAAACAGAGCTTCCACTTGAGCCTGTTAACCTAGGTGTACAATCGGGTGCGACCAAAATGGTTTCTTAGCCTATGGTGCATTAGGCACAAACCATACACCTATCTTGCATCGAAACTAACACTATCTCCAAACAGACTGAAGCGAGATTTCATATGACACATGTCATCTAGGAGTTCCATCGGGTGCGTCCAAATTGATTTCTGGGCATATGGTACGTTCCATGCAAACCGTGCATCCTATCTTGGATCAAGATTAGCACTATCTCTAAATAGACAAAATTGAGCTTCCACTTGAGCCTCTTCATCTTGGAGTAGCAGCGTCCAAAATGGTTTCTTAGACTATAGTGCATTAGGTGCAAACTGTGCACCTATCTTACACCAAAACTAACACTGTCTCTAAACAGACCGAAGCGAGATTCCATATATCTTGCATCAAGATGAATGCTATCTCCGAATACACCATATAGAGCTTCCACTTGAGCCCTTTAACCTAGGAGTACGAGTTCAACCAAAATAGTTTCTTAGCCTATGGTGCATTAGGCACAAACCATGCACCTACCTTGCATCGAAACTAATACTATCTCCGAAAAGACCGAAGTGAGATTTCATATGACACACATCATCTAGGAGTACCATCTGGTGCGTCCAAATTGATTTCTGAGCATATGGTATGTTCCATGCAAATCGTGCATCCTATCTTGGATCAAGATTAGCACGATCTCCAAACAGACCAAACCAAGCTTCCACTTGAGCCCCTTTACATAGGAGTACCATCGGGGTGTGTCCAAAGTGGTTTCTTAGCCTATGGTGCATTAGGCACAAACCGTGCCCCTATCTTGCACTGAAACTAACACTCTCTCCAAACAGACCGAAGCGAGATTCCATATGACACACGTCATCTAGGAGTTCCACTGGGTGAGTCCAAATTAATTTGTGAGCATATGGTATGTTCCATGCAAACCATGCACCTATCTTGCATCAAGAATAACACTATCTCCAAACAAACCAAACTGAGCTTCCATTTGAGCCCATTCACCAAGGAGTACAATTGGGTGTGTCCAAAATGGTTTCTTAGCCTATGGTGCATTAGGCGCAAACCGTGCAACTATCTTGCATCGAAACTAACACTATCTCCAAATGCACCGAAGCAAGATTCAATAGGACACACATCATTTAGAAGTTCCATCGAGTGCGTCCAAATTGATTTCTGAGCATATGGTACGTTCCACGCAAACTGTGCACCTATCTTGCATCAAGATTAGCACTCTCTGAATAGACAAAACCGAGCTTCCACTTGAGCCTCTTCACCCTGGAGTACCAATAGGTGCATCCCAAATGGTTTCTTAGTAGTGCATTAGGTGCAAACTGTGCACCTATCTTGCACTGAAACTAACAGTCTCCAAATAGACCAAAGCGAGATTCCATATGACACATGTCATCTAGGAGTTCCATCAGGTGCATCCAAATTGATTCCGAGCATGTGGTATGGTCCATGCAAACTGTGCACCTATATATCTTGAATCAAGATTAATACTATCTCCGAATAGACCAAACAAAGCTTCCACTTGAGCCTTTTAACCTAGGAGTACCATCGGGTGCGACCAAAATTGTTTCTTAGCCTATGGTGCATTAGGCACAAACCCTGCACCTACCTTGCATCGAAACTAACACTATCTCCAAACAGACCAAAGCGAGATTTCATATGACACACATCATCTAGGAGTTCCATCAGGTGCGTCCAAATTGATTTCTAAGCATATGGTATGTTCCAATGCAAACCGTGCATCCTATCTTGGATCAAGATTATCACGATCTCCATACAAACCAAACCAGGCTTCCACTTGAGCCCCTTTACCTAGGAGTACCATCGGATCTTTCCAAAATGGTTTCTTAGCCTATGGTGCAATAGGCACAAACCGTGCACCTATCTTGCACCGAAACTAACACTCTCTCCAAACAGACCGAAGCGAGATTGCATATGACACTCGTCATCTAGGAGTTCCATCAGGTGAGTCCAAATTGATTTCTGAGCATATGGTATGTTCCATGCAAACCATGCACCTATCTTGCATCAAGATTAGCAAACTTAGCCTATGAAGCATTAGGCGCAAACCGTGCACCTATCCTACACCGAAACTAACACTATCTCCAAATGGACCGAAGCGAGGTTCAATGTGACACACATCAACTAGGAGTTCTATCGGGTGCATCCAAATTGATTTCTGAGCATATGGGACGTTCCACACAAACTATGCACCTATCTTGCATCAAGATTAGCACTATCTCCAAACCAACCAAACTAAGCTTCCACTTGAGCCCTTTAACCTAGGAGTACCATCTGGTGCGTCCAAAATGGTTTCTTAGCATAAGGTGCATTAGACACAAACCGTGCACCTATCTTGCATCAAAACTAACACTATCTTCAAATAGACCAAAGTGAGATTTCATATGACACAAGTCATCTAGGAGTTCTATCAGGTGTGTCCAAATTGATTTACGAGCATATGATACGTTTCATGCAAACCTTGCATCCTATCTTGGATCAAGATTAGCACTATCTCTAGATAGATTGAACTGAGCTTCCACTTGAGCTTCTACACCTTGGAGTACCAATAGGTGCGTCCAAAATGGTTTCTTAGACTATGGTGCATTAGGTGCAAATTGTGCACCTATCTTGCACCGAAACTAACACTATCTCCAAACAGACCGAAGCAAGATTCCTTATGACACATGTCATCTAGGAGTTGCATTAGGTGCGTCCAAATTGATTTTCGAGCATATGGTACATTCCACGCAAACTGTGCACCTATCTTGCATCATGATTAACACTATCTCTGAATAGACCAAACAGAGCTTCCACTTGAGCCCTTTAACCTAGGAGTACCATCGGGTGCGACCAATATGGTTTCTTAGCAAATGGTGCATTAGGCACAAACCGTACACCTATCTTGCATCAAAACTAACACTATCACCAAACAGACTGAAGCAAGATTTCATATTACGCATGTAATCTAGGAGTTCCATTGGGTGCGTCCAAATTGATTTCCGAGCATATGGTATACTCCATGCAAACCGTGCATCCTATCTAGGATCAAGATTAGCAATATCTCCAAACAGACTAAACTGAGCTTCCACTTGAGCCTCTTCACGTTGGAGTACCAACAGGTGCGTCCAAAATGCTTTCTTAGACTACAGTGCATTAGGTGCAAACTGGGCACCTATCTTGCATTGAAACTAACACTATCTCCAAACAGACCGAAGCGAGATTCCATGACACATGTCATCTAGGAGTTCCATCGGGTGCGTCCAAACTGATTTCTGAGCATGTGAAATGTTCCATGCAAACCGTGCACCTATCTTGCGTCAAGTTTAGCACTATCTCTAAACAGACCAAACCAAGCTTCCACTTGAGCCACTAAACCTTGGAGTACCAATAGATGCGTCCAAAATTGTTTCTTAGACTATAGTGCATTTGGTGCAAACTGTGCACCTATCTTGCATCAAAACTAATATTGTCTCCAAACAGACCAAAGCGAGATTCCATATGACATATGTCATTTAGGAGTTCCATTGTGTGCATCCAAATTGATTTCTGATCATATGGTACGTTCCACGCAAACTATGCACATATATATCTTGCATGAAGATTAACACTATCTCCGAATAGACCAAACAAAACTTTCACTTGAGCCCTTTAACCTAGGAGTAGCATCGGGTGTGTCCAAAGTGGTTTCTTAGCCTATGGTGCATTAGGCACAAACCGTGCACCTATCTTGCACCGAAACTAACAATCTCTCCAAACAGACCGAACCGAGATTCCATATGACACATGTCATCTAGGAGTTCCATCGGGTGAGTCCAAATTTATTTCCGAGCATATGGTAGGTTCCATGCAAACCATGCACCTATCTTGCATCATGATTAGCGTTGTCTCCAAACATACCAAACTGAGCTTCCATTTGAGCCTCTTCAACTAGGAATACCATTTCGTTGTTTCCAAAATGGTTCCTTAGCCAATGGTCTGTTAGGCGCAAACCGTGCACCTATCGTTGCACCGTATCTTACACTATCTCCATACAGTCCGAAGCGAGATTCCTTATGACACATGTCATCTAGGAGTTCCATTGGGTGCGTCCAAATTGATTTTCGAGCATATGGTACGTTCCACACAAACTGTGCACCTATCTTGCATTGAAACCAATACTATCTCCAAACAGACCGAACTGAGCTTCCACTTGAGCCTCTTCACCTTGGAGTACCAACAGGTGTGTCCAAAATGGTTTCTTAGACTATGCTGCATTAGGTGCAAACTGGGCACCTATATTGCACTGAAACTAACACTATCTCCAAACAGAGTGAAGCGAGATTCCATGACAGATGTCATCTAGGAGTTCCATCGGGTGCGTCTAAATTGATTTTCGAGCATATTATACGTTGCATGCAAACCGTGCACCTATCTTGCATCATGTTTTGCACTATCTCTAAACAGACCAAACCAAGCTTCCACTTGAGCCTCTACACCTTGGAGTACCAATAGGTGCGTCCAAAATGGTTTCTTAGACTATAGTGCATTAGGTGCAAACTATGCACCTATCTTGCACCAAAACTAACACTATCACCAAACAGACCAAAGCAAGATTTTATATGACACATGTCATCTAAGACTTCCATTGGGTGCGTCCAAATTGATTTCCAAGCATATGGGACGTTCCACGGAAACTGTGCACATATCTTGCATCAAGATTAACACTATCTCCAAACAGACCAATCAGAGCTTCCACTTGAGCCCTTTAACCTATTAGTACCATCAGGTGCGACCAAAATGGTTTCTTAGCCTATGGTGCATTAGGTACAAACCATACACCTATCTTTCAGCAAAACTAACACTATCTCCAAACAGACCGAAGTGAGATTTCATATGACACATGTCATCTAGGAGTTCCATCAGGTGTGTCCAAATTAATTTCCGAGCATATGGTATGTTCCATGCAAACCGTGCATCCTATCTTGGATCAAGATTAGCACTATCTCTAAACAGATCGAACTGAGCTCCCACTTGAGCCTCTTCACCTTGGAGTACCAACAGGTGCGTCCAAAATGGTTTCATAGACTATAGTGCATTAGGCGCAAACTGGGCACCTTTATTGCACTGAAACTAACACTATCTTCAAATAGACTGAAGTGAGATTCCATGACAGATGTCATTTAGGAGTTCCAATGGGTGCGTCTAAATTGATTTCCAAGCATATGATATGTTGCATGCAAACCGTGCACCTATCTTGCATCAAGTTTAGCACTATCTCTAAACAGAGCGAACCAAGCGTCCACTTGAGCCTCTTCAAATTGGAGTACCAATAGGTGCGTCCAAAATGGTTTCTTAGACTATGGTGCATTAGGTGCAAACTGTGCACCTATCTTGCACCAAAAGTAACACTATATCCAAACAGACTGAAGAAAGATTTCATATGACACTTGTCATCTAGGAGTTCCATCGGGTGCGTCCAAATTGATTTCCAAGCATATGGTACGTTCCACGCAAACTGTGCACCTATCTTACATCAAGATTAACACTATCTTCGAATAGACCAAACAGAGCATCCACTTGAGCCCTTTAACCTATTAGTACCATCAGGTGCGACCAAAATGGTTTCTTAGTCTACGGTGCATTAGATACAAACCTATTGACACCGTTTTTGGGCACGTGTCCATGATTGGTAAAGTGTAGGTCGACAAGATAAGACGGCAGTGCTTGATCTACAGGGTGAGTTGCCGATGAGGATGGTTGCCGATGGAAGGATGGTTGAACGTGACCAAGTTCGTAGGTGATGATGTGTTTGTGCCGATGGCTATGACAAGGGAGTCTGCCGATGATATGGAGGGAGAGCCTGGAAGTTGCCGATCGGCTTGTGGGGGTGTTCTAGTTTGTCACGTGAGGATAGTTTTACGTTTTCCTTAGTTATTTAGATTGTTTTCCATACAGATTCTGTTTAATTTGGAATTCGAGTTCTAGTCGTGTCTGGTTGTAGCTCTTTGAGCAGGGTATAAATGTAGACCCTAGGGCTTTGTAATCGACAATCTATCAATCAATCAAACACCAGTTTTTTCTCATATTCCAGCATCTATTATTTCGACGACTTCGTCATACTTTTTCCTCTTATTACGAGTTCTTAACAATTCGTCGGCTTAAGCTCGGCGTGTTCTCAAGTTCTACGTAAATACCTCTTGGCCGTGACATCCAGGCGCATCGCTGTTGCCGGGACCAAAGTATTCGAGTTACCACCTTTGCCGATAGTAAGGTCAAATCGGCTGGCACGCCTTAACGTTTAAATCGGGTATTAGCCCTTTGTGTTTGCAGATCTAGCTTTTGCATCAACAAATCTTTTGGCACGCCCAGTGGGAGAGATTCAAGATCAAGATCGATATGTCGACTACTGTCGATGGTATCAGTAAGGGGTACCCTCAGCAATACGCATTATGAGATTGCCCATATGAAGGTCGAGACCCTTAATTCGACGCTCTAATCTTACGTATGCGCCGCCATCGACGGTCGCAGCCTCGAAGACGGAAATAGTCTCGAGCGAATCGGTTCAGGACTCGAGCGACGACTGTCGTCGCTGACGGAAGCGGGCTCGAGCGAACCAAGAGGTGTCGGGCGCGAGGACACTGTCCGCTGCCCGACGCGCGCACGCGAGCCGGAGCATTAAATGCACCTGACGCTTCCCCACCTAACACACAGGTCATGGGAGGCGTGATAGGGAGCAAGCTTCTGTCCCATCGTTCTTTTTGCAGCCTTCCCACCGAACGACCCAGGGCGTGTCAGGACGCAGGAAACAAGGATGGAACGTCTAATCGGGGCCCCCTCGAGACACCCAAGGTCAGCGCTCCAGATGCCAGCATATTACACGGCGTCCGACCCTCGACCAAACAGGGCACCTTCCCAGGAACAAGTTGGGCGTCGAATGACTTCATCACAGCTACCCCGTCGGGTCCGCCACCATATCGTACAAGCGTGCGACCTCAGAACCAGCACAAGGCGGCTGGCAGGGCAGAACACAGGAGCACGCGTAATCATCACCGAGCTATCAAGATGGGACGGCTCGAGGCCATGCCGTACGGAAGCCTTGAGTAGGTCAGCGCTCCATGAGGCTATCGATCCCTACTCTAACATCTATGCATGTACCCTGTGTCTCTCCTTGGAGCTATAAAAGGAGGGACTCAGGAATAGAAAAGAGACAGATCACAACACAAGAACACATACACACGTACGCAGTAGAGCTACACACTTCATACCACGCTTGTATTCGCCCCTGTACAAGCACTTAGGTGCAAGATAATACAAACTCTCTCCCCCCCGCTGGACGTAGGGCCTTCTCTTGCCTGAACCAGGATAAATCTCAGTGTCTTCTTGCATCACCATCCGGAAAGGGGAGCACGCATACAAATTTACTCATTGGTGTGACCCCCCGGGGGATAAAACACCGACAGTTGGCGCGCCAGGTAGGGGTCCTGCGTGTTTTTTCACCGATTTCCCACCATTTTCCGGATGGCTACTCCTGCCTCGCCGCTTCCGCGCTCCACGGTGATTTGGTTCGGGAGTCTCGAGTTCATGTCCACGGGCTCCGGCTACGACATGATCTTGCTCTCAGTCAAAGGACCAGGAGGAGTCCGCGTTACGCCAGCACGGTTGAAGGCTCCAAGACGCCCTCACCACCACGCCTCCCCGCCTAAGAAGAGGCGCGGGCAACACCACCGCGGCCCCTCTACTTCAGCGCGACCAACAACTCGCGCAAGGCAGGATGTGGGCCACAAGGCAGCGACACCGTGTGACCAAGCAACCAGCACGACGACTCAGCACCACGCGACGATGGGGGAAGACGCGTCTCGCGCGCCCTCCCCCACCGCAGCTAGGCTACTTCCACACGGGTTGTTCTCCCCAAGGGCGGCACTGCCGTTCGGGTTGGACAACGCCGCGGCGTCTCTCGCCAAGACGATATGCCCAAACGCTCAGACGTACGTGGGAAGACCAATGATCATCCCACGTAGCTCTGAAGCGTGGAGGCCGACGTCCGAACTGCCGGACCTTTCCCGAGTACGAGGCCTCCGCCGTCTAGGCCCTGGACGATACTCGATCACCTCCCTCAGGCAGCGATGGCTGGAGGAAGGACGTGAGTATTTCCACGCTGCCGAACCGGATTCCGGCTCCGAGACAGACAGCTACGACCCTACGAGGGAATGCTATCACCTCGACGGGGCGGCAGAAACCACCGACGACACACGGGATGCTGCTGCGGGTGGCCGAGCCCCCGCGGCGCAAGAAGACCCCAGGACGCCTGGGAACGACGGACGGCTCGACCCTCTTCCTCAGGAAGATAGGACTGCGCAGCTCGCGCAGCTGCGGGAGCTCAAGATGAAGCTCGACGAAGATCGCGAGCGCCTCGTCCTGCTCGAGCAAATCCTCGAACAAGACCTGCCCTACCCGCCGGGCGGAAGTGTCCGCAGACGCGCTCGAGAGGTACATCGACAGATCGTCGGCGACACAGAGGCGGAGCAACCTGTCAGCCGTTTCCCTCGAGCAGGCCAGAATGTAGTGGCAGCGACGATGCTGCTACGTAACATGCCAGAACCATCAAATTCCCAGGCCCGACGAATTCGAGATGAAGTTCAGACATTGCTCCAGGTGGCAGCAGTTCAACAAGCCGAAAGTTCGGCATCTCGACGACGAGGAGCTGCCACAGAGAAACGCGACGAACAGCCTCTAATCGAAGGGGAGGTGTCTGTCCAGCAACAACCTCCCCCTCGAGGTAGAAAGACCGCTCTCATCCTCCCTGCCGACAATCAACGACGACACGACGCGCGACACGACGTCAAAGAAAATAGACGCCGCCGGCACGGAGACGCGGAAGAACGTGGTTATAGCGCGCATCGCGGCGGAAGGTACGACAGCGACGAGGACCGGGTGGCCCCCGAACCACCGGGCCCGCGGGTGTTCAGCAGGGCGATTCGCAGCACGCCCCTGCCTAGTCCCTTCCGACCCCCAACCAGCATCGCGAAGTACAATGGAGAAACCAAGCCAGAGCTATGGCTGGCCGATTTCAGGCTGGCTTGTCAGCTAGGTGGCGCTCGGGGGGATGATCGAGCCATCATCAGACAGCTACCCCTTTTCCTCTCCGACACCGCCCGTCGATGGCTCGAGGAACTCCCAGCCAATCAGATTCACAACTGGGTTGACCTGGTCAGAGTCTTCGAGGGTAACTTCAAAGGGACCTATATACGGCCAGGGAACTCGTGGGACCTCAGCAAATGCAAGCAGAAGTCAGGAGAGACTCTTCGGGAGTACGCTCGACGCTTCTCGAAGCAGCGCACTGAGTTGCCACACATCCCCGACCACGACGTCATCTTGGCGTTTGTCTCGGGCACCACCAGTCGAGACTTGGTGCGGGAATTAGGCCGCAATCGACCTCAGACCGTCGACGAGCTGATGGACGTGGTAGCTAACTACGCGGCAGGGGAGGAGGCAGTCGGCGCCTTCTTCAGCTCAGAAGGAAGAAAAGGCAAGCAGCCCGTCGACGAAGATGGGACTTCCAGTCGAGGCCTCAAGAAAAATAAAAAGAAGCAGAAAGTGCGACAGTTCCACCAGGGAGATTCGGGTAACGACCTCGTCGCCACGATGGATCGAAAGAAGCTGCGAGGCCCTCCGGAGGGAGGCATCTTCGACAAGATGTTGGAGGAGCCGTGCCCTTACCATAAGGGAGGCGCTAACCACAAACTCAAGGACTGTCGCATGCTGAAAAAGCATTTCGACGGTCAGGGGTTCAAAAAAGATACGCGCGAGGACCCCAAGAAGGAGAAGGCTGGCGGCAAGGAGGACAACAAAGATGACGACAGCTTCCCCGCCGTCCACGACTGCTACATGATCTATGGCGGGCCTTCGACTCAGTTGACCGCGAGGCAGCGCAAAAGGGAGCGTCGCGAAGTCTTTGCAGCAAGAATGGCGGTGCCCCAATATCTTAGCTGGTCAAGCACTCCCATCACCTTCGACCGAGAAGATCACCCTGACAAGGTGGTCGCCCCAGGCGTCTACCCGCTCGTCGTCGACCCCATCATCATCAACACCCGACTCTCGAAAGTGCTGATGGATGGTGGCAGCAGCCTCAACATCATCTACCTCGAGACCCTCGACCTCCTCGGCATCGACAGAGGACGCCTCCAGCCAAGCGCCGGCGGTTTCCATGGCGTCGTACCGGGGAAAAAGGCACTGCCAGTAGGTCGAATCGACCTACCGGTCTGCTTCGGCACGGCGGCCAACTTCAGGAAGGAGACCCTTACCTTTGAGGTGGTCGGGTTCCGAGGCACGTACCACGCCATCATCGGGCGCCCGGGCTACACCAAGTTCATGGCTATACCCAACTACACATACTTGAAGCTGAAGATGCCTGGTCCCAAAGGCGTCATCACCGTCAGTTCCTCCTTCGAGCACGCGTACGAGTGCGACGTCGAGTGCGTCGAGTACGGGGAGGCGGTCGAGAGCTCCACCGAGCTCGTTGCAAAGCTCGAAGCCATGGCCGCTGAAGCTCCAGAACCTAAACGTCATGCGGGCAGCTTCGAGGCGGCGGAAGGAACTAAGAAGATCCCGCTCGACCCCAACAATTCCGACGGCAAGGTGCTGACGATCAGCACCGACCTCGACCCCAAATAGGAAGCCGTGCTCGTCGACTTTCTCCGTGCGAATGCTGATATGTTTGCATGGAGTCCCTCGGATATGCCGGGCATACCAAGGGAAGTCGCCGAGCACTCCTTGGAGATTCGAGCCGGTTCCAAGCCAGTGAAGCAGCGGTTGCGCCGATTCGACGAGGAAAAGCGCAAGATCATTGGCGAGGAAGTCCACAAGCTTTTGACGGCCGGATTCATCAAGGAGGTTCATCATCCTGACTGGTTAGCAAACCCTGTATTAGTTAAGAAAAAGAATGGGAAAATGAGGATGTGTGTCGATTATACTAGTTTGAATAAAGCATGTCCGAAAGTTCCCTTTCCATTACCACGCATTGATCAGATTGTCGATTCTACCGCGGGATGTGAAACCCTTTCTTTCCTTGATGCTTATTCTGGTTATCACCAAATAAAAATGAAGGAGTCCGACCAGCTCACGACCTCTTTCATCACGCCTTTCGGGATGTATTGCTACGTGACCATGCCATTTGGGCTTCGAAACGCGGGAGCCACGTATCAACGTTGCATGCTCCACGTATTTGGCGAACATATAGGCTCAACGGTCGAGGCCTACGTCGACGACATTGTCGTCAAGTCAAAGCAACGAGGAGACCTGATCCAGGACCTCGAGGTTGCCTTCAGCTGCTTACGCACCAGCCGGATCAAGCTTAATCCCGAGAAGTGCGTTTTCGGCGTGCCTCGAGGCATGCTCTTAGGATACATTGTTTCACAGCGCGGTATCGAGGCCAACCCCGAGAAAGTCTCGGCCATCACGAAAATGGGGCCAATCCGAGACATCAAGGGTGTCCAGAGAGTCACGGGGTGCCTGGCGGCCCTGAGCCGTTTCATCTCGAGACTAGGAGAAAAGGCATTACCATTATATCGACTCCTGAAGAAGGTCGAGCGTTTTTCTTGGACCCCCGAGGCCGAGGAAGCACTCGAAACTGAAAAAGACGCTGACTTCGGCACCGGTCCTGGTTCCACCTCAACCTGCGGAACCGCTGCTCCTCTAAGTCGCGTCGACGACCCAGGTCGTCAGCGCGGCGGTGGTGGTCGAAAGACAAGAAGAGGGTCACGCGCTGCCAGTCCAAAGGCCAGTCTATTTCGTCAGCGAGGTGCTTTCGGAGACCAAGGCGCGTTACCCCCAAATCCAGAAGCTGATCTACGCAGTGATCCTTGCCCGCCGCAAATTACAGCATTACTTCCTTGGCCACCCTATCACGGTGGTCTCTTCTTTCCCTTTGGGCGAGATAATCCAGAGCAAGGAGGCCACGGGAAGGATAGCAAAGTGGTCGGTCGAGCTCATGAGCGAGACTCTCACTTACGCACCTCGAAAGGCCATCAAATCGCAAGCCCTGGTAGACTTCGTCGCGGAATGGACGGACTCCCAGCTTCCCCCAACTCAGGTCCAGGCGGAGCTGTGGACAATGTATTTCGACGGGTCACTCATGAAAACTGGGGCCGGGGCCGGCCTACTGTTCATCTCACCCTTGGGCGTCCACATGAGGTACATAATCAGGATTCATTTCGCCGCGTCTAACAATGTCGCAGAATATGAGGCCCTCGTCAACGGTCTCAAGATCGCTATTGAGTTAGGAGTCCGACGCCTCGACGTCCGAGGCGACTCCCAACTCGTCATCGACCAGGTAATGAAAGCCTCGAGTTGCCATGACCCAAAAATGGAAGCATACTGCAAGGAGGTGCGTCGACTCGAAGACAAATTCCACGGCCTCGAGCTTGTCCATGTCGCTCGACGCTACAACGAGGCAGCCGACGAACTCGCCAAGATTGCATCTACCAGAGGCACAGTGCCGCCTGATGCATTCTCAAAGGATTTACACGAGCCATCCGTCGACCTAGGCACGGGGGCTGGCGTCGACCCCACCATCGCCCAACCAACCAATGCTGTCGATGCGCTCTTGATGGAGGAAGAGGTGATGGAAATAGAACGACGACCGGGTCGACCATTCGATTGGCGCACACCGTTCCTCGACTGCCTTATCCGCGGTGAGTTGCCAGAAGACAGAACAGAAGCTCGTTGTATCGCTCGACGGGCCAAATCATATGTGATCTATGGTGGAGACAACGAGCTATATCGACGGAGCCCGACGGGGATCTTACAGCGTTGCATCACCATAGAGGAAGGCCGAAAACTCCTCGACGACCTGCACTCGGGGGCTTGTGGCCACCACGCCGCCCCACGGACCCTTGTAGGAAACGCTTTTCGGCAAGGCTTTTACTGGCCAACGGCCGTGGCGAATGCCATCGAGCTCGTACGCTCGTGTCATGGGTGCCAATTCTACGCCAAACAGACGCACCTACCCGCCCACGCTCTTCAGATGATCCCCATCACCTGGCCGTTTGCGGTGTGGGGGCTCGATTTAGTAGGACCTCTACAAAAGGCGAAAGGAGGTTATACCCATTTGCTGGTGGCTATCGACAAGTTCTCCAAATGGATCGAGGCTCGACCCATCACCAACATCCGCTCCGAGCAGGCCGTCCTTTTCTTCTCCGACATCATCCATCGGTTTGGGATCCCCAATGTCATCATCACCGACAACGGCACCCAGTTCACTGGCAGAAAGTTCCTGGATTTCTGCGATCAGCATCACATCCGTGTGAACTGGTCCGCAGTAGCCCACCCTTGAACTAACGGCCAGGTTGAGCGTGCCAACGGCATGATTTTGCAAGGACTCAAGCCAAGGATCTACAATCGATTGAAGAAGTTCGGCAAGAGATGGGTCGAGGAGCTTTCCTCGGTCCTATGGAGCCTAAGGACAACGCCAAGCAGGGCCACCAAATACACCCCGTTCTTCATGGTCTACGGCTCTGAGGCTATCCTCCCCACAGACCTCGAGTATGGGTCACCTCGACTCAAGGCTTACAACGAGCAATCAAACAAAGAAACTCAAGAAAACGCGGTCGACCAACTCGAGGAGGCTCGAGACATGGCCCTCCTCAACTCTGCTAGATATCAGCAAAGACTCCGACGCTACCACGACAAGCACGTGCGCAAGAGGGACCTCAACGTAGGCGACCTTGTCCTACGACGCCGGCAAAGCAACCAAGGACGCCACAAGCTGACCCCACCTTGGGAAGGCCCGTATGTGGTGGCCGAGGTCCTTAAGCCAGGAACGTACAAACTGGCGGACGAAAAGGGGGCAGTCTTCACCAACGCATGGAACATCGAACAGCTACGTCGATTCTACCCCTAGAAGTCCTAGAATTACGATCCTACATTTTGTACGAAGACTTTGTAAATGAACGCATGAATAAATAAAGTCTTTCCCTCGGGCGACTTCTTTCTGTACCAAAAATAGTCACGAGTTATAGTCTCGACGTCAAAAGGGGATGCCGACCATGACCCATCATAGTCCGCACCCCCTCGGGGGCTACCAGAGGGACGACCCCTCCCCAAGCGTCGAAAAAGCCTACCAGAGGGACGACCCCTCCCCAAGCGTCGAAAAAGCCAAAAAGTTTCTCTCTTTCCTACTTAGTAAACCTTGAACGATCGAGTAGGCGAGGCGCCTCGAGCCCCTCGAGGGCCGAAGGATAGCGAGCTTGAGAACACCTACGCCCCCGGGCTATGGAGACTCTACTCACTCCTTCACCCTCGAGGCGATCGAAGCTGTCTTTTACGAAAAATCGAACAAGGAACACATATGTAGGCGCAAAAAGAAATAAAAGAACCTCGAGTGGAAAGACAAACAAACATTTAAACAACCACAAAAATACTGTATCGCTTAAAAACAGGATTAACAAAGTTTTATACAAGGGGCCCCAGGCACCCCGAGCAGGCTCGCAGGCCTCAGTCCATGGTACGATCCTCGCCACCCTCACCTCCGCCCGAGCTAGCCTCAGGAGGGAGCACCTCAGGCTCGAAGAGCTTGGCCAACCTTTCTCCAGGAGCCTCCGCGTCGTCGATCAAGGCATGGAGCCTCTCCTCGTTCTCCGCGTCGGTCTTGGAGATGTCGGTGACGAAGCCATGGGATACCACCTCCATGTCGTAGGAGAAGCCCGAGCAGACAACCGCCATCGCCCGCTTCACCCCGATGTGGAGAGCATCCCACACCCGATCTCGCAGCGTTGCGCCTATGTAGCACAACTGGTCGATCAGGGCGTCACCTCGAGTGTCCTCCCTCGACTCATCCATAGGCTCGACCTCCCAAGAGGCCGAGAGATCGCTTATTGCCGTCCGCACTCGACGGTTCAGAGCAACCTCAGCCTCGAGATGAGCCTTGGCGTTGCGAGCCTCGGCTTGGGCGGCCAGGAGTTCGTCCTTGAGCCCTATAAACGCCAATACAGAGAAGGTTTAGGAAAAACTCAAGCACACCTCGAAAAGGAAATTCGACAAAGGGAACATACCTTTGATGCTCTCCTCTAGAGCCGTGTTCTCGCCAACCAATCTGGTGTTGGCACGCTCGATCTCTCTGTTGGAGCGCGCCAGCTCAGTATTGGCGACGCGGAGATCTTCGATCACCCTGCCAGCCTGGGCGACGGCTCCACTCTTCTCCAGCAGTTCTCCCTTCAGACGCTCGACGTCGTCAGAGAGACTGCGGGATCGAGCTCGCTCTATCTCGAGGTCTTCGAGGGCTTTCTTCTTCGCGTCCTCGGCGGCACCCCTGGCGACCTCATTGTCCACGTACGCCACCTTCATCTTCTGGAAGGTATCGCGGAGGGAGTCCAGGTCGGTTTGGAGAAGGCCCTTTTCCTTGTCCAGATCCGCGATGATGCTCTTGTGGGACAGGACCTCCTCCCGGGCTCTGGACGCGGCCTCCTCGACTGTAAGAGCCCGCTCCCGTAACCGCACCGCCTCCTCCTCTGCCTTCTTCGAGACCTCTCGGGCCTCGGCCAAAGCAGCCTCCCTCACTTTCTTCTCCTCCTCGAGTGCTATAAGATCTTTGTAAGCTTTAAGCAGCTTTTCCTGCGACTCGAGGAGTTGATCCTTGAGGAGGGGAAGCTGCTCCCATCCGCCCCTCGTGGCGTGAATGAAGCTAGATTTGATGCGAGAGGTCTCTTTCATATCCTGCGAATCAGGGGTCAGGGGGATTAGAACACAGAAACCCAAAAGCACCACCAAGATTGGAGCTCGAGAAACACTTACAAAATAAGCTGGCCCAAGCCCGTTGTTGATGACGTCCGATAGGAGCCCCACCACGTGTTTCATCCAAAGGCGGAGCTCCTCGACGTGCTCCCACTTCTCGACCTCCTTCTTGTCGTCGAGGAAGATATTGGGCTCGGACGGGTCGCTGGAAGCTCGGATACGAATCCGATCAGGACACAGTTCTCCATCTCCCGATCGGCCCGCACCTTGACGCCGCGGAGAAAGTTCTCGACGGTCTCGAGGGAACCCCCGTGGCGCAAGAACAGGTCGGCGAGGCAAGGGAACCGCCCGTCGTCATCCACCGTCTTCCATGTACCGTCCTTGCTTCCAGACGACCCGATCTCGTCCTCCTCAGAGGGAAAACGGTCCTCCCACGCTCGACGCTCCCGGAGGAACCCTGGGGCGATCCCGTCCATGCCGTAGAGTGTCCTCTTGATCTCGGACTCGGGGTCGGTGGTGGTGCGCATCATGCAGGCGAGCGCCACCACCCCGTCCGCTCGCCCCGACTCTGCCCGGATCGCGGCAGGCGCCCCCGGGAGAAGCCACGCTGGGGTGGGAGGCCCGTACACCGGCAAATCTCCCTCTTGATCGCCGGGCTCTTGCGACGCCTGCGGCGCCGGTCCGGCCAAAATTTGAGGCGGGGGCTCGAGTGGCTCGTTCTCTTGGCCCCCCAGCTGCTGTTGCCGCGCCAGCTGCTGCTGCTGCTCGTCCTGCTGATGCTGCAGTTGCTCCTCCGGCTGGGGTTGCTGCTGCTGCTGCTCCAGTGACGGCTGCGCCGCCTCGCGCTCCCGCGCCTCCTCCTCCACCATCTTCCTTTGCGTCTCGAGGGCTCGAAGGCCTGCGGGCCAGGGAGTCCGTCCTGCGACGTTGGGAGTCGACGCCTCTTCCTCCATGGGTCGAACGCCCCCAGACGCTTCGTTACCATCAGACGTATCGCTGATGGTGATGGGTTCCCCCTCGACCCCCAATCGAGGGGGCTCGGGGGCTCCCTCTGACGCTCGCGTCTGGGGGGTCGCATCATGAGTCGGTGGCGGCGGAGTAGGCGCGGGACGAGGCGAAGCCATCTCGACGCCGGCTGAAGGTTGGGTGCTTGACGGGCCTGCAAAACAAAGGGTAAGGGTCAGACGTTATGATAACCGACGTAATAATATCGCGACACCCAGGAATTAACTACGAACCTGGTTCCGTGGAGGCGGCACCCGTTCTGAGCCTCTTGGCCATCGATGGTTGGGCCTGCTCGAGGGTCCGTTTCAGCCTGAGAAAAAGTCAGCATGTGAGGAAAGGTGAGAGAATGAGGGGACAAAGACCGCAACAACAAAAGGGCTTACCCCACGGGCAGAACGGCTCGCCTTCCGCCACCCCGACCAGCGGGCCTCGAGCCACCCCGCGTCGGGGCGCTGGGCCCCTCGAGGGCAGAAACTGGCCTAGGTACGTCGGATCCCGCTTGGCGGGCGCCGGGACTCGCGCTCCTACGGCCGGCGTCTCCTTTCTCAGAGGCCGCAGCGCGACCGCGGGTTAGCGGCCCCGACGCCTGGGACCTAGCCGGACCGCTCTCCCTGGGCGCCAGGGGAGGGCGCGGTGCGTCCTGGCCCGCCTTGAGCGCGGAAGGAGCGTCGGGCCGGGGACGACGAGATCCGCTCGGACCCTCCTCCGGCGCCTCCGTCCGGGGGGCGTCGACGTCATCTCGAGGCGGGCCCTCGAGGATCCGATCGAGACGCGACGCCATCCCCTCGGAGTCGTCGCTACTCTCGTCGTCGTCATCGTCATCGTTGGGGGATTCTTCCTCAGGCTCCCCCCTCTGCCTGGATTTGGCTCGACGCACCTCTAATGCTTGGCGGTCGAGATTCTTCTTCTTCTCCCCCTTTTTTGCGGAGTCCTTGGCAGACTTCAGCTTCTCGGCGGATTGGCGTCGTTTGTCGCGATCGACCTCGTCCTCCTTTACTGGAGGCCTCGAGGACCGGACATCAATCCGACCCTGCCAAAACTAAGGTAGACATAGAAAAAAAGAGAGGGGAGAGGGGAAACCTAGAATCGAGGATGCGCGCAAGAAGAAAGCGTACCAGATCGATCGAGCCTGCGTCGGGTCGCATGGGGAAGCCGTTGACATGCTCCGGCTTAAAATCACCGGCAATTGCGGCCCTGACTCGGGCCGCGACTTCATCATCCGTCGGAGGCTCGCTGGACATCTCGTCCATCCTTAGCGGTCGTGACATCAGAGGGAGAACTCTCCGATGATGGACGGCCGAGAGGACGAGGGCGGCGGTCAAACCTTCCTGGCGAAGCTTCTTCAGGGCGTCGAGGAGAGGGTCGAGCCGAGGCTGATGAGCTTGGACGACGCCGTACGTCCAGTCTGCTGGGCGCTCCAAGATCAGACGGCCCGAGTAGGGAGGTAGGAGGTTGTCGTCGTTCCGCAGGTAGAACCATTGAGAGTCCCAACCGGCATGGTTGGTCGACAACCCTACCGGGATGTACTCCCGCGGCCGGTCCGTCTTCCCCGTCTTCTGCACCAGATTGAGGCAACCCGCTCGCACGGGTTTCCTCACGCCCGTGGTTCCGGTGGAGGCGTGAAACAGCTCGCCCCTGTAGAGGTGGAGCCACAGCTCCCAGTGCGGCATCATCCCTAGGAAGCCCTCACACACGGCGGCGAAGACCGCCGCCACGGTGATGGCGTTCGGGGAGAAGTGCTGCAGCTCCACCCCATAATGGAAGCAGAGGGCCCGCATGAAGCGGCTTGGAGGCGCGCCCAGACCGTGGCGGTGGAACTTGGCGAACGACACCACGTAGCCCTCGGGTGGCTGAGGCGCCCTGTGGCTCGCTGGCGGCGCGATCCACTCTGGCGACGACAGCAAGGTGCGGCGGCGCAGCAGTCCCTCCTTCTCGAGCTCTAACAGCCGGCGCTCCGTCATCGACGACGGGCGCCAGTCATCGGCGGCGACGAGTCTTACAGGCATCTTGGCTAACGGGACGGTGGGTTCGTTACGGCTCGAGGGGGCGTGTGCGCGTGAGATGACGAGAAAGCAAAGGCAGCAAAGGAACGAGAGCGAGAAGGCGGAAGGGAGAGGAACGGCGGTGACGCGACGACATATTTATAGGCAGCTGTCCGCCAACGGACAGATCCGAGAAGTAAGGTAACTCCCCCCATAAATGCGCCGCCTGACAGCTCTCTCTCTCTCTCCTCACAGGCCGGACTCTCCGAATTCCTCGCCGATACGGTGTCGTAACGTCATCCGCCTAAAAAGACGCGCCCAACGGGCAGAAATGCGAACCGCCACGACCGTTTCCTTCCCTCGTAAGCCAAGGGACATAACCACAAAAGTCTCGGGAGGTCGATGGCTGGCCCGCCGAAAGGGTTCGACAGCCGATCTCGAGCGCTAGAGTCAGGGATCCCCAGCGAGCGGTCGAAGATCGAGGCCCGCCTCGAGGACTCGCTGGTGATGTTCAAGGTAGGGTCGAGACAGTCGAGAGGAATCCCCCCGAAGCGAGGCATCGAGCCGCTGGACTCTATCGAATGAGACCAGTATCCCCGACCACGTCGACCCTGCTTTATGAGGACGCCTCCGGGCTACAGCTGACCCCCTCGAAAGGGGCACAGGTTCTCACTTGGACTACCCACTAGGAACTCAATTTGGGATGGAAGACGCTCGCTCTATCGAGAGTACGTCGAAACCCCCGGGCAAAAACGAGCCAGTCAGAACCTTCCACCACTGGTGTCGAAAGCGTTTCTGCGAATTAGAAACATAACCCTCGAAGGAGTCAAAAACTCCTCCGAGGGCTCGGGGGCTACCCCGCGGGGTCGCTCGCGCGCCCCCACGAAAATTCGACCGTAAATCAAAACCTCCATTCGAGCGCTAGCGCTCAAATGGAGGCTCGGGGGCTACTGTCGAGGGTATCAGTAAGGGGTACCCTCAGCAATACGCATTATGAGATTGCCCATATGAAGGTCGAGACCCTTAATTCGACGCTCTAATCTTACGTATGCGCCGCCATCGACGGTCGCAGCCTCGAAGACGGAAATAGTCTCGAGCGAATCGGTTCAGGACTCGAGCGACGACTGTCGTCGCTGACGGAAGCGGGCTCGAGCGAACCAAGAGGTGTCGGGCGCGAGGACACTGTCCGCCGCCCGACGCGCGCACGCGAGCCGGAGCATTAAATGCACCTGACGCTTCCCCACCTAACACACAGGTCATGGGAGGCGTGATAGGGAGCAAGCTTCTGTCCCATCGTTCTTTTTGCAGCCTTCCCACCGAACGACCCAGGGCGTGTCAGGACGCAGGAAACAAGGATGGAACGTCTAATCGGGGCCCCCTCGAGACACCCAAGGTCAGCGCTCCAGATACCAGCATATTACACGGCGTCCGACCCTCGACCAAACAGGGCACCTTCCCAGGAACAAGTTGGGCGTCGAATGACTTCATCACAGCTACCCCGTCGGGTCCGCCACCATATCGTACAAGCGTGCGACCTCAGAACCAGCACAAGGCGGCTGGCAGGGCAGAACACAGGAGCACGCGTAATCATCACCGAGCTATCAAGATGGGACGGCTCGAGGCCATGCCGTACGGAAGCCTCGAGTAGGTCAGCGCTCCATGAGGCTATCGATCCCTACTCTAACATCTATGCATGTACCCTGTGTCTCTCCTTGGAGCTATAAAAGGAGGGACTCAGGAATAGAAAAGAGACAGATCACAACACAAGAACACACACACACGTACGCAGTAGAGCTACACACTTCATACCACGCTTGTATTCGCCCCTGTACAAGCACTTAGGTGCAAGATAATACAAACTCTCTCCCCCCCGCTGGACGTAGGGCCTTCTCTTGCCCGAACCAGGATAAATCTCAGTGTCTTCTTGCATCACCATCCGGAAAGGGGAGCACGCATACAAATTTACTCGTTGGTGTGACCCCCCGGGGGATAAAACACCGACAACTACTGAGTTTGATCAGGAGAACGTCATCCCCGTGACGGAAGCCAATCTCAAGGATGAGCAGAAGCAAGCTATTGCTAAAGCCATGGAGGATTACAAGCAGCAATGCCTGAGGTCATTCAGCATAAACAGGAGCGGCGAGGTGATCCAGAAGGATGCACTGACAGCGCCTCGGTAGGTTACTTTTGAAGCCAATCCGGGTAAACTTCAAGAGATGGTTGATAGTGCTATCAAACGTGCTTTGATCAACCAAGCTGGTGTGCTGTCCAATACGGTTTTCAACGCCATGGCTAGAACTTTCAAGGAAGGACAATTACCACCAGATTATGTGGGCCCCTCTCATCATCAGCCAGGATCACCAGTGGTCACAGCTCCATCGGCTGCTACAGCCGCTGCGGGAACACAAACTACCGTCCCTCCATGTACATTGGGAGTCACTAATGCACAGTCTACGCCGATGACAACTAATCCATCGACTTCAGACGAGCAGAATAGGCTCACTACAGATCTATTGAAATCGGCAATGTCAGGGTCGATCCCTCCTCCTAACTGGTGGGGTTTCGGTATGCCCCCAGAATACTTGAAGACACCTGGCACATCTCAGGCAACTGATATGAGAGGTAAGGCTCCTATGGCATCGGCACCTCCCAATATGCCGATGAACCAGAGTCCCCAGTATACTACAACTACTACTGCAAGACCTTACACTGGGAATTCTCAAGCTCCAACATTCCAGATGCCTAACGCATCGGCAGACTCAATGCTGATGCAACAAAGGTTTATGACTCAACCAGGGTATGTCAATTCAATGATAATGCCTAATTACCAGTCATCAGCAGGACCTATGCCAATGAATGCTAATAGTGGATGGCTTGGGCACCAAGTTTTTCCGCAAACACCCCAACAGAGTCATCAGGCTACAGGGTTCCAGCAAGGCCAGATATATCTTGGATTCCAGAATCAGGGATTGCCCAACCAGCCGGTGAATCTGGGGTAGCAGGTCAGCGGACCGCAGATTGGCGGGCAACAGTTCGGTGGTCAGCAGATTGGGGGCCAAATGATCAATCCAATGTTCCATGCACATCGTGCACCGCACCGACACGTGGAGGCTTACCAACAGGTGCCAGATCCGCAACCACGTCATCGGCAAGATGCCGATGCTTATTGGGCTGATAAGATTGCTGAAGTAATGAGGGATCAATTTGGGATAAAGCCTAAAGTCAACACTTACTCTTATCGGACACCGTATCCTCCCGCATATGATTTGATCCCGCTTCCAAATCGGTACAAGGTACCGGATTTTACTAAGTTTCCTGGGCAGGATGACACGTCAACCATGGAGCACGTCAACAGGTTCATCATCCAGTGTGGGGAAGCTACTAACAGGGACGAGTTAAGCGTTCGCTTATTCTCGTCATCATTGTCTGGATCGGCTTTCACCTGGTTTATATCATTACCTCCCAACTCAGTGATTACTTGGGCCGATCTAGAGAAACAATTCCACAAGTACTTCTTTTCTGGGGTCCATGAGAAGAAGATCACCGATTTGGTCAAATTGAGGCAACGCAATGATGAATCGGTTGAAGGTTTTGTGCAGAGGATACGGGAAGTCAAGAACAAATGCTAAAGCCTAGTTCTGGATGATCGGCAACTAGCCGATTTAGCATTCCAGGGTTTGTTGCCACACATCAGGGACAAGTATGCGTCTCAGGAGTTTGAAAGCTTAAGTCATTTGGTGCAGAGAATTTCTGATCAAGATATCAAGCCTTTTGAGCCCAAGAGAGCATGGAATAAAAAGGTGTCGTTCGTTGATGAAGCAACAAGCTCGGACTCTGATGAGGAACCAGTCATCGGCTTGGTAGAATGGGTGAAAAATAAAAAGCCGATGTCTTGTCCTTTTGGACATAAAGAACCAGAAAAATTCGCATTTGACATCACTAAGGCCGATAGGATATTTGACTTTCTACTTCAGGAAGGACACATCAAACTGTCACCAAATCACGTGATCCCATCGGCTGAGGAGTTGAAAAAGATGAAGTATTGTAAATGGCACAATGCAACTTCTCACAGCACCAATGAGTGCAAGGTTTTTAGACAGCAGCTACAATCGACTATAGAGTCTGGAAGGATCAAATTTGACAGTTCCAAGACCCAGAAGCCGATGAAGATTGATCAACATCCTTTCCCAACAAACATGTTGGATGCTAAGGGGAAGGCCTAGGTCTTGACGTCGGAAGCAGCTGAAAGAAGTGCATCAGTGGATCCTCAGCATCAGATCACTACTGCCGATGCCAAAGGGAAAGGCTTGATCCAGGAGGGAGCTAACTCAGGAAGGCCTCCCCGATCTGGTATTGTGATAACTCACAGGAGGCCTCAGGAGACTTGGCAGCAACGTGAAGATCGGTATCGGCGCCAGCAAGAGGATTATCATCGGGAGGAGGAGAGACGCTGACAGGAGTGGAATCGGCATAGGGATCACTGGAATTGCCCGTTCTTCATTCATTGTTGGGAGGAAAATATCAAACTTCCCACTGTCAGAGATTGTCCAGAGTGCAACGGTTATGACCGGTATGACAGGTCCGATCGGTACTATCGTGATAATGGTCGGCGATTTACTGGGCCGGTTAGGGGGAGAGCATCCGTTCATGATCGGCTGGGGGCAGGCTCAGTGTGCACGACAGGCTTGGGGATCGTGTTGAATATTTTCCCACGAACCAAGAAGAACTGGAAGAAATGGCTGATGCACGGGTTCCCGATGACTTCATATTTTGCAGGGATGCCAATGCTTATCGGATGGAGTCAAGGGAAAGTCGTCGCCTAGCGGTAAGGCAGCAGCAACTTCCTCCATGGTGTCCAGAGGGATTGACCAGGACACAGAAAAGAAGGCTGCAGCGTGGAAGGTGAGAAGAGTTAAGCAAGGGGGAGAAATCTGGACAGCCTGGGGATCAGCAACAACCAGATCCTAAGGAGAAAGGTCCATCGGTAGATGTCAACATGGTCTTTATGTTGCCGACGGAGTTCCTTGCGCCATCCAGTGATGATGAGTTGGAGTTCTCTGATCAAATAGCTCAGTTGGCTCTAGATCCGATGACAGCTATCTTCGAGAAGCCTGCCGATGATGAAAGGCAACATCTTAAGGCTCTGTTTGTCAAAGGAAGGGTTGATGGTCAGCCGATGACCAAGATTTTAATTGATGGTGGAGCCGCTATTAACATCATGCCATATGCAGTGTATCGGAAGCTTGGAAAATGGGATCAGGATTTGACCAAGACCGATATGATGCTTAAAGACTTTGAAGGGAATGTGTCTCCGGTCAAGGGGGCAATATGCGTAGAGTTGACCATCGGCAGTAAAACCTTGCCGACAACCTTCTTCGTGATCAGTGAAAAGGGTGCTTACAACTTACTATTGGGAAGATATTGGATTCATGCTAATTGTTGCATCCCGTCTACAGTGCATCAATGCTTGGTCCAGTGGGTAGGTGATAAGATTGAAATTGTCCCAGGAGATTCTTCTTGTCACAGAACCGACCAAATTATAAGAGTTCAAGTGTAGAAACGATCGACAAGCAATCAAGTTTCCAAACTTGAGCCCATATAATCCCGGTAGTCAATTGAAATCACGAAGGACTTCAAACCAACTTGCAACAAACCAAGATCGTAATAATTCAGCACAACACAGCGAATGTTACATAGTCATTCATTGCCATCGAAGCGGCACCACATCGGAGTATTAAGTTATTACAACACTTGTTCGAAGTAGCAGAAGCAAAATAGGTACACACACACAATTTCCAAAGTTCAGTTCATAAGTTCGAGTTACTGCCAGAGTCTACATCATCCTTCCAAAAGCAACAGGTACGAGATTGATAGAGAACCGTGCCCAACGGTTAGTCCTCATCCCCAGCGGGATGGAGACAGGTCTTGCAGAAGCCGTCATAAAAGATGTCATCTGCAACAGGTGGGAATAAACCCTGAGTACGAGAATGTACTCAGCTAGACTTACCCGTCTAGTAAAACATAAAAGACACCAAGGATCATGCAAGGCCAAGTATAAGTAGAGCTGGGTGACTCAACATTTGCCAAAAGCTTGCCCTAAAACTACATTATTGTGAGAGCATCATATTTATTCATCATCAGCCTACTACTAGATTAGCATCTGTACTAAAGCACTACACTTGATTATTACAAACAATAATAATCATATCCAGTTCATCATGTACTTTTCCTGGCTACCATCAGTATCATGAACCAAAGTTCTTTAGTGGATGCTACGTTTGCCGCTGCTCTGTCAAGTTCTCACTAACCGGGAGAGACGGCGATTCGAATCAAATTCCTATCCAGCTAGAGGGGTATTCCTATCACTCACCCAAGCTTCCCCTGCCGAAGAGCCTACGGGCCACCTTTGATACAACTCCAGAATCGCGGTTCTGATAAGCGCCGCACTCCCAGGGCTACCACTCTGCCAGGGAGGTCAGAAATTTTAACTCACCTGCCTTTGGACTTACGCCAATGGTCCCCCGCACACCGCACTTTCTCCGGTAGTGCGCACTTTATACTTATCGACCTTCTGGCCTGAGTCATATTACTCGGCTTCGCGGTCGGAACGAGTTAGCCGGCCAACTAAGTGTTAGGCATGCGTTCAACATGACAAGAGGACGTGCAACGGTCGGTCCTTAGCTGCCACAGACGGAGTTACTACAACCTTGCAAAACTCCGCCCGGCTTAAATTAACTAAATCAGGTTCCATTCACGATAGCACATATATACCATCGTATACCGACACAACCCTATATCGCGCAGGTGACAGGAAATCACCCGACTTTACCGATTAAGCATGGCTAAGCTGCTACTCGATCCTAACTCTATAACCAAGGTGTAGTGAGTTATCTGGACAAGGATGGAGTAAAATGCAGCAAAGGTTTCATCACAACTCCTATACTTAATGCAGCAATAGATATAACATTTTAAGTAAACTTTCGAAAGTAAAGGGAGGCTTAGAATGCTCCGGGGCTTGCCTTTCACGAACGAGGCTGGCTCGTGACTCGGGCACTCAACTTCTTCTTCGGGCTCCTCGAGTCCGACTTGCTGGACCTCCACCTCCGGGTTGCCCTCCTGGCCTTCGGGGTGCACTTGCAGCTCGTAGGAGGCGGTCGCGTCCGATGCACCTATTGCATGCTTGATGAATAAGAAGGTGTACATGCTAAAAGATGAATGCTTGATAACATAATGGACTCACTAGACACTCATTTACGGAGTAACACAGTTATAACAAGTTTACACAAGATAGTAAGTTAACTAAGCCCAAAACCTATCATGATAACCTAAAACAGCAAGCATCATCTAGCAGGTTTAGCTCAGTAAACAAATCATAACTAGTGCTAGGCAGATCCAACAAACATGAGTGAGGACATTCTGGAAAGCTTATGAAATTGTCTACAAATCATCTTTGAATATCACAGCAAGATTCATAAGTTAAAGAAGCCATTTAAACAAAGTTCCAGGTTCTATCCCAGAAAAACAGAGAACACCTATTTCTGGAACCCCAACTTGGAACAGCTATAACTTTTAAACTACTAGGCCAAATGACCCCAAATTTAAACCACAGCTAGTCCATAAAGTTTATAACAACTTTGATTTAGACAAGTTTCCCAGAAAACCAAGTTATCATTAAGAAAAAGTTAAAGTACTACCTTGCTTTCCAGAACAGCTTTTAACCCACCAATTAATTATTTAATGATATAGCCAAAGCATAAACAGTGTCTGCCTCATAACTTATAAGTACAAGCATGTCATAAGGTTACCAGAACATTACATGATCACCTCCAAATGTTTATTAACTAGGCATTTATTAATTTACTTCTAGAGAGGAGCATAATTACAAGATACTAGCAAAAGTGCTCAGAAAAATCTACAAAACTTAAAGATGCACAAGTATAGCATCAAAGCATCATAATAAAAATTTCAGAGCAAATGCACATACCAAATTAAAGATATGCATTTAACATGTAACAAGGTATTTATTTTATAAATTAGGAATCATGACTTATATTGTGTCAAACAACAGATTTCAGATTATTTACATATTATGAATACCATAAACAAGTTTAGTACCAAATTAGAGTACCAGCAAAAACACCAATTATTTGATATGATTTAATTAAAGAAACAAGCCAAATCTCAAACATAAATTACATAACAAAGCTGCAGTACTCCAAAAATCATGAAATATTTATCAAAGTACTCTAGTACCACACAGAGACCACCATAAAATTTTCATGGCAAACTAAGTAGTATAACAAGAGATATGAATTTACTCATGAATAACAAGATTAAATCTTTAATAAATATTTTCCCAGAAAACATGGTTCATTTTATATTTTTATTAAAAACTAGCCATCTCAAGGAATACCACAAAATTGATTTCACAATTTTTGGATCTCAGAAACAGGAGATATGATTTTTGCAAGAAAGCCAAAAATCAAGATTTGAATAAAAGAAAAGGAGGGAAACAAGTGTCACTGACAGCGGACCCCACGCGTCAGGTTCTTCTCCCTCACGGCCGAGGCGACTCTCGCTGGCGATTTCTCCGCGACGGCGAGGTCTCCGGCCAAACCAAGGGCACCAACGTGACCCCCAGACCTTTGCGACTCCGTTGACCCCCCTTTCCCCACGGCGGAGCCACCGGAAGGGGCTCGCCGTCGATCATGGCGGCTCGGCGGAGGTGCTCGGCGTTACGCCGGAGCCCTCAGGCTGGTAGAGCGTGACCTAGGGTTTCCTACAGCACCAGCGGACTACAACGAAGCTTCCTAGGTAAGCGGCTTGGCTTGATACGCCGTGGAACGCGCTGGCCACCAGAGCGCTCATCTCCGGCGGAAACACGGCGGCGCTGCGCATCGTGTACGGCGACGGTGAGTGCATTAGAGCGTCCACCAAGTGGTGCAAACGCTTGCTAGGAACCTACGCGACCTCTAGGACCTAACCAGAGAAGACGAGCGGCTTCGAAGAGCTCGGCATTGAGTTCGCCGGAGAAGAAGGTCACGGCGACCCGATTTGGGGGAAGAAAGAAATGGCGGCTCACCGGTGGGTTTCACGACGAGATGATGGGTGGAGAATGGAGAGCAGTTCACAGCGGAGCTATGGGCGGAGTTTGGTGGACTGCGACGCAGCGAGGAGCGCGTACGAGCTCGCCGGAGTGAGCTCGCAACGGTGAGCTCGCTGCGGGCGCGTTTCCGGCGAGAGAGAGAGCGGAAGGAGAGAGTGGACGCGTCCACTGCGTCCGGGGCGTCGCCGTGGAGGTCATGCGCGCGCTGGGAGCTGACGAGTGGGGCCAGGAGCGGCGTACGGGCGCCAAATGTCGACGGAGCTGTTGACGGTTCTTAAGTATCAATTTTAATTATCAAATAAACAAGAGAATGGACCAATATGCAACTTTCACCTAGAATTAGGGTTTGATCTGACAGAATTCCACGAGTTTTGTTGTTTATCTATTTCTGCAGGGGGTTATCAGGAAATAAGGAAGAAAGGCCCACATGTCGGGATTACATAGAGATATCAACGCACCACGCAATTTTACTTCATCTAGGAGACTCCAGAAGCCACGAGACCGAAGCGGAGGCAAAACTGGGCTAGGCCCAGGGCGCCCGCCCCCCTGCTGGAGCCAAATCAGGACTCTTTCGCTCGGGATATTCCACCGACCTATTGGATCAAGAAAAACATAGTACCACCTCGCCTATCGACCCAAAAACGCATAGAAGGGGAGGACTATATAAGCAAGGCCCCCTGGCCCCTGGAGAAGACATGAAGAAATTATCATATAGACTGAGGGGTGCCCTCGAAGGAAAACCTGTTCTCTAATTAATATTTCTTTTTAGGCTTAGCAATCAATGTAAGGTAGAAATAGATCTTCTAGTTTCTACTAGATTGAGAGAGATAGAGTGGAGGTGTAGATTGGAGGAAGCCCGGCCTGTCGGTGTCTACTCCAAGCTTGTACCTGCGGGATCAAGTTCTCCTAACCCGAAGCTTGCTCCTAGGATTCTTCAGTAATTCGACTTCTAAATTCTAGTAAGTTCTTGTTTTATTGTTCTTATGGTTTATGAGTTTACTTTAATCTCTTCGCGTAGAGTTTAGAGTAATCATTGCTGGCGTAAACGTGGTGTTTAGGCTGGGGTACTCATAAATATTCCCTGACTAGCTGGACCGTGGTAGTAGTGAGGAACGTGACAATTCTGAGTTACCTGTGTAGATCACATCTCGTTAGCAGGAAGGATAGGGTTTATAGGTGCGGGTTGAACATCCTTTGTGGTGTCTAGATTCTGTTAGCCTCCCCATTAGAACAGTAGATCATCCTAACCAAGGTTAGAAGGAGACTACGGTTGCAGTCTTCTCTATTTATCACTCACATCGAAAGACATTCTTTGTGCCTAAAGGTTAGTAGTAATAGACCGGTTAGTCAGATGCACTCTTTCTCCTAGTGGTAAAAAAATAAATACGATACTCTGGATAATTTCCCGGGTGAAGTGCTCACCGATATCCGTGCGCTTGCGGATCAATTCCTTATTGCGTTTCCAAATATCAACAAGCATTTCTGGCGCCGTTGCCGGGGAGAAAGACGGTTGCTGAGATAACTGTGTCTTGCTATTAGCTTGTATCTATACTTTTATCTTTTCTTATCTTTTATATCCTTTATTTATTTTCTTTACTCTTACCCTATGGAAAACCAAAATTCTAAATCGATCCATGAGTCTGCAATCCCTTTAGCAACTGACCTTTTACCATGGGAATCATCACAGCCTATCCAAACATCCCAGTATAAGTTAAGTTCTAGGTTGATTGCCATGATTCAAAACCTATCTTTTTCAGGAAAGGAAGACGAAAACCCTTACCTTCATATTAGAGATTTTGAGCAAACATGTGATTGTCTTCGCATTGAAGGCATTTCTGATAAGACTTTACGTTGGAAGCTTTTTCCTTTTTCCTTAAGGGGAGAAGCTAGACAATGGTACAGTCAGAAGGTAAGTCAACAACAAGGTGAATGGGGAGTTTTACGAGCCAACTTTTGTCTAGATTTCTATTCCCTTGACCGTATAGCCGACCTTAGACTCGAAGTCCTATCTTTTAAACAAAAAGATAATGAAACTTTGGGAAAATCCTGGAAACGTTTTTCTGATCTTTTAGAATCTGGTCCAAACCTTAATCTTGAAGACCCTGTTCTTTTATTTCACTATTTTCGAGGTCTTCATAAAAATCACAAACAAATGCTACACACAATGTATAGAGGTTCTTTCTTTCGCATCCCTGCTGATGAAGCTAGAGTGATCCTAGATAGAATCCTAGAAGCTGAGATGGATAATACCCTTCATGATGAAACCTACGAAGCTGAAGTAGACACTTTGCCAAATTCTTCATCTACTTTAGCTATCCCAAGTTTTGAGCCACAAGAGGAAGAAATTCCACCACCGGACTTCATGCTGGATATAGAATCCGATCTTTTTGCCGATTTTGGAAATATTTCAAATTACCATTCTATTGACAAACCCCAAAACGGCCAGTTTAGCATTTATTTACCAAGTGAATATCAATTGAGAGAGCTTATCTCAATAATGAGTAGCGAATGGTTGGAGGAATCAGAGCTTTCCTCTGATGTGATCCGTTTGGACACACCCTCTATAACTATACGTTGTGCTTATAATTCTGATCGATTTAATGCTCTTTATAATCCTGTTGTGGGGATCAACATCATGTCTGAATCTTTTGCACTTAAACTATTTAAAAATCTTGTCTTAACCCCCACAACAAAGATCATAAAGGAATCTTCGGGACGATTAATCCCCAGTCTTGGAATTTTAATGTCCTACCTCTTACTGTAGAAGGCTCCATGGTTCATTTGAACTTCTATATCTTTGATACATGGGACTTCGACCTGTTAATAGGACAACCTTTTAGAAGACTCCTTTATGAAGGTCATACTGGAAAGCTACACATTTCTTTTGGAAAAACTTTTCAATTCCCAATGATAATTTCACACTCCTTAAATAATAAGGCCGAGTCATATCTTTTGCCTGATCCTATGGAGGAAGTAAAGGCTGCATCTCTAGAGCTTTTAGATGAATCAAACTTAGAAGACGAAACTCCTTTCTTCACAGAAGAAGAAGACGAACCTTCTGAGCCTGAACCCTTAGACGAGTTTGCAGAAACACCCATAGAACTTAAAACTTTACCACCCGGTCTTACCTATGCTTTCCTAAACAATAATCCAGAGTTCCCTATGATCATTAGCGATAAACTCACTCAGGATCAAACTCTACGATTAATGACCATTCTTGAGAAACATCACTCAGTATTCGGCTACTCACTTCAAGATCTTACAGGAATCAGTCCTATGATTTGTACCCATCGTATTCCAACAGATCCTTCTGTTACACCCTCTCGAGAACCCCAACGTAGACTTAACAACACTATATGAGAGGTAGTTAAAAAAGCAGTTATAAAGTTGCTACATGCAGGGATTATATATCCTGTGCCGCACAGTGAGTGGGTGAGCCCAGTCCAAGTTGTGCCCAAAAAGGGAGGCATGACAGTTATTATGAATGAAAAGAACGAGCTAATTCCGCAACGCACCGTCACAGGATGGCGGATGTGCATAGACTATAGAAAACTAAACAAAGCCACGAGAAAAGATCACTTTCCTTTACCTTTTATAGATGAGATGCTAGAGCAGTTAGCAAACCATTCATTCTTCTGTTTCTTAGATGGATATTCAGGGTATCATCAAATCCCGATCCATCCTGATGATCAAAGCAAAACCACTTTTACATGCCCTTATGGAACTTATGCTTACCGTAGAATGTCTTTTGGGTTATGTAATGCACCAGCTTCTTTTCAAAGATGCATGATGTCTATATTTTCTGATATGATTGAAGAGATTATGGAAGTTTTCATGGATGATTTCTCTATTTATGGAAAAACTTTTGATAGTTGTCTTGAAAACTTAGACAAGGTTTTGCAAAGATGTGAAGAAAAGCACTTAATCCTTAATTGGGAAAAATGTCATTTTATGGTTAGGGAAGGAATAGTGCTAGGACACTTAGTGTCTGAAAGAGGTATTGAGGTAGACAAAGCTAAAATTGAAGTAATTGAACAACTACCTCCACCTGTGAACATAAAAGGAATTCGAAGCTTTCTTGGCCATGCTGGTTTTTATCGTAGATTCATAAAAGATTTTTCATTTATTGCTAGACCACTTACTCTTTTGCTAGCCAAGGATGCTCCTTTCGAATTTGATGATGCATGTCTAACATCTTTCAATTTATTAAAGAAAGCACTCATCTCTGCACCAATCATTCAACCCCCTGATTGGTCGTTGCCTTTTGAAATTATGTGTGATGCTAGTGATTATGCTGTGGGGGCAGTATTGGGACAAACTAAAGATAAGAAGCATCATGCAATTGCTTATGCCAGTAAAACTTTGACAGGAGCTCAACTTAATTATGCAACCACTGAAAAAGAGCTTCTGGCTGTTGTCTTTGCCATTGATAAATTTAGATCTTATTTAGTTGGAGCTAAAATAATTGTTTACACTGATCATGCTGCACTAAAATATTTGCTCACTAAAAAAGATGCTAAACCTCGCCTGATTAGATGGATTTTATTACTCCAAGAATTTGACTTAGAAATAAAAGATAAAAAAGGAGTAGAAAATTCTGTTGCTGATCACTTGTCTAGAATGTATTTTAAGAGTCCACAGGAAACCCCCATCAATGATTCACTCCGGGACGACATGCTCTACGGGATTAACAGGTCTGACCCCTGGTATGCAGATATTGTTAATTTTATGGTTTCAGGGTATGTACCACCAGGAGCAAACAAGAAGAAGCTTATTCAAGAAAGTCGTTCACATATATGGGACGAGCCATACCTCTTCCGAGTATGCTCTGATGGCTTACTCAGGAGATGTGTGACCACTGAGAAAGGATGGAAGATCATTGACAGATGTCATTCATCACCATATGGAGGTCACTATGGAGCATTCCGTACACATTCAAAGATCTGGCAGTGTGGATTCTATTGGCCTACAATGTATGAAGACACGAAACAATATATCAGAAGATGTGGGCCATGTCAAAGGCACGGAAACATAAATACAAGGGATGCAATGCCACTCACCAACAACCTTCAGATTGAGCCCTTTGATGTTTGGGGAATAGACTACATGGGTCCATTTCCTCCATCAAAGAAGTGTGAGTACATCTTGGTGGCGGTTGACTATGTCTCCAAGTGGGTAGAAGCATTACCTTGCAAGCATGCCGACAACGTCAGTTCAAAGAGGATGTTTGAAGAAATTATATTTCCAAGATTTGGAGTCCCCAGAGTAGTGATAAGTGATGGAGGAGCACACTTCATCGACAAACGCTTCAAGCAATATCTATCAAGACATGGAATCCGTCACAACATCGCTACCACTTATCATCCTCAGACAAGTGGCCAAGCAGAGACTTCCAACAAACAAATCAAGAATTTTCTTCAGAAGACAGTAAATGAAATGGGAACGGCGTGGAAAGACAAGTTACCCGATGCACTCTGGGCATACCGGACAGCATACAAGACCCCAATTGGAATGTCTCCATACCAATTGGTGTACGGGAAGACTTGCCATCTACCTGTTGAACTAGAATTCAAAGCACACTGGGCCATAAAGAGATGGAATATGGACCTAGATGTTGCTGGAGATTATAGAAGAATGCAATTATCAGAATTGGAAGAATGGCGAGAGAAGGCATATCACAATTCAAAGATCTACAAAGAAAGAGTCAAGAGGTGGCATGACAAGAGAATCAAGAAGAAGGAGTTCACACCCGGAGATAAGGTATTACTTTTTAATTCCAGGGTGAAGCTTTTCGGGCATGGAAAACTCCGGAGCAAATGGGAAGGACCATCCAAGGTAATCAATTCATCATCCCACGGAGCTATCACACTTCAAAACAGGGAAGGTACGTTATTCAAGGTAAATGGTCAACGTCTTAAATTATTTTTAGAGCACAATGAGGAATTTGAAGAAATAGACGTAGTCCATTTTTACCTTCCCATGGAGAATTAGAGCCCGACACTTTTGGTCTGATGGTTTTGGGTCATATATATATTTTTCTAAATAATTTCGCATCTAGAAACGCGCTCGGAGAAGTGGGTCCACAGAGGAGCCAGAGAGAGGGCGGGCGCCCAGGTCAAGTGGGCGGGCGCCCAGCCCCTGTTCCCCCTCGGTCCCGACTTTCTCTGTTATGGAAAAGGGCCTTACTTTGAAGGGATTAGAGCAGCCAAAGTCCGTTTCATCCCTCCAAAGGCAGCCCCAAAGCATTCTCTCAATGCTTTTGAGACACCTCCCAAGCGTCGCAAGACTATAATGGATATTGATGAGGAAGTTCGCAGGCTAGATAGAATTATCATAGACCTCCAGTCCTCAATTAATTCCCTCACTAGGCAGCTCTCTAACCACAACACCATTATACTAGGCCTTAGGCAGGATCTTGCCAATGCCAACAAGAAGATCAAGGAATTAGAGCGCCGCTAAGTTATCTAGATTAGACCTTGAGGCAATGCATCTTAGTCATCTATCTTTAAATTCGGTTTAAGTTTGCTATTATTATTAGTTTGCTATCAGTTTGTTATCAGTCTTTTGTACTAAATGCCTCAAGATCAATAAAGAGTACTACTATTATTATTATTATTATTATTATGTCTTGTGTGTCTCTACTTTATTTTTGTGCAAGAAAGCAGAAAACAAGTATGGGGGAGATCCCTCAACATGCCAAACACACTCCGACTACACCACTCCACGATTCAGGTACACACTCTGCACACTTTACTTCATACATACATTTATTTTGAAATATGCAGATTACTGTTTCCGACATGATAAAATAAAAGATTAAAATATTTCTAATCATGATTAATCTCAATCTGTGATATTTCCTGAAAACTTACAATTATTATAAAATCATTTTAAAACCCTGTGTTACTTAAGTCAATATGGAATATGTGATGGTAGAGTATGAGTTTCTTATTCTTGATATCATTGTTGCTTGGAGAATTTATTTCAAAATATTCAAAATTCTAGCTACAATCCTCAGTGTTTTATATGCCTGATAAAAATAAAAATATTAATTATGATTATAAAAGCTATCTACTCTGTATTGAGTTTGTTCAAAATGAGTTAGACCCTTGTTGAGAGATTTATCATGCTCCCAAGATCAAGACACTATTTCAGTAAGATTCACTCTTCCGAAGTATTATTGCATTAGAGGCATGGGCTATGCAAAAATAAAAATATTTCGAGGAAATAAAAAGGAGCAAGTGCTCGACAACCTCGCAGAAAAAAATGGACAAGTGTCCGGAAGTAGAATTAGGGGTACCTCGGTATCCACTTAAAAAAAATGATAGCCCATGATCCCGCTAATAAGCAATATGCCAGCAAGAGTTGACAAAGTTTTTAATTTTCAAAGTCTTTGATCTAAGAGTATGACATTCCCCTCCTCGGATCCAGTTTTGATCAGGCAATAAATGCAAAGTAAGTATGCTTGAGAATTTTTGCAAAATAAAACAGCCTCAGTGAGATATATATAAAAGATAATGAGTGATCTGAGAGAACCTATGAGGATAAAAAGGTATGCTAACTTTCTTTCAAAAATATACAAAAACTCCAAGTGACAGGATCGAGAAGAAAGGATCTTTACTCTTAATCATAAACTTCCCTGACTATGGTACACAGTGGAATTTTAACACCCTGCAATTATATAAAGAGAATGTTTTAAATGTTTACCCCAGATATTGTTCTTAACCATCCTTTTCTCGAGGACGAGTAAAAGCCTAAGTATGGGGGTATTTGTTGACGGTTCTTATGTATCAATTTTAATTATCAAATAAACAAGAGAATGGACCAATAGGCAACCTTCACCTAGAATTAGGGTTTGATCTGACAGAATTCCACGAGTTTTGTTGTTTATCTATTTCTGCAGGGGGTTATCAGGAAATAAGGAAGAAAGGCCCACATGTCGGGATTACATAGAGATATCAACGCACCGCGCAATTTTACTTCATCTAGAAGACTCCAGAAGCCACGAGACCGAAGCGGAGGCAAAACTGGGCCAGGCCCAGGGCGCCCGCCCTGGAAGCCTGGGCGCCCGCCCCCCTGCTGGAGCCAAATCAGGACTCTTTCGCTCGGGATATTCCACCGACCTATTGGATCAAGAAAAACATAGTACCACCTCGCCTATCGACCCAAAAACGCATAGAAGGGGAGGACTATATAAGCAAGGCCCCCTGGCCCCTGGAGAAGACATGAAGAAATTATCATAGAGACTGAGGGGTGCCCTCGAAGGAAAACCTGTTCTCTAATTAATATTTCTTTTTAGGCTTAGCAATCAATGTAAGGTAGAAATAGATCTTCTAGTTTCTACTAGATTGAGAGAGATAGAGTGGAGGTGTAGATTGGAGGAAGCCCGGCCTGTCGGTGTCTACTCCAAGCTTGTACCTGCGGGATCAAGTTCTCCTAACCTGAAGCTTGCTCCTAGGATTCTTCAGTAATTCGACTTCTAAATTCTAGTAAGTTCTTGTTTTATTGTTCTTATGGTTTATGAGTTTACTTTAATCTCTTCGCGTAGAGTTTAGAGTAATCATTGCTGGCGTAAACGTGGTGTTTAGGCTGGGGTACTCATAAATATTCCCTGACTAGCTGGACCGTGGTAGTAGTGAGGAACGTGACAATTCTGAGTTACCTGTGTAGATCACATCTCGTTAGCAGGAAGGATAGGGTTTATAGGTGCGGGTTGAACATCCTTTGTGGTGTCTAGATTCTGTTAGCCTCCCCATTAGAACAGTAGATCATCCTAACCAAGGTTAGAAGGAGACTACGGTTGCAGTCTTCTCTATTTATCACTCACATCGAAAGACATTCTTTGTGCCTAAAGGTTAGTAGTAATAGACCGGTTAGTCAGATGCACTCTTTCTCCTAGTGGTAAAAAAATAAATACGATATTCTGGATAATTTCCCGGGTGAAGTGCTCACCGATATCCGTGCGCTTGCGGATCAATTCCTTATTGCATTCCCAAATATCAACAGGAGCTCTGTCGCCGGTCGGCCACGTCGACGAGCTCGGCCCTGATTCAGAGAAAACGCTGATGGTGTGATAGAGCGACTTCGACGGTGATTAACTCCCAAACCAAAGCGAATTAGGAGATGATGCAGTTGACAAAGTTGGTGTTCCAATCGAGTTCTACAACATTTTCAACTAGAGCAAAAGCCAGATCAGCCTGGATTGAGAGATATAGAGTTTTCAATACCGATCGAGCAAACTGTTTTCGTTCTAGGACAGAAAATTTCCTAAGTGTTGGAAACAGCCCCAAATCTGCCTTGTGGGTCAATTTTGAGCAAGTTGTGGTCATTTTCATGAGATGGCCATAAAACAACTTTTGTTCCTTATAAAAGTTGCTACAAATTTTCTGTAGGATGTTTTGACATGCAAACATTTTATGAAACACTTTTTAAAAGCCTAAGCAAAAGAGGTTTCTAGGGCCTATTTGCATAAGTATGACTTAAGTGATTATTTTGGAGAAATGATCAACATGAACATTGTTCCCAAGGTTAAGTTAAGCATAGATGAACTATTTAACAAGGCATTGCACCCAAGCACAAGCATGGTTCCCTCAAACATAAGCCTAGGGAGCCTATTTAAGCAATTTAAATCACATTTTTGCATAGAATGGTATGACTCAAGGTAGATGATGAACATGACATGCTTGAGTAGAGGATGATGCTTATGTTATGCATGTGATTTATGCAACCATAACACTAGTGTGTTACAGCCCTCCCCCCTTACAAAAATCTCGTCCAGAGATTTCAAAGCTTACTGAATTTTGAAGAATGTTTTGTAAACTTCTTTTAAATAATCCTCCGTCTCCCAAGTGGCATCTTCCTCCCCGTGGTTACTCCACAACACCTTGTAGAACTTAACCACACGATTACGAGTCTCCCGTTCCTTGCGATCAAGAACCGCTACGGGTTTTTCTTCATACACCAAGTCTGACTTCAGCTTGATATCCCGAACTTCCACTCGTTCCTCCGGTACACGAAGGCACTTCTTCAATTGTGATACGTGGAAGACAGGGAAAATAGCCCGAATTCCAACTGGGAGTTGAACTTTGTACGCCACATTCCCTTTCCTTTCGAGAATCCGATAAGGTCCCACATAACGAGGTGCAAGCTTTCGCTTGACTCCGAACCTTTGTACACCCTTCATCGGAGACACCTTGAGATACACATGGTCACCGACTGCAAATTCAATCGGCTTCCTTCTCTTATCAGCATAACTCTTCTCACGAGGTTGAGCAGCTTCCAGATGTTGCTGGATGGTACGGATTTTCTGCTCTGCTTCGTTCACGAAATCGATGCCGTAGTATCTTCGCTCTTAGGCTTCTACCCAATTCAACGGGGTTCGACACTTTCGACCGTACATGGCTTCAAATGGAGCCATCTTAATACTCTCCTGATAACTATTGTTGTAGGAGAATTCGTCTAACGGCAACCACTTAACCCAAGAACCCTTTGAAGAGAGAGCACATGCCCTCAACATGTCTTCTAGGATTTGGTTGACCCTTTCAGTTTGACCCGCTGTTTGGGGATGATAAGCAGAGCTTCGGACTAAATGAGTACCAATTTGCTCATGCAGACACTCCCAAAATCGAGTAGTGAGCTGTGGTCCACGATCTGATATGATTGTTCGAGGCACACCATACTAACGAACAATGTGCTCGAAATACAACTCCGCATACTGATGTGGACGATAGTCAGTTCGGACTAGAATAAAACGAGCAACCTTGGTCAAACGATCTACAATCACCTAGATAGAGTCATAACCCTTAACAGAAGTTGGGAGTCCAACGATGAAATCCATGCTGACTTCTTCAAATTTCCAACCAGGAATTGACAAGGGTTGAAGTAAACCAGCTTTCATGTGAACGGCCTTCACACGACAACAATTGTCACAACGAGCGACAAAAGCAGCGATCTCCTTTTTCATCTTTGTCCACCAAAACAGAGGTTTCAGATCCTGATACCTCTTGCTACTACCAGGATGAATAGACAATTTGGATGAATGAGCTTCAGATACGATCTGATTTCATAGCTAACGGTCTTTTGGGACCACGAGTCGATGCTTGAACCAAAGAATTCCATTCTCATCGACCCTGAAATGCTTGGTTTCTTCTTCTTTCATTTTCCTCTTTATTTGATGGATCCCTGCATCTGTTTGCTGCAATTCGATGACTCGATTGCGAAGAGTACTCTCGAGAGAAATCTGGTTGAGCACAAGTGGATGCATAAGGTGTGACAACAACGGATCTTCCACTTGGATTGAGTGACAGTGCGCTTTCCGGCTCAAGGCATCCGCCACCATGTTCGCCTTGCCCGGATGATAGTGCACTTATAGATTATAATCTTTAATCAACTCAAGCCATCTTCGCTGTCGCATGTTCAATTCAGGTTGAGTGAAGATATACTTGAGGCTCTTATGATCGGTGTAGATATTGCAAAGATTACCCAGCAAATAATGCCTCCATATTTTCAAAGCATGCACAACTGCCGCCAATTCTAAGTCATGAGTTGGGTAATTGACCTCATGTTTTCGAAGTTGGCGTGAGGCATACGTGATAACACGACCTTCTTGCATCAACACACAGCCTAAACCAACACCCGACGCGTCGCAGAAGACATCGAAAGGCTTCTCGATATCAGGCTGAGCTAGGACAGGGGCTGATGTCAGCAATGTCCTCAAATTGTGGAATGCCTCTTCACACTCAGGCATCCACACAAACTTCTCATCTTTCTGAAGTAGACGAGTCATAGGCTTAGATATTTTTGAGAATTCAGGAATAAATCGATGATAATATCCAGCCAGACCAAGAAAACTCCGAACCTCGTGTACCGAAGTTGGAACTTTCCAATCCAGCACTTCTTGCACCTTGGCTGGATCCACCGATATACCTTCTTCAGATAGGACATGGCCCAAGAAAGGTACTTTCTTTAGCCAAAACTCGCATTTGCTGAACTTGGCGTAAAGCTGATGCTCACGCAAACGCGACAACACTATACGAAGATGCTCTGCATGCTCCTCTTCATTGCAGGAATATACCAAGATATCATCAATGAAGACCACCACAAACTTGTCCAATTCGGGCATGAACACCGAATTCATGAGATACATGAAGTGAGCAGGTGCATTTGTAAGACTGAAGGACATGACGAGATACTCAAACAACCCATACCTCGTCGAGAAAGCTGTCTTTGGTACATCTTCAGGACAGATCTTGATCTGATGATACCCAGATCGCAAATCAATCTTGGAGAATACATTAGCTTTAGACAACTGATCAAATAAGATATCAATGCGAGGAAGAGGGTATTTGTTCTTGATGGTTACCGCATTTAGGGGACGATAGTCCACACACATGCGCAAGGATTGATCCTTCTACTTCACAAAGATAGTCAGACAACCCCAAGGAGAAGAACTAGGACGGATAAGACCCTTCTTCATCAACTCATTCAGTTGGGTCTTAAGCTCAGCTAGCTCATTTGGCGGCATTCTATAAGGCCTTCTAGAGATAGGAGCAGTACCTGGAATCAATTCAATTTGTGATCATCAGGAAACACATCTGGGAACTCACACACTACCGGGATGTCCTGGATGGCCTTAGCTGTCACTGCATTCACAGTGCTACGGATATGGATATCTCGAGGAAGTTGCTCTAAGAACGCTTCCCTGGTACTTGGGTCTCTCAACATCACTACGCGAGTGGTGGTGTCGATAAGAACTCCGTTACCACTCATCCAATTCATACCCAGAATTACATCTATGCCCACGCTGGGTAAGACAACCAGATCAGCAAGAAACTGACGGCCTCCAATTTCCAGAGTTGCCCCAAAAACCACTTGATTGGTAGATATATCATTCCCAGCAGCACTAATGCAATAACTACCCTTATCAAGTATACTTGCTTTGAGATTATGCTTAGACACAAAGTCTGAACTCACAAAAGAATGCGATGCTCCCGAATCAAAAAGCACAAGTGCATCACATTGATTAACCAGAAACTTACCAGCCGTGACTACCTCACCAGCAGGAATTGCCTCCACGGTTGTGTAGTGAACACGCCCCTGACGGACGTTCCCTTGGTTGCCCTTCTTTGGTGGGTAAGGACAGTTACTCTGCCAATGCCCAGTCTGATTGCAGTTCCAGCAGGGACGGTTGGCAGGTGGAGTCTTGGCATAGTTGGGACCCGTGTTGCCCCTAGGAAGAGCAATAGAGTACCCCTTGTGGAAACCTGTTTTGGCCTGATTCTTCTTCGCAGGCGGGCGATGCCGCTGGTTAGGTGTTGGAGCACGGAATGGTGGCTTAGCTGCCACTGGAGCCTTGGACTGGGATGACCCTGCCCCGGCCTCAAAAGCCCTCTTACGAGTCTTGGTTGCCGAGTACACAGTGTTATAGTTTTCTTGGGTCAGAGCATCACTGACAAATTCATTGAAAGTTGCACACTTGGTGCGACCAATAGTCTTCAGCAACTTGGGGCCCAAACCCCGCTTGAAACTAGCAATCTTTTTCACCTCGGTGTTCACAAACTCAGGAGCATACCTAGAAAAATGATTGAAAGCATGCAAATACTCCTTCATAGTTTTGTTGCCCTGAGTCAACTGCATAAACTTGGTATGCTTCATCTCCATGACACCAGGAGGAATGAAATGCCCTTTAAAAGCATCACGGAAAAGATTCCAATCAAGCACCGTGTCGGCGGGAAGAGCTTCCCGATACTGACTCCACCAGATGCCTGCTGGGCCTTGCAGTTGATGAGCTGCGTACTCTGCCTTCAAACCCTCGGTTAGCCGAAGCAAGCGGAACTTTTGTTCCACGGTGTTCAGCCATTCCTCAGCTTGAAGGGGTTCTTCCGCCTCTCTAAAAGGTGGGGGCTTAGTATCCAGGAAATCCTTGAAGCTGCTATATTGGTTAGGTGCTGGCCCTGGTTGCACATTACGACCACCCTGATTTGCCATCCGAGTGATGGTCTCAGTGAGCATCCTCTGATTTTCCACCGTCATTTGCATCAGCTCAGCTGGATTTGGTGGGGGAGGAGGAGGGGGTGGATTCATGTTTGCACGCTGTTCCGCACCTCTGGTGCCATGAGACATCTGTGAAGACACAGTCAGTGAGTATTGATGATGATAAGATTTGCCGCAGAAGAACTTATATTTATGCCTGAAAGTATTCAAGGGAATAGCTTTATAGAAAAGGCACAATAATTCCATTCCACAAAACAACATCACCAATCCAACACATGACAGAGACATCCGCAATATGCACCGCAACGGAAAACCTCGTCATAACATAACGAACATGTCAAGGTTACATATTGGGTCCACAAAGTTATTACACCATCACAGTACATGCCATGAGTCAAGGTCAAAGTTCCAGATTACATCATGGGTACTCAAACATCACCGCTAACTGCCAGACTACAAAAGATCCCTACACAACACTACCCACTACTCTCTACACTCCAGGCTCGTCGTCCGAGTCAGTGTCGAAGATCGCCTCTCCATCCTCGTCGCTAACTGGCTCAAGCTCCTCGTCCTCCACGTCCTCGTGCAAGGGTGGTGCAGCCGCTGCTGGTCCATCGACCTCCATACCATCATCATCGGCCACAATCACTAGAGGTCCCACCTCTGGGTACACGGGTATAGGGTGTAGCAAGTTGTTGAGACGATGAATCTCCACAAGACCAGCCTCAATCTGATCCTGCAGATAGTTCTCCCGCTCAAGAGACTGAATCCGATGCATCTCCCATGCCCGGCGCCTATTCTCCGACACGCGTTGTGCAGTGTCCCTCTCACGAGTGATCTGCACCAAGCGCTCTTGTATGGTCTCCCTCTAGCTAACTGACTCATCTGATCCTGCTTATGATCTCTCTCTCTAATGGCCTTCACCCACTGCTGCCTACGATACTCCGCAATGTCTTCCCAGTCATTGCGGTCCTTCTGAGCTTGCTCCTGGAGTCTAGCTTGCTTGCGAAACTTGTGAGCACGCTTTTCAGCCTTGGCGAACAGCCACCATCACCTGTGCATAGGTGTCCTCTCACTGACTGATCAGCTTGAGCACCGCCATCATAGCACTCATAGCAGGACTAGAACTCTCAGCTCGCTCTCTCCTGCCTCGAACCAAGGCACAACCATCAGCCTGTTTCCACTCCGCTGCTGCTGGGTCAGCACAAGGAATGGAGGCCGCTGGTCCTCCTGTCAGCTCATCGCCACACCTCTGACAGATATCGAGCAGGATAGTCTGGGCTGCAACCTGAGCTGCCTCCCAAGGAGTCTGCCCATCGTAGCTACAAGTCCACCCTGTCCATGCAGGCTTGTCCCCATGTGGAGGGACAACTCCCTGCACAGCAAACCACTGTATCCTTCCTGTGCTCTCCAACTCCCACCGCGAATACTGAGGTGGCTCAGCATACCCGACAAACTGTAACACTCTCCAGAGCAGGGTAGGAGTGCCAAACTCGCTCAAGAAGGTGTCACTGGGATGGGGTGAAGCGGGCGCGTCCATCTGTGGAAAGGAATAGGAATACCATGGGTAATAGAGGATTAGTTTAAGCAATATTTATTTAATTAAAAGGGATGACATTGTAAGGGAAGGAGTAGACAGAATGTACGTATGAATGCGACATGATGCATGCACGAACCGTACGTCCTCACAAACTTAGAAAATTAATATTCTGACGGATATACGGTGGCATACATTCGTCTCTCGATACGATAACTAGCGAGTTACACGCGCGCTGTTAGAGTACCTGCAGAAAACTCCATTTCAGCCCAACAATTCCCAATATATCACTCAAGAAAGCAGTAAACTAAGTGCACATTGCTTGGACATGCCCAAACATGCACAAACAATGACACCACAGCTACTCGAGAAATTAAATGCTCCCCAATTAAGTTTCTTTCATGGTTCCATGGTTTTGGCATGTAACCGCTCCAGAAAACCACCGCGAACACTCCCCTAGACCGCCGTTTGGACGATCATGCTCTCACAGCTCACACTTACCAGGGCGTAGGTGCGACGTTGCAAAATTAAATCTAGCGATATATGTGGCTAATTCACACATGAAGGCTACCTCCACCATTAGACCACAGGATAGCATAGTGTGGTCATCACACATCCATATCTGAGTACTGCCGGAGATGCATAAATAAAACCCCCAAGTCAGTACTTAAATAGCCACATATAGTCCTTATGTGGGCAAGGAGGATTCGACCACTGGCATAACTTAAGTATTGATTTACACCATTTTATTTTAAAAACTCTTTTGTTTTTAAATACACAAACGCTGCATTTATAATGCTGAACTTGCTCCGATGCCAGCTGTCACAGAACCGACCAAATTATAAGAGTTCAAGTGTAGAAACGATCGACAAGCAATCAAGTTTCCAAACTTGAGCCCATATAATCCCGGTAGTCAATTGAAATCATGAAGGACTTCAAACCAACTTGCAACAAACCATGATCGTAATAATTCAGCACAACACAGCGAATGTTACATAGTCATTCATTGCCGTCGAAGCGGCACCACATCGGAGTATTAAGTTGTTAGAACACTTGTTCGAAGTAGCGGAAGCAAAATAGTTACACACACACTTTCCAAAGTTCAGCTCATAAGTTCGAGTTACTGCCAGAGTCTACATCATCCTTCCAAAAGCAACAGGTACGAGATTGATAGAGAACCGTGCCCAACGGTTAGTCCTCATCCCCAGCGGGATGGACAGAGGCACTACAAGAAATTTGGGTATACGTGACGATTTTATCGTGACCTTCTAACAAATCATCATAGAATTTATTCATCTATGACGGTTTAAATCTAAGGTGATGAATATATGACGATTTGTTAAATTATTGTCACAACTGGACGTCACAGATCATTTTGGTCATCCATGACAGACTCATTGGAAGGTCACACATCCAACATCCAACATTCAACACACTATTAAGTGCTATCGGTGTGTCATAAGAGGGGACATTAGCGATTTATTTAGATTACCGGTCCTAAATAATTTGATAGCTATAGCTAAACTCTAAACTTTTTGGTTATTCCCTAAATAATGAAGTACATCATAATCCAAATTTTGGTTATCACCTAAACAAGTGGTCTAGGGTATTCAAAATTTGGTGTTATCTATCAGTATTTTATTATTTCAATAGCTAAGAAAAAATAATAGAAGAAAAAAGAGGCACCCTGAACAGAAGTGCGTGCGCTGGAAAAATTTTGGCCTTTGGCGGGCATTCTGAATACACTGCGCACCCTGAAAGTTTTGCGGCGAGCGTTCTTCCCACCTCCAATTTTTGGCTACGAATTTACCATTATGCCCCCGCTCCATGCATCCTGCAAATGAAACAATGGGTATATTTTGGTAATATCACAGTGCCATATATAATGTAGCTCCACCGTCTCGCAGGCAACAGTGCCACCAAATCCCCCCAATCCTCCGATTCGTCCAACCAACGCCGCCAACCTCGACCGCCCCTCAATCCACTGATTCCTCCACCACCACTTTGCCATCTTGCTCCGTCGCCCAGCAGCCTACAAGTGCGTCGAGCGTGACCGCCACCATCCCGCAGCCACCACCGATGTCACCGAAGAAGAGGACGAGCAGTCGAGCGTCACCGCCACTACCGATGTCGCCGAAGAAGGGGGGAAGGAAACCAGCGAAGGGGGCATGGCGAGGAGAGCATGTTGAAGGTGAATGTCTCTCCTACACCTTCTATTTTGGGCGATCTATTTTTCGCGGAGGGGGATGTGGCCGCATGTGCCCCATGAGATGGACCTGTCCCTCCTTTTCTAATTTGGGCAATCTAATTTTGGTGGCGGGGGATGTGGAATTGTGGATGTGCTTGAAAAGCTTGGGATTGATGCCCTGAACTAAATTGCCATAAGATCCTCGTCAATTTCTGCTGCTACTACTAGTAGTGCCTTCTGTGGGGTTCTTTAACTTGAACTGTTAATTTGTTATAGTGTTAATTTGTTATAGGTGCTGCTGAATTCCAAAAGGTCACAGGGAAACCCGATTTAAGGTAAAGTGCCTCTCATGCATCTTCTATTTTGGGTAAAATATCTCATGCAGCTTCTATTTTGGGTGATATTTGTTTCTGGGAATCACAATTGTTTACTGTTCTACGTTCTCCTTTAATTAAAATAGTCATTGTCAGCTTAAGGTATTTGTAGGTGTGAGAAGTTTTGTTGCTGCTACTCTCGACAGAACCACTCTCAGCAGGGTTTTGGGTAAAATATCTCATGCAGGAAGCTTATTTGCAGATGAGAAGTTTTGTTGCTGCTACTCTCGACAGCACCACTCTCAGCAGCACTGTTTTGTTGCTGCTAGTAACTGGGTGCTTAGGATTTTCTAATTATGATTTCTGCAATTTTGTGATTTGCTCCTACCTTGTACGCAGGATACTGGCATCAAATTTGACAGCGATTTTGGTGAAGATATCAAATCCCTTGTGAGCCTCTACTCCCTGTTGACTTATTTAACTTCTCTGGATTTGGGTAGCAATATGTGGTACTGATCTAATTTGAGGCGTGAGTGATACTGCCAAGGTGTTTGTTTAGTTAGGATTGACAAACAAGGTGGTAGTTATATCTGTAGGGTTGAGCTGATAGAAAGAAAATATTAATTTTGCTCTAATGGTTTCCTGATAATTGACTATTGTGTTCTATTTATATGTTATCTCTCCTTTTAGACTCCTAAAAATATCTTGACGAAGCTGTCATATTTTGTTCTGTCCTTTCCATTTTCAAATATCTTACCATTTTTCCAATATGAACCCACTGATCCATTAACTATTTTTCAGCAATAAAGACCTACATCCACCATGTTGTATAAGTGGAAATTTCAAAGATCTTTGGTCGAAGTGCTACCTGAATGCTTTCAAAGACCCTTGGTCAAAAACCTACCTGAAGGCTTGTTGAGAACACCATCTTGCTGAAGGACTAAAGATTGACAAATAAACAAAGGTATATGCATGTTACATAGATTTAGAATTAGATTGTGCATACAAAGATTTGTACCACTGTCCAATTTGCATTTTGTACACTGCTAATCTTATTGGTTGTTGCTACCATTTTGCTTGTGGTTTCAGAATTCTATGCTTGTTCTGTATGTCGGAATTATTTCAAGCACAATAGACCTAGGATAGACTTAGTATAGAGCTGGTCTATTGCAAGTTTAGCTATGTTTTCTCATGCAAGTCTATGCTCCTGTCTTCTTCATATTAAGTTGACAATCTTCAATAAATAGCTGTGATATAGAAGTTTTAACTTGGCCAAAAGACCCTTGCATTTTTCAAAGATAGTACCTTTGCACATGTGAGTTTTATTAATGATCAAGTATTCATTGCAGATGTTTGACGACGCTATATGTGAATTGCGGAAAGAGGATCAAGGTGCTCATGGTGGCTATTTTCATTAGTCATGAAAGATTTTGTTGTGCGAGCAAATCATACGAGTTATGTGTTGTACAAGTCAACATCTTAGTTTTGTAGATACTTGAGTGTAGCTTGGTTATTGACTTAGTATTTCATGTGAAATATTGTACAAGTACAAATGTTGATAGTTTCAATAAAAATGATGGGTAATATTTGTCAATTATGAGCTTTGTTCCAGTTTATGTGTGTTGACATGACAGTAAAACCATGAACTGTTTATGTGTGTTGACATGGCAGTAAAACTATGACGGTTTAGTTCATCACCATAGTCTCTTCCTATAGTTGCCCTATGGTTCGTCCATGACGATCCAAAAAACCAACGTGTGACGTTCTGTTTTCGTCCAAAAAATGTATGACGAGGAATAGATGACGTTCCTATGGACCGTCATAGATAGTTAACTATGACGGATTTTTACTTATCTATGACAGAATCAAACCGTCATGTAAAGCCTTATTTCTTGTAGTGAGGTCTTGCAGAAGCCGTCATAAAAGATTACATCTGCAACAGGTGGGAATAAACCCTGAGTACGAGAATGTACTCAGCTAGACTTACCCGTCTAGTAAAACATAAAAGACACCAAGGATCATGCAAGGCCAAGTATAAGTAGAGCTGGGTGACTCAACATTTGCCAAAAGCTTGCCCTAAAACTACATTATTGTGAGAGCATCATATTTATTCATCATCAGCCTACTACTAGATTAGCATCTGTACTAAAGCACTACACTTGATTATTACAAACAATAATAACCATATCCAGTTCATCATGTACTTTTCCTGGCTACCATCATTATCATGAACCAAAGTTCTTTAGTGGATGCTACGTTTGTCGCTGCTCTGTCAAGTTCTCACTAACCGGGAGAGACGGCGATTCGAATCGAATTCCTATCCAGCTGGAGGGGTATTCCTATCACTCACCCAAGCTTCCCCTGCCGGAGAGCCTACGGGTCACCTTTGATACAACTCCGGAATCGCGGTTCCGATAAGCGCCGCACTCCCAGGGCTACCACTCTGCCAGGGAGGTCAGGAATTTTAACTCACCTGCCTTTGGATTTACGCCAATGGTCCCCCGCACACCGCACTTCCTCCGGTAGTGCGCACTTTATACTTATCGACCTTCCGGCCTGAGTCATATTACTCGGCTTCGCGGTCGGAACGAGTTATCCGGCCAACTAAGTGTTAGGCATGCGTTCAACATGACAAGAGGACGTACAACGGTCGGTCCTTAGCTGCCACAGACGGAGTTACTACAACCTTGCAAAACTCCGCCCGGCTTAAATCAACTAAATCAGGTTCCATTCACAATAGCACATATATACCATCGTATACCGACACAACCCTATATCGCGCAGCAGGAAATCACCCGACTTCTACTGATTAAGCATGGCTAAGCTGCTACTGGATCCTAACTCTATAACCAAGGTGTAATGAGTTATCTGGACAAGGATGGAGTAAAATGCAGCAAAGGATTCATCACAACTCCTATACTTAATGCAGCAATAGATATAACATTTTAAGTAAACTTTCGAAGTAAACGGAGGCTTAGAATGCTCCGGGGCTTGCCTTTGACGAACGAGGCTGGCTCGTGACTCGGGCACTCAACTTCTTCTTCGGGCTCCTCGAGTCCGACTTGCTGGACCTCCACCTCTGTGTTGCCCTCCTGGCCTTCGGGGTTCACTTGCAGCTCGTAGGAGGCGGTCGCGTTCGATGCACCTATTGCATGCTTGATGTATAAGAAGGTGTACATGCTAAAAGATGAATGCTTGATAACATAATGGACTCACTGGATACTCATTTATGGAGTAACACAGTTATAACAAGTTTACACAAGATAGTAAGTTAACTAAGCCCAAAACCTATCATGATAACCTAAAACAGCAAGCATCATCTAGCAGGTTTAGCTCAGTAAACAAATCATAACTAGTGCTAGGCAGATCCAACAAACGTGAGTGAGGACATTCTGGAAAGCTTATGAAATTTGCTACAAATCATCTTTGAACATCACAGCAAGATTCATAAGTTAAAGAGGCCATTTAAACAAAGTTCCAGGTTCTGTCCCAGAAAAACAGAGAACACGTATTTCTGGAACCCCAACTTGGAACAGCTATAACTTTTAAACTACTAGGCCAAATGACTCCAAATTTAAACCACAGCTAGTCCATAAAGTTTATAACAACTTTGATTTAGACAAGTTTCCCAGAAAACTAAGTTATCATTAAGCAAAAGTTAAAGTACTCCCTTGCTGTCCAGAACAGCTTTTAACCCACCAATTAATTATTTAATGATATAGCCAAAGCATAAACAGTGTCCACCTCATAACTTATAAGTACAAGCATGTCATAAGGTTACCAGAACATCACATGATCACCTCCAAATGTTTATTAACAAGGCATTTATTAATTTACTTCTAGAGAGGAGCATAATTACAAGATACTAGCAAACGTGCTCAGAAAAATCTACAAAAATTACAGAGGCACAAGTATAGCATCATAATAAAAATTTCAGAGCAAATGCACATACCAAATTAAAGATATGCATTTAACATGTAACAAAGTATTTATTTCATAAAATGGGAATCATGACTTATATTGTGTCAAACAACAGATTTCAGATTATTTACATATTATGAATACCATAACCAAGTTTACAACCAAAGTAGAGTACCAGCATAAACACCAATTATTTCATATGATTTAATTAAAGAAACAAGCCAAATCTCAAACATAAATTACATAACAATGCTGCAATACTCCAAAAATCATGAAATATTTATCAAAGCACTCTAGTACCACACAGAGACTACCATAAAATATTCATGGCAAACTAAGCAGTATAACAAGAGATATGAATTTACTCATGAATAAAAAGATTAAATCTTTAATAAATATTTTCCCAGAAAACATGGTTCATTTTATATTTTTATTAAAAACTAGCCATCTCAAGGAATACCACAAAATTGATTTCACAATTTTTGGATCTCAGAAATAGGAGATATGATTTTTGCAAGAAAGCCAAAAATCAAGATTTGAATAAAAGAAAAGGAGGGAAACAAGTGTCACTGACAGCGGACCCCACGCGTCAGGTTCTTCTCCCTCAAGGCCGAGGCGACTCTCGCCGGCGATTTCTCCACAACGGCGAGGTCTCCGGCCAAACCAAGGGCACCAACGTGACCCCCAGACCTTTGCGACTCCGTTGACCCCCCTTTCCCCACGGCGGAGCCACCGGAATGGGCTCGCCGTCGATCATGGCGGCTCGGCGGAGGTGCTCGGCGTTACGCCGGAGCCCTCAGGCTGGTAGAGCGTGACCTAGGGTTTCCTACAGCACCAGCGGACTACGACGAAGCTTCCTAGGTAAGCGGCTTGGCTTGATACGCCGTGGAACGCGCTGGCCACGAGAGCGCTCATCTTCGGCGGAAACACGGCGGCGCTGTGCATCGTGTCCGACGACGGTGAGTGCGGTAGAGCGTCCACCAAGTGGCGCAAACGCTTGCTAGGAACCTACGTGACCTCTAGGACCTAACCAGAGAAGACGAGCGGCTTCGAAGAGCTCGGCATTGAGTTCGCCGGAGAAGAAGGTCACGGTGACCCGATTTGGGGAAGAAAGAAATGGCGGCTCACCGGTGGGTTTCACGGCGAGATGATGGGTGGAGAATGGAGAGCAGTTCACAGTGGAGCTATGGGCGGAGTTTCGTGGACTGCGACGCAGCGAGGAGCGCGTACGAGCTCGCCGGAGTGAGCTCGCGACGGGAGCTCGCTGCGGGCGCGTTTCTGGCGAGAGAGAGAGCGGAAGGAGAGAGTGGACGCGTCCACTGCGTCCGGGGCATTGCCGTGGAGGTCGTGCGCGCGCTGGGAGCTGACGAGCGGGGCCAGGAGCGGCGTACGGGCGCCAAATGTCGACGGAGCTTTGTCGCCGGTCGGCCACGTCGACGAGCTCGGCCCCGATTCAGAGAAAACGCTGATGGTCTGACAGAGCGACTTCGACGGTGATTAACTCCCGAACCAAAGCGAATTAGGAGATGATGCAGTTGACAAAGTTGGTGTTCCAATCGAGTTCTACAACATTGTCAACTAGAGCAAGAGCCAGATCAGCCTGGATTGAGAGATATAGAGTTTTCAAAACCGATCGAGCAAACTGTTTTCATTCTAGGACTTAGAAAATTTCCTAAGTGTTGGAAACAGCCCCAAATCTGCCTTGTGGGTCAATTTTGAGCTAGTTGTGTTCATTTTCATGAGATGGCCATAAAACAACTTTTGTTGCTTATAAATTTGCTACAACTTTGCTGTAGGAAGTTTTGACATGCAAACATTTTATGAAACACTTTTTAAAAGCCTAATCAAAAGAGGTTTCTATGGCCTATTTTGCATAAGTATGACTTAAGTGATTATTTTGGAGAAATGATCAACATGAACATTGTTCTCAAGGTTAAGTTAAGCATAGATGAACTATTTAACAAGGCATTGCACCCAAGCACAAGCATGGTTCACTCAAACATAAGCCTAGGGAGCCTATTTAAGCAATTTAAATCACATTTTTGCATAGAATGGTATGACTCAAGGTAGATGATGATCATGACATGCTTGAGTAGAGGATGATGCTTATGTTATGCATGTGATTTATGCAACCATAACACTGGGTTGTTACACTTCTTATGTCATCGCATCGGCAGAAGCAGACACCTACGAGAGGACTAGGTGTATTTCAGGAGAAATTTGGGAAAAGGATTTTCTCAAAGTTGCCGATTACGAGATTCCACCGATCCAAGCAGTCGGTTATGCTGAAGGTTTTTAATGGATAGGTTCGCCGATGATGGAAAGTTAGGCCAGGGATTCACATCGGCCGACGATTTGGTAGAAGTAGATATAGGTAGTGGTGACAAGCCTAGGCCTACTTTTATTAGTGCTAAGTTAGATACTAAGTGTAAGCAGCAGTTAACCGATTTATTAAAAGAATATAAAGATTGCTTTGCTTGGGATTATACTGAGATGCCTGGTTTAGACCGATCAATTGTTGAACATCGGTTGCCTATCATGTCTGAATTTCGGCCACATCAGTAGCCAGCTCGCCGATGTAATCCTAATATTCTTCCTGATATTAAGGCCGAAATAACCAAACTCATTGAAGCCAAATTTATTCGGCAGTGTCGGTATGCCGAGTGGATTTCCAATGTGGTTCCAGTCTACAAGCAAAATGGGAAGCTTCGGGTTTGCATTGATTTCAGGATTCTTAATAAAGCGACGCCGATGGATGGCTACCCAATGCCAGTTGCCGATTTACTAGTTGATGCTGCAGCTGGGCATCGGATTATCAGCTTTATGGATGGCAATGCAGGATACAATCAAATATTCATGGCTGAGGAAGATATTCCAAAGACTGCATTTAGATGTCCTGGCCATGTTGGGTTGTTTGAATGGATAGTCATGACCTTTGGTTTGAAAAATGCTGGTGCTACTTATCAGAGGGCCATGAATTTTATCTTTCATGAGTTCATCGGCAAGATGGTGGAGATTTATATCGATGATGTGGTGGTTAAGTCTGGAGACTTCATAAAGCATCTTGCCGATCTACGGAAGGTGTTGGAATGCACAAGGAAGCATGGTTTGAAAATGAATCCCAATAAATGTGCATTTGGTGTATCGGCAGGGCAGTTTCTTGGTTTCATGGTGCATCAAAGGGGAATTGAAATTGGTCGAAGATCTATTGAATCCATCAACAAAATAGTTGCTCCTACCAATAAGATTGAGCTCCAATCCTTGATCGGCAAGGTAAATTTTATCAGAAGATTTATATCTAATTTGTCTGGTAACATTCGTGCTTTCAGTCCTCTTCTTAAGTTAAAGGCCGATCAAGAATTTGTTTGGGGGAAAGAACAACAGTTGGCTCTGAATGAAATCAAGAATTATTTAGTGAATCCTCCAGTTCTAATTCCACCTCAGCAGGGGAAGCCCTTCAGATTGTATTTATCTACCGATGGGATGGTCATCGGTTCAGCTTTAATTCAAGAATTTGAAGGGAAGGAACGCGTGATTTATTATTTAAGCAGGAGGTTGATTGATGCTGAGACCAGGTATTCGGCTATTGAGAAATTATGCTTGTGCCTGTATTTCTCTTGTATCAAGTTAAGGCACTATCTGCTATCGGCCGAATGCACTGTTATTTGCAAGGATGATGTGGTCCGGTACATGCTGTCTATGCCGATTATGAGTGGCAGGATCGGTAAATAGATTTTGGCGCTGTCGGAATTCGATCTGCGTTACGAATCGGCTAGGGCAGTTAAGGGGCAGGTTATGGCCGATTTTGTAACTCAACATTATGGTGCAGTGGAGGCTTTGGAAATTGTACCTTGGACGCTTTTCTTTGATGGATCCACATGTGACCGGGGGGCAGGAATCGGTATCGTATTAATTTCCCCTCGAGGAAGGAAGTATGAGTTTTCCTTGCCGATTGTTGCCACGTCGACGAATAATCAGGCTGAGTATCAAGCTTTAATAAAGGGATTGGAATTGTTAAAGTAAGTTCATGCTAATGCTGTTGAGGTCTTCGAAGATTCTATGCTGGTTATAAATCAATTGGCTGAAAGCTATGAATGCCGAAGTGAAGTTCTCATAACTTATTATGAAAGGAGTATGCGACTGTTAAAGGAATTCAAAGATTTTCGAATAGAGCATGTTCCTCGATTGCATAATGAAGAGGCCAATCGGTTGGCTCAACATGCCTCGGGATATCAGCCCATGATTAATGTAATATCGGCAATCGGTGCCGATGATTGGAGAAAAGAAATCATTGATTATTTGCAGGATCCATCTAAGAAAGTTGAAAGGCGGGTTCGGTTCCAAGCCACCAAGTATGTGCTCCTCGAAGATGAATTGTATTATCCGACTATTGATGGGATTCTTCTCTGATGCTTAGGTGATGATGAAGCTAAGAGCTTGATGGGAGAAATCCATGAAGGGGTATGTGGAGCACATCAGTCAGCTTTTAAGATGAAGTGGATGATTAGGAGGAATGGATATTATTGGCCGACCATACTTGAGGATTGCTTTAAGTATTTCAAAGGGTGTAAAGGATGTCAAAAGTTTGGTAATATTCAAAGGGCGCCTGCATCGGCTATGAATCCTATTATAAAGCCTTGGCCGTTCCGAGGATGGGCTATTGATTTGATTGGCCAGATTTATCCGCCATCTAGCAAAGGGATAGGTTTATTTTAGTTGCCACCGATTATTTCACCAAATGGGTTGAAGCTATTCCTTTGAAGAAAGTCACATCGGCCAATATGATTGATTTTGTGAAAGAGCATATTATTTACCGATTTGGGATTCCTCAAACAATTACTACCGATCAGGGCACTATGTTCACATCAGGGGAGTTTGATGAATTCGCAATCGGTATGGGGATTAAGGTATTAAATTCTTCTCCTTACTATGCTCAAGCTAACTGGCAGGCCGAGGCATCTAACAAAGGAATTATTAAGCTTTTTAAACGGAAGATTGAAGAAAATCCTAGAAGATGGCACACGTTGTTAAATGAAGCTTTATGGTCATATCAGATGGCTTGTCATGGATCGACCAAGGTTTCACCCTATCAGTTGGTGTATGGGCATGATGCAGTGTTACCTTGGGAAATTAAGGCTGGGTCTAGGCGAATATCTTGTCAAGATCAATTGGCTGCTGATGATTATGCTACTTTGATGACAGACGAGCTGGATGATCTAGCAGGACATCGGCTGAAGGCCTTGATGAGTATAGAAGAGAATAAGAAGAGGGTTGCCAGGTGGTATGATAAGAAGGTCCAGGCTAAGGAGTTTGCTGATGGAGACTTAGTGTGGAAATTGATCCTACCAATCGGGACTAAGAGTTCAAAATTTGGGAAGTGGTCTCCCAATTGGGAGGGTCCCTATCGGATAAGTCGATCGGCTCCTGGCAACGCTTATATCTTAGAAACCCTTGAAGGGGTCTAATTTCCCAGAGCATTAAATGGCAAATATCTGAAGAAGTACTACCCAAGTATATGGGTCAATGCATAAAAGTTTAAATGCCGATAACACTCCTATCGGCTGGATTGAAATGTGTCTGGGGCCGGACTTAATGTTTCAAAAGATGCCGATAACAGTCCTATCAGCTAGACTAAACATCAAGAAAGCTGGAAAGCAGAGAGAAGCGGGTATCTTGCCGATGAAGGGCTCACATGTTTACCAGTGCTTGGATGGCCGACATGGCACGCAGGCGGATTTGGTTGGCTGCTTCAATCTCTTGGACGTCTTCATCGGCAGAACCTTCTACCGGCTTCAACTTCTTCTTCAACTGCAGTGCTTTGCGACCATGGGCATTTCGCTCTTGCTCAAGAAGCTTGATTGTCTCTAGCAGTTGACTCTCTTCCTATCGGGCTTGGGATAGGGCATCCTCTATTTGCTTGAGTTCTGCCGACAGAGCTTCTCTTTTCGCCGATAGATCAGAAATCTTCTGCTTCAAAGTATTTCCTGAAGACTGTAAGATGCCGATGTTCTTGTGCTTCTCATCGGCATGGAGCTTCGCTTTCATCATTTCTTCAGACAGTTGGGCATGAGCAGCTCTATCGGCGAGACGTTGGGCAGCTTTCCGATATTGCAACTGACGGCTTTCTAGGTGCGCAGCCTGAAAGAGAATTTCTTCAGCATCGGCAGGGATCTGGCCTCGGAGGGTCTTGAACAAGGCTTTGGCCGGGTCAGAGTCATCGACTAGTTGAGCTGTATCTTGATGAAGGAGGGCTGATAATTCCTCCTGCTTCGCCCTGATTTCTGCTGACGTGATCCGGACCGCCCGAGAAGAGCTGGCTGATGATATGATTGATCCTGCTGGATCGGTAGTCTGCTCACCTATATCAGCCGATGTGTCTTCTGGCTGAGGTACTTCTGGTTGGAGCTCTTCTGGTCGGAGTTCTTCCGCTTGTGGTGCTTCTTGCGTTTGAGGGGGAGATGGTACTTGCTGTGTCTGTGTTTCTGGAGAAGAAGGAGAGGATTCCACCGGAATTGGAGATACCGGAGGAGGAGGGGGAGTTGCTACTTTCTAGCGCTTTGTTTGTGCTCTGGTACTCTTGGCACCTTTTCTCTTCTGCTGGTTGGACTGGGGGGCATCGGCACCTTTGCTTTTGGTCCTTGCCGATGCGCTGGTATGCTGATACAGAAAATGAGATTTGTGAGTGCAAGTACAACAGACATAAGAGTGAAATTGGTATAAAAATTGAAAGTATACCTTGAACGCCTGTGCCAAGGTAGAGGCAGCTACCGATGGAGATGTCTGATTTCTCCTGGTGGTAACTTTCTTGAGACGTATACCTCGATGCACGATGGCGGCCAGGGTGGGAGCATTGTGGCCAATTGAAGAGATCGGGCCTGATGGAAACAGGTCGATCGGCTTGCCACTCCTGCTGACCGATGGAGGGGTGTTGTCAACCTGCAAAATAATACAAAAGTGAATCACCGATGGAAATGAAATTGAGAAAATTGAAACCTCGGTTCGAAGATACTTACAGTATTATCGGGAACTTCGTACTCGGGATCGATCATGCCGCGATACGTAAGAGCCAACCTGCAGAACAGATGCTTCTTCCATTTTGCCCACCATTGCTTGTACGCCTGAGTGATGAAGTCGGCTGGAACCCGTTATGACAAGTCTGCATCTGTATCGGCACTTGATGGCAGTTGGGCTACTCGAATCCATTCAAGGAGGCTAGTGATGGTCTCTCTAGGTTTTATTACATCGGCATAACAGAGTGCAATCAGCAGCTGGCCGAAAGCTAATTGACGAGCTAATGTCGATGGGTTGTAAAACTTATAGGTCTGGTTGGAGGTTTTCCCAGTGCCAAAGAAATTTACTGGTATAGCTCTGGGAGTGATCAGTGCCATCATCACTTCGTGATCCTTGTTGAGAGCATCATAGAACGGGTTGAAAACCAGAGGAAACATGGTGTCTGGATCGTCATAAGGTAACCATGCTCGTTGCTCTCTGGTCAAGCCTTCATACAAAGTTTGGAAGAATCGGCTGACCTGATCTGCATTACCCCCTGTACCAGGCAGAGCTATGACAGCCTCACCGAAGTTTAGGGGAGGGCGTGTTGCCGATTCTTCCTCATCCAGTTCATAGTCCTCGGCTATATCCCTTGGAAAACGCTATGCAAAAAGGTCAAACTCAAGACGCTTGTGCATATGGAGGCTGAGCCACATGTCGATGAACCACCAAGGACCTCCCAAGTTGCCAATGGGCTGGCTGAGTAGGAGTTTTCTGGTTACTTGGTGAAGGAGGTGGTAGGCTGCACCGAGCAGGTATTGGCCGAGGGGAAATTGGCCACCATTAGCTAAGTTTTCTGCTGCTGCCAGATAGACGGAGGTTGGTCCTGCCGATCGGCCGCAAAACACGAATTTGTCTAACCACATGTTCAGGAAGCTGGTCTGCTCCTTTATGTTGACAAGGCCTGTTCGTCTGTATTTTTGGATGTACCCTGACCAACCACCGATGGCACGAGTTTCTACCTTAGCACTGGGTTTGGTATCGAAGGAATGAGTGCTATCGGCGAAGATACATCTCGGCCAGTGAGCATAACTACATCGGCAAGTGTAGGGCAAGCAGGGCCGTGGCCAAAGATAAAGGCATTGAGCGTGTCTGACCAAAAATATGATGCAGCTATCAGCAGTGATTCATTCCTATGCATATCGGCAATAGACAACCTGATGCATTGGTCTAGTTTTCTCTCGCCTCACTGGACTTCATTTGAGTGGCTAACCCTCAAGAATCAATCTTTCCATCCCACGGTAGGACTAGGCCATGAACGGAAAGTATCCTTCCATAGATCCAAAGAGAAGTTCTCGGCTCTAAAAGGGATCCTGTTGGTTTCTGCGTTAATGAGGTCGGTTGGATCTGGATTCCCTAACGGACCAAGACATTGGAGGTGTGGTTGATCGGTGGGGATGACAATTTTGTTGGACAGATCCTAATGGTTTTGAAGGTAAATTAAGAACAAAGAAAGAAAAAGAAAATTTTCAGTAAAATGGATTGCGGATGAACAGGGATGCGAGAAAAAGCACAAAAGGTGGAGTGAAGAACTGACCTCAGGAACGGTGAAGTTGATGGCCATCTTGTCACGAAGAGGATGATCGAAGGCTTCGGAGTTGGTGAAGAAGGGGCTTCGTTGGAGATCTTGGAACTCTCGAACAGCGCCGCCGCCGGGAAAGTGAAGTTGGATCTGTGGAATGATGTGATGGAGAAGGAGTACCCGAGAAAGAACTATTTATAGGACAAAACGGGCAAGGGTAAATCTGACTTATCTCTTCGCCGTATCCGTGAAATCCGAGGTACTCAGGTAGATATGATAACTGTTCGCACGGTAATCAAGGGATTGTGCAGGCGATTTGACAGGAAGCGATCATTATCCATAGATATTTCACTATGCGAGATCTCCTGGTCGGTCCATCGGCAGCGCCTTGTAACGGTCATATTGTCGATGGGCGAATAAAGTGGAGATAGCCGTTTGGGAGGATAAGATATGGACGTCCATCGGCAAGTCCCTGTAACGGTAATATTGCCGATGCGTGACTAAAGTGGAAATGTCTGTTTGGGAGGTTGAGGATTTCGAGGAATCTACAGAGGAATAGGATCAGAGTTATTTAGATTAAGGCTGTCGGTTACCAGATTGGGAGCATTAATTGCGGAAAGGCATCATTACTGCCGAGAATTTCGGAGCATTAATGATTTCATACTCCAAAATTGGGGGGCATGTGTTGACACCGTTTTTGGGCACGTGTCCATGATTGGTAAAATGTAGGTCGGCAAGATAAGACGGCAGTGCTTGATCTACAGGGTGAGTTGCCGATGAGGATGGTTGCCGATGGAAGGATGGTTGAACGTGACCAATTTCATAGGTGATGATGTGTTTGTGCCGATGGCTATGACAAGGGAGTCTGCCGATGATACGGAGGGAGAGCCTCGAAGTTGCCGATCGGCTTGTGGGGGTGTTCTAGTTTGTCACGTGAGGATAGTTTTACGTTTTCCTTAGTTATTTAGATCGTTTTCCATACAGATTTTGTTTAATTTGGAATTCGAGTTCTAGTCGTGTCTGGTTGTAGCTCTTTGGCAGGGTATAAATGTAGACCCTAGGGCTTTGTAATCGACAATCTGTCAATCAATCAAACACCAGTTTTTACTCATATTCCAGCATCTATTATTTCGACGACTTCGTCATACTTTTTCCTCTTATTACGAGTTCTTAAGAATTCGTCGGCTTAAGCTCGGCGTGTTCTCAAGTTCCGCATGAATACCTCTTGGCCGTAACATCCGGGCGCATCACTGTTGTCGGGACCAAAGTATTCTAGTTACCACCTTTGCCGATAGCAAGGTCAAATCGGCTGGCACGCCTTAACGTTTAAATCGGGTATTAGCCCTTTGTGTTTGCAGATCTAGCTTTTGTATCAACAAAACCGTACAGCTATCTTGCATTGAAACTAACACTATCTCTAAACAGACTGAAGCAAGATTTCATATGACACATATCATCTAGGAGTTCCATCGGGTGCGTCCAAATTGCTTTACGAGCATATGGTACGTTCCATGCAAACTGTGCATCCTATATTGGATCAAGATTAGCACTATCGCTAAACAGACAATACTGAGCTTCCACTTGAGCCTCTTCACCTTGGAGTACCAATAGGTGCGTCAAAAATAGTTTCTTAGACTATAGTGCATTAGGTGCAAACTAGGCACCTATCTTGCCCTGAAACTAACACTATCTCCAAACAGACCGAAGCGAGATTCCATGACACATGTCATCTAGGAGTTCCATCGGGTGTGTCGAAATTGATTTCCAAGCATATGGTACGTTTCACGCAAACTGTGCACCTATCTTGCATTAAGATTAACACTATCTCCGAACAGACCAAATAGAGCTTCCAGTTGAGCCCTTTAACCTATTAGTAACATCGGGTGCCACCAAAATGGTTTCTTAGCCTATGGTGCATTAGATACAAACCCTACACCTATCTTGCAGCAAAACTAACACTATCTCCAAACAGATCGAAGCGAGATTTCATATGACACATGTCATCTAGGAGTTCCATCGGGTGCGTCGAAATTGATTTCCAAGCATATGGTATGTTCCTTGCAAAACGTGCATCCTATATTGGATCAAGATTAGCACTATCTCTAAACAGACAAAACTGAGCTTCCACTTGAGCCTCTTCACCTTGGAGTACAAATAGGTGCGTCCAAAATGGTTTCTTAGACTATAGTGCATTAGGTGCAAACTAGGCACCTATCTTGCACTGAAACTAACACTATCTCCAAATAGACCGAAGCAAGATTCCATGGCACATGTCATCTAGGAGTTCGATCGGGTGCGTCCAAATTGATTTCCGAACATATGAAACGTTCCATGCAATCCGTGCACCTATCTTGCATCAAGTTTAGCACTATCTCTAAACAGAGCGAACCAAGCGTCCACTTTAGCCTCTTCACCTTGGAGTACCAATAGGTGCATGCAAAATGTTTTCTTAGACTATGGTGTATTAGGTGCAAAGTGTGCACCTATCTTGCACCAAAAGTAACACTATCTCCAAATAGACTGAAGAAAGATATCATATGACACATGTCATCTAGGAGTTCCATCGGGTGCGTCCAAATTGATTTCCGAGCATATGGTATGTTCCACGCAAACTATGCACCTATATATCTTGCATCATGATTAACACTATCTCCGAATAGACCAAACAAAGCTTCCACTTGAGCACTTTAACCTAGGAGTACCATCGCGTGTGTCCAAAGTGGTTTTTTAGCCTGTTGTGCATTAGGCACAAACCGTGCACCTATCTTGCACCGAAACTAACAATCTCTCCAAACAGACCGAACCAAGATTCCATATGACATACGTCATCTAGGAGTTCCATCGGATGAGTCCAAATTGATTTCCGAGCATATGGTAGGTTCCATGCAAACCATGCACCTATCTTGCATCATGATTAGCATTATCTCTGAACATACCAAACTGAGCTTCCATTTGAGCTCCTTCACCTAGGAGTACCATTGGGTGTGTCCAAATTGGTTTCTTAGCCTATGGTGCATTAGGCGCAAACCGTGCACCTATCTTGCACCAAAACTAACACTATCTCCAAATGAACCGAAGCGAGATTCAATATGACACACATCATCTAGGAGTTCCATCGAGTGCATCCAAATTGATTTCTGAGCATATGGTATGTTCCATACAAACTGTGCACCTATCTTGCATCAAGATTAGCACTATCTCCGAACAGACCAAACCGAGTTTCCCACTTGAGCCCTTTAAACTAGGAGTACCGTCGGGTGCGACCAAAATGGTTTCTTAGCCTATGGTGCATTAGGCACAAATCATACACCTATCTTGCATCTAAATTAACACTATCTCCAAAAAGACCTAAGCGAGATTTCATATGACACATGTCATCTAGGAGTTCCATGAGGTGTCTAAATTGATTTCTAAGCATATGGTACGTTCCATGCAAACCGTATATACTATCTTGGATCAAGATTAGCACTATATCTGAACTGATCGAACTGAGCTTCCACTTGAGCCTCTTCACCTTGGAGTGCGAATAGGTGCGTCCAAAATGGTTTCTTAGACTATAATGCATTAGGCGCAAACTGGGCACCTATATTGCACAGAAACTAACACTATCTCCAAATAGATCGAAGAGAGATTCCATGACAGATGTCATCTAGGAGTTCCATCAGGTGCGTTTAAATTGATTTCCAAGCATATGGTACGTTGCATGCAAACAGTGCACCTATCTTGCATCAAGTTTAGCACTATCTCTAAACAGACCGAACCAAGCTTCCAGTTGAGCCTCTTCACCTTGGAGTACCAATAGGTGTGTCCAAAATGGTTTCTTAGACTATGGTGCATTAGGTGCAAACTGTGCACCTTTCTTGCACCAAAACTAACACTATCTCCAAACAGACCGAAGCAAGATTTCATATGACACATGTCATTTAGGAGTTCCATCGGGCGTCCAAATTGATTTCCTAGCTAGCATATGGTACATTCCACGTAAATTGTGCACCTATCTTACATCAAGATTAACTGTATCTCTAAACAGCCCAAACGGAGCTTCCACTTGAGCCCTTTAGCCTATTAGTACCATCGGGTGCCACCAAAATGGTTTCTTAGCCCATGGTGCATTAGGTACAAATCGTACACCTATTTTGCATCGAAACTAACACTATCTCCAAACAGATCGAAGCGTGATGTCATATGACACATGTCATCTAGGAGTTCCATCAGGTGTGTCCAAATTGATTTCCGAGCATATGGTAGGTTCCATGCAAACCATGCACCTATCTTGCATCATGACTAGCATTATCTCCGAACATACCAAACTGAGCTTCCATTTGAGCCCCTTCACCTAGGAGCACCATTGGCTGTGTCCAATTTGGTTTCTTAGCATATGGTGCATTGGGCGCAAACCGTGCACCTATCTTGCACCGAAACTAACACTATCTCCAAATGAACCCAAGCGAGATTCAATATGACACACATCATCTAGGAGTTCCATAGAGTGCATCCAAATTGATTTCTGAGCATCTGGTATGTTCCATACAAACTGTGCACCTATCTTGCATCAAGATTAGCACTACCTCCAAAAAGACCAAACAGAGCTTCCACTTGAGCCCTTTAACCTATTAGTACCATCGGGTGCCACCAAAATGGTTTCTTAGCCCATGGTGCATTAGGTACAAATCATACACCTATCTTGCATCGAAACTAACACTATCTCCAAACAGATCGAAGCGTGATGTCATAAGGTACTTTCCATGCAAACCGTGCATCCTATCTTGGATCAAGATTAACACTATCTCTAAACAGGTTGAACTGAGCTTTCACTTGAGCCTCTTCACCTTAGAGTATCAACAGGTGCGTCCAAAATGGTTTCTTACACTATAGTGCATTAGGCGCAAACTGGGCACCTATATTACACTGAAACTAACACTATCTCCAAACAGACCAAAGCGAGATTCCATGACAAATGTCATCTAGGAGTTCCATCGGGTGCATCTAAATTGATTTCCGAGCATATGATATGTTGCATGCAAACCGTGCACCTATCTTGCATCAAGTTTAGCACTATCTCTAAACAGACCGATCCAAGCTTCCACTTGAGCCTCTTCACCATGGAGTACCAATAGGTGCGTCCAAACTGGTTTCTTAGACTATGGTGCATTAGGTGCAAACTGTGCACCTATCTTGCACCAAAACTAACACTATCTCCAAACAGACCAAAGCAAGATTTCATATGACACATGTCATCTAGGAGTTCCATCGAGTGCGTCTAAATTGATTTCCAAGCATATGGTACATTCCATCCAAACCGTGCATCCTATCTTGGATCAAGATTAGCACTATCTCTAAATAGATCGAACTGAGCTTCCACTTGAGCCTCTTCACCTTGGAGTACCAACAGGTGCGTCCAAAATAGTTTCTTAGACTATAGTGCATTAGGCACAAACTGGTGTTGACAATAGCTAACACCACTTAGATACTAGGTTGTCATCCCCAGCATGGTGCCAGAGTGTACAAAGGTATTTATAAATGTAAAGGCTCTCTAGAAAATAATCTATTCTATCCGCAAGCGCACAGATAAAACACCTCATTGTAGCATTTCACCAGGATAAGTATTCTAGGTATCGTTATTTATAATTTTGCTCAAGGGATCTAAGGAGATTAAATTAAGGGCAAAATCTATCAAGGCATAGACTAGAGATAAACTTGCAAGAACATGATTACTAATGAGAAACTCGTCACACAGTCACTTACTTTAGCAGGGGGTAAACCATAAAGATAATGATAATGAATTATAAGTTCAAGGGATAAATAACACAGTGATTAGAAAATAGACTACTCCTCATATAAGTAGGTGATGTCGGATTAGCTAGAGAATGGATTCTAAGTTATCTACTAACTACTAAGTCATAATCTACTCTAGTTATCTACAAGATCATATATAGCATAAAAGACTCTTCATTCATGTATAAGGAACATTGATAAAGTAAATCAGAGCATCGTATGACTTACTCCACAATACCGGTTCTGCCTGTCCTATCAACGGAGGGTGGACTATATATGAATCAACGAAGCTGTCACTATCGCGAACTACCACACGACCCGGCCAATAGGATACATTTGCAGATAAATAACATCTAAGCACCACGCTCACATGTGATCTATCACCTAACTCCCTCGCGTCAAGAGCTAAGCGCTTTGCAAACTTATACATAAACTCATTATCAATTAGAACTATATCAAATATAGAACTAGAACAAACTAAGAATATAATAACTAGAGACATAATCCAATTACAACAATAGAATTAGAGCAAGATATGAATAATACCAATCTTTATTACCGAAGATCCGAATCCAGAGCGTAGTGCTCTACTTCTCTAATTGCTATCTAATCAAACCTCTAAACTTGAAGGATTAGGGAGTAGCTATTTCTAATTCTCTGTGGGAGAGAAGCTCTAAACCCTAACTTTGATGGCTACCTCTGCATAATGATTTCTTCTCTTCTCCCCTCTCCTCCAGGGGCCAGGGGGTCTGGTTTTATAGTCCCGTCAAGTGAACGTGAGCCATTGGATCAAACCGACATAGATTGTATGGTTTAGATTAATCCTTTAGGTCGGTGGAGTTTAGCCCCGAAAGAGAGTCCTAATTGGACTCCTGGCCTGGGCGGGCGCCCAAGGGGGGTGGGCGGGCGCCCTGCCCCCGAGCCCGATTCCCTTCTCGTTCGTTCCCGTGGCTTCTGGACTCTTCTAGATTGAGGAAAATTGCGCGGCACATAATTATCTCATTGTAAACATGACATGTGGGCCTTCTCTCCATATTCTCTGATAACCCCCTGCAGAAATAGATAAACACCAAAGCTAGTGGAATTCTGTTAGATAAAACGCTAATTCTAGATGTTTGTTTCATATTGATCCTTTTCCATGTTTATTTGATTGTTAATTTTAGTACTTAAGGACCGTCATCAAACTCTCCCAAGCTTACCCTTTGCTCGTCCCTGAGCAACTAGCTAAACTCAGACGGATCAGGAGTTGCTTCGATGTTTTCTTTCCTGACATGCACACATGCTTTTACATAAAATTCTTCTAGATTAGAGTGAAGTGTTATGGAGTTTAGTACCTGCACTTAAATCTTAAGTGATCGAAAGACAAAATAATTAAGTCAAGCACTATTCCTCCTGTCTATACTTCACCTTTGTTCCAGAGTTTTTCATAAGTTTTCAAAATAAAACTCAGAGTTCTCAGCAATGATTCTCTCAAGTCTCTCTATATGTGGTATTTGTGGATCCTTACCAAAATGTCACTTACCTATAGCTAATGGAATATTTAAGTGGAGCTCATAGGAGTGAAAAACAGCCCATACATATGTTGTCTAATCGAGCCATGGATCCAAAGGAACTCAGCATATAATTAAATCAAGATGTGCATATGTGCTGGAGTAAATGATAGTGATAATAAAAATGTATAAGTGATAATAAAACTTAGTTCTCATTGCTCCTCATATTGCTATCTCTCCTCTTCTTTGATCTTTGCTTTGGGAGAACATGGGCTATCTCTTTTTCTCTTTTTTTTCAGGTGGGTAGTAGATACCCCTAATTCTACTGTCGGACACTTGTCCATTTTTTCCGCTCAAGTGGGCATTTTTGTACCCCTAATTCTACTTCGTACACTTGTCCATTTTTACCTCTCGTCTCACTCTTTTTCTTTCTTTTTCGAGGTTCCGGGCACTTGCCCCTTTTTATTTCCTCGCATATTTTTGCATAACCCATGCCTCTTCTGCATTGAATCTTTTTAGAGAGAGAGAATAACAATATTTGAGACAGTGAGTGATAATATTTTTAGCAATTTTAATGAATGGTGATGGATGGTGTAGTAGATGTGTGCAAGTGAATATCTTAATTTAACCACATGAAAAGCTCCTAAGGGTCTACACAGCTCGATCAAACTCAATGTAAATATAGTAAAAGATGTTATAGCAAGTATGGCTGTGGTAGGTAATTTGTTATGCTAGGAACTCGTCATGTGATTTGTAAGTTTTCAAAATAAATCTCCAGAACTTAGTGTAGTAGGAACAAGATAAACAACAGCTCTACTTTATATCATGCCTTTCTCTTACCTAGAAATTAGTTTTATGCTTCCCATAGATAGTAAATTCAGTTTTAGTAATTCCTGGAAGAACTCTAATATAAAAGCTAGGTACTTGAAAGTAAGCAAACAAAGCAACTGTTCATTATTTCCATCATGCATCTTTTTGATCTTTTTGTTTTTTTTCTAGAGATTTGCACTTAACAGATAAAATAAAGCACACTTATCTACACACTCTTTTTATTTTGTTTTCATGTTTATAGAATGCAGTAAATTAAAGCAAGAAAATATTTATTTGGTTTTCTAAGTTTTTCCTTTTTAAGATAAATAAAACACTAAGACAAAATAGAATAAATAAGAAGAGCAAATAAAAACTTACTTGATAAATTGGGGAGGAACTCCCCCAAGCTGGATGTTGACGTCAGTCTTACCCGATGTTCCAGAACCGCATCATGGTTGTGATGTTGTTATTCATTGTTGTTGTATCTTGTCTCAGCTCTTCTACTGCAGCGGCATGGTCCTGGTTCCATTTTTGTTGCTCTTCCAGGAGTCTTCCATGTTCTGCTTGCATGTTCTGGATGTCGAGGAGGGTGTTGTCGGTACGAGTGAAGAAAGCACCGGCCTCTTGATAGTAGTCATTCGTGAAAGCATAGGAGGCGTCGGAGTATCGTCCTGCATCTAATTGGGGCGGAGGTCTAGATCCTGAAGCTCCATATGGATCAGTGGAATACCTGCCTGTATGAAAAGGTGGGTTTGTCCACTGGTGATCTTGGCTCTCCGGCCATGTCTCCTCTGTTGGCTCTTGTGGTTGCGCATGTCGAACCCATGGGTCTCGAAGGACTCGGGGGTTGTAATCACAATAATGCAGGTGCGCTGCTTCTTCTGGTCCAGGGTCAGCTCCATACCAGGTGCGTTCTCGATGGGTGGTCATCCTTTCAGATGCCACTCGCTGTGGAGCTCTCTGTTTCACTGGTGTTGCTGCAATCTCAATCAAAAGATTTTGAACAACGTAGAGGCCAAGGTTCGGGTTAGGTAACCGAATCTTGCCTTTATCATCATATAGCATATACATTATGTTCCCCTCTTTCTTTAACATCTGAGCTTGTCTAAATGTGTCATAGCCAAGTAAATTCTTAATTCCTCTATGAAATCCAACGATGAGTTTTCTAGTAAGTGAAGATTAAAGGCTAGACGAGTGATAAGTGAAGTACATCCTACTGGTCCCTGAAGACTAGGTATACTAAGCCAATGAGAAACTAATAGTGTAGCAGGTGAAGTGGGTACTTTACTAATAGCAGCATATAAAAGTTGTAAATCTCCTACTCTTACTTTCCTAATATCATCACGATAGAAAAGATTGTACCCAAGCCATTTGTGGAACATCCTAAGAGTGGGGTGTTCCATGTCACTGGTTCGGGCTTGACTATAAAAATTATCTCTAGATATTTCTCTCCAAAACTGGTGTCTCTCAAAGTTAGGTAGGTCAGAGTCAATGTTCAGGATGCATCTTGAAGAGAAACCAAGATGGTCGCTCAGCTCTCTCCAAGACAACATAATCTCTTGTTTGAACATCCAAAAAACAATTCCCCCCTCACAGTATTGTAAGGTGCAAAGAAATTCGAGGGTGAGAAGACGAGAACCCAGCTCAGTTATATTCCAAAAATTCGTCCAACCTATCATCTGGAAAATTAAGTCAAATTCAGTGTCCATACCTGTTTCTTGTAGTAGGATTGGATCGAGAGTAGGGGTGTGAATGAAATCTTTATTCTTCAATTGCTGATAGACTTCCTTCTCTCTTCGGGTCTTCAGTCCAAGGTCTCCTATCTTGAGAAGGACCTTAACTTGCTGAACTGATGAAGATGTCGGAGCTTGTGTGGGTGTCGGGTCGACGCTCATCTCTGATGGCTGTGAGGAGTGTCGGGCTGAACTCCTTGTACTAATGTTCTTGAGAGCCTTCCCTGCATTCTTCACCTTCCTAAACATCCTGCAAACAAAAGTTGGCAAAAACACAACTAGTGGAAAATGTGAGAGAAAATGTTAGTGGTCAGCTGTCCGGAATATCAGTAGTCCAGGGGTTAATCGTTCAGGATAAGTTTCTATTTTGGCAGAACCTCCCCCTAAACAACTTTTACTTCCGCTTAGATAGCGGGATCACTACTTGCTAGGTGACACTCACTTTCTCACTCAAAAGAACTCCCAACCTTTTCACACTCAGAGCTATTCTCTAGAAACCGAGAACTACGAGCTTGCAAGGTTTTCTGAAGTGTGTGTGTGAAGAGAAGGGGAGCTGGAGGTGGCCTTTTTTAAGCTGAGCAGGGGACAGGGCGGGCGCCCTTGGTAGGTGGGCGGGCGCCCACTTGTGGTGCCCATCCTAGGTGTGCCTCCTCCACTTGCTTCCTTGCTTTGATCTCACGCAGAATAATATTGTGTTGGTGGTGGTTGGACGGTGGAAAGATGTCAGGTAAGTGGAAACATATTGGTGGATGAAATTATGTGATGGGATGTATGTGAGGTGAAGTGTATGTCATGAGGGACCCAAGAAGTGTGGGTCATGCTTCTAGAAGGTTAATATAATTAACTATAATGCAAGAAAATCTATGAGAATTGAAACTTAATTAAAATGATAATGGAAAATATTTTTGTGCCTCCACAATAATTAATAAATATGGGTTGTTACACATCATAAATATTATTTATATGGGGCTTTTTATTATTACAATAATGCTATGAATATATATGACTAATGCAAGATTTAATTATGCAAGAATTTAAATTTGAGAAAATTAATAATGCTGATAAATACCGATTTACCTCCCGGTGAGGGTTTGGGATTTTTAGGTGCCCCAAGCTGGACCTCCAAATCTTTTAATCTTCTGAATTACCATCCTTCGGAGATGGTGTCTCCAGTGGTTCTTCATGAACTTCCTTCACTGTAGAATCTCTCTCTGGTCTGGGTTTGAATGTGAAGTGTTCTTCTTGTCCGTTTATGTTGAACTTGATTTCTCCTTTCCCGACATCAAAGTGGGCATTGGCAGTACTCAGAAATGGCCTTCAAAGGATGATGGACACTTTTGAGTCAGGACTCATGTCCAATACTACGAATTCTACTGGCACAAGGAAATCTTTGATCTTGACTGGAATGTTTTCGGCGATACCCAACGGATGTCGAACCGATTGATCCGCTAGTTGTAAGCACATTGATGTTGGTTCTAGGGTCGCATGCTCAAGCTTTTTGTAGACTGATGCTGGCATCACACTGACACTTGCTCCGAGATCACAAAGTGCATTGTTAAAATGTTGGTTTCCGATCGAGCAGTCAATAGTGGGGCATCCTGGATCTTCCTTCTTCCTTGGTGGCTTGTTGAGGATGGCCACACTACATTCTTCTGTCAGCTTGATAACCTCAGTGGTGGGCAGTGGTCTCTTCTTGTTAAGAATATCTCTGATGTTCTTTGCATATGTAGGTACCTGTATGGCATCGAGCAGGGGTATATTGACGTATAATTTCTGAATTACGTCTACAAACTTACCAAACTGCTCATTGTTGGGTATTTTAAACGCAATCAGAAAAATCCGCAAGCGCACGGATACCGATGTAGACTTCACCCGGGAGTATTCCAGAGTATCGAGTTTCCACAGAGAACGTCAGTGTACTAATTAAGATCAAAGATCGCCCAAGGATGACTATATAATTGTTTTTTTTGGTGGGAAGAGAGGAAGTTTCCTGAGAGTTCTCTAGTTGATCTAGGAATCAAGAATTACTTCAAGATTATCTATTTCGGGACATCAGAACATTAACCACAGAAAGAGATGAGAAGGAGGCTAGGAAGCTCTGACTACGGTCCTACAAACACCGATCCGAACGAGGTGGAATACATCGACCGTTAGGGCTGTCACTACCCTAAGGCTACCACAACAATCCGCAGGATTGGGTGCAATTCTAGGTAATTGCAAGACTAAACACCACGTCTAATCTATTAATTACTACTCTAGCGTTATAAAGACTAGAGCACTTGATGCAAGCGGGAATCCAATAAATAACTTGAATGTAAATAAAAGTAATTAAAGAACTCAGGAATTATGAATTGAAGAACCTGGAGAACGATGAAGAACGAACCAGATGCTGCAAAAGTATAATGTTGAGGAAGATCCGACAGATCCGGCTCCTCCTCCGCTCTCCTCTTCTCTCTCCCTATTTTCTAGATTACAACTAGAACTAACTAGAACTAGAACTAGAAGAACTAGAACTAGAACTAGATGAACTAGAACTAGATCTAGATGAACTAGAGGTAGAACTAGAAGAACTAGAGGAATCCTCTCTACTTGGATGAAAAATTGAAACCCTAACTTTGATTCTGTAGAAGAGGTATGCTCTCCAGGGGCCAGGGGGCCTTGCTTATATAGTCTTTTCAGATGAATCTGGGCCGTCGGATCAAACCGACATTAATCGCACGGTTTTCCTTGGTCCCTTAGGTCGGTGGAGCACGATTTGCGAAGTTGAAGCTGATTGGTTACTGTAGCTGGGCGGGCACCCAAGGGACTTGGGCGGGCGCCCTGCCCCCGGGCCGGTTCGGCCTCCCGTTCGTTCTCGTGGCTTCTGGAGTCTTCTAGAAGGTAGAAAATTGCGCGGCACATTAATATCTCTATGTAAACCCGATATGTGGGCCTTTCTTTCATATTTCCTGATAACCCCTGCAGAAATAGACAAACACCAAAACTCATGGAATTCTGTGAGATAAAACCCTAAGTCTAGGTGTTGGTTGCATTTGGATCCTTTTCTATGATTAGTTGATGGTTAAATGTGAGCTTTAAGGACCGTCAACACTCATCCGACTGCAGTCCTCTGTTTCTCCTGGGAAATGGCAAATAGTTGGTGTCGTAAAAATCTTTCCTCACTTCTCCAGTTCTTGGTGGTTGTAGCAGATCTTCTGCTTCAACTGGGCTTTCTTCTTCTATCACTGCTGGTTGCACTGGTGCTGATGTTCTTTGTTTCTCTTTTGGGTATGGGGGATCTCTGGTGGCTTTACCTCCTCTAGTAGTTATATTCTTTACCTGCTCAATGTTAATAGCAACAGGCAGTGCAGCAACTATCTTTATTAATTTAAGCTCTACCCTTTTATTAAGAGTGTTTTGCTCATCAAAGGCAGTTAATAGAAAATCAATTTTATTGTGTATACCTTTTAGAGATGATTCATTTGTATCTAGCCTTTGTTTAACTTCGTCATTAATTTTGGTTTGTTGAGCAATTATCTCTTTTAATGAAAGTTGCTTGAAAGTATTACCTGAATTCATACCTTTGCTTGTGGGTTGACTCGAGGTAGGTTGATATTTGTATGCTGTCTCAATGGCCCTTTGATCTTCTTTGAACTTGGCCCTCTGGTCAATCCAATGGAGCAAATTTTCCATCTTAGTTGACAATGCATTTACTTCTTCTGGTATTTCTTCAGTTTGATGACATTGTTGAGCTTTATCTTGGAACCAGCTTTGGTTTTCTGCTATCTTATCCAAAAGTATTTATGCTTTTCCAGTTGTAAGCTCCAAGAATGATCCTTTAGCAGATGCATCTAGGCACTCACGAGCCTTCTGGGTTAATCCATGGTAGAAGGTCTGCACAAGTAACCATGTGGCCATTCCATGGTGAGGACAATCTGATATGTATCCTTGAAAACGCTCCCATGCTTCTGAAATGGTTTCTGTCTTCTGCTGTTGAAAACTGACAATATTTCCTCTTAAGGCAGTTGTTTTGCCTATAGGGAAAAACTTTGATAGAAAGGCATCTGACAAGTTCGTCCAGTTGTTGATGTTATCTTGATGAGTGTAGAACCACTTCCTCGCTTTTCCTAGTGAGAATGGAAAAAGGCGAAGCAGTATGACATCTTTGTCAACTCCGTTGATGTGGATTGTGCTCCCAATCTCTAAGAAATTCTGCAAGTGTGCACTAGCATCTTCATGTGCCTTTCCACTAAATTGTGTAGCTTGTACCAAATTGATGAGGCTTGACTTGAGCTCAAACTCAGGTATTCCTTCTTCTACTGCAAATCTTGGACCAGTTAGAATGTTCTCAAGGCTTGGAGCAGAGAATTCTTGTAGGGTCTTTTGTGTCATAGCTTCAGCAATTGGTAGCTAGCTTCTTCTTCTCTTGATTGCTTTGGTTCTGATGATGAAGAGTTGAATGTACCCAAAGTCATTCCTGATATACCCTGTATAAAAATATAAACATAGAAAAACAATAGGGTGAACCTGCCAAACGAGAGGTGCCTAGTTATGATTTCTCACTTAGTAGCTGTTTTTATGCAATTATTTCTCTATAGTCTAGTCTAATATTTTATATAAATAACCTTGACTGATTTTCTAGCTTTCCTTACCGTTCCCATGTGTTACCCTTTTGTGACTTTCTTATGAGATCTCCCCGGCAACGGCGCCAGAAATGCTTGTTGACACTAGCTAACACCACTTAGATACTAGGTTGTCATCGCCAGCATGGTGCCAGAGTGTACAAAGGTATTTATAAATATAAAGGCTCTCTAGAAAATAATCTATTCTATCCACAAGCGCACAGATAAAACACCTCATTGTAGTATTTCACCAGGATAAGTATTCCAGGTATCGTTATTTATAATTTTGCTCAAGGGATCTAAGGAGATTAAATTAAGGGCAAAATCTATCAAGGCATAGACTAGAGATAAACTTGCAAGAACATGATTACTAATGAGATACTCATCACACAGTCACTTACTTTAGCAGGGGTAAACCATAAAGATAATGATAATGAATTATCAGTTCAAGGGATAAATAACACAGCGATTAGAAAATAGACTACTCATATATGTAGGTGATGTCGGATTAGCTAGAGAATGGATTCTAAGTTATCTACTAACTACTAAGTCATAATCTACTCTAGTTATCTACAAGATCATATATAGCATAAAAGACTCTTCATTCATGTATAAGGAACATTGATAAAGTAAATCACAGCATCGCATGACTTACTCCACAATACCGGTTCTGCCTGTCCTATCAACGGAAGGTGGACTATATAAGAATCAACGAAGTTGTCACTATCGCGAACTACCACACGACCCGGCCAATAGGATATATTTGCAGATAAATAACATCTAAGCACCACGCTCACATGTGATCTATCACCTAACTCTCTCGCGTCAAGAGGTAAGCGCTTTGCAAACTTATACATAAACTCATTATCAATTAGAACTATATCAAATATAGAACTAGAGCAAACTAAGAACATAATAATTAGAGACATAATGCAATTAGAACAATAGAATTAGAGAAAGATATGAATAATACCAATCTTTATTACCGAAGATCCGAATCCAGAGCGTAGTGCTCTACTTCTCTAATTGCTATCTAATCAAACCTCTAAACTTGAAGGATTAGGGAGTAGCTATTTCTAATTCTCTGTGGGAGAGAAGCTCTAAACCCTAACTTTGATGGCTACCTCTGCATAATGATTTCTTCTCTTCTCCCCTCTCCTCCAGGGGCCAGGGGGTCTGGTTTTATAGTCCCCTCAAGTGAACGTGAGCCATTGGATCAAACCGACATAGATTGTATGGTTTAGATTGATCCTTTAGGTCGGTGGAGTTTAGTCCCGAAAGAGAGTTCAGATTGGACTCCTGGCCTGGGCGGGCGCCCAAGGGGGGTGGGCGGGCTCCCTGCCCCCGAGCCCGATTCCCTTCTCGTTCGTTCCCATGGCTTCTGGACTCCTCTAGATTGAGCAAAATTGCGCGGCACGTAATTATCTCGTTGTAAACATGACATGTGGGCCTTCTCTCCATATTCTTTGATAACCCCCTGCAGAAATAGATAAACACCAAAGCTCGTGGAATTCTGTTAGATAAAACCCTAATTCTAGATGTTTGTTTCATATTGATCCTTTTCCATGTTTATTTGATTATTAATTTTAGTACTTAAGGACCGTCAACAACTGGGCACCTATCTTGCCCTAGAACCTACACTATATCCAAACATACCGAAGCAAGATTCCATGACAGATGTCAACAATGAGTTCCATCTGGTGCGTCCAAATTGATTTCCAAGCATATGATACGTTCCAATCAAACCGTGCACCTATCTTGCATCAAGTTTAGCACTATCTCTAAACAGACCGAACCAAGCTTCCACATGAGCTTCTTCACCTTGGAGTACCAATAGGTGCGTCCAAAATAGTTTCATAGACTATGGTGCATTAGGTGCAAATTGTGCACCTATCTTGCACCGAAACTAACACCATCTCAAAACAGACCAAAGCGAGATTCCATATGACACATGTCATCTAGGAGTTCCGTCGGGTACTTCCAAATTGATTTCTGAGCATATGGTACGTTCTATGCAAACTGTGCATCTATCTTGCATGAAGATTAACACTATCTCTGAACATACTAGATAGAGCTTCCACTTGAACCCTTTATCCTAGGAGTACCATCGGGTGCGACCAAAATGGTTTCTTAGCCTATGGTGCAATAGGAACAAACCGTATACCTATGTTGCATCGAAACTAACACTATCTCCAACTAGACCGAAGCAAGATTTCGTATGACACACATCATCTAGGAGTTCCATTGGGTGTGTCCAAATTGATTTCTGAGCATATGGTACGTTCCATATAAACCGTGCATCCTATTTTGTATCAAGATTAGAATAATCTCCATACAGACCAAACCAAGGTTCCACTTGAGCCCCACCTAGGAGTACCATCGGGTTTGTCCAAAGTGGTTTCTTAGCCTATGGTGCATTAGGCACAAACCGTGCACCTATCTTGCACCGAAACAAACACTCTTTCCAAACAGATCGAAGCGAGATTCTATATGACACACATCATCTAGGAGTTCTATCGAGTCAGTCCAAATTGATTTCCGAGCATATGGTATGTTCCTTGCAAACCATGCACCTATCTTGCATCAAGATTAGCACTATATCCAAATAGACCAAACTGAGCTTCCACTTCAGCCCTTTATCCTAGGAGTACCATTGATTGCGACCAAAATGGTTTCTTAGCATATGGTGCATTAAGCACAAACCATGCACCTATCTTGCATCGAAACTAACACTATCTCCAAACAGACAGAAGCAAGATTTGATATGACACATGTCGTCTAGTAGTTCCATCTGGTGTGTCCAAATTGATTTCCAAGCATATAGTACGTTCCATTGAAACCGTGCACCTATCTTGCATCAAGTTTAGCACTATCTCTAAACACACCAAACCAAGCTTCCATTTGAGCCTCTTCACCTGAGAGTACAAATAGGTGCATCCAAAATGGTTTCTTACAGTATGGTGCATTAGGCAAAAACCGTGCACCTATCTTGCACCGAAACTAACTCTCTCTCCAAACAGACCGAAGCGAGATTCCATATGACACACGTCATCTAGGAGTTCCATCGCATGAGTCCAAATAGATTTTCGAGCAGATGGTATGTTCCATGCAAACCATGCACCAATCTTGCATCAAGATTAGCACTCTCCAAAGAAACCAAACTGAGATTCCATTTGAGCCCCTTCACCTAGGAGTACTATTGGGTGTGTCCAAAATGGTTTCCTAGCCTATGGTGCATTAGGCGCAAACCGTGCACCTATCTTGCACCAAAACTAACATTTTCTCCAAATAGACTGAAGTGAGATTCCATATGACACATGTCATCTAGGAGTTCCATCGGGTGAATCTAAATTGATTTCCGAGCATATGGTACGTTCCACGCAAACTGTGCACCTATATATCTTGCATCAAGATTAAAACTATCTCCAAATAGACCAAACAAAGCTTCCACTTGAGCCCTTTCACCTATGAGTACCATCGGGTGCGACCAAAATGGTTTCTTAGCCTATGGTGCATTATGTAACACCCCAGTGTTATGGTTGCATTAATCAAGTGCATAGCATGAGCATCATCATCCACTCAAAGCATATCATGATCATCATCTATCTTGAGCCATGTCATTCTTTGCAAAATGTAATTTAAAATGGCTTAAATAGGCTTCCTATGCTTATGTTTGAGTGAACCATGCTTGTGTTTGTGCTCTATGCCTTGGTAATTAGTTTATCTATGCTTAACTTAACCTTGGGAACAATGTTCATGTTGATCACTTCTCCAAAATAATCACTTAAGTCATGCTTATGCTCATAGGCCCTAGAAACCTCTTTTGCTTAGGCTTTTAAAAAGTGTTTCATAAAATGTTTGCATGTCAAAACTTCCTACAACAAAGTTGTAGAAACTTTTATAAGGAACAAAAGTTGTTTTATGGCCATCTCATGAAAATGATCACAAATAGCTCAAAAGTGACCCACAATGCAGATTTGGGGCTGTTTCCAACACTTAGAGAAATTTTCTAAGTATGGGGACGCCACAGTTTGCTTGATCGATTTTGGGAATCTTATATCTCCCAATCCAGGCCGATCTGGCTTTTACTCCAATTGACAAAGTTGTAGAACTCAGTTGGTACTCCAACTTTGTCAACTATGCCATCTCCGAACTCGCTCTGGTTTGGGAGCTTATCGTCGACGAAGTTGCTCTGTCAGTCGGTGATCGCGAGTTTCGATTCAGAGCTGAGCTCGCCGGCGTGGATGTCCTGATCGACACCTGTCCGCCAGATGTCGCCCGTACGCCAGCGATGGCCCTGCTCGTCACCTCCCAGCGCGCGCATGACGTCCCCGGCGACTCCCCGAGCAGAGTGGACGCGTCCACTTCCGCTCTGCCTCGCCCCTCTCGCCAGAAACGCGGCTGCCGTGAGCTTTCCGAGAAATCCACCGGTGAGCCGCCATTTCCTTCTTCCCCCAAATCGGGTCGCCGTGACCATCTTTTCCGGCGAGCCCAATGCCGAGCCCTGTGAAGCGTCTCGTCGTCTCTGCTTAGGTCCTAGAGGTTGCTTAGGTTCCTAGCTTGCGTTTACGCCACTTGGTGGACGCTCTACCGAGCTCTCCGTCGCCGGACACGATGTGCAGCGCCGCCGTGTTTCCGCCGGAGATGGGTGCTCTCGTGGCCAGCGTGTTCCATGAGGTTTCAAGCCAAGCCGCGTACCTAGCAAGCTCCGCCGTAGTTCGCTGGTGCTGTAGAAGGTCCTAGGTCGCGCTCTACTGGCCTGAGGGCTCCGGCGTAACGCCGAGCACCTCCGCCGAGCCGCCATCGTCGACGGCGAGCCCCTTCTGGTGGCTCCGCCGTGGGGAAAAGGGGGTCAATCGAGTCGCTAGAGTCTGGGGATCACGTTGGTGCCCTTGGTTTGGCCGGAGACCTCGCCGTCGCGGAGAAATCGCCGGCGAAAGTCGCCTCGGCCCTGAGGAAGACGACCCTGACAGGCGGGGTCCACTGTCAGCGTCACTCTCCTTCCCTCCTTTTCTTTTATTCAAATCTGGATTTTTGGCTTTCTTGCAAAAATCATATCTCCTGTTTCTGAGATCCAAAAATTGTGAAACTAATTTTTGTGGTATTCCTTGAGATGGCTAGTTATTAATAAAAATATAAAATGAACCATGTTTTCTGGGAAAATATTTATTAAGGATTTAATCTTGTTATTCATGGATAAATTCACATCTTTGGTTATACTGCTTAGTTTGCCATGAAAATTTTGTGGTAGCCTCTATGTGATACTAGAATGCTATGATAAATATTTCATGATTTTTGGAGTAATGCAGCTTTGATATGTAATTTATGATTGAAATTTGGCTTGTTTCCTTGATTAAATCATATAAAATAATTGGTGCTTATGCTGGTGTTCTACTTTGGTAGTAAACATGTTTATGGTATTCCTAAGATATAAATAATCTGAAATCTGTTGTTTGACACTATATAAGTCATGTTTCTGAATTTATGAAATAAATACCTTGTTACATGTTAAATGCATATCTTTAATTTGGTATGTGCAATTGCTCTGAAATTTTTATGGTGATGCTTTGATGCTTTACTTGTGCCTCTGTAATTTTTGTAGATTTTTCTGAGCACCTTGACTAATATCTTGTAATTATGATCTTTTCTAGAATTAATTAATAAAGGCCTTGTTAAGTAATTGTTTGGGGGTGGTCATCCGGTGTTCTGGTTGTGTTATAAAATGCTTGTGCTCATAAGCCATGTGGTTGGCATGGTTTGTGTTTTGGTCATGCCATTAAATAATTAATTAGTGGGTAAAAGCTGTTCTGGACAGCAAGGGAGTAATTTAACTTTTGCTTGATGATAATTTGACTTCCTGGGAAACTTGTCTAAACCAAAGTTGTTGTAAACTTATTGAACTAGCTGTGGTTTAAATTTGAGGTCATTTGGCCCAGTAGTTTAAAAGTTAGGGCTGTTCCAAGTTAGGTTCCAGAAATAGGTGCTCTCTGTTTTTCTGGGACAGAACCTGGAACTTTGCTTAAATGACTGGTTTAATATATGAATCTTGCTGTGATGTTTAAAGAGGATTTGTAGACAATTTCATAAGCTTTCCAGAATGTCCTCACTTAGATTTGTTGGATCTTTGTGGTAATAGTTATGATCTGTTTACTAAGCTCATCCTGCTGTTTGTTGCTTGCTGTTATAGGCTATCATGATAGACTTGGGCTAAGTGAACTTATTAACTTGTGTGAACTTGTATAACTATTGCCCCGTAAATAAGTGTCCAGTGAGTCACTTATGCTATCAAGCATTCATTCTTTAGTATGCACACCATCTTATTCCTTGAGCATGCAATAGGTGCATCGGACGCGACAGCCTCCTACGAGCTGCAAGTGAACCCCAAAGGCTAGGAGGGCAGCCAAGAGGTGGAGGTCCAGCAAGTCGGACTCGAGGAGCCCGAAGACGAAGTTGAGTGCCCGAATCACGAGCCAGCCTCGTTCGTGAAAGCAAGCCCCGGAGCATTCTAAGCCTCCCTTTACTTTTGAAAGTTTACTTAATATGTTATATCTATTGGTGCATTAAGTATAGGAGTTGTGATGAAGCCTTTGCTGTATTTTACTCCATCCTTGTCCAGATACTCACCACACCCTGGTTGTAGAGTTAGGATCGAGTAGCAGCTTAGCCATGCTTAAACGGTAGAAGTCGGGTGATTTGCTGTCACCTGCGCGATATAGGTTTATGTCGGATCACGATGGTCTATATGTGCTATCGTGGATGGAACCTGATTAATTTGACTTAAGCCGGGCGGAGTTTTGCAAGTTTGTAGTAACTCCGTCTGTGGCAGCTAAGGACCGATCGTTGTACGTCCTCTTGTCATGTTGAACGCATGCCTAACACTTAGTTGGCCAGATAACTCGTTCCGACCGCGAAGCCGAGTAGTATGACTCAGACCGGAAGACCGGCAAGTATAAAGTGCGCACTACCGGAGGAAGTGCGGTGTGCGGGGGACCATTGGCGTAATCCCAAAGGCAGGTGAGTTAAAATTCCTGACCTCTCTGGCAGAATGGTAGCCCTGGGAGTGCGGCGCTGATCGGAGCCGCGATTCCTGAGTTGTACTAAAGGTGACCCGTTGGCTCTCCGACGAGGGATGCTTGGGTGAGTGCTAGGAATAACCCTCCAGCTGGATAGGAATTCGATTCGAATCGCCGTCTCTCCCGGTCAGTGAGAACTTGACAGAGCAGCGGCAAACGTAGTATTCACTAATGAACTTGGTTCATGATAATGATGATAGCAAGGAAGAGCATATGATGAAATTGATATGGTTATTATTGCTTGTAATAATCAAGTGAAGTGCTTTAGTATAGGTGCTAATCTAATGGTAGGCTGATGATGAATAAACATGATGCTTCCACAATAAGTTAGTATTAATGCAAGCTTTTGGCAAATGTTGAGTCAACTAGCCCTAATTGATATTGGCCTTGCATGATCCTTGGTGTCTTTTATGTTTTACTAGACGGGTAAGTCTAGCTGAGTACATTCTCGTACTCAGGGTTTATTCCCACCTGTTGCAGATGACATCTTCTATGACAGTTTCTGCAAGACCTGTCTCCATCCCGCTGGGGATGAGGACTAACCGTTGGGCACGGTTCTCTAACAACCCCATATCTGATGCTTTCGGAAGGATGGTGTAGACTCTGGCAATAACAAAAACTTGTGAACTTAACTTTGGGAACAAGTGTGTGTAATTATTTTGCTTCCGCTACTTCGAACCGGGATTGTAATAACTTAATGACTCCGATGGGGTGCCGCTTTGACGGCAATGAATGGCAATGTAACATTCGCTGTGTTTATGTTGAACTAGTACGATCTTGGTTTGTTGCGAGTTGGTTTGAACTCCTTCGTGATTTCAATTGACTACCGGGATTATATGGGCTCAAGTTTGGAAACTTGATTGCTGATCGATCGTTTCTACACTTGAACTCTTATAATTTGGTCGGTTCTGTGACAGCTGGCATCGGAGCAAGTTCAGCATTATAAATGCAGCGTTTGTGTATTTAACAACAAAAGAGTTTTTAACTAAAATGGTGCAAATCAATGATTAAGTTATGCCAGTGGTCGAATCCTCCTTGCCCACATAAGAACTATAGGTGGCTATTTAAGTACTGACTTGGGGGGTTTTATTTATGCATCTCCGGCAGTACTCAGGTATGGATGTGTGATGACCGCACTATGCTACCCTGTGGTCTAATGGTGGAGGTAGCCTTCATATGTGAACTAGCCACATATGTCGCTAGATTTAAATTATGCAACGTCGCACCTACGCTCTGGTAAGTGTGAGCTGTGAGAGTATGATCGTCCAAACGGCGGTCTAGGGGAGTGTTCGCGGTGGTTTTCTGGAGTGGTTACATGTCAAAACCATGGAACCACGAAAGAAACTTAATTGGGGAGCATTTAATTTCTCGGGTAGCTGTGGTGTCATTGTTTGTGCATGTTGGGCATGTCCAAGCAATGTGCACTTAGTTTACTGCTTTCTTGAGTGATATATGTGGGAACTGTGGGCTGGAATGAAGTTTTCTGCAGGTACTCTAACAGCGCACGTGTAAATCGATAGTTATCGTATCGAGAGACGAATGTATGCCACCGTATATCCGTTAGAATATTAATTTTCTAAGTTTCTGAGGACGTACGGTTCGTGCATGCATCATGTCGCATTCATACATACATTATGTCTACTCCTTCCCTTATAATGTCGTCCCTTTTAATTAAATAAATGTTGCTTAAACTAATCCTCTTTTACCCATAGTATTCCTATTCCTTTCCACAGATGGACGCACCCGCTTCACCCCGTCCCAGTGACACGTTCTTGCACGAGTTTGGCACTCCTACCCTGCTCTGGAGAGTGTTACAGACTGTCGGGTATACTGAGCCACCTCAGTATTCTTGGTGGGAGTTAGAGAGCACAGGAGGGATACAGTGGTTTGCTGTGCAGGGAGTGGTCCCTCCACATGGGGACAAGCCTGCATGGACAGGCTGGACTTGTAGCTCAGATGGGCAGACTCCTTGGGAGGCAGCTCAGGTTGCAGCCCAGACTATCCTGCTCGATGTCTGTCACAGGTGTGGTGATGAGCTAACGGGAGGACCAGCGGCCTCCATTCCCCGTGCTGACCCAGCAGCAGCGGAGTGGAAACAGGCTGATGGTTGTGCTTTGGATCGAGGCAGGGGAGAGAGAGCTGAGAGTTCTAGTCCTGCTATGAGTGCTATGATGGCGGTGCTCAAGCTGATCAGTTAGCGAGAGGACACCTATGCACAGGTGATGGTAGCTATTCGCCGAGCTCAGGAGATGCAAAGGAAGGCTGAAAAGCATGCTCGCAAGTTTCGCAAGCAAGCTAGGCTCCTGGAGCAAGCTCAGAAGGACCACAATGACTGGGAAGACATTGCGGAGTACCGTAGGCAGCAGTGGGTGAAGGCCATTAGAGAGAGAGATCATAAGCAGGATCAGATGAGTCAGTAAGCTAGAGAGAAGGAGACAGTGCAGGAGCGCTTGGTGCAGATCACTTGTGAGAGGGACACTGCACTCCGTGTGTCGGAGAACCGGCGTAGAGCTTGGGAGATGCACCGAGTTCAGTCGCTTGAGCGGGAAAACTATCTACAGGATCAGATTGAGGCTGGTCTTGTGGAGATTCACCGTCTCAACAACTTGCTACACCCTATTCCTCGCCCTATACCCGTGTACCCCGAGGTGGGACCTCAGGTGATTGTGGCCGATGATGATGGTATGGAGGTTGATGGACCAGCAGCGGCTGCACCACCTTTGCACGAGGACGTGGAGGACGAGGAGCTTGAGCCAGTTAGCGACGAGGATGGAGAGGCGATCTTCGACGCTGACTCGGACGACGAACCTGGAGTGTAGGGAGTAGTGGGTAATGTCTTGTGGGGAATCTGTTGTAGTCTAGCAGCTAGCGGTGATGTTTTTGTAACCATGTTGTAATCCGGAACCTTGACCTTGACTCATGGCATGTACTGTAATGGTGTAATAACTTTATGGACCCAATGTGCAGTCTTAATATGTTCGTTATGTTATGACGATGTTTTCCGTTGTGGTGCATATTGCAGATATCTCTGTCATGTGTTGGATTGGTGATGTTGTTTTGTGGAATTGAATTGTTGTGCCTTTCTGTAAAGCTATTCTCTCGAATACTTTCAGGCATGAATATAAGTTCTTCTGCGGCAAATCTTGTCATCATCAATGCTGACTGACTGTGCCTTTACAGATGTCTCGTGGCACCGGAGGTGCGGAACAGCGTGCAAACATGAATCCACCTCCTCCTCCTCCACCACCCAATCCTGTTGAGTTAATGCAAATGATGGTGGACAATCAGAGGATGCTCACTGGGACCATCAATCGGATGGCCAATCAGGGTGGTCGTAATGCACATGAAGGGCCAGCTCCTAACCAGTACAGTAGCTTCAAGGACTTCATGGATACAAAGCCCCCACCTTTCAGAGAAGCTGAAGAGCCCCTTCAAGCTGAAGAATGGCTGAACACGGTGGAACTTTGAATAGGGTGGTCGTAATGCACATGAAGTTCCGCTTGCTTTGGTTGACTGAAGGTTTGAAGGCAGAGTATGCAGCTCACCAACTGCAAGGTCCGGCAGGCATCTGGTGGAATCAGTATCGGGAAGCTCTTCCAGCCGACACTGTGCTTGACTGGAATCTTTTCCGTGAAGCTTTCAAGGGGCATTTCATTCCTCCTGGTGTCATGGAGATGAAGCATACCGAGTTTATGCAGTTGACTCAGGGCAACAAAACTTTGAAGGAGTATTTGCATGCTTTCAATCATTTGTCTAGGTATGCTCCTGAGTTTGTGAACACAGAAGCGAAAAAGATTGCTAGTTTCAAGCGGGGTTTGGGCCCCAAGTTGCTGAAGACTATGGGCCGCACTAAGTGTGCAACTTTCAACGAGTTCGTCAGCGATGCTCTCACTCAAGAGAACTATAACACTGTGTACACTGCAACCAAGACTCGCAAGAGGGCTTTTGAGGCCAGGACAGGGTCATCTTAGTCCAAGGCTCCAGTGGCAGCTAAGCCACCGTTCCGTGCTCCAATGCCTAACCAGCGGTACCGCCCACCGATGAAGGAGAATCAGACCAAGACGGGTTTTCGCAAGGGGTACTCTATTGCTCTTCCTAGGGGCAACACGGGTCCCAACTATGCCAAGACTCCACCTGCCAACCGTCCGTGCTGGAACTGCAATCAGACCGGGCATTGGCAGAGCAATTGTCCTTACCCGCCAAAGAAGGTCAACCAAGGAAACGTCCGCCAGGGGCGTGTTCACTACACCACTGTAGAAGCAATCCCTGCTGGTGAGGTAGTTACGGCTGGTAAGTTTTTGGTCAATCAACAGGACGCACTTGTGCTTTTTGATTCAGGAGCATCACATTCTTTTGTGAGTCCTGAATTTGTGTCTAAGCATAATCTCAAGGCAATTACACTTGATAAGGGCAGTTATTGTATTAGTGCTGCGGGAAATGATATTTCCACCAATCAAGTGGTTTTGGGGGCAACTCTGGAAATAGGAGGCCGTCAGTTTCTTGCTGATTTGGTTCTTCTACCTAGTGTGGGCATAGATGTAATTCTGGGGATGAAGTGGATGAGTGGCAATGGAATTCTTATCGACACCACCACTCGTGTAGTGATGTTGAAAGACCCGAATACCAAGGAGGCATTTCTAGTGCAACTCCCTCATGATATTCAAATCCGTAGCACTATGAATGCAGTTACATCTAAGGCTATTCAGGACATTCCGGTGGTGTGTGAGTTCCCGGATGTATTTCCTGATGATTTGCCCGGGCTTCCTCCAGATCGGGATGTGGAGTTCAAAATTGAGTTAATTCCAGGTACCGCTCCTATCTCTAGAAGACCTTATAGAATGCCACCCAATGAATTAGCTGAGCTTAAGACCCAACTAAATGAGTTGTTGAAGAAAGGTCTTATCCGTCCTAGTTCGTCTCCATGGGGTTGTCCGGCTATCTTTGTGAAGAAGAAGCATCAATCTTTGCGCATGTGTGTGGACTATCGTCCCCTAAATGCAGTGACCATCAAGAATAAATACCCTCTTCCTCGCATTGATATTTTGTTTGATCAGTTGTCTAAAGCTAAGGTATTCTCCAAGATTGATTTGCGATCTGGGTACCATCAGATCAAGATCCGTCCTGAAGATGTACCTAAGACAGCTTTCTCGACGAGGTATGGGTTGTATGAGTATCTCGTCATGTCCTTCGGTCTTACAAATGCACCTGCTCACTTCATGTATCTCATGAATTCGGTGTTCATGCCTGAACTGGACAAGTTTGTGGTGGTCTTCATTGATGATGTCTTGGTATATTCCTGCAATGAAGAGGAGCATGCAGAGCATCTGCGTATAGTGTTGTCGCGTTTGCGTGAACATCAGCTTTATGCTAAGTTTAGCAAATGCGAGTTCTGGCTAAAGAAAGTAACTTTCTTGGGCCATGTCTTATCTGAAGAAGGCATATCGGTGAATCCAGCCAAGGTGCAAGAAGTGCTGGATTGGAAAGTTCCAACTTCGGTACACGAGGTTCGGAGTTTTCTTGGTCTGGCTGGATATTATCGTCGATTCATTCCCGAATTCTCAAAAATATCCAAGCCTATGACTCGATTACTTCAAAAGGATGAGAAGTTTGTGTGGACGCCTGAGTGTGAAGAGGCATTCCACAAGTTGAGGACATTGCTGACATCAGCTCCTGTTCTAGCTCAGCCTAATATCAAGAAGCTCTTCGATGTCTTTTGTGACGCGTCAGGCATTGGTTTAGGCTGTGTGTTGATGCAGGAAGGTCGCGTGATCGCGTATGCTTCGCGCCAACTTCGAAAGCATGAGGTCAATTACCCTACTCATGACTTAGAATTGGCAGTAGTTGTGCATGCTTTGAAAATCTGGAGGCATTATTTGTTGGGTAATCTGTGTAATATCTACACTGATCATAAGAGCCTCAAGTATATATTCACTCAACCGGAACTGAACATGCGGCAGCGAAGGTGGCTCGAGTTGATTAAAGATTATAATCTACAAGTGCACTATCATCCGGGCATGGCAAACGTGGTGGCAGATGCCTTGAGTCGGAAAGCGCACTGTCACTCAATCCAAGTGGAAGATCCGTTGTTGTCACATCTTATGCATCCACTTGTGCTCAACCAGATTTCGCTGGAGAGTACTCTCTGCATCGAGTTATCGAATTGCAGCAAACAGATGTAGGCATCCATCATATAAAGAGGAGAATAAAGGAAGAAGAAACCAAGCATTTCCGGGTCGATGAGAACGGAATTCTTTGGTTCAAAGATCGACTAGTGGTCCCAAAAGACCGCGAGCTGCGAAATCAGATCTTATCTGAAGCTCATTCATCCAAATTGTCTATCCATCCTGGTAGTAGTAAGATGTATCAGGATCTGAAACCTTTGTTTTGGTGGACAAAGATGAAAAAGGAGATTGCTGCTTTTGTCGCTCATTGTGACAATTGTTGTCGTGTGAAGGCTGTTCACATGAAAGCTGGTTTGCTTCAACCCTTATCAATTCCTGGTTGGAAATGGGAAGAAGTCAGCATGGATTTCATCAGTGGACTCCCAACTTCTGTTAAGGGTTACGACTCCATCTGGGTGATTGTAGATCGCTTGACCAAGGTTGCTTGATTTATTCCAGTTCAAACTGACTATCGTCCACATCAGTATGCGGAGTTGTATTTCGAGCACATTGTTCGCCAATATGGTGTGCCTTGAACAATTATATCAGATCATGGACCACAGTTCACTGCTCGTTTTTGGGAATGTCTGCATGAGCAAATTGGTACCCATTTAGTCCGTAGCTCTGCTTATCATCCCCAAACCGCAGGTCAAACTGAAAGGGTTAACCAAATCCTTGAGGACATGTTGAGGGCATGTGCTCTCTCATCAAAAGGTTCTTGGGTTAAGTGGTTGCCATTGGCGGAGTTCTACTATAACAATAGTTATCAGGAGAGTATCAAGATGGCTCCATTTGAAGCTCTGTACGGTCGAAAGTGTCGAACCCCGTTGAATTGGGTAGAAGCCGGAGAGCGAAGGTATTATGGCATCGATTTCGTGAACGAAGCAGAGCAGAAAGTCCGTACCATCCAGCAACATCTGGAAGCTGCTCAAGCTCGTCAGAAAAGTTATGCCGACAAAAGAAGGAAACCGATTGAGTTTTCAGTTGGTGACCATGTGTATATCAAGGTGTCTCCGATGAGGGGTGTACAAAGGTTCGGAGTCAAGCGAAAGCTTGCACCACGTTATGTGGGACCTTATCGGATTCTCGAAAAGAAAGGGAATGTGGCGTACAAAGTTCAACTTCTAGTTGCGCTTCGAGCTATTTTCCCTGTCTTCCACGTATCACAATTAAAGAAGTGCCTTCGTGTACCGGAGGAACGAGTGGACGTTCGAGATATCAAGTTGAAGTCAGACTTGGTGTATGAAGAAAAACCCGTAGCGATTCTTGATCGCAAGGAGCGGGAAATGCGTAATCGTGTGGTTAAGTTCTACAAAGTGTTGTGGAGTAACCACGGGGAGGAAGATGCCACTTGGGAGACGGAGGATTATTTAAAAGAAGTTTACAAAACATTCTTCGAAAATCAGCAAGCTTTCAAATCTCGGGACGAGATTTTTGTAAGGGGGGAGGGCTGTAACACCCCAGTGTTATGGTTGCATTAATCAAGTTCATAGCATGAGCATCATCATCCACTCAAAGCATATCATGATCATCATCTATCTTGAGCCATGTCATTCTTTGCAAAATATGATTTAAAATGGCTTAAATAGGCTTCCTATGCTTATGTTTGAGTGAACCATGCTTGTGTTTGTGCTCTATGCCTTGGTAATTAGTTTATCTATGCTTAACTTAACCTTGGGAACAATGTTCATGTTGATCACTTCTCCAAAATAATCACTTAAGTCATACTTATGCTCATAGGACCTAGAAACCTCTTTTGCTTAGGCTTTTAAAAAGTGTTTCATAAAATGTTTGCATGTCAAAACTTCCTACAGCAAAGTTGTAGCAAATTTCATAAGGAACAAAAGTTGTTTTATGGCCATCTCATTAAAATGACCACACATAGCTCAAAAGTGACCCACAAGGCAGATTTGGGGCTGTTTCCAACACTTAGAGAAATTTTCTAAGTATGGGGACGCCACAGTTTGCTTGATCGATTTTGGGAATCTCATATCTCCCAATCCAAGCTGATCTGGCTTTTACTCTGTCGACGAAAGCTAGTCGGCAGTCTACCTTGGGGTATACCCACGGTAGTAGTTTATCGGTAGACGGTGCGCAAACTACGAACTCGATGGTGACGCAAGACGCGGACAAGCTTTTTATCCAGGTTCGGCCGCCGAGTTGGCGTAATACCTACGTCCTGCGTCTGGTTGTATTGATTTGTGCTGAGAGAATACGATGTATGATGTGTCCTCTAGGGGACCCCTGCCCCTCCTTATATATCCTGAAGGGACAGAGTTACAAGCAAAGTATCCTATTTGGTACAAAATCTTGTAGCCTTACGGTGCACGCCGACCAGTCGTGCGCCGCACGTCTTCATCTTGTGGGCCGAGCCACCTCTGATGGTGCGGCCCATATAGGCCCATGAGGGTATAGGGGTTTATACCCCCACAGCTAGTCCCCGAGCACCATGTATTATGATGTAACACGCCGTCTTGAGCTTCTTCGATCAGTGAGGCTTGACGTCTTCAATAAATAGGAAAGTCGCCCAAACAGTTGCAACGGTATTTTGACCAACTCAAAAGACAGTTGATCAACATTGACATCGAAGAAGCAGGTTGTTCGAAGAATGCATGGTGCTCTAAAAAAGATTTTTTCCTGGTGAAGTGTGCCCACTTTACTTTTCTAAAAAGTATAGACCTCAAAAAAGCAAGCATATTCACCGCAAGGTGAAGTGTGCCCACTTAGTCCCCGAGCCTGGTAGTAGGTGGCGTAGGCACGTGGTGCCAGGGTCAAAAGAAAAGTCCTCAAAGAAATTCTGAAACTGAGATGCATCGCCAGATGCATCGTACCGATGTAGTCCCCGAGCTTGCTGGAAGGCGAAGTATGAGCCTTGTAGCAAGGTCTAAAAAATTGAATTTACCAGTCCCCGAGCATATCATGCTCGTCTGCAATTGAATAGACTAATCGACCAGTCTCCGAGCATCGAGTGCTCGGTGGTCGGTGCAGTCCTTGAAGCTCCGAGCTAATAGACTGGACGACCAGTCCCCGAGCGTCGAGTGCTCGGTGGTCGGTGCAGTCCTTGAAGTTCCGAGCTGATGGACTGGGCGACCAGTCCCCGAGCATCAATTGCTCTGTGGTCGGTGCAGTCCCCGAGCGTATAGTGCTCGGTGGTCGGCACAGTCCCCGAGCACGGCGTAGGGACCGGTGGACAAGTCCCCGAGCGTGGTTGGGAACGTAAACGTGCTCGGTGGTCGGCACAGTCTTCGAGCACAGCATAGAGAGTAGTCGACAAGTCCCCGAGCGTGGTTGGGAACGTAAACGTGCTCGGTGGTCGGAGCAGTCCCCGGGCACAGCGTAGGGAATAGTCGACGAGTCCCCGAGCGTAGCTTGTCGACTGGGCCAAACCCCTGAAAAATAAATATAAAGAATTGGTAGTACATGATGTATAAATAACCTTTAGATAGAAAATCAGTACTAAGATAAGTTTTAGATTTTTTGTTATAAAATTAGCACGAGTAGTTAATTCGTCCTAGAGCTTGTACCAGCTCTGGTCTAGCCAACAATCAGCATGAGGTGCGGAACCTAGACACGCGTAGGATTGTCAGCCACGTCAGAGAGTACTGCCGACCACCCGGAACGCAGAGGGCGGATCTCGTGCACGTGTAGGGAGGAGTCGGAGACAATACCGGCTCTGGAAAGCTCGTGTAGGAGAAAAAACTAGTCGGCTAAAAAAGTTGTTTTGAAGAATAATAAAAAATATTATGCCAAAAATAAATAAGATATTAGAAGTGTACTTATCTTTGGATGAAAGTCTGGTCGGTGACGACAAAATTGTCTGGCCCTCGAGCTTTTGGACTTGTTATCGTGACGGTGGTCGCGGTTGTCGTAGCGCCGTTCTTCGCGGCGATTATTATTGCGACTCGTGGTCCGAGTAAGTAGGCCAAACAATTTGGTCGATGGCCCGAGCAGGTCGGTGTTGTCGATCTGCCTCCCTTTGTAGCAGGGAAGCGGGTGACGCGTTGTCGGCGTGGTCGGAGACGTTGCTGGAGTAGTCGGAGTCGTAGCCAGCGTGGTTGAAGCCGCCGCCGACGTCGATGAAGAAGTGGTTGGCGCAGATCGGATCTACACCTCCTCCGTGGTCATGGCGGTGAAGTTGTTGAAGCTGACGGTGAACGTGAAGTCGCCCGCCATGGCCGCGAAGTCGGGGATGATGGCCATCTTGTTCGTCGGGAGAGCTGTACGCACACCCCCTACCTGGCGCGCCACTGTCGACGAAAGCTAGTCGGCAGTCTACCTTGGGGTATACCCACGGTAGTAGTTTATCGGTAGACGGTGCGCAAACTACGAACTCGATGGTGACGCAAGACGCGGACAAGCTTTTTATCCAGGTTCGGCCGCCGAGTTGGCGTAATACCTACGTCCTGCGTCTGGTTGTATTGATTTGTGCTGAGAGAATATGATGTATGATGTGTCCTCTAGGGGACCCCTGCCCCTCCTTATATATCCTGAAGGGACAGAGTTACAAGCAAAGTATCCTATTTGGTACAAAATCTTGTAGCCTTACGGTGCACGCCGACCAGTCGTGCGCCGCACGTCTTCATCTTGTGGGCCGAGCCACCTCTGATGGTGCGGCCCATATAGGCCCATGAGGGTATAGGGGTTTATACCCCCACATACTCCAATTGACAAAGTTGTAGAACTCAGTTGGTACTCCAACTTTGTCAACTACGCCATCTTCGAACTCGCTCTGGTTTGGGAGCTTATCATCGACGAAGTTGCTCTGTCAGTCGGTGATCGCGAGTTTCGATTTAGAGCTGAGCTCGCCGGAGTGGATGTCCTGATCGACACCTGTCCGCCAGATGTCGCCCGTACACCGGCGATGGCCCCGCTCGTCAGCTCCCAGCGTGCGCATGACGTCCACGGCGACGCCCCGAGCAGAGTGGACGCGTCCACTTCCGCTCTGCCTCGCCCCTCTCGCCAGAAACGCGGCCGCCGTGAGCTTTCCGTCGCGAGCCTACTCCGGCGAGCTCGCGCGCGTTCTTTGCTGCGCCATTGCTCACCAAACTCCACCCACAGCTCCGCCGTGAACCGCTCTCCATTCTCCACCCATCATCTCGCCGAGAAATCCACCGGTGAGCCGCCATTTCCTTCTTCCCCCAAATCGGGTCGCCGTGACCATCTTTTCCGGCGAGCCCAATGCCGAGCCCTGTGAAGCCTCTCGTCGTCTCTGGTTAGGTCCTAGAGGTTGCTTAGGTTCCTAGCTTGCGTTTGCACCACTTGGTGGACGCTCTACCGAGCTCTCCGTCGCCGGACACGATGTGCAGCGCCGCCGTGTTTCCGCCGGAGATGGGTGCTCTCGTGGCCAGCGTGTTCCACGAGGTTTCAAGCCAAGGCGCGTACCTAGGAAGCTCCGCCGTAGTTCGCTGGTGATGTAGAAGGTCTTAGGTCGCGCTCTACCGGCCTGAGGGCTCCGGCGTAACGCCGAGCACCTCCGCCGAGCCGCCATCGTCGACGGCGAGCCCCTTCTGGTGGCTCCGCCGTGGGGAAAAGGGGGTCAATCGAGTCGCTAGAGTCTGGGGACCACGTTGGTGCCCTTAGTTTGGCCGGAGACCTCGCCGTCGCGGAGAAATCGCCGGCGAAAGTCGCCTCGGCCGTGAGGAAGACGACCCTGACAGGCGGTGTCCACTGTCAGCGTCACTCTCCTTCCCTCCTTTTCTTTTATTCAAATCTGGATTTTTGGCTTTCTTGCAAAAATCATATCTCCTGTTTCTGAGATCCAAAAATTGTGAAACTAATTTTTGTGGTATTCCTTGAGATGGCTAGTTTTTAATAAAAATATAAAATGAACCATGTTTTCTGGGAAAATATTTATTAAGGATTTAATCTTGTTATTCATGGATAAACTCACATCTTTGGTTATACTGCTTAGTTTGCAATGAAAATTTTGTGGTAGCCTCTGTGTGATACTAGAATGCTATGATAAATATTTCATAATTTTTGGAGTAATGCAACTTTGATATGTAATTTATGATTGAAATTTGGCTTGTTTCCTTGATTAAATCATATAAAATAATTGGTGCTTATGCTGGTGTTCTACTTTGGTAGTAAACATGTTTATGGTATTCCTAAGATATAAATAATCTGAAATCTGTTGTTTGACACTATATAAGTCATGTTTCTGAATTTGTGAAATAAATACCTTGTTACATGTTAAATGCATATCTTTAATTTGGTATGTGCAATTGCTCTGAAATTTTATGGTGATGCTTTGATGCTTTACTTGTGCCTCTGTAATTTTTGTAGATTTTTCGGAGCACCTTGAATAATATCTTGTAATTATGCTCTTTTCTAGAATTAATTAATAAATGCCTTGTTAAGTAATTGTTTGGGGGTGGTCATCTGGTGTTCTGGTTGTGTTATAAAATGCTTGTGCTCATAAGCCATGTGGTTGGCATGGTTTGTGTTTTGGTCATGTCATAAAATAATTAATTAGTGGGTAAAAGCTGTTCTGGACAGCAAGGGAGTAATTTAACTTTTGCTTGATGATAATTTGACTTCCTGGGAAACTTGTCTAAACCAAAGTTGTTGTAAACTTATTGAACTAGATGTGGTTTAAATTTGAGGTCATTTGGCCCAGTAGTTTAAAAGTTAGGGCTGTTCCAAGTTAGGTTCCAGAAATAGGTGCTCTCTGTTTTTCTAGGACAGAACCTGGAACTTTGCTTAAATGACTGGTTTAATATATGAATCTTGCTGTGATGTTTAAAGAGGATTTGTAGACAATTTCATAAGCTTTCCAGAATGTCCTCACTTAGATTTGTTGGATCTTTGTGGTAATAGGTATGATCTGTTTACTAAGCTCATCCTGCTGTTTGTTGCTTGCTGTTATAGGCTATCATGATAGACTTGGGCTAAGTGAACTTATTAACTTGTGTGAACTTGTATAACTATTGCTCCGTAAATAAGTGTCCAGTGAGTCACTTATGATATCAAGCATTTATTCTTTAGTATGCACACCTTCTTATTCCTCGAGCATGCAATAGGTGCATCGGACGCGACAGCCTCCTACGAGCTGCAAGTGAACCCCGAAGGCCAGGAGGGCAGCCAAGAGGTGGAGGTCCAGCAAGTCGGACTCGAGGAGCCCGAAGACGAAGTTGAGTGCCCGAATCACGAGCCAGCCTCGTTCGTGAAAGGCAAGCCCCGGAGCATTCTAAGCCTCCCTTTACTTTTGAAAGTTTACTTAATATGTTATTGTTGACGGTCCTTAAGTATCAAATTTAATTATCAAATAAACAAAGAAAAGGATCCAAATGAAATCAACATCTAGACTTAGGGTTTTATCTGACAGAATTCCACGAGTTTTGGTGTTTGTCTATTTCTGCAGGGGGTTATCAGGAAATACGGAAGAAAGGCCCACATGTCGGGATTACATAGAGATATCAACGCACCGCGCAATTTTCTACCATCTAGAAGACTCCAGAAGCCACGGGAAGGAAGCGGAGGCCGGAAGGGGCCTGGCCCAGGGCGCCCGCCCTGGTGACCTGGGCGCCCGCCCCCTGTTGGATGCCAGTCAGGACTCTCTTCGCACAGGATGTTCCACCGACCTATTGGATCAAGGAAAACATAGTACCACCTCGCCTATCGACCCAAAAACGCATAGAAGGGGAGGACTATATAAGGAGACCCCCTGGCCCCTGGAGAAGACATGAAGAAATTATCATAGAGACTGAGGGGTGCCCTCGAAGGAAAACCTCTTCTCTAATTAATATTTCTTTTTAGGCTTAGCAACCAATGTAAGGTAGAAATAGATCTTCTAGTTTCTACTAGATTGAGAGAGATAGAGTGGAGGTGTAGATTGGAGGAAGCCCGGCCTGTCGGTGTCTACTCCAAGCTTGTTCGTGCGGGATCAAGTTCTCCTAACCCGAAGCTTGCTCCTAGGATTCTTCAGTATTTCGACTTCTAAATTCTAGTAAGTTCTTGTTTTATTGTTCTTATGGTTTATGAGTTTACTTTAATCTCTTCGCGTAGAGTTTAGAGTAATCATTACTGGCGTAAACGTGGTGTTTAGGCTGGGGTACTCATAGATATTCCCTGACTAGCTGGACCGTGGTAGTAGTGAGGAACGTGACAATTCCGAGTTACCTTTGCAGATCACATCTCGTTAGCAGGAAGGATAGGGTTTATAGGTGCGGGTTGAACATTCTTTGTGGTGCCTAGATTCCGTTAGCCTCCCCATTAGAATAGTAGATCATCCTTACCAAGGTTAGAAGGAGACTACGGTTGCAGTCTTCTCTATTTATCACCCACATCGAAAGACATTCTTTGTGCCTAAAGGGATAGTAGCAATAGATTTGGTTAGTCAGATGCACCCTTTCTCCCAGTGGTAAAAATATAAATACGATAACTCTGGATAACCTCCCAGGTGAAATGCTCACCGATATCCGTGCGCTTGCGGATCATTTCCTTATTGCGTTACCAAATATCATCAAGCATTTCTGGCGCCGTTGCCGGGGAGAAAGACGGTTTGCTGAGATAAGTTTGAATCTTGCTATTATCTTGTATTATACTTTTATACTTTTATTCTTTTATCTTTTTATCTTTATGGATAACTCAAATTTCATACCTATTATTAAATTCTTTGCACCTTCGGAGACCAGCCATAGACCATGGGAGTCAACACGTCTTGCCCCTAATTATGATCTGTGTCCGGAGTTGATTGCAATAGGTCAAAACCAACCCTTTTCTATAGCCGAGGTCCTATCTTTTAATAAAAAAGATAATGCACTTTTAGCTACACCTAGGGAATCTGTTAATTTTTCTATAAATTCTGGTTTAAACCTAGCCGTACAAGACGATGTTTTTTCTCGATATTTTCACAATGGTCTTAATCATATACCCTTTGGTAGAGTCTTTCTTTCTTTATCTATTAGTAAAGGAAGGTATGTCTTCATTCGTGGACATCCTTCTTGTACTAGTCTTCATAGAATAATCTTAGAGATAGAGAAGGAATCATCTCCCAGACGAGGAAAGGAAGTTTCAATAGCCGATTTCCAAACATTTCAATCCCTTAATTCGGCTATCCATCCCATCCTTGAGCTTAATAATTTCTACTATGATTTTTCTCTTGAACCTCCCGATAATCCTATGAATCTCTCTAGACATCCCATGCATAAGAAGGAGGATCGAGAAGAGCAACATCAATGGCTAGAGGGCATTAAAAATCCATGGGCTATCACCATTGAATGGATAGATAAAACAAACTTGAGAGACAATCCTAGAGGAATTTTAAGCATTCATGAAGAATCATCCTTAGAGTTTAAGAATGAGAGAAACAACAGTGAGCATGGAAGTTATTTCATAAATACCTCACCCAGTCCTTGCTCATATAAAACATCTCTCCAATCAATTTGTCTCTCCATCCTTACCACATTTGAGATCTCCAACCCCCTCTTCCTCTTCATTTATAAAAACTTTAAAAGGGCGGTTGTCTATGTATATGTCTATAATAAATATTGCAGATCTCGTTGAGTTGATCTTGATATAGGTAGGTGTTGGAAGGGAAACCACTTCACCAACATAACTTGATGGTTTCCCAAGGACAAGCTTAGTGTCCTAAAACAAGCACTTATCAGATCATAACATGAACTTCTAATTATTTGCAACATTGCCTTGTGTATTGAGCATATAAAGATAATTGTAGAAATATTCCTTCGGGTATTCTTGTCACTAACCTTTCCAGGATTGGAGCAAGAAGATCGGATGAATGACAAGCACAGGGTATGTCCAACCAACCATCACACAACATTGAATTAAATTCATCCAAACTTGAATTTTGTAAAATTCAAGCTTGGGGGAGTACTTTACATAAAAACATCTTTTGCCATGTTGCTACGTTGGTTGTCCTTACCTTTGAGACATGCTAAATTTGTTAAATACTAATTACACTACTTCATCTCCACTTAAGTAGATCTCTATAAATGCTCTCATGCTACCTTTATTTGCTTTAGTATATGTCTAGGTTTGGAATAGTTTCATTTATCTCTTAATTAAGCATGGTGCTTAGTTTAGGAATAATGATCTTACTTCCAAGGGATTTTAAATTAAGCATGGTGCTTAGGTTAAAATGCCCTTCTAAATCAAATTAGACATGGTGTCTAGGTTGATTTTTAAGCCGATAGTATGCTATAGTAGATATGGGATATTTTGTTGGACTAACCCCTGCAGGAAAACTTTCAATATCAACCTGGGAAGTCCTGAGATAAACTCGCATTGGAGATGAAGAAAGTGACACAGGAAGTTTAACAATTTGCACAAGAAAGACGTGGCTCATAAGAGATGATTCATGGAGGGTGCCACAAACACGATGCACAACCGCTAAGAAAGGAAAGCTTCCACAAGGTGATACTGTACCGTCACTCTTCAAGTAAGGTAACACCTTAAGGTACTTGACTATCGCTTTTATAAGCTTCTCCTTGGTTCTAGCATTCACATAAATAAAGAGACAAACATGTATGATTTATAACTCCAGATTAACCAACTCAATTAATTCAACATGTTTAGTCCTTTAATCTTTGTTCTTAGTACTACCTTCGTGAGCCCACGCTCCAAAACATATAATCTAATATGTTGCACATTCAATATTTGGAAGATATAAACAAAATATAAATATAGATAGATTATCTTTCCATTAGGTTGAGCCATCTGATCTGACAAATGTTTCAAATACTACACTCATGATCTTATTATCCATCAACTTTGTCTTGCTCACTATGCTTAAGGATAGAGAAGAACAAATACACTTTTGGTTCTGTTGGTGTTTTCCACCAACAGAGCCCATGCACTTGATCTCTACCTTGTCTCTATGAACAGGTACACTTCAAGCAAAACATGGAGGAGTTTTACAACTCCCAGACTCCACCAAGTGAAGGACCTGGATCTATGAGCACAAACACACTGAGCAGGATATTGCCAACACCATACTTCGAGCTGCTGGGCAAAGAAGAACATGGGTGACACCGTATCAAGATGTGCATACGTCAAGGTCCACACCTAATCAAATGATGCACCTAAAGGATGAAGATGGTGGAAAGTCTTGTCCAGAAGACTTAAAACAATGGATCCTTGTCGGAAGAGGTCAACATCATCGACTCAAGTCACCTTTCTTGATCAAGAAGGACGACCCTGGTGTTCCAAGCATCGAGTGCACAATCAATGGATACTCTTTTTAGAAAACACTCTACGACACCGGATCTGACGTCAACATAATGACTGCAGTCACTTATCAGCTCCTGCATGGAACCATGCCCCTACAACCAATATATATTGCTCCAGATGATTTTCAGAACATTGACATGGGAGAAGACGAGGACGATCTACCTACCATTCTTGGACGACCGTTCCTCAAACACTATCAAAGGCATCATCTATATTGGAACCGGAGAAGTTCACATGCACTTCCCCTCTGAGAAGGTACGCCACTACTTTAATGATTCTAACTATATAGTTGAAGATTCTAAACAGGTCAGGACAAGAAGAAGACAACACAACCGCAACCAGAGGAGGCAAATCATCAAGGACGGATGGGTAGACTACGAAGGAGAAGTGATAAGGACTGAAGACATATAGCTTGAACATAACTGTCCTGAGGAGACCGTAGCACCGAGTTAGGTGTGGAGAGAGAAGATTGTTACACACGAAGAGGAGGCGCCGCCGGAACCACCGACTACGCCATCCAGCGAATCCCAGGACGACTGAAAACACAAGGAGTCCCATTCGGAGGACTTAAAAACACCGAACGCCTTGCCAAGAGGTAAACTTGGTAGTTACCCTTTTCTTTCAATTATTCAATTATAATTTGCTTAGTTAATCAGGTTCATGCTATCTTGAAAAGAAAATAAAAATGTTAAAAAATAGTAAGCCCCATGTGAGTATGCTCATAAAACCCATAAGTACATTCACTGTGGTGGCATAAAAATAAAATAAATAAGTTTTCATCTTACAATAAAAATATATAAAATATATATATATAATAATAAGTGTATGATCCTGCTAAATAAATAACATTTATTAAGGAAGCTCAACATGATGAAGGTTAGATATTTATGCTAACACTTAATTAGTTCCACAAGCTTTGTTGTCTATTTGAGCTCCACAGAATTTAAGAATCAAGAAGACTAGCAGACGGAGGATATTCTAATCGCTGTCAGAATGCTGCTGACTTTCAAATACACCTCTGCCACCTGCTAGTTACATCAGAGCAATTACGTCAAAAATCAGCTTGGGGGAGAGCACCCCCATTATTCTCGCTAAGTATTTCTACCTATCTTTATACTTATATTATGTTAGAATATTAAAATACATAAACTATGAAAAACCAAATAAAGATTTTGTGCTTATATATATTTTGCTTAGTATGTTTAATAAATAAATAAAGTGGCTATGCTAATCTGAATCTTAATAATAAAACTCTAGCATGGATATGATGAATAGTTGCTCTACCTAATTTGCAATTTTGAAGTTCCCTCTCAAGTTTAGACATAACTGTTATAATGTAAAGCTTGCTCTAGATATAAACTTGTGGGATGAAAACTTGATCTAAAATCTAAGTTGTTAACGGATATGATATGGGAAGGTTGAGTTGCTGTTTATCTGTTCCTAGAGATGCTAGAATTCTGGAAATTTTTATCTTGAAAAATCTTTAAAATATTGCATGATGAGTTCCTGTATGATGAGAGTTTAAATTCCTACCACAGCCATATATACATGCTTGCTAGACTTTGAGCCACACATTTACTATTTACTGCTTATGAGCGTTGAGTGTGGTCAAGCTGTGTAGACCCTTAAGAGCTTGTCATGTGGTTAAATCAAGATTCACTTGCACGTTCACTCATATATGCTACTTCTACTCCGGAAGTACCATCCACATATATCCATCCATTTCCATCTCCAGAATCACCCAAAAATATTCTACTCCTAATCCGGGAGAGAATAGTCAAAAACATTTTCCTATCTCTGTTATTCCCTGTGAAATAAATGCTCCAAATATTTTGGTTACTACCACTTGCTATATTATCTCAAGAGATGAGTGTTCTGAAAAAAAAAGAAAGAAAAGAGAAAATATATATATATATATAAACGAGGAAATAAAAAGGGGCAAGTGCCTGGAACCTCGAAAGAAAGAAAAAGTGAGACGAGAGGTAAAAATGGACAAGTGTCCAACAGTAGAATTAGGGGTACAAGATACCCACCTGAGAGGAAAGAAAAAGAAGAGCAAAAAGCAAGGAAGGTATGTAACCCCTCAAAAGAGCAAAAGTAGAATTAGACTTTCACCATTGTTATTACCATCATCACCATACACCATTCATTCGCCACACATGCACATCTTGATTTGGCTTATTGATTTGTTTCTCTGGATCCATGGCTTGACTATGCAATAAATGTCTTATATGTATGTATTAACTGTCTCCCACCTATGAGCTCCAGATATCAAGCCTTATTAGAGTAGGGTGAGAGAGAAGGCAATGTCACTATGCCTTATACCACAAATACCACATATCTTGAGAGAAGGCATATACCATCAATGCCTTGGTAAGGATCCAGAAATACCACAAAAGAGAGATATGAGAGGGTCATACAAGGAAGCTCTGAGTTTTATTTGAAAATCTGCAAAAAAACCCCAGAGCTATAGCTGATCAAGAATAAGAGACATGGCACTTGGCTAGACTGTTCTATCTTTTAACCTCTCAAGACAGAAGTGACGGTTACAAGTCCCATGGTGAAGGTAAAGTAAGTTTTAAGTCTTGACAGTTTACTCTAACTCAGAGATGAGATCTTATTTAAAAGCATGTGTACCGTTAAATTTTTAAGATATTGCATCAACTTCTGATCCATAGCTGAGTCTATCCTTTCTCAGGGACGAGCAAGAGGTAAGCTTGGGGGAGTTTGTTGACGGTCCTTAAGTATCAAATTTAATTATCAAATAAACAAAGAAAAGGATCCAAATGAAATCAACATCTAGACTTAGGATTTTATCTGACAGAATTCCACGAGTTTTGGTGTTTGTCTATTTCTGCAGGGGGTTATCAGGAAATACGGAAGAAAGGCCCACATGTCGGGATTACATAGAGATATCAACGCACCGCGCAATTTTCTACCATCTAGAAGACTCCAGAAGCCACGGGAAGGAAGCGGAGGCCGAAAGGGGCCAGGCCCAGGGCGCCCGCCCTGGTGACCTGGGCGCCCGCCCCCTGTTGGATGCCAGTCAGGACTCTCTTCGCACGGGATGTTCCACCGACCTATCGGATCAAGGAAAACATAGTACCACCTCGCCTATCGACCCAAAAACGTATAGAAGGGGAGGACTATATAAGGAGACCCCCTGGCCCCTGGAGAAGACATGAAGAAATTATCATAGAGACTAAGGGGTGCCCTCGAAGGAAAACCTCTTCTCTAATTAATATTTCTTTTTAGGCTTAGCAACCAATGTAAGGTAGAAATAGATCTTCTAGTTTCTACTAGATTGAGAGAGATAGAGTGGAGGTGTAGATTGGAGGAAGCCCGGCCTGTCGGTGTCTACTCCAAGCTTGTTCGTGCGGGATCAAGTTCTCCTAACCCGAAGCTTGCTCCTAGGATTCTTCAGTATTTCGACTTCTAAATTCTAGTAAGTTCTTGTTTTATTGTTCTTATGGTTTATGAGTTTACTTTAATCTCTTCGCGTAGAGTTTAGAGTAATCATTACTGGCGTAAACGTGGTGTTTAGGCTGGGGTACTCATAGATATTCCCTGACTAGCTGGACCGTGGTAGTAGTGAGGAACGTGACAATTCCGAGTTACCTTTGCAGATCACATCTCGTTAGCAGGAAGGATAGGGTTTATAGGTGCGGGTTGAACATCCTTTGTGGTGCCTAGATTCCGTTAGCCTCCCCATTAGAACAGTAGATCATCCTTACCAAGGTTAGAAGAAGACTACGGTTGCAGTCTTCTCTATTTATCACTCACATCGAAAGACATTCTTTGTGCCTAGAGGGATAGTAGCAATAGATTTGGTTAGTCAGATGCACCCTTTCTCCCAGTGGTAAAAATATAAATACGATAACTTTGGATAACCTCCCGGGTGAAATGCTCACCGATATCCGTGCGCTTGCGGATCATTTCCTTATTGCGTTACCAAATATCAACAGTTATATCTATTGGTGCATTAAGTATAGGAGTTGTGATGAAGCCTTTGCTGCATTTTACTCCATCCTTGTCCAGATACTCACCACACCCTGGTTGTAGAGTTAGGATCGAGTAGCAGCTTAGCCATGCTTAAACGGTAGAAGTCGGGTGATTTCCTGTCACCTGCGCGATATAGGTTTATGTCGGATCACGATGGTCTATTTGTGCTATCGTGGATGGAACCTGATTAATTTGACTTAAGCCGGGCGGAGTTTTGCATGTTTGTAGTAACTCCGTCTGTGGCAGCTAAGGACCGATCGTTGTACGTCCTCTTGTCATGTTGAACGCATGCCTAACACTTAGTTGGCCGGATAACTCGTTCCGACCGCGAAGCCGAGTAGTATGACTCAGGCCGGAAGACCGGCAAGCATAAAGTGCGCACTACCGGAGGAAGTGCGGTGTGCGGGGGACCATTGGCGTAAGCCCAAAGGCAGGTGAGTTAAAATTCCTGACCTCCCTGACAGAATGGTAGCCCTGGGAGTGCGGCGCTGATCGGAGCCGCGATTCCTGAGTTGTACCAAAGGTGACCCGTTGGCTCTCCGACGGGGGATGCTTGGGTGAGTGCTAGGAATAACCCTCCAGCTGGATAGGAATTCGATTCGAATCGCCGTCTCTCCCGGTCAGTGAGAACTTGACAGAGCAGCGGCAAACGTAGCATTCACTAATAAACTTGGTTCATGATAATGATGATAGCAAGGAAGAGCATATGATGAACTTGATATGGTTATTATTGCTTGTAATAATCAAGTGAAGTGCTTTAGTATAGGTGCTAATCTAATGGTAGGCTGATGATGAATAAACATGATGCTTCCACAATAAGTTAGTTTTAATGCAAGCTTTTGGCAAATGTTGAGTCAACTAGCCCTAATTGATATTGGCCTTGCATGATCCTTGGTGTCTTTTATGTTTTACTAGACGAGTAAGTCTAGCTGAGTACATTCTCATACTCAGGGTTTATTCCCACCTGTTGCAGATGCAATCTTCTATGACGGTTTCTGCAAGACCTGTCTCCATCCCGCTGAGGATGAGGACTAACCGTTGGGCACGGTTCTCTAACAACCCCGTATCTGATGCTTTTGGAAGGATGGTGTAGACTCTGGCAATAACAAAAACTTGTGAACTGAACTTTGTGAACAAGTGTGTGTAATTATTTTGCTTCCGCTACTTCGAACCGGGATTGTAATAACTTAATGACTCCGATGTGGTGCCGCTTCGACGGCAATGAATGGCAATGTAACATTCGCTGTGTTTATGTTGAACTCGTACGATCTTGGTTTGTTGCGAGTTGGTTTGAAGTCCTTCGTGATTTCAATTGACTACCGGGATTATATGGGCTCAAGTTTGGAAACTTGATTGCTGGTCGATCGTTTCTACACTTGAACTCTTATAATTTGGTCGGTTCTGTGACACATTTGGCACAAACTGTGCACCTACCCTGCATCGAAACTAACACTATCTCCAAACAGACCGATTAGGCGCAAACCGTGCACCTATCTTGCACCGAAACTAACATAGTCTCCAAATAGACCGATGTGAGATTCCATATGACACATGTCATCTAGGAGTTCCATCGGGTGCATCTAAATTGATTTCCGAGCATATGGTATGTTCCACACAAACTGTGCACCTATATATCTTGCATCAGTATTAAAACTATCTCCAAATAGACCAAACATAGCTTCCGCTTGAGCCCTTTAACTTATGAGTACCATCGGGTGTGTCAAAAGTGGTTTCTTAGCCTATGGTGCATTAGGCACAAACCGTGCACCTATCTTGCACTGAAACTAACACTCTCTCCAAACAGACCGAAGCGGGATTCTATATGACACACGTCATCTAGGAGTTCCATCAGGTGAGTCTAAATTGATTTCCGAGCATATGGTATGTTCCATGGAAGCCATACAGCTATCTTGCATCAAGGATAGCACTATCTCCAAACAAACCAAACTGAGCTTCCATTTGAGCCCATTCACCAAGGAGTACAATTGGCTATGTCCAAAATGGTTTCTTAGCCTATGGTGCATTAGGCGCAAACCGTGCACCTATCTTGCGCCGAAACTAACACTATCTCCAAATGCACCGAAGCAAGATTCAATATGACACACATCATCTAGGAGTTCCATCGAGTGCGTCCAAATTGATTTGTGAGCATATGGTACATTCCACACAAACTGTGCACCTATCTTGCATCAAGATTAGCACTATCTCTGAATAGACCAAACTGAGCTTCCACTTGAGCCCTTTAACCTAGGAGTACCATTGGGTGCGTCCAAAATGGTTTCTTAGCATATGGTGCATTAGGCACAAACCGTGCACCTATCTTGCATCGAAACTAACACTATCTCCTAACAGATCGAATCGAGATTTCATATGGAACATGTCATCTAGGAGTTCCATCTAGTGTGTCCAAATTGATTTCCGAGCATGTGGTACGTTCCATGCAAATCATGCATCCTATCTTGGATCAAGATTAGCACTATCTCTAAACAGATCGAACTGAGCTTCCACTTGAGCCTCTTCACCTTGGAGTACCAACAGGTGTGTCCAAAATAGTTTCTTAGACTATAGTGCATTAGGTGCAAACTGGGCACCTATCTTGCACCGAAACTAACAGTATCTCCAAACAGACTGAAGCGAGATTCCATGACAAATGTCATCTAGGAGTTCCATCGGGTGCGTCCAAACTGATTTCTGAGCATATGAAACGTTCCATGCAAACCGTGCACCTATCTTGCATCAAGTTTGACACTATCTCTAAACAGACCGAACCAGGCTTCCACTTGAGCCTCTTCATCTTGGAGTACCAATAGATGCGTCCAAAATTGTTTCTTAGACAATAGTGCATTTGGTGCAAACTGTGCACCTATCTTGCATCAAAACTAACATTGTCTCCAAAAAGACCAAAGCGAGATTCCATATGACACATGTCATTTAGGAGTTCCATTGGGTGCATCCAAATTGATTTCCGATCATATGGTATGTTCCACGCAAACTATGCACCTATATATCTTGCATGAAGATTAACACTATCTCCGAATAGACCCCAACAAAACTTCCACTTGAGCCCTTTAACCTAGGAGTACCATCGGGTGTGTCCAAAGTGGTTTCTTAGCCTATGGTGCATTAGGCACAAAACATGCACCTATCTTGCACTGAAACTAACACTCTCTCCAAACAGACCGAACCGAGATTCCATATGACACATGTCATCTAGGAGTTCCATCGGGTGAGTCCAAATTGATTTCCGAGCATATGGTAGTTTCCATGCAAACCATGCACCTATCTTGCATCATGATTAGCATTATCTCCAAACATACCAAACTGAGCTTCCATTTGAGCCTCTTCACTTAGGAGTACCATTGGATGTGTCCAAAATGGTTTCTTAGCCTATGGTGTATTGGGCGCAAACCGTGCACCTATCTTGCACCGAAACTAACACTATCTCCAAATGGACCGAAGTGAGATTCAATATGACACACATCATCTAGGAGTTCCATCGAGTGTGTCCAAATTGATTTTTGAGCATATGGTACATTCCATACAAACTGTGCACCTATCTTGCATCAATATTAGCACTATCTCCGAACAGACCAAACCGAGCTTCCACTTGAGCCCTTTAACCTAGGAGTACCATCGGTCGCGTCCAAAATGGTTTCTTAGCATATACTGCATTAGGGACAAACCATGCACCTATCTTGCATCGAAACTAACACTATCTCCAAACAGAACGAAGTGAGATTTTATATGACACATGTCATCTAGGAGTTCCATCAAGTGTGTCCAAATTGATTTCCGAGCATACAGTATGTTCATGCAAACCGTGCATCCTATCTTGGATCAAGATTAGCACTATCTCTAAACAGATCGAACTGAGCTTCCACTTGAGCCTCTTCACCTTGGAGTACCAATAGCTGCGTCCAAAATGGTTTCTTAGACTATGGTGCATTAGGTGCAAACTATGCACCTATCTTGCACTGAAACTAACACTATCTTCAAATAGACTGAAGCGAGATTTCATGACATATGTCATCTAGGTGTTCCAATGGGTGCGTCTAAATCGATTTCCGTGCATATGATATGTTGCATGCAAACCATGCACCTATCTTGCATCAAGTTTAGCACTATCTCTAAACAGAGCGAACCAAGCGCCCACTTGAGCCTCTTCACCTTGGAGTACCAATAGGTGCGTCCAAAATGGTTTCTTAGACTATGGTGCATTAGGTGCAAACTGTGCACCTATCTTGCACCAAAAGTAACACTATCTCCAAACAGACTGAAGAAAGATTTCATATGACACATGTCATCTAGGAGTTCCATCGGGTGCGTCCAAATTGATTTTTCCTAGGTGCGTCCAAATTGATTTCACGCAAAATATGATATGGTACATTCCACGCAAACTGTGCAACTACCTTACATCAAGATTAACACTATCTCCGAACAGACCAAACAGAGCTTCCACTTGAGCCCTTTAACCTATTAGTACCATCGGGTGTGACCAAAATGGTTTCTTAGCCTATGGTGCATTAGATACAAACCATACACCTATCTTGCATCGAAACTAACACTATCTCTAAAAAGACTGAAGCAAGATTTCGTATGACACATGTCATCTAGGAGTTCCATCGGGTGCATCCGAATTGATTTCCGAGCATATGGTACGTTCAATGCAAACCGTGCATCCTATATTGGATCAAGATTAGCACTATCTCTAAACAGACAAAACTGAGCTTCCACTTGAGCCTCTTCACCTTGGAGTACCAATAGGTGCGTCGAAAATGGTTTCTTATACTATAGTACATTAGGTGCAAACTAGGCACCTATCTTGCCCTAAAACTAACACTATCTCCAAACGGACCGAAGCGAGATTCCATGACACATGTCATCTAGGAGTTCCATCGGGTGCGTCCAAATTGATTTCCGAACATATGAAACGTTCCATGCAAACCGTGCACCTATCTTGCATCAAGTTTAGCACTATCTCTAAACAGAGTGAACCAAGCGTCCACTTTAGCCTCTTCACCTTGGAGTACCAATAGGTGCGTACAAAATGGTTTCTTAGACTATGGTGCATTAGGTGTAAACTGTGCACCTATCTTACACCAAAAGTAACACTATCTCTAGTGAGGTCGTTGTCCCGATCTTCACGACGTAGGATAACTAGCTGAAGATCAGCCGATAACTTGCTGCAAGCAGCGAGGATAACTAGTGCAACCTGACGACACGCACAAGGAGCCAACCACCGTCTCTATACGGCAGCCTGAAGCAAGGATTCGCCCAACCACACTCTCAAAGAACCAACCTACGCAACCTGAACTCGAGGATCAGGAGCACGGATTGGGTGCCGATGACGCGGCCACTTCTGTAATCTCCGCGAAGGAAAACACAAAAGCAAAGGGGTAGAGATCTCTCTCTCAATTTGTTAGCACACAGCTGAACAAAGTGGTTTGTATTCTCAATATCATAAGTCTTGGATTACAATGAGTCTTAGGGGGTATTTATACTAGCAACAGCCCTGCTAGATAGGTATGAAAACGAAATAGAGTTTCTGAGGGAAGGCAATGTGAAAGGTCCCCTCGAAATGGATTCCCAAAGTGGCTTCGCGTGATTGTTGGCCTGCAGAGCAGTTTCCAATAAACTGACCATAACTTTTTATTGGGAAGTCTAAATGATGAACTGTTTCTTGGGTGTGAAACTAGACTCCAAGAGCTTTCCATCAATGTATTCTGTGCACCACGAAACGCTGTAGATTGGTACAGTTTCACTTGGCAAGTTGTACCAACATTCTGTCACGACAGACTGTTGACCTTCTGAGTAGTCTATACTAATTCTAGTCTGCAGGCAATATGGTGTATCCAAACTAGTCGCCACTAGATTCATTGGAGAGCAGATTCGTCATGCTTTCCAACAAGTGCTCATGGACCTTCATAGCTTTTGTGAGTAAAAAGTTATGAAGATTTCTTTCACTGGTCCGTTCTTCAGGGTCCGATTTGTCCTTCTCTTCTTCTATATACCTGAGTACAACCAAGGTACAACACTTAGGTAGTATATAATTCTCATTAATGTTAAAATAAATCTCACAAAGTAGCGCGTGGACCTCTTCTTGTAGCTTCTTTGCACGATTACGTGTAATCGGTCCATTGATGACATGGGCTGGTGCCGGCGTAGTCGGTGTAGAGGTTGGCGTGGAATTAGAGGGAGCATGCTTGGTTGGGATGTCCTCATCATCCTCCCCCTCTTGAAAAGGAGTCGACCTCGACTCTGATTCTTCTAATCCGAAGAATGGTATCAAGTCAGTAACATTGAAGGTTGTGCTAACACCATAATTTTCAGGATGCTCAATCTTGTAGGCATTATCATTGATCCTAGACAGCACTCTGAATGGACCATCTCCCCGTGGCATCAACTTGGATTTACGCTTCTTAGGAAAGCGGTCTTTGCGAAGATGTACCCACACTAAATCTCCGGGCTCAAATATCACCTTCTTGCGATGCTTGTTTGCCCAATCAGCATAGTACTTGGACCTTCTTTCGATTGCTTCTTTGGTCTTCTCATGAATCTTCTTGACATATGATGCACGCTTGGATGCTTCCATGTTAATCCTTTCCTACAATGGTAGAGGCAATAAATCGATCGGAGCAAGGGGTTTGAATCCATACACAACTTCAAAAGGACACATATTAGTTGTAGAATGTACTGCCCTGTTGTAAGCGAATTCCACATGTGACAAGCACTCTTCCCACTCCTTCAAGTTTTTCTTTATCAAGGCTCATAGCAGCATAGAAAGTGTTCTATTCACAACTTCAGTTTGTCCATCCGTTTGAGGATGACAAGTGGTGGAAAACAGCAGCCTTGTTCCAAGCTTTGCCCATAATGTCTTCCAAAAGTAGCTCAAGAACTTGGTGTCACGGTCTGAAACAATCGTTTTGGGCACGCCGTGTAATCTTACAATATCCCTGAAAAATAGAGAGGCAACGTGGGAAGCATCATCGCTTTTATGACAAGGTATAAAATGTACCATTTTAGAGAACCGATCAACAACAACAAAAATTGAATCCATTCCCCTCTTTGTCCTAGGTAAACCCAAAACAAAATCCATGCTAATATCTTCCCAAGGGGTACTAGGAACAGGCAAGGGAGTATATAATCCATGAGGGTTCAGTTTTGACTTAGCTTTGTGACATGTGATGCATCTTTGAACAAGTCGTTGGACATCTCTTCTCATCTTTGGCCAGTAGAAGTGATCAGCTAGCATCTCATATGTCTTTCTCTATCCAAAGTGACCCATCAATCCACCTGCATGTGTTTCCTGTAGCAACAAAAGCCTAAGAGAGCAGTGGGGTACACACAATTTGTTAGCTCGAAACAAAAATCCATCATGTATATGATATTTTTCCCACCCTTTTCCAGTTGTACAGTTTGCAAATGGTTCTGAAAATTCATGATCAGTAGGGTACAATTCTTTTATGCTTTCAAGTCCTGGCACCTTGACATCTAGTTGATTCAACAAAACATTTTTACGTGACAAAGCATCAACAACAATGTTTTCTTTACCTTTCTTATATTTCACAACATATGGAAAAGTTTCAGTGAATTCAACCCATTTGGCATGTCTACGATTCAGTTTTGCTTGCCCCTTTAAATATTTCAAAGCCTCATGATCTGAATGAATAACAAATTCTTTTGGCCATAAATAATGTTGCCAAGTCTCAAGAGCTCTTACCAAAGCATACAATTCTTTGTCATACACCGAGTAACTTCTCACTGAAGTATGCAACCGGCTGTCCATTTTGCATTAGGACACCACCGATTCCTCCCACTTGCATCACATTCAACCTCAAAGGTTTTAGTGAAATCAGGTAACACCAGCAAGGGGGCTTCGGATAGCCTCTTCTTCAATTCTTGGAATGCTCTCTCTTGTGGTTCATCCCATTGGAAGGCAACACCTTTCTTTGTTAACTCATTCAACGGAGCAGCTATGGTGCTGAAATCTCTCACAAATCTCCTGTAAAAACCAGCAAGTCCATGAAAACTTCTCACCTGACTCACATTTTCAGGAGTTGGCCAATCCTTGATTGCTTTCACCTTTGATTCATCAATCTGAATTCCTGAACCTGAAACAACAAAACCAAGAAACACAACCTAATCTGTACAAAATGTACACTTCTCAAGGTTAGCAAATAATTTTTATTTTCTTAGCACATCCAAAACTTGCTTAATATGATCAACATGTTCCTCCAATGTCTTGCTGTAAATTAGAATATCATCAAAGTAAACAAGAACAAACTTTCCAATGAATGCTCGCAAGACATGGTTCATCAATCTCATGAACGTACTAGGGGTGTTGGTCAAACCAAAAGGCATAACTAACCATTCATACAACCCAAACTTTGTTTTAAAAGCAGTTTTCCATTCATCTCCAATCTTCATTCTAATTTGATGGTAACCACTTCTCAAATCAATTTTAGAAAACATCATAGAACCACTCAATTCATCAAGCATATCATCTAGCCTAGGAATAGGATGACGATAACGAACGGTGATGTTGTTTATGGCTCTACAATCTACACACATCCTCCAAGAACCATCTTTCTTTGGCACCAAAATCACAGGAACAGCATAAGGACTTAAACTTTCTCGCACATATCCTTTATCTAAAAGTTCTTGTACTTGCCTTTGAATCACCTTGATTTCTTCCGGATTGGTGCGGTACGCCGGACGGTTTGGAAGTGCAGTTCCAGGGATGAGATCAATTTGATGTTCAATACTGCGCAAAGGAGGAAGTCCAGTAGGTGTTTCCTTTGGAAAAACATCGTCATAGTCCTGCAAAACACGTGCAACAACACTAGGGATAGATGTTAAGTCATTAGCTGAAAGCAATGTGTCCTTGCACACAAGTACAAATAGTACTTGATCTGGGTTTTTCCTCACATCTCTCATTTCAGATTTGGTGGCTATCATCACGAAGTTCTCTCCCTCTCTTTTTCTGTCATCTCTCATGTTTGGCTTGTGGCTCTCACTCACTGATTTGTGGAGGGCACTCAAATTATTTTTCTCTCTTTCTTTTGCACTCTCATTCCTCACTTCGGAGCTCTTTTGTAAGTGCTCATCTAGGATTTGCTGCGGTGTCATGGGTTTAAGAATCAACTCCTTGTTCTTCCACTTGATGGTGTATTGATTGGTTCTACCACAATGTAGAGACGATCGATCATATTGCCATGGTCTTCCCAACAGCATGTGGCACACTGTCATAGGCGCCACATCACACTCTACAATGTCAATATATTCACCAATCTTGAATGGAACTTTCACTCTTTGTGCAATCTTAATAGAACCTGAATTATTAAGCCATTGCACATGATATGGATGGGGATGTTTCAGCAGCTTCAACCCAAGCTTTTCAACCATTTCTTTGCTTGCAAGATTGTGGCAACTGCCACCATCAATGATCACTTTGACAACCTTATCTTGCACTTTAGCTCTAGTCTGAAAAAGATTGTGCCGCTGTCCATTTTCAGCATCGCTCATTTGTACACTCAAAATCTGAGTTACAACAAGAGCAGCACCAGATTCAAATTCACAGATGTCCTTCTCAAGATTACTCTCACTTCCACTATCTTCTTGTTTTTCCTCACTAGCAGATTCATACTCCCCTTGATCATTCACAATGATGGTTCTAGCGTTTGGACACTCTCTTGCAACATGACCACGACCACCACACTTGAAGCACTGAATTCCACTACTCTTGGTGGAAGAACCCACTGAGTTTGCTGGTTTGAATTTCTCACTTTGAGCAGCCAACTCTTTGCTACTAGAAGAACCAAGGTTGCTAGATCGTGCACCACCGTTTGAGCTGGAAAATGTACCTTTACTTCCACTTCCTTTGGGTGCAAATTTACTTCCACTTGCTGCTATTTTTGTGCTGAAAGATACTCCTCTAGTGGACTTCATATCCTGCTGCAATTGCCGCTCAGCTTTGCTAGCTTGATGCACCAATTCAACAAGATTACGGTATTGCTAAAATTCAACAATGCGCTGAATATTCTGATGCAGCCCTGACATAAATCTTGCAATTGTTTGCTCTTCATCTTCAATTACATTGGCTCTAATCATCGCCTTCTCCATCTCTTTATAATACTCATCAACACTGAGGCTTCCTTGCTTCAGATTCTGTAGCTTGTCAAATAAATCACGGCGATAATGTTTGGGGACAAATCTTGTTCTCAATTCTCTCTTCATTTCAGCCCATGAACGAACATCACCTTGACCAGCTTCTTCTCTTTCATTCAACATTTGCTCCCACCAGATTAGAGCATACCCATCGAACTCAAGAGCAGCCATGGCAACCTTCTTTCTCTCAGAATAATTATGTTCACGAAAAATTTTATCCACCTTCAACTCCCATGTAAGATATGCTTCAGGATCAGATCCTCCTTCAAACTGGGGCATGGTGAATTTTAACTTGCCAAACCTCTCTTCATTGTGCTGATTACGCCTACGATTTCTTCGGTGACGACGATCATCATAATGGGGCTGTTCATCCTCTTCTTCAGTTTCACTTTCTTCCAATCCAATACCTCTCCCATTTCCATGACTAGCACCTCTACCATGATCACGTCGTGGAAAAGGAGGTCTTCTTGCATTGGCAGCAGCTCGCTCTCTACGTCGTTCCCTTGCACGACGAGCAGCTTCTCCTTCGCTTTCTTCATCTTCATCTTCATGGTGACTGCCATTTGCATTATCATGAGGATGAATTTGCAACCGGTTCATGAGTGTTGAACATTGTTTGTTAGCGTCTCCATGCTTTGTTTCATCTCATTGAATTCTACCATTGTGACACAATCATCAATCTCCGGATGCTCAGACATCTTGCTGTAAAAAATTAGTGAAGGCAAAGCAACAATATATGTAGAATAGGGAATTATATGTGGAATCTCACAATCTCACCTCTCTTACCAACCGAAGCTCATGTGAGTTCCCTGCAGATTACAACGGCCAATGCGAGGTGGTAACCGAGAATGATGGTTGGGAGAATCCAAGATCAATATTTTCCTATGACGGTGGGTTATTTGTGGAGCTTGGTGTGGATATATTTCACAAGGAATGCATTCTGAATTCTTGATATTGTAAAGTTAAACCACAATCCAAACTAGAAGTTCAATGCCTAGTGCTGACCACAAGATATGAGTGATGTAAATAGATCAAACACACGCGCAAAGATAATTCAGATTTGATGCAAACAAGGAGTATGCCTAGGATGCAAGTGTTGCAATCAAACCCAAGCAAAATTTTGCACCAAAGATGGATAATGACTGATTTTGTGACTTGATATAAAATTCAGAACTTGAGCACGTAAACAGAGTGAATTTTCTACTCTTTATTCACAACTTTTCTTCCTCAACTCTCTTTTTTTCACTTTCCTTTTTTTGATACTTTTTTATAACTAAGAACAAGAGCAGATATAACACTTGCACACACTTTTTTTTTGAAACAAGACACAACCGTCAGCGTTCTAACTTGATAGGCTCAAAGTTTACGCGAAGGATGATACCGGTTTTAGATTTTCTTTAGGGATTTGTAGATATAAAAGAGGCACAAAGGACACACAAAGGATATGATGATCAGCAACTAAACAAAATTCTAATGGACTGAAACTTAACCAAACTCACAAGAAAAACAGATTGAAACAAAGGGCTAATGCAATTTTTTTTGGCTTTTTGGTGGATAGGACGAACAAGATATATATATGTAGCTAAGGGTAAAAATCCTACCGTGGAAACTTGAGCTTTGATACCAGATGGTGAGGTCGTTGTTCCGATCTTCACGACGTAGGATAACTAGCTGAAGATCAGCCGATAACTTGCTGCAAGCAGCGAGGATAACTAGTGCAACCTGACGACACGCACAAGGAGCCAACCACCGTCTCTATACGGCAGCCTGAACCAAAGATTCGCCCAACCACACTCTCAAAGAACCAACCTACACAACCTGAACTCGAGGATCAGGAGCACGGATTGGGTGCCGATGACGCGGCCGCTTCTGTAATCTCCGCGAAGGAAAACACAAGAGCAAAGGGGTAGAGATCTCTCTCTGAATTTGTTAGCACACAGCTGAGTCTTAGGGGGTATTTATACTAGCAACAGCCCTAATAGATAGGTATAAAAACAAAATAGAGTTTCTGAGGGAAGACAATGTGAAAGGTCCCCTCGAAATGGATTCCCGAAGTGGCTTCGCGTGACTGTTGGCCTCCAGAGCAGTTTCCAATAAACTGACCATAACTTTTTTATTGGGAAGTCCAAATGATGAACCGTTTCTTGGGTGTGAAACTAGACTCCAAGAGCTTTCCATCAATGTATTCCGTGCACCACGAAATGCTGTAGATTGGTACAGTTTCACTTGGCAAGTTGTACCAACATTCTGTCACGACAGACTGTTGACCTTCTGAGCAGTCTGTACTAATTCTAGTCTGCAGGCAATATGGAGTATCCAAACTGGTCGCCACTAGATTCATTGGAGAGTAGACTCGTCAAGCTTTCCAACAAGTGCTTATGGACCTTCATAGCTTTTGTGAGTAAAAAGTTATGAAGATTTCTTTCACTAGTCAGTTTTTGACTTCCACTAGTCCGTTTTTGACTTCTTCTGGAACTTGCACTGGTCCGTTCTTCAGGGTCCGATTTATCCTTCTCTTCTTCTATATACCTGAGTACAACCAAGGTATAACACTTAGGTAGTATATAATTCTCATTAATGTTAAAATGAATCTCACAAAGTAGCGCGTGGACCTCTTGTTGTAGCTTCTTTGCACGACTACGTGTAATCGGTCCATTGATGACATGGGCTGGTGCCGGCGTAGTCGGTGTAGAGGTTGGCGTGGAATTAGAGGGAGCATGCTTGGTTGGGATGTCCTCATCAATCTCCAAATAGAGTGAAGAAAGATTTCATATGACACATGTCATCTAGGAGTTCCATCGGGTGCGTCCAAATTGATTTCCAATCATATCGTACGTTCCACGCAAACTGTGCACCTATCTTGCATCAAGATTAACACTATCTCCGAAGAGACCAAATAGAGCTTGCACTTGAGCCCTTTAACCTATTAGCACCATCGGGTGCGACCAAAATGGTTTCTTAGCCTATGGTGCATTTTGTACAAATCATACACCTATCTTGCAGCAAAACTAACACTATCTCCAAACAGATCGAAGCGAGATTTCATATGACACATGTCATCTAGGAGTTCCATCAGGTGTGTCCAAATTGATTTCCGAGCATATGGTTTGTTCCATGCAAACCGTGCATTTTATCTTGGATCAAGATTAGCACTATCTCTAAACAAATCAAACTGAGCTCCCACTTGAGCCTCTTCACCTTGGAGTACCAACAGGTGCGTCCAAAATGGTTTCATAGACTGTAGTGCATTAGGCGCAAACTGGGTACCTTTATTGCATTGAAACTAACACTATCTCCAAACAGACTAAAGCGAGATTCCATGACAGATGTCATCTAGGAGTTCCAATGGGTGCATCTAAATTGATTTCCGAGCATATGATATGTTGCATGCAAACCGTGCACCTATCTTGCATCAAGTTTAAAACTATCTCCAAACAGAGCGAACCAAGCGTCCAATTTAGCCTCTTCACCTTGGAGAACCAATAGGTGTGTCCAAAATGGTTTCTTAGACTATGGTGCATTAGGTGCAAACTGTGCACCTATCTTTCACCAAAAGTAACACTATCTCCAAACAGACTGAAGAAAGATATCATATGACACATGTCATCTAGGAATTCCATCGGGTGCGTCCAACCGGGTGCGTTCAAATTGATTTCCAAGCATATGGTACGTTCCACACAAACTGTGCACCTACCTTACATCAAGATTAACACTATCTCCAAATAGACCAAACAGAGCTTCCACTTGAGCCCTTTAACCTATTAGTACCATCGAGTGCGACCAAAATAGTTTCTTAGCCTATGGTGCATTAGATACAAACCATACACCTATCTTGCATCAAAACTAACACTATCCCTAAACAGACTGAAGCAAGATTTCGTATGACACATGTCAGCTAGGAGTTCCATCGGGTGCGTCCGAATTGATTTCCGAGCATATGGTACGTTCCATGCAAACCGTGCATCCTAAATTGGATCAAGAATTGCACTATCTCTAAACACACAAAACTGAGCTTCCACTTGAGCCTCTTCACCTTGGAGTACCAATAGGTGCGTCCAAAATGGTTTCTTAGACTATAGTGCATTAGCTGCAAACTGGGCACCTATCTTGCACTGAAACCAACACTATCTCCAAACAGACCGAAGCGAGATTCCATGACACATGTCATTTAGGAGTTCCATCGGGTCTGTCCAAACTGATTTTCGAACATATGAAACGTTCCATGCAAACCGTGCACCTATCTTGCATCAAGTTTAGCACTATCTCTAAACAGACCGAACCAAGCTTCCACTTGAGCCTCTTCACCTTGGAGTACCAACAGCTGCATCCAAAATGGTTTCTTAGACTATAGTGCACTAGGTGCAAACTGTGCACCTATCTTGCACCAAAACTAACACTCTCTCCAAACAGACCGAAGCGAGATTCTATAAGACACATGTCATTTAGGAGTTCCATCTGGTGCATCCAAATTGAATTCCGAGCATATGGTATGTTCCACGCAAACTATGCACCTATATATCTTGCATCAAGATTAACACTATCTCCGAATAGACCTAACAAAGCTTCCACTTGAGCCCTTTAACCGAGGAGTACCATCGGGTGTGTCCAAAGTGGTTTTTTAGCCTATGGTGCATGAGGCACAAACCGTGCACCTATTTTGCACCGAAACTAACAATCTCTCCAAACAGACCGAACCGAGATTCCATAGGACACACGTCATCTAGGAGTTCCATCGGATGAGTCCAAATTGATTTCCGAGCATATGGTAGGTTCCATGCAAACCATGCACCTATCTTGCATCATGATTAGCATTATCTCCGAACATACCAAACTGAGCTTCCATTTGATCCCCTTCACCTAGGAGTACCATTGGGTGTGTCCAAAATGGTTTCTTAGCCTATGGTGCATTAGGTGCTGAAAGAGCATCTAGGCCCCTAATGATTTCGGTGATTAATGACAATGTTGATTACTGTGACTAACGTGTGTTTTGCAGAGGCAAAGTCATTAGTGAGGTCATGGTAAATAGGTACTCGATGAACAGGGACGTACATGCCTACTTAATAGTGGAAATCGTTTCGGTTTTCAAAGGATGGATGGACATCGTCAAGACTAGACTAGGTCTAAGTTCCATATGGTGAAGAAGGGCACTTAGAGTAGTTTAGGACTTTGTTTTCCCTTGATCGTACTATTTAGAGGGGCTTTGATCGAGTAGCTTGACTTAGGCAAGGCTTTAGGTTAAGGTGTGGTGCACACTTGGTAAACCTAGCACTAGGCAGCTCAGAGATAGTCCTTAGATCGAGAGGAACCAACTTTGTTTTGGGATGGTCACGTTTCGACGAAGTTAGGGTGCCTAAGTAGGCACCGGACGCTGCACCGGACGCTCTGTGAGTGCGTCCGGTGAGATCTTTTAGCCGTTGGAGGGCTTGGTGCCTAGGGTTAGGCACCGGATGCTAGCACTGGACTCACCGGGTAGCGTCCAGTCGCATACCCAGGGAGGTTGTAAACCTTCCCCGAGCACCGGACGCTAGCATCGGATGCACTGGGTTGTGTCCAGTCTTAAACTCATGTAGTTTGTAAAACTCCCAGGAACACCGGACGGTGCCACCAGACGCTAGGGAGTAGCGTCCGGTGACCTGTCAGAGGCAGTACAGTTAGCCGTTGAAGTGTCACCGGACGCTTGGTGCAGAGCGTCTGGTGCAACATCAACAGCGTCCGGTGACCTCGTTTTCAGTGGAAAACGGTTGACTGACCCTTGGACTTCGTGGGGTGTATTTATACTCCTCCACCTCATCCATGAGAGCTCTCTTGCCCATTTGAACATCTGAGAAACTTATTGTGGAGCAAGAGAGTAGCAAGAGCCTAGAGAGGATTGAGATTTGAGAGATTTCTTGTGAGAATCCTTCTCTAGTTGAATTCCAAGAGTCAAGTGTGGATCCACCACTCTGTAGTGCCTTGTTTGGGTCAAGTGAGAGTTCGTTGCTTGTTACTCTTGGTGATCGCCATCACCTAGACGGTCCGGTGGTGATTGGAGGCACGAAGACCGCCCGGAGTTCTTGTGGGTGGCTCGTGTCAAGCTTGTGAGCGGTTTTGGGCGATTCATCGTGACGGAGTGTCGAAGAATCAGCCTGTAGAGAGCACTTGGTCCTTGCGCGGACCAAGGGGGAGCAAGACCCTTGCGCGGGTGCTCCAACAAGGACTAGTGGAGAGTGGCAACTCTCCGATACCTCGACAATACATCGCCGAGCACTTTCTTCCACTACTCCCTTTACTTTCTAGCATTTACTTTGGGTTCTTACATTCCTAGAATTGCCATGCTAGAATAGGATTGGAACTTGGTTGCAAAACTTTTATCCGGTAGCTCTCTAGTCACACTAGGCACAAGGGGTTGAATTGGAGCTTATAGGTTGCTTAAATTTTTAGAGAAGCCCAATTCACCCCCCCTCTTGGGCATCTTGATCCTTTCAATTGGTATCAGAGCCTAGTGCTTATTATTTAGGCTTCATCGCCTGGAGAAAGATGTCTAACGGGGATGGACCGCCACCCATGTTCGATGGGGATGACTTCCCGTATTGGAAAATACAGATGGAGTCATACCTTGAGGCATGTGACTCAAAGTGCCTAAAAGCCATGACCGATGGGTTTACCCCTCCAGCTAAAGATGCCGTTCTTACTCCACAAGAACAAGAAAACGAAAAGTGGAATGCAAAGGCCAAAAACCATATCTTTAGAGGTCTTTGCAAAGAGGTGTTCAACCGCGTTCGGAACCACAAAACCGCCGATGCTCTATGGAAGAAACTTTGTGCGCTCCATGAGGGATCAAAGAGTGAACGCGAGGAACGCTATCACCTAGTGATGAACAAGCTTAATACTTTTGAAATGCTTCTTAAAGAAAATGCTAATGAAATGTATTCTCCCTTGAATGTGATTGTAGAGGAGCTAAATGGACTTGGGCTCGCTCAAATGAGCACGGCGGATGTTGCAAGAAAGATACTATGTGTGCTTCCCATTGAGAAATATGGGCACATAGTAACCGTGCTTCATCAAGGCGATCTATCCACCGCTACACCAACGTCCATATTGGGGAAGATAAATGCTCATGAGATGTATATGCACATGAACCCCCAAGATGGCTCCTCATCGGCCAAGAAGGAGAAGGACTTGGCCCTCAAAGCTTCTCACAAAGGCAAAGCCAAGAAGATTGAAGTTGAGTCATCAACTTCAAGTGATGATGATGCATCCATTGCCCTCTTGGTGAGAAGAACCACCAAGATGTTGAAGAAGCTTAACAATAATGGAGTCAACTTTGACTCTAAGAAGAAGAAATTCTTTACAAGTAGCAAGAGGAAGCCCATCTTCGAGATGGATTGCTACAATTGTGGGGAACTTGGTCATCTTGCTCATCAATGTCCCAAGCCCAAGAAGGACAAGTACAAGAAGAAGAGCAAAGAGCAAGATGATTCAAGTGATGATGAGAAGAATGACAAGAAGCCATACAAGAAGAAAGGTGGCAAGAAGAAGGAGTACCACAAGAAGAAGAATTGCAAGGCCTACATTGTTGGTGATTGGCTCACCGACATTGAGAGCTCAAGTTGTAACTCCTCCAAAAATGAGAGTGATGATGAGAAGGTTGCTGCCAATGCTATTGATGCTTCATCACCATCATCTTCACCACCATCTACATCCTCTACACACCTATGCCTCATGGCTAAAGGTGATCGGAAGGTACAAAGTGAGGATGAGAGTAGTGAGAGTGATAGTGAATATGAATCACCTTCTTATGATGAACTTGTAAAATTGCTAAACAAATACACAAAAGTCATAAGAAAGACTAGAAGTGAAAATGAGAAACTTGAACTTGAAAATGAATCACTACTAGCAAAGCTTAAATCTAGTGATGAGCTTAGAGACCAAAATGAGATCATGACCACCAAACTCAAGGAGCTCAAACTCTCATTAAAAGAGCTCAAAGAAAAACATGATAAACTTGAGAGTGTTCATGATGAGCTTATCACTAGATATAGAGCAATGAAGGAAGAGCTAACAACTCTAAAAGTAAACTACGACAACCTTGAGATAGCTTATGATCTTGCAATAAATGATACACATGTTGCTATTAACCATGTTGCTAAGCTTGATGTAGCCACATCTTGTGATGACTTACTTGTGGAGAGCACAAGCAAATGTGTTGATTGTAAGGGCAAAAAGTGGTAGTGGCCGAGAGCTATGAGGACACTATCAAACTCAAGGAAGAAATTGTCAAGCTCAAGAAAGAGAAGGAACATCTAACCAAGGGGTTAGCAAAGTTCACAAAAGGGAAGGACCTTCAAAGTGAGCTTTTCATGAACACCGTCATGAAGATGGACAAGAGTGGGATTGGCTATAAGGCTCATCAAACAAAGCTCATCAAGTCTCTAGTCACTCATGATCAAGCAAGCAAGCCAAAGCCAAAAAGATGTTTTGAGTGTGGTCAAGAAGGACACTTTGCTCATGAGTGTGATGCACCACTACCACCACCCTTGCCCAAGCATGCTAGACCATTTGCCTTCAATGCTCACTACATTGTAAGGAAAGACAAGAGTGGCAAGGTCAAGGTTAGCTTCATGGGGCCGCCCAACAAGCAAAGGCCAAAGAAGATTTGGGTGCCAAAGCAACTAGTAGAGAAGGTCAAGGGCCCTAAGCAAATGTAGGTCCCTAAATCTCAAGCTTGATCTCTTGTGTGTAGGTTAACTACAAGACCGGTGGATCACATTGGGTAATAGATAGTGGTTGCACTCAACATATGACCGGAGATCCCCGGATGTTCACCTCACTTGATGAAGATGTTGACAACCAAGAGAAGATCACATTTGGTGACAATTCAAAAGGCAAGGTCAAGGGTCTAGGAAAGTTGCAATATCAAATGACAACTCCATCACCAATGTGCTCTATGTGCAATCTTTAAGTTTCAACTTGCTCTCAGTTGGACAACTTTGTGATCTTGGTTTTGAATGCTTATTCAAGAAGAAGGAAGTAATAGTGACCAAGGAGGATGACAATGAAATGGTATTCAAAGGCTTCCGACACAACAACTTATATGTAGTTGATTTCTCATCCGATGAAGTTGATGTCAAGACTTGCTTATTCACCAAGACCTCACTTGGTTGGTTATGGCATACTCCTTCCCTTACAATTTCGCCCCTTTTAATTAAATAATGTTGCTTAAGCTAATCCGCTTTTACCCATGGTATTCCTATTCCTTTCCACAGATGGACGCACCCACTTCACCCCGTCCCCGTGACACTTTCTTGAGCCAGTTTGGCACTCCTACCCTGCTCTGGAGAGTGTTACAGACTGTCGAGTATACTAAGCCACCTCAGTATTCTTGGTGGGAGTTGGAGAGCACAGGAGGGATACAGTGGTTTGTTGTGTAGGGAGTTGTCCCTCCACATGGGGACAAGCCTGCATGGACAGGCTGGACTTGTAGCTCAGATGGGCAGACTCCTTGGGAGGCAGCTCAGGTTGCAGCCCAGACTATCCTGCTCGATATCTGTCAGAGGTGTGGCGATGAGCTGACAGGAGGACCAGCGACCTCCATTCCTTGTGCTGACCCAGCAGCAGCGCAGTGGAAATAGGCTGATGGTTGTGCCTTGGTTCGAGGCAAGGGAGAGCGAGCTGAGAGTTCTAGTCCTGCTATGAGTGCTATGATGGCGGTGCTCAAGCGGATCAGTCAGCGAGAGGACACCTATGCACAGGTGATGGTGGCTGTTCGCCAGGCTCAGGAGATGCAACGGAAGGCTGAAAAGCGTGCTCGCAAGTTTGGCAAGCAAGCTAGACTCCTGGAGCAAGCTCAGAAGGACCGCAATGACTGGGAAGACATTGCGGAGTATCGTAGGCAGCAGTGGGTGAAGGCCATTAGGAAGAGGGATCAGAAGCAGGATCAGATGAGTCAGTTAGCTAGAGAGAGGGAGACCATACAGGAGCGCTTGGTGTAGATCACCCGTGAGAGGGACACTGCACTCCGCGTGTCAGAGAACAGGCGCCGGGCATGGGAGATGCACCGGGTTCAGTCTCTTGAGTGGGAGAACTATCTGGAGGATCAGATTGAGGCTAGTCTTGCGGAGATTCACCGTCTCAACAACTTGCTACACCCTATTCCTCGCCCTATACCCGTGTATCCAGAGGTGGGACCTCAGGTGATTATGGCCGATGATGATGGTATGGAGGTCGATGGACCAGCAGCGGCTGCACCACCTTTGCACGAGGACGTGGAGGACGAGGAGCTTGAGCCAGTTAGCGATGAGGATGGAGAGGCGATCTTCGACGGTGACTCGGACGACGAGCCTGGAGTGTAGGGAGTAGTGGGTAGTGTTATGTGAGGATCTTTTGTAGTATGCCAGTCAGTCGTGGTGCTTTTGTACCCATGTTGTAATCTGGATCTTTGACCTTGACTCATGGCATGTACTGGGATGGTGTAATGACTTTATGGACCCAATGTGTAATCTTGACACGTTCGTTATGTTATGACGATGTTTTCCGTTGTGGTGCATATTGCGGATATCTCTGTCATGTGTTGGATTGGTGATGTTGTTTTGTGGAATTGAATTATTGTGCCTTTTCTGTAAAGCTATTCTCTCGAATACTTTCAGGCATAAATATAAGTTCTTCTGCGACAAATCTTGTCATCATCAATGCTCACTGACTGTGTCTTTACAGATGTCTCGTGGCACCCGAGGTGTGGAACAACGTACAAACATGAATCCACCCCCTCATCCTCCACCACCAAATCCTGCTGAGTTAATGCAAATGACGGTGGAAAATCAGAGGATGCTCACTGAAACCATCAATCGGATGGCGAATCAGGGTGGTCATAATGCACACGAAGGGCCAGCTCCTAACCAGTACAGTAGCTTCAAGGACTTCATGGATACAAAGCCCCCACCTTTCAGAGAAGCTGAAGAACCCCTTCAAGCTGAAGAATGGTTGAACACGGTGGAACAAAAGTTCCGCTTGCTTCGGTTGACTGAAGGTTTGAAGGCAGAGTATGCAGCTCATCAACTGCAAGGACCGGCAGGCATCTGGTGGAATCAGTATCGGGAAGCTCTTCCAGCCGACACTGTGCTTGACTGAAATCTTTTCCGTGATGCTTTTAAAGGGCATTTCATTCCTCCTGGTGTCATGGAGATGACGCGTACTGAGTTCATGCAGTTAACTCAGGGCAACAAAACTTTGAAGGAGTATTTGCATGCTTTCAATCATTTGTCTAGGTATGCTCTTGAGTTTGTGAACACCGAGGCGAAAAAGATTGCTAGTTTCAAGCGGGGTTTGGGCCCCAAGTTGCTGAAGACTATGGGCCGCACTAAGTGTGCAACTTTCAATGAGTTTGTCAGTGATGCTCTCACTCAAGAGAACTATAACACTGTGTACACTGTGACCAAGACTCGCAACAGGGCTTTTGAGGCCGGGGCAGGGTCATCTCAGTCCAAGGCTCTAGTGGCAGCTAAGCCACCGTTTCGTGCTCCAATGCCTAACCAGTGGTATCGCCCTCCGGTGAAGAAGAATCAGGCGAAGACGGGTTTTCGCAAGGGGTACTCTATTGCTCTTCCTAGGGGCAACACGGGTCCCAACTATGCCAAGACTCCACCTGCCAACCGTCCGTGCTGGAACTGCAATAAGACCGGGCATTGGCAGAGCAACTGTCCTTAACCGCCAAAGAAGGGCAATCAAGGGAACGTCTGTCAGGGGCGTGTTCACTACACCACTGTGGAAGCAATCCCTGCTGGTGAGGTAGTCACGGCAGGTAAGTTTCTGGTCAATCAAAGTGACGCACTTGTGCTTTTTGATTCAGGAGCATCGCATTCTTTTGTGAGTTCCGAATTTGTGACTAAGCATAATATCAAGGCAATTACACTTGATAAGGGCAGTTATTGTATTAGTGCTGCGGGAAATGATATTTCCACCAATCAAGTGGTTTTGGGGGCAACTCTGGAAATATGAGGCCGTCAGTTTCTTGCTGATTTGGTTGTTCTACCCAGTGTGGGCATAGATGTAATTCTTGGGATGAATTGGATGAGTGGCAACGGAGTTCTTATCGACACCACCACTCGTGTAGTGATGTTGAAAGACCCAAATACCAAGGAGGCATTCCTAGTGCAACTCCCTCGTGATATTCAAATCCGTAGCACTGTGAATGCAGTTACATCTAAGGCTATTCAGGACATTCCGGTGGTATGTGAGTTCCCGGATGTATTTCCTGATGATTTACCCGGGCTTCCTCCGGATTAGGATGTGGAGTTCAAAATTGAGTTGATTCCATGTACCGCTCCTATCTCTAGAAGACCTTATAGAATGCCACCCAATGAATTAGCTGAGCTTAAGACCCAACTAAATGAGTTGTTGAAGAAAGGTCTTATCCGTCCTAGTTCGTCTCCATGGGGTTGTCCGGCTATCTTTGTGAAGAAGAAGGATCAATCTATGCGCATGTGTGTGGACTATCGTCCCTTAAATGCGGTAACCATCAAGAACAAATACCCTCTTCCTCGCATTGATATCTTGTTTGATCAGTTGTCTAAAGCCAAGGTATTCTCCAAGATCGATTTGCGATCTGGGTATCATCAGATCAAGATCCGTCCTGAAGATGTACCTAAGACAGCTTTCTCGACGAGGTATGGGTTGTATGAGTATCTCGTCATGTCCTTCCGTCTTACAAATGCACCTGCTCACTTCATGTATCTCATGAATTCGGTGTTCATGCCCGAATTGGACAAGTTTGTGGTGGTCTTCATTGATGATATCTTGGTATATTCCTGCAATGAAGAGGAGCATGCAGAGCATCTGCGTATAGTGTTGTCGCGCTTGCGCGAACATCAGCTTTATGCCAAGTTTAGCAAATGCGAGTTTTGGCTGAAGAAAGTACCTTTCTTGGGCCATGTCTTATCTGAAGAAGGCATATCGGTGGACCCAGCCAAGGTGCAAGAAGTGCTGGATTGGAAAGTTCCAACTTCGGTGCACGAGGTTTGGAGTTTTCTTGGTCTGGCTGGATATTATCGTCGATTCATTCCGGAAATTTCAAAAATATCCAAGCCTATGACTCGTCTGCTTCAGAAAGATGAGAAGTTTGTGTGGACGTCTGAGTGTGAAGAGGCATTCCACAAGTTGAGGACATTGCTGACATCAGCTCCTGTCCTAGCTCAACCTAATATCGAAAAGCCCTTCGATGTCTTTTGTGACGAGTCAGGCATCGGTCTAGGCTGCGTGTTGATGCAGGAAGGTCACGTTATCGCGTATGCCTCGCGCCAACTTCGAAAGCATGAGGTCAATTACCCTACTCATGACTTAGAATTGGCAGCAGTTGTTCATGCTTTGAAAATCTGGAGGCATTATTTGCTGGGTAATCTGTGTAATATCTACACCGATCATAAGAGCCTCAAGTATATCTTCACTCAACCTGAACTGAACATGCGGCAGCGAAGGTGGCTTGAGTTGATTAAAGATTATAATCTACAAGTGCACTATCATCCGGGCAAGGCGAACGCGGTGGCGGATGCCTTGAGTCGGAAAGCGCACTGTCACTCAATCCAAATGGAAGATCCGTTGTTGTTACATTTTATGCATCCACTTGTACTCAACCAGATTTCTCTAGAGAGTACTTGTTGACGGTCCTTAAGTATCAAATTTAATTATCAAATAAATAAAGAAAAGGATCCAAATGAAATCAAGATCCAGACTTAGGGTTTTATCTGACAGAATTCCACGAGTTTTGGTGTTTGTCTATTTCTGCAGGGGGTTATCAGGAAATATGGAAGAAAGGCCCACATGTTAGGATTACGTAAAGGTATTAATGTGCTGCGCAATTATCTTACATATAGAAGACTCCAGAAGCCACGAGACCGAAGCGGAGGCGAATCGGGGCCAGAGACAGGGCGCCCGCCCTGTCCTACTGGGCGCCCGCCCTGCTCCCAAGTCCAATCAGGACTCTGCTTTGCGGGAAGTCTCCACCGACCTAAAGGATGAATCTAAACCATACAATCTATGTCGGTTTGATCCAAGGGCCCATATTCACTTGAAGGGACTATAAAACCAGACCCCCTGGCCCCTAGAGGAGAGAGCCTCTCAACCCTAATTCATTGTTCCATCAAGGGAGAAGAAGCCTCTGATCAAGATTAGAGCCACCACATCAATTAGATATCTAGATTAGCATAGCTACATAGGATTAGAACTAGAAGGAGTCAATCTTCGATTGGTTTCCGGATCTGTCAGGAGGATTCTTTGTAATTCTCTAATTGTGCTTCTAATTGCTTTCTAATTATCTTTGTTCTTCAATATTATGAATATGACTTTGTTCTACTTCAATATATTGCTTATGACTTTGCTCTACTTGCTTATATTCAAGATTATATTGTTCTTAGTTTATCATAGTTATGTACTTGGCTTAGTTAGATTCGATCTATATACATGCTTAGGATCGTATAGCGTTTGTCCATCGGATCCAAGGGTAAATGATAGATATTGTGTAGGCATGGTGCTTATACCGTATTTATCTGCGATTGTACCCAATATGCCAGATCGTGGGGTGGTTCGTGATAGTGACAGCTTCATTGATTCTTATATAGTCCCCCTCTCGTGTATTGGGCTGGCAGAGCAACATTATTACAGGGGAGTGATTGCTATGTTTCTCATATTCCTTGCTAATATCACTATGCATGGGCGTAGTCTTGTCTCGCAATGATTGCTAAGTATGCTTGCACTAACTATGATATGCTAGACTATATAGTTGAGAATAACTTAGGGAATATTCTTGTAGTTCGTTCTAATACCATGCTAATGACTTTCTAGAGTATCTAATTGAGGTGCTTATCATATTTATGATGTGGCTAGATCAGATTAATTATCTTTGTCACTATTATTATTTCATATATCCTTTATGTGACACTTATCCCTGTATGAAGAGTTAGATATAATGTTCTCAATTATACATGCAATGATAGATGCTCAATCTCATATTCTATTCTATAATCATTAGTGATGATTGCTAATCCCTTCCCAGTGGTAAAAATATAAATAACGATACCTGGAATACTTCCCGGTTAAAATGCTGCATCGGAATTAATCTGTGCGCTTGCAGATCCAATTCATTATTTATTTAGAAGAGCAATTGCATATTTCAATACCGCGTCTCTTATATCATGCTGGGGATGACAACTTGGCTTAAGTGGTGTGAGGGATAGGTTTGGCATTTTTGGCACCGTTGCTAGATTTAGAACTTAGTCTACTTTTAGTAATGATGTTAAGAATACCCAACAAGCATTTTTGGCACCGTTGCCGGGGAAGGTTGATTACTAATCAGGAATGGAATAAAAAGATTTTGAGTTATCATTCGCATCACTAATATGATTGAGCTTATCTATTCTCTCATACAGTTTTACCCCGATATTTTTCTATTTTATCTTATGCAGGGGAATGTATGAATAGAAGACATCTTCCAGGAAATTTTGTTGACAATCCCGAAGCATTATTCAAGAAGATGAGAGTCAAGCTAAAGAAATCATCAACACTTTAGCAAGAAGCTTCATCCAATCAAGAAGATCACCGGAACTTGTCTTCAGAGTTCGAGGCCATGGCGAACAAATCAATCCGCGAGTTCTCAGCTCCCACTAAGGACAACATCCGCACTGGACCTGCTGCAGAGATCGATGGCAACTTTGAGCTCAAGCCTGGACTTATCAACATGGTGCAATCCAACCAGTTCTGTGGGAAGGCACACGAAGACGCTAGTGCTCATTTACAACACTTCCGGGAGATTTGCAACACATTCACCATAGCAGGAGTTTCCAAAGACGCTATACTACTTCGCCTCTTCCCATTCTCACTGTTAGGAAGAGCGAAGCAGTGGTTCTACGCTACAAAGGATAAGAATTCTACGTGGGCACTCTGCTCAACAAACTTCCTGGCTAAGTTCTTTCCCATAGGCAAGACCAATGCTCTCCGTGGGAAGATTACAAGTTTTCAGCAACAAAATGATGAATCTGTTCCAGAAGCATGGGAGCGCTTTCAAGACTACATCCTAGAATGTCCCCATCATGGAATGGAGAGTTGGCTACTGATGCAGACATTCTATCATGGGCTCAGCAACAGTGCCCGAGAGACCATGGATGCTGCAGCTGGAGGAGCATTCTTATCACTTACTATACCACAAGCCACAGCTCTTGTGGAGAAGATGGCGTCCAACCAAAGCTGGAATGAAGAGAGGACCCAGACACGCAAGAGAGGTGGAGGTATGCATCAGCTGAAGGAGGTAGACATGCTGTCTGCAAAGCTAGACCTGCTCTTGAAGAAGCTCGACGATAGAGCTGGAGACAAGAAAGAAGTTATGCACATCTACGACTCTCACATGACTTGTGAGGAGTGTGGAGACACTGGACACTCAGGCAACCACTGCCCTGAGATGCTTGAGGATGTGAACTACATCAACAACAACAACAACAACTACTACAACCGTCCTCAACAAAATCAAGGTTGGAATCAAGAGAGGCCTAACTACTCAGGTAATTATCAAGGTAACAATTCTTACAACAATAATAATAATTTTCCACCTTTGAGAGAGTTAGTGTCTAATCAAGGAAAGCTAATGGATAATCTATCTAATAAATTGGTGTCTAATGATAAAATGCTAGAAAATATAAATAATAGAATGGATAATTTCTCTACTGCCATCAAGAATCAAATTAGCTTTAATAAAATGATTGAATCCCAGTTAAATCAAATAGCTGCTGCTGTTCCTACTACTAACCCCGGTATACCATCACAACCGGAAGGATTAGAATCTGCAAATCTTGTAGACATGTTCGATGCATTAATTGGAGTAACCCCGTCACTGAATTCTCTACTGACCTTCTGCCGGTCAAGAGAGGCGATCCAGGACGCCCCGTCATCCCGATCTCCATCGGCATGGTGGACGTTCCAGAAGCACTCTGTGACTTTGGCTCTAGCGTCAACATTATACCCAGGGTACTCTATGAGAAATTCTTTACATATCCTTTATTAGAGACAACCATGTGTTTGCAGTTTGCAGATCAGACGATAAATTTTCCAAAAGGAATAGTGAGGAACCTTTGTGTCCGAGTTGGTACCTTGTATGCCCCAGCAGACTTCGTAGTGGTTGAGACCGGAAATGATGAGAGAGCACCTATCATCCTAGGAAGGCCATTTTTGAACACCACGGGAGCTATCATCTACGCCAGTGCTGCCAAGATCAGTTTCTACGTCAAAGGGAAGAAGGAGACATTTTTCTTCAAGAACAAGACTGCACAAATTCCAGATCAATCCAGACGTGAATCAAGGAAGAGGACCAACAGGAGAAACAGGAACAAGCAAGTGTGGACCGAGTCAGCTAAGATGGTCACTGTAGTCCATGGAGGCCAAGATCACCAACTTAAGTCACCATTTTTGACCAAGAAGGACGACCCAGGAATGCCAAGCATCTACTGCTCCATAAATGGATATAACTTCTACAAGACAATTTGCGACACCTGATCGGGCGTCAGCATAATGGCCGCAGTCACTTATCGGCTCTTGTTCGGGACCATGCCACTAAGACCAACATACATTCAGCTCCACATGGCAGATCAGACATTTCGAGAAGTTCAAGGAATAGTATCTGATGTCCCAGTCAAAATAGACGATCACCTTGTCTACACAGACTTTCAAGTTGTTGACATGGGAGAAGACGAGTATGATCCACCCATCATCCTTGGAAGACCGTTCCTCAGCACCATTAAAGCAATTATCTACATTGGAACCGGAGAAGTCCATATGCACTTCCCCTCAGAGAAGGTACGCCGTTATTTTACTGACCCTAACTATATCATTGAAGAATCTAAGCAGGTCAGAAAGTGACGCAACCGCAACCAGAGGAGGCAGATCATCAAGGACGGCTGGGCAGATTATGAAGGAGAAGTTGTAAGGTCAGAAGACGTAGAGTTTAAACAGAATTATCCAGAGGAGATTGAAGCACCGAGTCAAGTATGGAAAATGAAGATAACTATACATGAAGAGGAGGCGCTACCGGAAGTACCGACTTCGCCACCCAACGAACCTCAGGACGATTAAGAAGTTGGAGAGTCCCGTTCGGAGGACTTAAAAACACCGAACGCCCTGCCAAGAGGTAAACTTGGTAGTTACCCTTTCCCTTTCAATTATTTCAATTATTTTAAATAGTTTACTTAGTTAATTATGTTCGTGCTGTCCTAAAAAAAATAAAAATGTGAAAAACAGTAAGCCCCATGTGAGTAGACGAGTGGCATAAAACCCATAAGTACATTCACTGTGGTGGCATAAAAATAAAATAAATATTTTTTCTGCTTTATAAAATAAAAATATAAAAACAGGGAGTAATATTTAAGGAGTCTCAAGATAATAAAGGCTAGATATTTATGCTAACACTTAATCAGTTCCACAAGCTTTGTTGCCTATTTGAGCTCCACAGAATTAAGAATCAAGAAGACTGGCAGACGGAGGACATTCTAATCGCTGTCAGAATACTGCTGACTTTCAAATACACCTCTGCCACCTGCTAGCTACATTAAGAGAAATTATGTCAAAATTCAGCTTGGGGGAGAGCACCCCCATTTACCTCGATAAGTATTTCTATCTATTTTTATACTTATATTATTTTAGAATATTAAAATACACATAAACTATGGGAAAACTAAATAAAGATTTTATGCTTATATATGTCTTTTGCTTAGTGTGTTTAACAAATAAATAAAGTAGCTATGCTAATCTGTATCTAAACAAAAACTTAAGCATGGATATGATGAATAGTTGCTCTGCCTAATTTGCACATTCTAAGTTCTCTCTCAAGTTTAGATATAACTGTTATAATTTAAAGCTTGCCCTAGACCTGAACTTGTGGGATGAAAACTTGATCTGAAGTCTATGTTGTTAACGGATACGATATGGGAAGGTTGAGCTGCTGTTTATCTGTTCCTAGAGATGCTAGAATTCTGGAGAATTTTATCTTTGAAAATCTTTAAAATATTGCATGATGAGTTTCTATATGATGAGAGCTTAAATTCCTACCACAGCCATATATACATGCTTGCTAGACTTTGAGCCACACATTTACTATTTACTGCTTATGAACATTGAGTGTGATCAAGCTGTGTAGACCCTTAGGAGCTTGTCATGTGGTTAAATCAAGATTTCACTTGCACGTTCACTCATATATGCTACTTCTACTTCCGAAGTACCATCCACATATATCCATCCATTTCCATCTCCAGAACCACCTAAAAATATTCTACTCCTAATCCGGGAGAGAATAACCAAAAATATTTCTGTTTCCCCTTGTGAAATAAATGCTCAAGTTATCTTGTTACTACCACTTGCTATATTATCTCAAGAGATGAGTGCTCTAAAAAAAGAAGAAAATAAAAAAATATACGAGGAAATAAAAAGGAGCAAGTGCTCGGAACCTCGAAAGAAAAGAAAGAGTGAGACGAGAGGTAAAAATGGACAAGTGTCCGACAGTAGAATTAGGGGTGCAAGATACCCACATGAGAGACAAGAAAAAGAAGAGCATCTCATTCTCCTCATAAAGTTTCAAAAGCAAGGAAGGTATGTATTCCCTCAAAAGAGCAAAGTAGAATTAGACTTCCACCACCATTGTTTTCACCATTGTTATCACCATCATCACCATACACCATTCATTCGCCACACATGCACATCTTGATTTGGCTTATTGATTTGTTTCTTTGGATCCATGGTTTGACTATGCAATAAATGTCTTGTGAGTATGTATACTTTATCTCCCACCTATGAGCTCCAAATATTAAAGCCTTATTAGAGTAGGGTGAGAGAGAAGGCAATGTCACTATGCCTTATACCACAAATACTACATATCTTGAGAGAAGGCATATACCATCAATGCCTTGGTAAGGATCCAAAAATACCACAAAAGAGAGATATGAGAGAATCATACAAGGAATCTCTGAGTTTTATTTGAAAATCTGCAAAAACCCCAGAGCTATAGCTGATCAAGAATAAGAGACATGGCACTTGGCTAGACTGTTCTATCTTTTAACCACTCAAGACGGAAGTGACAGTTACAAGTCCCATGGTGTAGGTAAAGTAAGTAAGTTTTAAGTCTTGACAGTTTACTCTAACTCAGAGATGAGATCTTATTTAAAAAGCATGTGTACCGTCAATTTTTAAAGATATTGCAACTACTTATGATCCATTGCTGAGTCTATCCTTGCTCAGGGACGAGCAAGAGGTAAGCTTGGGGGAGTTTGTTGACGGTCCTTAAGTATCAAAATTTAATTATCAAATAAATAAAGAAAAGGATCCAAATGAAATCAAGATCCAGACTTAAGGTTTTATCTGACAGAATTCCATGAGTTTTGGTGTTTGTCTATTTCTGCAGGGGGTTATCAGGAAATATGGAAGAAAGGCCCACATGTCAGGATTACGTAAAGGTATTAACGTGCTGCGCAATTATCTTACATCTAGAAGACTCCAGAAGCCACGAGACCGAAGCGGAGGCGAATCGGGGCCAGAGACAGGGCGCCCGCCCTGTCCTACTGGGCGCCCGCCCTGCTCCCAAGTCCAATCAGGACTCTGCTTTGCGGGAAGTCTCCACCGACCTAAAGGATGAATCTAAACCATACAATCTATGTCGGTTTGATCCAAGGGCCCATATTCACTTGAAGGGACTATAAAACCAGACCCCCTGGCCCCTAGAGGAGAGAGCCTCTCAACCCTAATTCATTGTTCCATCAAGGGAGAAGAAGCCTCTGATCAAGATTAGAGCCACCACATCAATTAGATATCTAGATTAGCATAGCTACATAGGATTAGAACTAGAAGGAGTCAATCTTCGATTGGTTTCCGGATCTGTCAGGAGGATTCTTTGTAATTCTCTAATTGTGCTTCTAATTGCTTTCTAATTATCTTTGTTCTTCAATATTATGAATATGACTTTGTTCTACTTCAATATATTGCTTATGACTTTGCTCTACTTGCTTATATTCAAGATTATATTGTTCTTAGTTTATCATAGTTATGTACTTGGCTTAGTTAGATTCGATCTATATACATGCTTAGGATCGTATAGCGTTTGTCCATCGGATCCAAGGGTAAATGATAGATATTGTGTAGGCATGGTGCTTATACCGTATTTATCTGCGATTGTACCCAATATGCCAGATCGTGGGGTGGTTCGTGATAGTGACAGCTTCATTGATTCTTATATAGTCCCCCTCTCATGTATTGGGCTGGCAGAGCAACATTATTACAGGGGAGTGATTGCTATGTTTCTCATATTCCTTGCTAATATCACTATGCATGGGCGTAGTCTTGTCTCGCAATGATTGCTAAGTATGCTTGCACTAACTATGATATGCTAGACTATATAGTTGAGAATAACTTAGGGAATATTCTTGTAGTTCGTTCTAATACCATGCTAATGACTTTCTAGAGTATCTAATTGAGGTGCTTATCATATTTATGATGTGGCTAGATCAGATTAGTTATCCTTGTCACTATTATTATTTCATATATCTTTTATGTGACACTTATCCCTGTATGAAGAGTTAGATATAATGTTCTCAATTATACGAGTGGCATAAAACCCATAAGTACATTCACTGTGGTGGCATAAAAATAAAATAAATATTTTTTTTGCTTTATAAAATAAAAATATAAAAACAGGGAGTAATATTTAAGGAGTCTCAAGATAATAAAGGCTAGATATTTATGCTAACACTTAATCAGTTCCACAAGCTTTGTTGCCTATTTGAGCTCCACAGAATTAAGAATCAAGAAGACTGGCAGACGGAGGACATTCTAATCGCTGTCAGAATACTGCTGACTTTCAAATACACCTCTGCCACCTGCTAGCTACATTAAGAGAAATTATGTCAAAATTCAGCTTGGGGGAGAGCACCCCCATTTACCTCGATAAGTATTTCTATCTATTTTTATACTTATATTATTTTAGAATATTAAAATACACATAAACTATGGGAAAACTAAATAAAGATTTTATGCTTATATATGTCTTTTGCTTAGTGTGTTTAACAAATAAATAAACTAGCTATGCTAATCTGTATCTAAACAAAAACTTAAGCATGGATATGATGAATAGTTGCTCTGCCTAATTTGCACATTCTAAGTTCTCTCTCAAGTTTAGATATAACTGTTATAATTTAAAGCTTGCCCTAGACCTGAACTTGTGGGATGAAAACTTGATCTGAAGTCTATGTTGTTAACGGATACGATATGGGAAGGTTGAGCTGCTGTTTATCTGTTCCTAGAGATGCTAGAATTCTGGAGAATTTTATCTTTGAAAATCTTTAAAATATTGCATGATGAGTTTCTATATGATGAGAGCTTAAATTCCTACCACAGCCATATATACATGCTTGCTAGACTTTGAGCCACACATTTACTATTTACTGCTTATGAACATTGAGTGTGATCAAGCTGTGTAGACCCTTAGGAGCTTGTCATGTGGTTAAATCAAGATTTCACTTGCACGTTCACTCATATATGCTACTTCTACTCCCGAAGTACCATCCACATATATCCATCCATTTCCATCTCCAAAACCACCTAAAAATATTCTACTCCTAATCCGGGAGAGAATAACCAAAAATATTTCTGTTTCCCCTTGTGAAATAAATGCTCAAGTTATCTTGTTACTACCACTTGCTATATTATCTCAAGAGATGAGTGCTCTAAAAAAAGAAGAAAATAAAAAAATATACGAGGAAATAAAAAGGAGCAAGTGCTCGGAACCTCGAAAGAAAAGAAAGAGTGAGACGAGAGGTAAAAATGGACAAGTGTCCGACAGTAGAATTAGGGGTGCAAGATACCCACCTGAGAGACAAGAAAAAGAAGAGCATCTCATTCTCCTCATAAAGTTTCAAAAGCAAGGAAGGTATGTATCCCCTCAAAAGAGCAAAGTAGAATTAGACTTCCACCACCATTGTTTTCACCATTGTTATCACCATCATCACCATACACCATTCATTCGCCACACATGCACATCTTGATTTGGCTTATTGATTTGTTTCTTTGGATCCATGGTTTGACTATGCAATAAATGTCTTGTGAGTATGTATACTTTATCTCCCACCTATGAGCTCCAAATATTAAAGCCTTATTAGAGTAGGGTGAGAGAGAAGGCAATGTCACTATGCCTTATACCACAAATACTACATATCTTGAGAGAAGGCATATACCATCAATGCCTTGGTAAGGATCCAAAAATACCACAAAAGAGAGATATGAGAGAATCATACAAGGAATCTCTGAGTTTTATTTGAAAATCTGCAAAAACCCCAGAGCTATAGCTGATCAAGAATAAGAGACATGGCACTTGGCTAGACTGTTCTATCTTTTAACCACTCAAGACGGAAGTGACAGTTACAAGTCCCATGGTGTAGGTAAAGTAAGTAAGTTTTAAGTCTTGACAGTTTACTCTAACTCAGAGATGAGATCTTATTTAAAAAGCATGTGTACCGTCAATTTTTAAAGATATTGCAACTACTTATGATCCATTGCTGAGTCTATCCTTGCTCAGGGACGAGCAAGAGGTAAGCTTGGGGGAGTTTGTTGACGGTCCTTAAGTATCAAAATTTAATTATCAAATAAATAAAGAAAAGGATCCAAATGAAATCAAGATCCAGACTTAAGGTTTTATCTGACAGAATTCCACGAGTTTTGGTGTTTGTCTATTTCTGCTGGGGGTTATCAGGAAATATGGAAGAAAGGCCCACATGTCAGGATTACGTAAAGGTATTAACGTGCTGCGCAATTATCTTACATCTAGAAGACTCCAGAAGCCACGAGACCGAAGCGGAGGCGAATCGGGGCCAGAGACAGGGCGCCCGCCCTGTCCTACTAGGCGCCCGCCCTGCTCCCAAGTCCAATCAGGACTCTGCTTTGCGGGAAGTCTCCACCGACCTAAAGGATGAATCTAAACCATACAATCTATGTCGGTTTGATCCAAGGGCCCATATTCACTTGAAGGGACTATAAAACCAGACCCCCTGGCCCCTAGAGGAGAGAGCCTCTCAACCCTAATTCATTGTTCCATCAAGGGAGAAGAAGCCTCTGATCAAGATTAGAGCCACCACATCAATTAGATATCTAGATTAGCATAGCTACATAGGATTAGAACTAGAAGGAGTCAATCTTCGATTGGTTTCCGGATCTGTCAGGAGGATTCTTTGTAATTCTCTAATTGTGCTTCTAATTGCTTTCTAATTATCTTTGTTCTTCAATATTATGAATATGACTTTGTTCTACTTCAATATATTGCTTATGACTTTGCTCTACTTGCTTATATTCAAGATTATATTGTTCTTAGTTTATCATAGTTATGTACTTGGCTTAGTTAGATTCGATCTATATACATGCTTAGGATCGTATAGCGTTTGTCCATCGGATCCAAGGGTAAATGATAGATATTGTGTAGGCATGGTGCTTATACCGTATTTATCTGCGATTGTACCCAATATGCCAGATCGTGGGGTGGTTCGTGATAGTGACAGCTTCATTGATTCTTATATAGTCCCCCTCTCGTGTATTGGGCTGGCAGAGCAACATTATTACAGGGGAGTGATTGCTATGTTTCTCATATTCCTTGCTAATATCACTATGCATGGGCGTAGTCTTGTCTCGCAATGATTGCTAAGTATGCTTGCACTAACTATGATATGCTAGACTATATAGTTGAGAATAACTTAGGGAATATTCTTGTAGTTCGTTCTAATACCATGCTAATGACTTTCTAGAGTATCTAATTGAGGTGCTTATCATATTTATGATGTGGCTAGATCAGATTAGTTATCCTTGTCACTATTATTATTTCATATATCTTTTATGTGACACTTATCCCTGTATGAAGAGTTAGATATAATGTTCTCAATTATACATGCAATGATAGATGCTCAATCTCATATTCTATTCTGTAATCATTAGTGATGATTGCTAATCCCTTCCCAGTGGTAAAAATATAAATAACGATACCTGGAATACTTCCCGGTTAAAATGCTGCATCGGTATTAATCTGTGCCTTGCAGATCCAATTCATTATTTATTTAGAAGAGCAATTGCATATTTCAATACCGCGTCTCTTATATCATGCTGGGGATGACAACTTGGCTTAAGTGGTGTGAGGGATAGGTTTGGCATTTTTGGCACCGTTGCTAGATTTAGAACTTAGTCTACTTTTAGTAATGATGTTAAGAATACCCAACAGTACTCTTCGCAATCGAGTCATCGAATTGCAGCAAACATATGTTGGCATCCACCATATAAAGAGGAAAATGAAGGAAGAAGAAACCAAGCATTTCCGGGTCGATGAGAACGGAATTCTTTGGTTCAAAGATCGGCTAGTGGTTCAAAAGACCGTGAACTACGAAATCAGATCTTGTCTGAAGCTCATTCATCTAAATTGTCTATCCATCCGGGTAGCAGCAAGATGTATCAGGATCTGAAACCTTTGTTTTGGTGGAAAAAGATGAAAAAGGAGATCGCTGCTTTTGTCGCTCGTTGTGACAATTGTTGTCGTGTGAAGGCTGTTCACATGAAAGCTGGTTTACTTCGACCCTTGTCAATTCCTGGTTGGAAATGGGAAGAAGTCAGCATGGATTTCATTGTTGGACTCCCAACTTATGTTAAGGGTTACGACTCCATCTGGGTGATTGTAGATCGTTTGACCTAGGTTGCTCGATTTATTCTAGTTCGAACTGACTATCGTCCACATCAATATGCAGAATTGTACTTCGAGCACATTGTTCGTCAGTATGGTGTGCCTCGAACTATTGTATCAAATCGTGGACCACAGTTCACTACTCATTTTTGGGAATGTCTGCATGAGCAGATTGGTACTCATTTAGTCCGTAGCTCTACTTATCATCCCCGAACGGCTGGTCAAACTGAACGAGTCAACCAAATCCTAGAAGACATGTTGAGGGCATGTGCTCTCTCTTCAAAAGGTTCTTGAGTTAAGTGGTTGCCATTAGCTGAGTTCTCCTACAACAATAGTTATCAGGAGTGTATCAAGATGGCTCCATTTGAAGCCCTGTACGGTCAAAAGTGTCGAACCCCATTGAATTGGGTAGAAGCCGGAGAGCGAAGGTATTATGGTATCGATTTCGTGAATGAAGCAGAGCAGCAAGTCCGTACCATCCAGCAACATCTGGAAGCTGCTCAAGCTTGTCAGAAAAGTTATGCCGACAAAAGAAGGAAGCCGATTAAGTTTTCAGTTGGTGACCATGTGTATATCAAGGTGTCTCCGATGAAGGGTGTACAAAGGTTCGGAGTCAAGCGAAAGCTTGCACCTCGGTATGTGGGACCTTATCGGATTCTCGAAAAGAAAGGGAATGTGGCGTACAAAGTTCAACTTCCAGTTGCGCTTCGAGCTATTTTCCCAATCTTCCACGTATCACAATTAAAGAAGTGCCTTCGTGTACCGGAGGAACGAGTGGAAGTTCGGGATATCAAGTTGAAGTCAGACTTGGTGTATGAAGAAAAACCCGTAGCGGTTCTTGATCGCAAGGAACAGGAGACTCGTAATCAGGTGGTTAAGCTCTACAAAACATTCTAGCATGGGATTATTTAAAAGAAGTTTAAAAGAAGTTGCTACTTGGGAGATAGAGGATTATTTAAAAGAAGTTTACAAAACATTCTTCGAAAATCAGTAAGCTTTCAAATCTCGGGACGAGATTTTTGTAAGGGGGGAGGGCTGTAACACCCCAGTGTTATGGTTGCTTTAATCATGTGCATAGCATGAGCATCATCATCTACTCAAAGCATCTCATGATCATCATCTATCTTGAGCCATGTCATTATTCTATGCAAATATGTGATCTAAATTGCTTAAATAGGCTTCCTATGCTTATGTTTGAGTGAACCATGCTTGTGTTTGTGCTCTATGCCTTGGTAATTAGTTTATCTATGCTTAACTTAACCTTGGGAACAATGTTCATGTTGATCACTTCTCCAAAATAATCACTTAAGTCATACTTATGCATATAGGCTCTAGAAACCTCTTTTGCTTAGGCTCTTAAAAAGTATTTCATAAAATGTTTGGATGTCAAAACCTTCTACAGCAAAGTTGTAGCAAATGTTATAAGGAACAAAAGTTGTTTTATGGCCATCTCATGAAAATGGCCACATCTAGCTCAAAAGTGACCCACAAGGCAAATTTGGGGCTGTTTCCAACACTTAGGAAATTTTCTAAGTCCTGGAACGAAACCAGTTTGCTTGATCGGTTTTGAAAACTCTATATCTCTCAATCCAGGCCGATCTGGCTCTTGCTCTAGTTTACATTGTTGTAGAACTCAGTTGGTGCTCCAACTTTGTCAACTACACCATCTCCTAACTCGCTCTGGTTTGGAAGTTATTCATCGCTGAAGTCGCTCTGTCAGTCACTAATCGCGTCGCTTGATTCAGAGAGGAGCTCGCCGTCGGGAACGTCCAGAGCGCCAGATGGCACCCGTACACCGGCGATGGCCCCGCTCGTCAGCTCCCAGCGTGCGCATGACCTCCATGGCGATGCCCCGGACGCAGTGGACGCGTCCACTCTCTCCTTCCACTCACTCTCTCGCCAGAACGCGGCCGTAGTAAGCTCACCGTCGCGAGCTCACTCCGGCGAGCTCGTGCGCGTTCCTTGCTGCGCCATTGCCCACCAAACTTCACCCAAAGCTTCGCCGTGAACCGCTCTCCATTCTCCACCCATCATCTCGCTGTGAGATCCACCGATGAGCCGCCATTTCCTTCTTCCCCCAAATCGGGTCGCCGTGACCTTCTTTTCCGGCGAACTCAATGCCGAGCCCTGTGAAGCCGGTCTTCTCTGGTTAGGTCCTAGAGGTTGCTTAGGTTCCTAGCAAGCGTTTGCGCCACTTGGTGGATGCTCTATCGAACCCACCGTCGCCGAACACGACGCGCAGCGCCGCCCTGTTTCCGCCGGAGATGGGCGCTCTCGTGGCCAGCGTGTTCCCCGATGTTTCAAGCCAAGCCACGTACCTAGGAAGCTTCGCCGTAGTACGCTGGTGCTGTAGGAAACCCTAGGTCACGCTCCACCGGCCTGAGGACTCCGGCGTAACGCCGAGCACCTCCGCCGAGCCGCCATGATCGACGACGAGCCCTTTCCGTTGGCTCCGCCGTGGGGAAAAGGGGATCAATCGAGTCGCTAGAGTCTGGGATCACAATGGTGCCCTTGGTTTGGTCAGAGACCTCGCCGTCGCGGAGAAATCGCCGGCGAGAGTCGCCTCGGTGGTGAGGAAGACGACCCGGGGTCCACTGTCAGTGTCACCTCGCTTCCCTCCTTTTCTTTTATTCAAATCTAGATTTTTGGCTTTCTTGCAAAAATCATATCTCTAGTTCTGGTGATCCAAAAATGGTGAAACCAATTTTGTGGTATTCCATGAGATGGATAGTTTTTAATAAAAATATAAAATGAACCATGTTTTCTGGAAAAATATTTATTAAGGATTTAATCTTGTTATTCATGGATAAATTCATATCTCTGGTTATACTATTTAGTTTGCCATGAAAATTTTATGGTAGTCTCTGTGTGGTACTAGAGTGCTTTGATAAATATTTCATGATTTTTGGAGTACTGCAGCTTTGTTATGTAATTTGTGATTGAAATTTGGCTTGTTTCCTTGATTAAATCATATAAAATAATTGGTGCTCATGCTGGTGTTCTACTTTGGTGGTAAACTTGTTTATGGCATTCATAATATGTAAATAATCTGAAATCTGTTGTTTGACACCATATAAGTAATGTTTCTGAAATTATGAAATAAACACCTTGTCACATGTTAAATGCATATCTTTAATTTGGTATGTGCAATTGCTCTGAAATTTTTATGGTGATACTTTGATGTTATACTGGTGCTTCTGTAATTTTTGTAGATTTTTCTGAGCAGTTTGACTGGTATCTTGTAATTATGCTCCTATCTAGAATTAATTAATAAATGCCTTGTTAAGTAAGTGTTTGAGGGTTATCATCTGATGTTCTGGTAACCTTGTGATATGCTTGTGCTCATAAGCCATGTGGTTGGCATGGTTTATGTTTTGGTTATGTCATCAAATAATTAATTAAAGGGTTAAAGGCTGTTCTGGACAGCAAGGGAGTAATTTAACTTTTTCTTAATGATAACTTGGCTTTCTGGGAAACTTGTCTAAATCGAAGTTGTTCCAAACTTATTTAACTGGCTGTGGTTTAAATTTGGGGTCATTTGGCCAAGTAGTTTAAAAGTTATAGCTATTCCAAGTTGGGTTCCAGAAATAGGTGTTCTCTGTTTTTCTGGGACAGAACCTGGATCTTTGTTTAAATGACTTGTTTAATGTAGGAATCTTGCTGTGATGTTTAAAGATGATTTGTAGACAATTTAATAAGCTTTCCAAAATGTCCTCACTTAAATTTGTTGGATCTTTGTGGTAATAGTTATGTTCTGTTTACTGAGCTAATCCTGCTGTTTGATGCTTGCTGTTATAGGCTATCATGATAGGTTTTGGGCAAAGTTAACTTGTTAACTTGTGTGAACTTGTTATATCTGTGTTACTTCGTAAATGAGTGTCCAGTGAGTCACTTATGTTATCAAGCATTCATTCTTTTGTATGCACACCTTCTCATTCACCGAGCATGCAATAGGTGCATCGGACGTGCCAGTCTCCTTCGATCTGCAAGTGAACCCCGAAGGCCAGGAGGGCAACCCGGAGGTGGAGGTCCAGCAAGTCGGACTCAAGGAGCCCGAAGAAGAAGTGGAGTGCCCGAGTCACGAGCCAGCCTCGTTCGTGAAAGGCAAGCCCCGGATCATTCTAAGTCTCCCTTTATCTTCGAAAGTTTACTTAAATATGTTATATCTATTGATGCAGTAAGTATAGGAGTTGTGATGAAACCTTTGCTGCATTTTACTCAATCCTTGTCCAGATATCTTACCACTACCTGGTTATAGAGTTAGGATCGAGTAGCAGCTTAGCCATGCTTTAAGCGGTAGAAGTCGGGTGATTTCCTATCACCTGCGCGATATAGGGTCGTGTCGGATCACGATGGTCTATATGTGCTATCGTGGATGGAACCTGATTAAATTGACTTAAGCCGGGGGGAGTTTTGCAAGGTTGTAGTAACTCCGTCTGTGGCAGCTAAGGACCGACCATTGTACGTCCTCTTGTCATGTTGAACGCATGCCTAACACTTAGTTGGCCGGATAACTCGTTCCGACCGCGAAGCCGAGTAGTATGACTCAGGCCGGAAGACCGGCAAGTATAAAGTGCGCACTACCGGAGGAAGTGCGGTGTGCGGGGGACCATTGGTGTAAGCCCAAAGGCAGGTGAGTTAAAATTCCTGACCTCCCAGGCAGAGTGGTAGCCCTGGGAGTGCGGCGCTGATCGGAGCCGCGATTCCTGAGTCGTACCATAGGTGACCCGTTGGCTCTCCGACGGGGGATGCTTGGGTGAGTGCTAGGAATAAACCTCCAGCTGGATAGGAATTCGATTCGAATCGTCGTCTCTCCCGGTTAGTGAGAACTTGATAGAGCAGCGGCAAACGTAGCATTCACTAATGAACTTGGTTCATGATAATGATGATAGCAAAGAAGAACATATGATGAATTTGATATGGTTATTATTGTTTGTAATAATCAAGTGATGTGTTGTAGTACAGGTGCTAATCTAGTGGTAGGCTGATGATGAATAAATATGATGCTCTCAACATAATTTAGTTCTAATGTAGGCTTTTGGCAAACGATGAGTCAACCAGCTCCACTTGATATTAGCCTTGCATGATCCTTGGTGTCTTTTATGTTTTACTGGACGGGTAAGTCTAGCTGAGTACATTCTCGTACTCAGGGTTTATTCCCACCTGTTGCAGATGACATCTTTTATGACGGCTTCTGCAAGACCTGTCTCCATCCCGCTGGGGATGAGGACTAACCGTTGGGCACGGTTCTCTAACAACCTCGTACCTGTGCTTTTGGAAGGATGATGTAGACTCTGGCAGTAACTCAAACTTATGAACTGAACTTTGGAAAGTGTGTGTGTAACTATTTTGCTTCTGCTACTTCAAACAAGTGTTGTAATAACTTAATACTCCGATGTGGTGCCGCTTCGACGGCAATGGATGACTATGTAACATTCGCTGTGTTGTGCTGAATTATTACGATCTTGGTTTGTGGCAAGTTGGTTTGAAGTCCTTCGTGATTTCAATTGACTACCAGGATTATATGGGCTCAAGTTTGGAAACTTGATTGCTTGTCGATCGTTTCTATACTTGAAGTTGTGATGAAGTTGGAATCAAACACGAGTTCTCCTCAACATACACATGACAACAAAATGGGGTTGCAGAAAGAAAGAACCGGACATTGATCACGTTGGAAAGAACAATGCTAGATGAGTACAACACTTCGGAGAAGATGTGGGCCGAGGCAATCAACACCGCATGCTATGCATCAAACCGGCTCTTTCCTCACAAGTTCCTAGAGAAGACACCATATAAGTTGCTCAAAGGGAAGAAGCCCGATGTCTCATTCTTTAGAGTGTTTGGGTGGAAATGCTACATCTACAAGAAGCGCCAACACTTGGAAAGTTCCAAAGAAGATGTGACATTGGCTACTTGGTTGGCTATTCATCAAAGTCCAAGGCATACATGGTCTTTAACCATGCCACAAAAATGGTTGAAGAAACATTTGATGTTGAATTTGATGAAACTAATGGCTCCCAAGGAGCAAGTGATAATCTTGATGATGTAGGTGGTGAACCATTGAGGGATGCCATGAAGAACATGCGGTGGGAACCATCAAGCCAAAAGAAAATGATGATGTGCAAGTCATTGAGCCACCATCCACCTCACATGTACCATAAGATGAAGACAAGGATGTGAGAGATGCTCATGAAGACACCCAAGTCACTCATGAGCAAGCGGTGGCACAAGCACAAGATTTGATGCTCCCCAACCAACCCCTCAAGTGGCGCCAAGAAGATCATCACATCTCCTCCAAGATCACTCTCAAGATCTCATCATCGGGAGTCCATCATGTGGTGTAACTACACGCTCTAGACATGCTTTATTTATTGAACATCACGATTTTGTGTCTCTTGAAGATGAACCAAAGACTATAGAGGAAGCTCTTCATGATGCGGATTGGATCATTGACATGCAAGAGGAGTTGAACAATGTGGCAGAACCTCCTAAGTGTTTGGGCCCACCGACACCTGTCATTGTCCTAAGGACCTCTGACGGTGATGCCGGGGATCCTCCCACTCTAGAAGTCCGATGAGCATCGCTGGACGCTCATTCCACCGCTACCTATGGCGTATCAGCAAGCTCGTCCTGACCACTAGTGATGGTCAATTAACGAGAACTTCTTCTTCTCGCCCTTAAAGGATAGCAAGTGGCCACCTTAACACCAGGATCACTCGTTGCGAAGACATTGCAGTATCACGAACGACATAAAACCAAAATAATATTTCAGAGTAAAATAGTGGAAGTATTACATAACTTAATTTACAAAAGTAGTTCTTCCAAATAGTAGAGTGTTATTACAAACCAGGTCCAGCGGAGCAACTTAAACTTGTACACAGATTACAAATTTACAGACCCTGCCCATGGGTCACGCTCACTCTTCCTCATCGTCAACGTCGACGACGGTCACGCAACAGGGTCCGAAACATGTCGGCTCCTGAGCTTCACCTGCAATAGGGGTTATAAAACCCTGAGTACGGGAGTACTCAACAAGACTTACCCGGCGGAAAAAGAGGAGAAAGTAGGAATGCAGGCTTAGGGTAAACAAGGAGTGGCTGAGCAAGGAGTCAAATTGTTTTGCCATAAAGCTTACTAATAGTGCATCCTTACATTCCAGTTTTACCCGCGAATTCCTCTCCTTAAGAGGCCGAGGAGTTCGATGACAGTCTAACTAGTTGCTTCTCTCAGACAAGTCTTTGAGTTCCTAGTCCTTAATCAAAGTATTTTTCTATCCAACGGCCATAGCTTCATGTCACTCGGAGCCCGGGAATTGGGATCCGAACCTCATGCGACATTTCCCCCTTTCTCAATTTATCACTTAGTTGCATATTTAACTACGATGAGGGTCGAAGGAATTGACTCTCCCAATCGGGGAGCAACGACGATTCGAATCGCTTAGCAATCTAGCTGGAGTTCCTAACCACCCGACATATGTAGAACTAAATCTTGCATATGTCAACCCAAATCAAGATCTCCCAAATTTGACTAGGTTCGCGGCACCCGAGACCACAGTTCTCCACCATCCTACAGCCGATCTAGATGTCTTCCGGTCATCTCAGATCCGTAAGGTGGGTACACACTACTCTCGCCATCGCTCCACGCCCAGTGTGCGAGTAGCTGTTCGCATCGAGGGATCACAAGACCGGGCTTACCGAGGGCAAGTGGCTAGTACTATAAATGCTCAACCCAGCAGGCCATCAATGGACCGGTCTTAACCGACACAGTTGGAGACACTACTTTAAGACTCCATTCTTAAAGCAAGTCCACCGACCGGTCTCAAGTTGAAACATCATTGACCGTAAGTGTATTCCACAACAACCCTTCAAACTTTCTTGTTTGAAAACCTATCTAGTAGCAGGGCTAAGCATCACTACGCATTTTTAAAACAAAACATATGCCAAGGACAAGATAGCAAATATCAAGGTAGTAAATGCAACAAGTAGGTTAACCCAATTCTCAACTACCTAATGCAGCATTTTCAATTCATAAGTGATAAAAGATTTAAAACATTCAAGGAGGGGTTAATGCATCCGGGGCTTGCCTTGGTTGCAGAGCTGAGAGGGACCCTCGGAGACTTCCCAAGTCTCGAATCCTACTTCTTCGAACGGAGCACCGACCTCGGGGTTCGGTTCAACGGTCGCTCCTTCGGTCACGGACACTATACGCAAAATGATGGATGCTCATGATATGCGTATGACAAATATTTAAGGAGGACCGAGTTAAGTACAACTGGCCTCCTCGGTGCAACACAGATTAATCAATGATTAAAATTGTTTATCATTTTAGTGTTTTTACCCAAGAGGTTGCATCAGTAAATTAAGATTCCTCTTAATTCATAATTATTCTTAATTAACTAACTATTAATCCTTTTTATCTTAATTAACTCCTAATTAAGTATTAATGACAGTAATTAAACATTAATGCCAAACAATAATTAAATGCCAAAGGTCATTAAGGTTAAGGACCTCAGGTCATCACACAATTCCAAAATCACTCAAACCCTAATTTTGAGAATTTAAACTAATTATTATCTAATTATTCTAGAATTATTATTTAATTACTAATTAAGGGTTTAATAATATTTTATTCAAACACCATCCAAATGCCACCAAATTTTGTGTCAAGCCAGGGAATGATATTCAGAGACTTCCCATAAATTTTTGGTGATTTTTGGACATATTAATAAATTCCTAAAAATCATGGAAATTCTATTTATTAGCTAAAGAACACAATTTTTACACATGTTCAAAATATCAGAAAATGAAACCTAATATTTTTCTCATGTTCTATTCACTGCATAGAACCTGTACAAAAAGTCTCACTGTTTTTGCATCTGCACACATTTTTCTTACACAAAATCAAACATAAATCAAATTTGCACAAAAAAAGAAAAAGAAAACGACACTATGCCGTGGGCGGCCCAGCAACTCGGCCCGCAGGCTGGCCCAGCAACTCGGCCCACGCGCTGCGCGCACCTGTCCCCTCTCACGACGTCGCTGACACTGGGCCCCCGCTGTCAGCTTCGTCTCCTACCCCGCCGGCAGCTCGGCCGTGCTTCCGGCCGCCGTTGGCGGGGCCCAGCCCGCGCTGAGGTGCGCGGCGGCTCCGCCTCAACTTCACGCCTCCATTGCTACCACCCACGAACGCTCTACCTTTCTCTCTCTACCTCAGCCACACAAATGGCGGACGGCCGCGTCGGTCGCCCGTAGACCGGCCACGAGGGCTCAGTAGAGTGCAAATTGACGCGCTAGGGAGCTTCCATGGAGGGTAAGGAACATGGTGCTCACGTCGCAGGACGCAAAGAGGTGGCCTAAGGCGCTGGCGGCGGTAGCGGGTCTTCTGGGTGGGCGCTCTGGGCTCGGCGGAGTTATTCCGGTGAACCTGCTCGCGTCCGAAGAAAAACAGCAAGCACATGAGCTTCTGGGTGACAAGGAGAAGTAGAAACACCCGCTAGTATGGCGTGCTACCTTCAAGAACGGCTTGGCCACGGAGAGGGTTCACGGCGGCCGTTCCGGCCGGAGTTGGAGAAGAATAGAGAGTCCGAGCGATTGGGAGGGGCAGGAAGTGCTCCTGGCATGTGTTGGGTTCGCAAGAGGGTGGCGGAGATGGTGGGGAGCTCAATTTGGCCAGAGAGGTCGTACGCAGGGCGTATGGGGCGGTGGAGCTTCGTGGGGTGTTTCGGTCGCCGAGGTAAGGTAGCTCGTGGTCGGCCACGCGGAGAGCTCAAAAGGACGAGGCGAAGGAGTCTCAGGCATCCACGTCGCGCGGTGACGCGGCCAGCAAGCAGCTACGTGGCGGTGGGGCGCGCGCGCGGCTCTGCCCGCTCTGCGGCCACGCAGGACAGAGGAGCCCGTGATCCTCATCGGATCACTGTAGCGAGCTCTATCCAACCAAATTTGTTGTTTTGCAAAATTCGCCCAAATTTTGAACTGAAGACAAAATTCCACCAAAACAAAAGTTATTCAGAATTTTACAAACTACAAAACTTCTTTTGGTGACCAAAGCCAATTCTGAGTGGAAAATGATGAATTTGACAAAACAGTTTGAATTTCAAATCCCAAATTGGGGAAATTCCAATTTTTGAATTGGGGGCAGATCAGAATTTCCAAAATTACTTTTGATTTTCCATAACAACTTGAAAAACTCCCAACATGAAAGTTGTTCAAATTTTTGAGCTCTACAACTTTCATGTTGGTCACTTTTCAAAATTCCAAATAGATTTTGAATTGGGGATTCAACTTGGAAAAGGGGACACTTCCTAGAAATCTGTATTTTCAAAATTACTTTAAATTTTGTATTGAAACTTCAAAAACTCAAAACACCAAAGTTGCACATATTGACAAGATCTACAACTTTGCTTTCGAACTCAACCTGAAATTTTGCTTGGTTTTTAAATTGCACAAAAGGGGGCAAATCCAGGGTTTTAAAATCAGGGTTTCCCCCCCTAATCTCTCGGAAATCTTTCACCCTAGGGTTTTAACAACCAGCACAAGCAGCAATACACAATATAAACAAACTTTAATTCCCTTAGCACATTCAACCAAATTAAACTTATTTTAAGTTAATGCATCAGGATGTGCTTAACAAATATGCTATGCAATGCTTATGATGACATGATCCAATTTTAGTAACCGTAACATCGGGGATGTTACAGCACTTCCCCCTTAAAGAAATCTCGTCCCCGAGATTTAAAGCCTTAGGGTATGTAATGGAAAAGGAAATTTGTCAAACTATTTTATCTTCCACCTTTTCATAATACAAGGAGCTGGGGGAGACCACTTAATCATAAACACATATGTACATTAAGTACATGACTTTGGCTACTATTTTCCTTCATTAGAGTACACTTCCTATTTATCAGATGTTGTCTTGAAGAGAAGCATGGAACTCCGAAAAATTCTCCATTAGATAGTCTTCAGATTCCCATGTGGCTTCCTCTTCAGAGTGTTGGCTCCATTGCACCTTGTACCATTTGGTACTTGTCCTTCGAGTAACTCTATTCCTTTGGTCCAACACTCGGATAGGGTATTCCGCATAAGTTAGATCCGGTTCAAGTTCCACCTCTTCAATATCTTGAACTTGGTCTAGTACTCGAAGACACTTTTTCAATTGAGACACATGAAATACATTGTGTATCCCGGATAATCGTTCGGGCAGTTTAAGGCGGTAAGCTACCTGTCCACATCGGTCAATGATTGGAAATGGACCAATGTAACGGGGCGCTAACTTGCCTTTAATGCCAAAACGATTTACTCCTTTCATTGGGGATATTTTCAAATACACATGGTCACCTTTGGCGAATTTTAAGGGTCGACGTCTTTTATCGGCATAACTTTTCTGTCGGGACTGAGCAATCTTCAAGTTATTTTGGATTTGTCTAACTTTATTCTCAGTTTCTTTCACTAAGTCAACCCCAAAGAACCACCTTTCTCCAGGTTCCGACCAATGTAGTGGGGTTCGACATCGACGGCCATATAGTGCATCAAAGGGAGCCATCTTGATACTTTCTTGGTAGCTATTGTTGTAGGAAAACTCTGCTAGAGGCAAGCAGTCATCCCACTTATCTGGAAAATTTAGGGCACAAGATCTTAATAGATCCTCTAGAGTTTGATTCACCCTTTCAGTTTGTCCACCTGTTTGAGGGTGGTAGGTTGTAGTGTATAAAAGCTTGGTGCCCAAAGATTCATGTAACATTTCCAGAATTGGGAGACAAATTGTGTGCCTCTATCTGACACTATTGTCTTTGGCACCCCATGCAGACTTAGTATACGATCAAAATAAATCTTAGCATAAGTGGAGGCAGGATATAATATCTTTACAGGCAAGAAGTGTGCTGTTTTGGTGAGATGATCCACAATGACCCAAATAGAATCAAAGCCTTTGGCTGCCTTGGGCAATCCTACTATGAAGTCCATGCTAATATCATCCCATTTCCATGCTAGGATAGGCAAAGGTTGCAACTCTCCAGCGGATTTGAGATGAATAGCTTTGACCTTTCGGCATGTGTCGCATTGGGCCACATAGCGGGCTATTTCTATCTTCATTTTCGTCCACCAAAACCTTTGCTTCAGGTCCTGATACATTTTATTGCTTCCCGAATGAATAGAATATCTCGTAGTATGAGCTTCATCCAGGATTGCTGACGTAGCTCAGGTACCTTTGGAACCACTAACCGGTTTTTGAACCAGATTACGCCTGCATCATCGACTTTAAAGTTTGTGGGTGCGCTGTTAGAAATTTTCTCTTTAAGATATTTCATGCCTTTGTCTTCTTTTTGTGCCTCTATGATTTGAGCTTCGAGATTGAAATCAACCGTTAGGTTGGCAAGGCTTCCTTGGGAAATCATTTCTATCCCCAGGTTCTCTAGCTCTTGGCACAAAGTTATGTCTTTAGGTGTCACTGTTAAGCAATTACAGTGAGCCTTACGACTGAGGGCATCAGCTACTACATTCGCCTTGCCAGGGTGATAATGCACCTCAAGGTCGTAATCTTTGATGAACTCTAGCCACCTTCGCTGGCGCATATTAAGTTCAGCTTGAGTAAAGATGTACTTCAAGCTCTTGTGATCTGTGTATAGATGACACGTGTTCCCCAACAGATAATGGCGCCAGATCTTCAGTGCATGTACTACGGCGGCTAGTTCAAGATCATGGGTCGGGTAATTCTTGTAACACCCTAGTGTTATGGTTGCATTGATCATGTTCATAGCATGAGCATCATTATCTACTCAAAGCATATCATGATCATCATCTCTATTGAGCCATGTCATTCTATGCAAAATTGTGATTTAAATTGCTTAAATAGGCTTCCTATGCTTATGTTTGAGTGAACAATGCTTGTGTTTGTGCTTAATGCCTTGGTAATTAGTTTACCTATGCTTAACTTAATCTTGGGAACAATGTTCATGTTGATCACTTCTCCAAAATATGCTTCTAAGTCATACTTGTGAAAATAGGCCCTAGAAACCTCTTTTGCTTAGGTTTTTAAAAAGTGTTTCATAAAATGTTTGCATGTCAAAACTTCCTACAGCAAAGTTGTAGCAAATTTTATAAGGAACAAAAGTTGTTTTATGGCCATCTCATGAAAATGGTCACAAATAGCTCAAAAATGGCCCACAAGGCAGATTTGGGGTTGTTTCCAATACTTAGAAAAATTTCTAAGTCCTGGGTGCTTTGCAGTTTGCTCGAGGGGGTATTCTTCGCCTTCCAGTTTGAATTCTATGCCGAATCAAGCCTTGATCTTGTAAGCAATGTTGGAGTACTCGTGTAGCTCTCCAGCATGGAGCAATTAGCCAGCAAAATCATCGAGTGATTAGGGAGTAAATCGTCGGGCAAAATTGAGTTTCAGTCGGTGATCGCGAGCTTCGTTTCAGAGCTGAGCTCGCCGGAGTGGATGTCTCGATCGACACCTGTCCACCAGATGTCGTCCGTACGTCGCCGTTGGCCCCGCCCGTCAGTCCTCCGCGCGTCCTTCAGCTCGCCACGACGCCCCGGTCGCGTGGACAGCGCCAGTCCACTCCCGGTTCGCTCTCTCTCGCGTGCGTCGTCGTCTCCGCGTCGCCGCCGTGGTTTCGGCGAGCTCGCGCGCGCGCGTCTCCGTGTCTCCGGCCAAGCAGTTCAGTCCAGTGCTCCGCAAGCCTCTCCTCTCCACCGTCGTTGAATTGGTTGCGACTGCCGAGCCTCGGTGAGCCCGCATTGCCTGCTCCGACGCGAGCTTACCTCGCCGGAGTTCCGCCATGGCCACCGGCGTCGTGGCCAGGACTCTGTAGTCCACCATTCCTTCTCGTTCTTGTCCCAAAAGCTTCGCTAGGTCTTGCTGTTGCTCGTCCTCGTTCTCTTCTGCCCTGTCTCCGGCCAGAGACGCCGGCGGTCGGCCGCGCACCACCGCCGTGCCGCCATTCGCGAGGGCAAGGTACCTAGAGCTCGGTAGAGTGAGGGTTTTGGGTACCGCTAGATGCGGAATGCAGTGGGGAGCACGATGGTGCCCTTGGCCAGCGTCGAGACCTCGCCGTCGACGAGATCTCCGGCGGTCAAGCTGCGCCTCTGCTTCCGGGTCACTGGCAGGTGGGGTCCGTTCACGCGCGGGTCCCCTCCGTCAGTCTCTCTTTCTCCTCTGTTTAAATCAGGGTTTGAGCTGATTTGGTAAAAATCATATCTCTAGTTCTGCTGATCGCAAAAAGGTTGAAACAAATTTTGTGGTGTTTCTTGAGATGGCCAGTATTTGATAAAAATATAAAATGAATCATGTTTTCTGAGAAATTATTTATTAAGGATTTAATCTTGTTATTTATGGATAAATGCATATCTCTTGTTAAACTGCTTAGTTTGCTCTGAAAATTTTATGGTAGCCTTTGCATGGCATTAGAGTGCTCTGATAATTATTTCATGATTTTTGGAGCACTGCTGTTGTGATATGTAATTTGTGTTTGAGATATGGCTTGTTTCTTTAATTAAATCATATAAAATAATTGGTGCTTATGCTGGTGTTCTACTTTGGTGGTAAACTTGTGTATGGTATTCCTAAGATATAAATAATCTGAAATCTGTTGTTTGACACCATATAAATCATGTTTCTGAATTTATGAAATAAATGTCTTGACACATGTTAAATACACATCTTTAAATTGGTATGTGTAATGGCTCTGAAATTTTTATGGTGATGCTCTGATGTCATACTTGTGCCTCTGTAATTTTTGTAGATTTTTCTGAGCACTTTAACTAGTATCTTTTAAAATATGCTTTTATCTAGAGATAATTAATAAATGCCTTGTAAGTAAATGTTTTGGGGTTTTCATCTGATGGTCTGATAACTTTGTAATATGTTTGTGTTCATAGGCCAGGTGGTTGGCATGGTTTGTGTTTTGGTCATGTCATTAAATAATTAACTATAGGGTTAAATGCTGTTCTGGACAGCAAGGGAGCAATTTGGTTGTTACTTAATGATAACTTGACTTTCTGTGAAACTCGTCTAAAGCAAAATTGTTCTAAACTTGTTGAACTAACTGTGGTTTAAATTTGAGGTCATTTGGCCAAGTAGTTTAAAAGTTATAGCTGTTCCAAGTTGGGTTCCAGAAATAGGTGTTCTCTGTTTTTCTGGAACAGAACCTGGAACTTTGTTTAAATGACTAGTTTCATGTATGAATCTTGCTGTCATGTTTAAAGATGAGTTGTAGACAATTTCATAAGCTTTCCAGAATGTCCTTACTCATGTTTGTTGGACCTGTCTATCTTTAGTTATGATTTATTTACTGAGCATACTAGTTTGTGTTGTTTGCTGCTTTAGTGTCATGATAGGTTTTGGGTTATGTTAACTTGTTTATTTGCGTGAGTTAGTATAACTTTTCCTCCGTAAATAAGTGTCAGTGAGTAGCTTGTGTTATTAAGCATTCATCGTTAGCATGTGCATCTTCTTATCGTTCGAGCATGCAATAGGTGCACCGGACGTGGCAGTTTCCTTCGAGCTCCAAGCGAATCCCGAAGGCCGGGAGGGCAGCCAGGAGGTGGAGGTCCAGCCAACCGGACTCGAGGAACCCGAAGAAGAAGTTGAGTGCCCGAATCACGAGCCGGCATCGTTCGTGAAAGGCAAGCCCCGGAGCATTCTAAGTCTCCCTGTACTTTCAAAAGTTTACTTAATATGTTTTATCTATTGCTGCATTAAGTCTAGGAGTTGTGATGAAAACCCTTGCTGCATTCTACTCCATCCTTGGCCAGATAACTCTCCACACCCTGGTTGTAGAGTTAGGATCGAGTAGCGGCTTAGCCATGCTTTAATCGGTAGAAGTCGGGTGATATCCTGTCACCTGCGCGATATAGGGTTATGTCAGATCACGATGGACTATATATGTGCTATCGTGGATGGAACCTAATTAAATTGACTTAAGCCGGGCGGAGTTTTGCAAGTTTGTAGTAACTCCGTCTGTGGCAGCTAAGGACCGATCGTTGTACGTCCTCTTGTCATGTTGAACGCATGCCTGACACTTAGTTGGCCGGATAAGTCGTTCCGACCGCGAAGCCGAGTAGTACGACTCAGGCCGGAAGACCGGCAAGTATAAAGTGCGCACTACCGGAGGAAGTGCGGTGTGCGGGGGACCATTGGCGTAAGCCCAAAGGCAGGTGAGTTAAAATTCCTGACCTCCCTGGCAGAGTGGTAGCCCTGGGAGTGCGGCGCTGATCGGAGCCGCGATTCCTGAGTTGTACCAAAGGTGATCCGTTGGCTCTCCGGCAGGGGATGCTTGGGTGAGTGCTAGGAATAACCCTCCAGCTGGATAGGAATTCAATTCGAATCGCCGTCTCTCCCGGTTAGTGAGAACTTGATAGAGCAGCGGCAAATGTAGCATTCACTAATGAACTTGGTTCATGATAATGATGATAACAAGAAGAACACATGATGAATTTGATATGGTTATTATTGTTTGTAAATAATCAAGTGATGTGTTGTAGTACAGGTGCTAATCTAGTGGTAGGCTGATGATAAATAAATATGATGCTCTCAAAATAACTTAGTCGTAAGTTAAGCTTTTGGCAAAAGGTGAGTCAACCAGCTCCACTTGATACTTAGCCTTGCATGATCCTTGGTGTCTTTTATGTTTTACTAGATGGGTAAGTCTAGCTGAGTACATTCTAGTACTCAGGGTTTATTTCCCACCTGTTGCAGATGACATCTTCTATGACGGTTTCTGCAAGACCTGTCTCCATCCCGCTGGGGATGAGGACTAACCGTTGGGCACGGTTCTCTAACAACTTCGTACCTGTTGCTTTTGGAAGGGTGGTGTAGACTCTGGCAGTAACCCAAACTTATGAACTGAACTTTGGAATGTGTGTGTAATTATTTTGCTTCCGCTACTTCGAACAAGTGTTGTAATAACTTAATACTCCGATGTGGTGCCGCTTCGATGGCAATGTATGACTATGTAACATTCGTTGTGTTTATGTTGAACTATTACGATCTTGGTTTGTTGCGAGTTGGTTTGAAGTCCTTCGTGATTTCAATTGACTACCGGGATTATATGGGCTCAAGTATGGAAACTTGATTGCTGGTCAAGGTCGATCGTTTCTGCACTTGAACTCTTATAATTTGGTCGGTTCTGTGACAGCTGGCATCGGAGCAAGTTCGGCATTATAAATGCAACGTTTGTGTATTTAAAACAAAAGAGTTTTTAAATAAAATGGTGTAAAACAATTAATTAAGTTATGTCAGTGGTCGAATCCTCCTTGCCCACATAAGGACTATAGGTGGCTATTTAAGTACTGACTTTGGGGGTTTTATTTATGCATCTTCGGCAGTACTCAGGTATGGATGTGTGATGACCGCACTATGCTACCCTGTGGTCTAATGGTGGAGGTAGCCTTCATATGTGAATTAGCCACATATGTCGCTAGATTTAAATTATGCAACGTCGCACCTACGCCCTAGTAAGTGTGAGCTGTGAGAGCATGATCGTCCAAACGGCGGTCTAGGGGAGTGTTCACGGTGGTTTTCTGGAGTGGTTGCATGTCGAAACCATGCAACTACGAAAGAAACTTAATTGGGGAGCATTTAAATTCTCGGGTAGCTGTGGTGTCATTGTTTGTACATGTTGGACATGTCCAAGCAATGTGCACTTAGTTTACTGCTTTCTTGAGTGTGGTATTGGGAACTGTTGGGCTGAAATGAAGTTTTCTGCAGGTACTCTAACAGCGCACGTGTAAACCGATAGTTATCGTATCGAGAGACGAATGTATGCCACCGTATATCCGTTAGAATATTAATTTTCTAAGTTTGTGAGGACGTACGGTTCGTGCATGCATCATGTCGCATTCATACATACATTATGTCTACTCCTTCCCTTACAATTTCGTCCCTTTTAAATAAATAAATGTTGCTTAAACTAATCCTCTTTTACCCATGGTTATCCTATTCCCTTCCACAGATGGACGCACCCGCTTCACCCCGTCCCAGTGACACTTTCTTGCACGAGTTTGGTACTCCTACCCTGCTCTGGAGAGTGTTACGGACTGTTGGGTATACTGAGCCACCTCAGTATTCTTGGTGGGAGATGGAGAGCACAGGAGGGATACAGTGGTTTGCTGTGCAGGGAGTTGTCCCTCCACATGGGGACAAGCCTGCATGGACAGGCTGGACTTGTAGCTCCGATGGGCAGATTCCTTGGGAGGCAGCTCAGGTTGCAGCCCAGACTATCCTGCTCGATATCTGTTAGAGGTGTGGCGATGAGCTGACGGGAGGACTAGCGGCCTCCATTCCCCATGCTGACCCAACAGTAGCAGAGTGGAAACAGGCTGATGGTTGTGCTTTGGTTCGAGGCAGAGGAGAGAGAGCTGAGAGTTCTAGTCCTGCTATGAGTGCTATGATGGCTGTGCTCAAGCTGATCAGTCAGCGAGAGGACACCTATGCACAGATGATGGTGGCTGTTTGCCAGGCTCAGGAGATGCAACGGAAGGCTGAAAAGCGTGCTCGCAAGTTTCGCAAGCAAGCTAGACTCCTGGAGCAAGCTCAGAAGGACCGCAATGACTGGGAAGACATTGCGGAGTACCGTAGGTAGCAGTGGGTGAAGGCTATTAGAGAGAGAGATCATAAGCAGGATCAGATGAGTCAGTTAGCTAGAGAGAGGGACACTATACAGAAGGGCTTGGTGCAGATCACTCGTGAGAGGGACACTGCACTCCGCGTGTCGGAGAACAGGCGCTGGGCATGGGAGGTGCACCGGATTCAGTCGCTTGAGCGGGAGAACTATCTGCAGGATCAGATTGAGGCTGGTCTTGTGGAGATTCACCATCTCAACAACTTGCTACACCCTATTCCTTGCCCTATACCCGTGTACCCAGAGGTGGGACCTCAGGTGATTGTGGCCGATGATGATGGTATGGAGGTCGATGGACCAGTAGCGGTTGCACCACCCTTGCATGAGGACGTGGAGGACGAGGAGCTTGAGCCAGTTAGCGACGAGGATGGAGAGGCGATCTTCGACGCTGACGCGGACGACGAGCCTGGAGTGTAGACAGTAGTGGGCAGTGTTGTGTAGGGATCTTTTGTAGTCTGGCAGTTAGCGGTGATGTTTGAGTACCCATGATGTAATCTGAAACTTTGACGTTGACTCATGGCATGTACTGTGATGGTGTAATAACTTTGTGGACCCAATATGTATCCTTGACATGTTCGTTATGCTATGATGATGTTTTCCGTTGCGATGCATATTGCGGATGTCTCTGTCATGTGTTGGATTGGTGATGTTGTTTTGTGGAATGGAATTATTGTGCCTTTTCTGTAAAGCTATTCCTTCGAATACTTTCAGGCATAAATATAAGTTCTTCTGCGGCAAATCTTGTCATCATCAATACTCACTGTGTCTTTATAGATGTCTCGTGGCACCCGAGGTGCGGAACAGCGTGCAAACATGAATCCACCCCCAACTCCTCCCCCACCAAATCTAGCTGAGCTGATGCAAATGATGGTGGAAAATCAGAGGATGCTCACTGAGACCATCAATCGGATGGCAAATTAGGGTGGTCGTAATGTGCAAGCAGGGCCAGCACCTAACCAGTATAGCAGCTTCAAGGATTACCTGGATACTAAGCCCCCACCTTTTAGAGAGGTGGAAGAACCCCTTCAAGCTGAGGAATGGCTGAACACCGTGGAACAAAAGTTCCGCTTGCTTCGGCTAACCGAGGGTTTGAAGCCGGAGTACGCAGCTCATCAACTGCAAGGCCCAGCAGGCATCTGGTGGAATCAGTATCGGGAAGCTCTTCCCGCCGACACGGTGCTTGATTGGAATCTTTTCCATGATGCTTTTACAGGGCATTTCATTCCTCCTGGTGTCATGGAGATGAAGCATACCGAGTTTATGCAGTTGACTCAGGGCAACAAAACTATGAAGGAGTATTTGCACGCTTTCAATCATTTGTCTAGGTATGCTCCTGAGTTTGTGAACACTGAGGTGAAAAAGATTGCTAGTTTCAAGCGGGGTTTACGCCCCAAGTTGCTGAAGACTATGGGTCGCACCAAGTGTGCAACTTTCAATGAATTTGTCAGTGATGCTATGACCCAAGAAAACTATAACACTGTGTACTCGGCAACCAAGACTCGCAAGAGGGCTTTCGAGGCCGGGGCAGGGTCGTCTCAGTCCAAGGCTCCAGTGGCAGCTAAGCCACCGTTCCGTGCTCCAATGCCGAACCAGCGGTCTCGCCCGCCTGCGAAGAAGAATCAGGCCAAAACAGGTTTCCGGAAGGGGTACTCTATTGCTCTTCCTAGGGGCAACACGGGTCCCAACTATGCCAAGACTCCACCTGCCAACCGTCCGTGCTGGAATTGCAATCAGACCGGGCATTGGCAGAGCAACTGTCCTTACCCGCTAAAGAAGGGCAACCAGGGGAACGTCCGTCAGGGGTGTGTTCACTACACAACCGTGGAGGCAATCCCTGCTGGTGAGGTAGTCACGGCTGGTAAGTTTCTGGTTAATCAATGTGATGCACTTGTGCTTTTTGATTCGGGAGCATCGCATTCTTTTGTGAGTTCAGACTTTGTGTCTAAGCATAATCTCAAAGCAAGTATACTTGATAAGGGTAGTTATTGCATTAGTGCTGCTAGGAATGATATATCTGCCAATCAAGTGGTTTTTGGGGCAACTCTGGAAATTGAAGGCCGTCAGTTTCTTGCTGATCTGGTTGTCTTACCCGGCGTGGGCATAGATGTAATTCTGGGTATGAACTGGATGAGTGGTAACGGAGTTCTTATCGACACCACCACTCGCGTAGTGATGTTGAGAGACCCAAGTACCAGGGAAGCGTTCTTAGAGCAACTTCCTCGAGATATCCATATCCATAGCACTGTGAATGCAGTGACAGCTAAGGCGATCCAGGACAACCCGGTAGTGTGTGAGTTCCCGGATGTGTTTCCTGATGATTTACCCGGGCTTCCTCCAGATCGGGATGTGGAGTTCAAAATTGAATTGATTCTAGGTACCGCTCCTATCTCTAGAAGACCTTATAGAATGCCACCAAATGAGCTAGCTGAGCTTAAGACCCAACTGAATGAGTTGCTGAAGAAGGGTCTTATCCGTCCTAGTTCTTCTCCTTGGGGTTGTCCGGCTATCTTTGTGAAGAAGAAGGATCAATCCTTGCGCATGTGTGTGGACTATCGTCCCATAAATGCGGTAACCATCAAGAACAAATACCCTCTTCCTCGCATTGATATCTTGTTTGATCAGTTGTCTAAAGCTAAGGTATTCTCCAAGATTGATTTGCAATCTGGGTATCATCAGATCAAGATCCGTCCTGAAGATGTACCTAAGACAGCTTTCTCGACGAGGTATGGGTTGTATGAGTATCTCGTCATGTCCTTCGGTCTTACAAATGCACCTGCTCACTTCATGTATCTCATGAATTCGGTGTTCATGCCCGAATTGGACAAGTTTGTGGTGGTCTTCATTGATGATATCTTGGTATATTCCTACAATGAAGAGTAGCATGCAGAGCATCTACGTATAGTGTTGTCGCGTTTGCGTGAGCATCAGCTTTATGCCAAGTTCAACAAATGCGAGTTTTGGCTAAAGAAAGTACCTTTCTTAGGCCATATCCTATCTGAAGAAGGTATATCGGTGGATCCAGCCAAGGTGCAAGAAGTGCTGGATTGGAAAGTTCCAACTTCGGTACACGAGGTTCAGAGTTTTCTTGGTCTGGCTGGATATTATCGTCGATTTATTCCCGAATTCTCAAAAATATCTAAGCCTATGACTCGTCTACTTCAGAAAGATGAGAAGTTTGTGTGGACGCCTGAGTGTGAAGAGGCATTCCACAAGTTGAGGACATTGCTGACATCAGCCCCTGTCCTGGCTCAGCCTGATATCGAGAAGCCTTTCGATGTCTTCTGCGACGCGTCGGGTGTTGGTTTAGGCTGTGTGTTGATGCAAGAAGGTCGCGTTATCGCGTATGCCTCACGCCAACTTCGAAAACATGAGGTCAATTACCCAACTCATGACTTAGAATTGGCGGCAGTTGTTCATGCTTTGAAAATATGGAGGCATTATTTGTTGGGTAATCTTTGCAATATCTACACCGATCATAAGAGCCTCAAGTATATCTTCACTCAACCTGAATTGAACATGCGACAGCGAAGATGGCTTGAGTTGATTAAAGGTTATAATCTACAAGTGCACTATCATCCGGGCAAGGCAAACGTGGTGGCGGACGCCTTGGTTCAGAAAGCGCACTGTCACTCAATCCAAGTGGAAGATCCGTTGTTGTCACATCTTATGCATCCACTTGTGCTCAACCAGATTTCTCTGGAGAGTACTCTTCGCAGTCGAGTTTTCGAATTGCAGCGAACGGATGTAGGCATCTATCATATAAAGATGAAAATGAAAGAAGAAGAAACCAAGCATTTCCGAGTCGTTGAGAACGGAATTCTTTGGTTCAAGGATCGACTTGTGGTCCCAAAAGGCCGTGAGCTGCGAAATCAGATTTTGTCTGAAGCTCATTCATCCAAATTGTCTATTCATCCTGGCAGTAGCAAAATGTATCAGGATTTGAAACCTCTGTTTTGGTGGACAAAGATGAAAAAGGAGATTGCTGCTTTTGTCGCTCGTTGTGACAATTGTTGTCTTGTGAAGGCTGTTCACATGAAAGCTGGTTTACTTCAACCCTTGTCAATTCCTGGTTGGAAATGGGAAGAAGTCAGCATGGATTTCATTATTGGACTCCCAACTTCTGTTAAGGGTTATGACTCTATCTAGGTAATTGTAGATCGTTTGACCAAGGTTGCTCGTTTTATTCCAGTCCGAACTGACTATCGTCCACATCAGTATGCGGAGTTGTACTTCGAGCACATTGTTCGTCAGTATGGTGTGCCTCGAACAATCATATCAGATCGTGGACCACAGTTCCCTGCTCGATTTTGGGAGTGTCTGCATGAGCAAATTAGTACTCATTTAGTCCGCAGCTCTGCTTATCATCCGCAAACCGCAGGTCAAACTGAAAGGGTCAACCAAATCCTAGAAGACATGTTGAGGGCATGTGCTCTCTCTTCAAAAGGTTCTTGGTTAAGTGGTTGCCAATAGCTGAGTTCTCCTACAATAATAGTTATCAGGAGAGTATTAAGATGGCTCCATTTGAAGCCCTGTACGGTTGAAAGTGTCGAACCCCGTTGAATTGTGTAGAAGCCGAAGAGCGAAGATACTATGGCATCGATTTCGTGAACGAAGCAGAGCAGAAAGTCCATACCATCCAGCAACATCTGGAAGGTGCTCAAGCTCGTCAGAAGAGTTATGCTGATAAGAGAAGGAAGCCGATTGAATTTGCAGTCGGTGACCATGTGTATCTCAAGGTGTCTCCGATGAAGGGTGTACAAAGGTTCGGAGTCAAGCGAAAGCTTACACCTCGTTATGTAGGACCTTATCGGATTCTCGAAAGGAAAGGGAACGTGGCGTACAAAGTTCAACTCCCAGTTGGGCTTCGGGCTATTTTCCCTATCTTCCACGTATCACAATTGAAGAAATGCCTTCGTGTACCGGAGGAACGAGTGGAAGTTTGGGATATCAAGCTGAAGTCAGACTTGGTATATGAAGAAAAACCCATAGCGGTTCTTGATCGCAAGGAACGGGAGACTCGTAATCGTGTGGTTAAGCTCTACAAGGTGTTGTGGAGTAACCACGGGGAGGAAGATGCCACTTGGGAGACAGAGGATTATTTAAAAGAAGTTTACAAAACATTCTTCGAAAATCAGTAAGCTTTCAAATATCGGGACGAGATTTTTGTAAGGGGGAGGGCTGTAACACCTCAGTGTTATGGTTGCATAAATCACATGCATAGCATAAGCATCATCCTCTACTCAAGCATGTCATGATCATCATCTACCTTGAGTCATACCATTCTATGCAAAAATGTGATTTAAATTGCTTAAATAGGCTCCCTAGGCTTATGTTTGAGTGAACCATGCTTGTGTTTGTGTGCTATGCCTTGTTAAATAGTTTATCTATGCTTTACTTAACCTTGGGAACAATGTTCATGTTGATCATTTCTCCAAAATAATCACTTAAGTCATACTTATGCAAATAGGCCCTAGAAACCTCTTTCGCTTATGCTTTTAAAAAGTGTTTCATAAAATGTTTGCATGTCAAAACTTCCTACAGCAAAGTTGTAGAAACTTTTATAAGGAACAAAAGTTGTTTTATGGCCATCTCATGAAAATGATAACAACTAGCTCAAAATTGACCCACAAGGCAGATTTGGGGCTGTTTCCAACACTTGGGAAATTTTCTAAGTCCTAGAACGAAAACAGTTTGATTGATCGGTTTTGAAAACTCTATATCTCTCAATCTAGGCCGATCTAGCTCTTGCTCTAGTTGACATTGTTGTAGAACTCAGTTGGTGCTCCAACTTTGTCAACTACACCATCTCCTAACTTGCCCTGGTTTGGAAGTTATTCACCGTCGAAGTCGCTCTGTCAGACCATTAGCGTTTTCTCTGAATCGGGGCCGAGCTCGTCGACGTAGCCGACCGGCGACAGAGCTCCGTCGACATTTGGCGCCCGTACGCTGCTCCTTGCCCCGCTCGTCAGCTCCCAGCACGCGCATGACCTCCACGGCGACGCCCCGGACGCAGTGGACGCGTCCACTCTCTCCTTCCGCTCTCTCTCTCTCGCCAGAAACGCGCGCGCAGCGAGCTCACCGTCGCGAGCTCACAACGGCGAGCTCGTACGCGCTCCTCGCTACGTCGCAGTCCACCAAACTCCGCCCATAGCTCCGCTGTGAACTGCTCTCCATTCTCCACCCATCATCTCGCCGTGAAACCCACCGGTGAGCCGCCATTTCTTTCTTCCCCCAAATCGGGTCGCCGTGACCTTCTTCTCCGGCGAACTCAATGCCGAGCTCTTCGAAGCCACTCGTCTTCTCTGGTTAGGTCCTAGAGGTCGCGTAGGTTCCTAGCAAGCGTTTGCACCACTTGGTGGACGCTCTACCGCACTCACCGTCGCCGGACACGATGCGCAGCGCCGCCACGTTTCCGCCGGAGATGAGCGCTCTCGTGGCCAGCGCGTTCCACGGCGTATCAAGCCAAGCCGCTTACCTAGGAAGCTTCGTCGTAGTCCGCTGGTGCTGTAGGAAACCCTAGGTCATGCTCTACCAGCCTGAGGGCTCCGGCGTAACGCCGAGCACCTCCGCCGAGCTGCCATGATCGACGGCGAGCCCCTTCCGGTGGCTCCGCCGTGGGGAAAGGGGGGTCAACCGAGTCGCAAAGGTTTGGGGGTCACGTTGGTGCCCTTGGTTTGGCCGGAGACCTCGCCGTCGCGGAGAAATCACCGGCGAGAGTCGCCTCGGCCGTGAGGGAGAAGAACCTGACGCGTGGGGTCCGCTGGGAGTGACACTTGTTTCCCTCCTTTTCTTTTATTCAAATCTTGATTTATGGCTTTCTAGCAAAAATCATATCTCCTGTTTCTGAGATTCAAAAATTGTGAAACCAATTTTGTGGTATTCCTTGAGATGGCTAGTTTTTAATAAAAATATAAAATGAACCATGTTTTCTGGGAAAATATTTATTAAAGATTTAATCTTGTTATTCATGAGTAAATTCATATCTCTTATTATACTGCTTAGTTTGCCATGAAAATTTTATGGTAGTCTCTGTGTGGTACTGGAGTGCTCTGATAAATATTTCATGATTTTTGGAGTACTGCAGCTTTGTTATGTAATTTATGTTTGAGATTTGGCTTGTTTCTTTAATTAAATCATATGAAATAATTGGTGTTTATGCTGGTACTCTACTTTGGTAGTAAACTTGTTTATGGTATTAATAATATGTAAATAATCTGAAATCTGTTGTTTGACACAATAAAAGTCATGATTCCCAATTTATGAAATAAATATCTTGTTACATGTTAAATGCATATCTTTAATTTGGTATGTGCATTTGCTCTGAAATTTTTATTATGATGCTTTGATGCTATACTTGTGCCTCTGTAATTTTTGTAGATTTTTCTGCGCACTTTTGCTAGTATCTTGCAATTATGCTCCTCTCTAGAAGTAAATTAATAAATGCCTTGTTAGTAAACATTTGGAGGTGATCATGTGATGTTCTGGTAACCTTATGACATGCTTGTACTTATAAGTTATGAGGTGGACACTGTTTATGCTTTGGCTATATCATTAAATAATTAATTGGTGGGTTAAAAGCTGTTCTGGACAGCAAGGGAGTAATTTAACTTTTGCTTAATGATAACTTGGTTTTCTGGGAAACTTGTCTAAATCAAAGTTGTTGAAAACTTGTTGAACTAGCTGTGGTTTAAATTTGGGATCATTTTGTCCAGTAGTTTTGAAGTTATGATCTTTCCAAGTTAGGTTCCAGAAATAGGTGTTCTCCGTTTTTCTGGGATAGAACCTGGAACTTTGTATAAATGACTTGTTTAATATATGAATCTTGCTGTGATGTTTAAAGATGATTTGTAGACAATTTCATAAGCTTTCCAGAATGTCCTCACTCACGTTTGTTGGATCTGCCTAGCACTAGTTATGATTTGTTTACTGAGCTAAACCTGCTAGATGATGCTTGCTGTTTTAGGTTATCATGATAGGTTTTGGGCTTAGTTAACTTACTATCTTGTGTAAACTTGTTATAACCGTGTTACTCCGTAAATGAGTGTCCAGTGAGTCCATTATGTTATCAAGCATTCATCTTTTAGCATGTACACCTTCTTATTCATCAAGCATGCAATAGGTGCATCGGACGCGACCGCCTCCTACGAGCTGCAAGTGAACCCCGAAGGCCAGGAGGGCAACCCGGAGGTGGAGGTCCAGCAAGTCGGACTCGAAGAGCCTGAAGAAGAAGTTGAGTGCCCGAGTCACGAGCCAGCCTCGTTCGTGAAAGGCAAGCCCCGGAGCATTCTAAGCCTCCCTTTACTTTTGAAAGTTTACTTAATATGTTATATCTATTGCTGCATTAAGTATAGGAGTTGTGATGAAACCTTTGCTGCATTTTACTCCATCCTTGTCCAGATAACTCACCACACCTTGGGTATAGAGTTAGGATCAAGTGGCAGCTTAGCCATGCTTAATCGGTAGAAGTCGGGTGATCTCCTGTCACCTGCGCGATATAGGGTTGTGTCAGATCACGAAGGTCTATATGTGCTATCGTGGATGGAACCTCCTTAAATTGATTTAAGCCGGGCGGAGTTTTGTAAGGTTGTAGTAACTCCGTCTGTGGCAGCTAAGGACCGACCGTTGTATGTCCTCTTGTCATGTTGAACGCATGCCTAACACTTAGTTGGCCGGATAACTCGTTCCGACCGCGAAGCCGAGTAATATGACTCAGGCCGGATGGTCGATAAGTATAAAGTGCGCACTACCGGAGGAAGTGCGGTGTGCGGGGGACCATTGGCGTAAGTCCAAAGGCAGGTGAGTTAAAATTCCTGACCTCCCCGGCAGAGTGGTAGCCCTGGGAGTTCGGCGCTTATCGGAACCGCGATTCCGGAGTTGTATCAAAGGTGACCCGTAGGCTCTCCGGCAGGGGAAGCTTGGGTGAGTGATAGGAATACCCCTCTAGCTGGATACGAATTCGATTTGAATCGCCGTCTCTCCCGGTTAGTGAGAACTTGACAGAGCAGCGGCAAACGTAGCATCCACTAAAGAACTTTGGTTCATGATAATGATGGTAGCCAGGAAAAGTACATGATGAACTGGATATGGTTATTATTGTTTGTAATAATCAAGTGTAGTGCTTTAGTACAGGTGCTAATCTAGTAGTAGGCTGATGATGAATAAATATGATGATCTCACAATAATGTTGTTTTAGGGCAAGCTTTTGGCAAATGTTGAGTCACCCAGCTCTACTTTTACTTGGCCTTGCATGATCCTTGGTGTCTTTTATGTTTTACTAGACGGGTAAGTCTAGCTGAGTACATTCTCGTACTCAGGGTTTATTCCCACCTGTTGCAGATGACATCTTTTATGACGGCTTCTGCAAGTCCTGTCTCCATCCCGCTGGGGATGAGGACTAACCGTTGGGCACGGTTCTCTATCAATCTCGTACCCGTTGCTTTTGGAAGGATGATGTAGACTCTGGCAGTAACTCGAACTTATGAACTGAACTTTGGAAAGTGTGTGTGTGTAACTATTTTGCTTCCACTACTTCGAACAAGTGTTGTAATAACTTAATACTCCGATGTGGTGCCGCTTCGACGGCAATGAATGACTATGTAACATTCGCTGTGTTGTGCTGAATTATTACGATCTTGGTTTGTTGCAAGTTGGTTTGAAGTCCTTCGTGATTTCAATTGACTACCGGGATTATATGGGCTCAAGTTTGGAAACTTGATTGCTTGTTGATCGTTTCTACACTTGAACTCTTATAATTTGGTCGGTTCTGTGACATTCTATTCACTGCATAGAACCTGTACAAAAAGTCTCACTATTTTTTGATCTGCACACATTTTTCTTACACAAAATCAAACATAAATCAAATTTGCACAAAAAAAGAAAAAGGAAACAACACTATGTCGTGGGCGGCCCGGCAGCTCGGCCCGCAGGCTGGCCCAGCAACTCGGCCTGCGCGCTGCGCGCGCCTGTCCCCTCTCACGACATCGCTGACAGTGGGCCCCCGCTGTCAGCTTTGTCTCCTACCCCGCTGGCAGCTCGGCCGTGCTTCCGGCCGCCGTTGGCGGGGCCCCAGCCCGTGCTGAGGTGCGCAGCGGCTCCGCCTCAACTTCACGCCTCCATTGCTACCACCCACGAACGCTCTACCTTTCTCTCTCTACCTCAGCCACACGAATGGCGGACGGCCGCGTCGGTCGCCCGTAGACCGGCCACGAGGGCTCGGTAGAGTGCAAATTGACGCGCTAGGGAGCTTCCATGGAGGGTAAGGAACATGGTGCTCACGTCGCAGGACACAAAGAGGTGGCCTAAGGCGCTGGCGGCGGTAGCGGGTCTTCTGGGTGGGCGCTCTGGGCTCGGCGGAGTTATTTCGGTGAACCTGCTCGCGTCCAAAGAAAAACAGCAAGCGCATGAGCTTCTTGGTGACAAGGAGATGTAGAAACACCCGCTAGTATGGCGTGCTACCTGCAAGAACGGCTTGGCCGCGGAGAGGGTTCACGGCGACGGTTTCGGCCGAAGTTGGAGAAGAACAGAGAGTCCGAGCGATTGGGAGGGGCAGGAAGTGCTCCTGGCATGTGTTAGGTTCGCAAGAGGGTGGCGGAGATGGTGGGGAGCTCAATTTGGCCAGAGAGGTCGTACGCAGGGCGTATGGGGCGGTGGAGCTTCGTGGGGTGCTTTCGGTCGCCGAGGTAAGGAAGCTCGAGGTCGGCCGTGCGGAGAGCTCAAAAGGACGAGGCGAATGAGTCTCGGGCATCCACGTCGCGCGGTGACGCGGCCAACAAGCAGCTGCGTGGCGGTGGGGCGCGCACGTGGCTCTGCCCGCTCTGCGGCCGCGCGGGACAGAGGAGCCCGTGATCCTCATCGGATCAGTGTAGCGAGCTCTATCCAACCAAATTTGTTATTTTGCAAAATTCGCCCAAATTTTGAACTGAAGACAAAATTCCACCAAAACAAAAGTTATTCAGAATTTTACAAACTACAAAACTTCTTTTGGTGACCAAAGCCAATTCTGAGTGGAAAATGATGAATTTGACAAAACAGTTTGAATTTCAAATCCCAAATTGGGGAAATTCCAATTTTCGAATTGGGGGCAGATCAAAATTTCCAAAATTACTTTTGATTTTCCATAACAACTTGAAAGACTCCCAACATGAAAGTTGTTCAACTTTTTGAGCTCTACAACTTTCATGTTGGTCACTTTTCAAAATTCCAAATAGATTTTGAATTGGGGATTCAACTTGGAAAAGGGGACACTTCCTGGAAATCTGTATTTTCAAAATTACTTTGAATTTTGTATTGAAACTTCAAAAACTCAAAACACCAAAGTTGCACATATTGACAAGATCTACAACTTTGCTTTTGAACTCAACCTCAAATTTTGCTTGGTTTTTAAATTGCACAAATGGGGGCAAATCCAGGGTTTTAAAATCAGGGTTTCCCCCCCTAATCTCTCGGAAATCTTTCACCCTAGGGTTTTAACAACCAGCACAAGCAGCAACACACAATATAAACACACTTTAATTCCCTAAGCAAATTCAACCAAATTAAACTTATTTTAAGTTAATGCATCAGGATGTGCTTAACAAATATGCCATGCAATGCTTATGATGACATGATCCAATTTTAGTAACCGTAACATCGGGGATGTTACAAACAACTTCTCTCGCAACCAAGTGTGGACACTTGAAGAGCGATCCAAAGATGCAAGAGTGATTGGAACAAAGTGAGTCTTCCGGAACAAGAAGGATGATCAAGGCAAGGTGGTGTGCAACAAGGCAAGGCTCGTGGCAAAAGGCTTTTCACAAGTGGAAGGTCTTGACTTCGGTGAAACCTTTGCATCGGTGGCAAGACTTGAAGCTATCCGTATCCTACTTGCATATGCATCTAGTCATGATATCAAGTTATTTCAAATGGATGTGAAAAGTGCTTTTTTGAATGGTTACATTAATGAGCTTGTCTATGTTGAGCAACCCCCTAGTTTTGAAGACCCTAGGTACCCCAAGCATGTATACCGGTTGTCCAAAGCACTCTATGGTCTGAAGCAAGCTCCTAGAGCTTGGTATGAGAGGCTTAGGGACTTCCTCATTGAAAAGGGCTTCACGATTGGGAAAGTTGACACAACACTTTTCACCAAGAAAATGAATGGGGAAATCTTCATTTGCCAAGTTTATGTTGATGATATTATTTTTGGCTCTACTAATGAAGATTTTTGCAAGGAATTTGGTGATTTGATGTCCAAGGAGTTTGAGATGTCCATGATTGGCGAGCTATACTTCTTCCTAGGGTTTCAAGTCAAGCAAATGAGGGAAGTTTCTTCATCTCTCAAGAGAAGTACACACAAGATCTTCTCAAGAGATTCAAGATGATGGATTGCAAGCCAATCAAGACTCCCATGGAATCAAATGGACATCTCGACTTGGATGAGGGAGGTAACCCAATTGACAAGACTCTCTATCGCTCCATGATGGGAAGTCTACTCTACCTCACCGCATCTAGGCCCGATATCATGTTTAGTGTGTGTATGTGTGCTAGATATCAAGCTATGCCTATGGAATCTCACTTGATTGCCACCAAGAGAATTCTTAGGTATCTAAAATACACACTTTGTCTAGGCTTGTGGTATCCCAAAGGTGCAAGATTCCAACTTGTAGGCTATTCCAATTCGGATTATGCCGGGTGCCGGATTGATAGAAAAAGCACATCCGGAGGGTGCCACTTCCTAGGTAGACCACTTGTCTCTTGGATGTTAAAGAAACAAAATAGTGTTGCCTTATCAACGGCCGAGGCGGAATACATTGCCGCTGGTGCTTGTTGTGCACAAATACTTTACATGAAACAAACTTTGCTAGACTATGGAGTAGTACTAGACAAAGTACCTTTGTTGTGTGACAATGAAAGTGCCGTAAAACTTGCTAACAACCCGGTTCAACACACCCGCACAAAACACATTGACATCCGTCACCACTTCTTTAGGGATCATGTTGCTAAAGGTGACATATCTCTATAGAATGTGTGAACGGAAAATCAATTAGCGGATATCTTCACAAAACCCCTAGATGAAGCTAGGTTTTGTTTGTTGAGAAATGAACTTAATGTGCTTGACCTCTCTAACTTCACTAAAAAATGAATTTGTGTGTTGACCTTGTAAATAGCTTTTGTTTTGCATATCATGCATACTAAAACTAAAATACAAAAAATTGAGTGTAGGGCTTTTCTAACATGGTTAAGATAACCCCCTTGTGTGTGTGAAAAAGCTTAACCTTGGATCAAACTTGACAAGCATTAGTTTACTTTCAAGTATTGCATTTCATCTCATATCATCTGCATGCCTGTTAGTTGACCGTTTTTTTTTGGTTATGCTTTGAGCATCCACTGTGTTCGTCCATAGATAGGGGGAGCATTCAAAGCTCATTATGATTTAAACCCCTACACAATCATAAATTATGGACTTGTGAACCTCCAGTTATAGCTATTTAATATGGCATGACAGATTCTGACCATATTTTGGACAGAGATGTCTTTATGGGGTTAATTGACCTTGTTAACTGTGGATTCATATTTAGATGATAATAAGAAAGTTGTAGATAACTTTATAATCTTTCCAAAAAGGTAAGAATCATGTTTACTGGAGGTCTACAACTCCAGTTATGCTGCTTTGAATTACCTATTAGTTTTCTGTGTGTAATTGTACCTCTACTGTTTGGCAGCATGAGCAGTTTTATTCATGCAATTAATTCAATGATATAAATGATGTTTGCTGTGCAACTTGTCTATATAAAAGATGTAGATAATTTATTAATATATCTTGTGGCAAAGTTGCATATCATTTGGCTAAGTGGTTTATGAGTTACAGTAGTATGAATTTCATCCTTTAAAATGCTTGTTCTCTGGAAATTCCTGGACCAGATTATATGGTCATGCATGTTTGACTTGGTTAACTTGTTAATCATACGGAGATGATTAAAGATGAATTGTAGATAATTTTATATTTTTTCCATAATGTCCTATTGCATAGTTTTTGGAGTTGTGTAACTCCAGTTATGATTTATTTACTGAGTTGTTGCATATATGTCCAGAATTGCTGAAATACACGAATGCTTGATTGCTTTACTTCGTGTGTGTTAACTATGATACATGTCTTTAGCGGTGATTAAGTAATACACTTGTAAACTTGTTAAACTTGTGTCATGATTGATATTGTTTGCTCTATATAATTGGTTGTGTGATGTTAGCTAAATAACTTTAGATGTCTGTGTCTTGCATACTTTTATGTGATGCATGTTGTGTTATTATTCTTTATATTCATACACTTGCATCTTGCATCTCATCTAGGTACGCTAGATGAATCACGTGAAGGTCATGGTATGGAAACAAACCCGAAGATGGTGTTGGGTGGATCCCGAAGGTGGAAGGACTAAGCAAGCGTTGTGACCTTAGATGTCACCAAGACATAGCAACTAACTGAACTGACTCCTTGTTGATCCCAGGCAAGCCCCGGAGCATTATAAGTCTCCCACTACTTTTGAATGCAATTGAGAATATATGTTATATATGTGTTGTTGCATTAAGTATAGGAGTTGGGTGAAACCCTTGCTGCATATATCACTCCTTGTCCAGCAAATTTACCTATAACCCTATGTAGATTCGGGATCGAATCTAAATGCTTAGTCATGCTTAGACCGGTAGAAGCCAGGTGATGTCCTGTCACCTGAGCGAGATAGGTGGATACCTAGAAAGGTTGGCTATATATGCTCTCATGGAAATAACCAAGTAATGAGGATGAATAATTAGAGACCGGGCGGGACGATGATAGAGAAGTAACAAGACATGGAGGTCTTGGGTGCCTATCTATCCCCGCCTGTGTCGATTAAGGATTGACCATTGACGGCCCTCTTGTCATGTTGAACGCATGCCCCACACTTAGCTGGAAGGATAAGTCGTTCCGACCGCGAAGCCTGAGCACTATCCGGGCCGGAAATCGGCCCGATGTACGCGCTGTATTGGTGATAGTTGAGGAGAACGACGAGGGCGCGGCGCGCAACATTGGTATACCTTGGATACCTCGGTCGCCGGAACGGTCCTCGGGTACGGGCAGTGCCTGTCGAACCCGCGAATTGGTCCTGGATAGTGCAATACGGTGATCTGTAGCTCACTTGATCAGTGAGTGTGGTTTGTGTGGGGAATACCTCGCCAGCTGGTTAGGAATCGATTCGAATCGCCATCGCTCCTGGACAGTGAGCACTTGACTTGAGCTTCGTCATCGTAGTAATGTTTATGGAACACTTGGATGGTTATGGTATGATGATGATGTTGAAAATGCCACATCAAATATGGGTACTATGGTTGTATCTTAATCAAGTGATTGCTTTAGTATAGGTGCTAATCTAGATGACATGTTAATGATTATTAACTTGAGCTAAATACCTGAAAGGTTACTTAGTCGCAACTTAAGCTTTTTATGCAAAAAGTGTTGTCAAGCTAGCTCCACCAATAAAGCCTTGCATACTCCTTGGTGTCATATTATTTCTGGTTTATGACGGGTAAGTCGAGCTGAGTACCTTCTCGTACTCAGGGTTTATTCCCACTTGTTGCAGGTTGTGATGTATCATGGCTACTGCAATAGTTGGATGACTCCTACCATATTAGAGGAGTAAGATCAGGGGCATGATCCTTCTTAGTTACCTCATCTATACTGCTTTTGTTGGAGTTGACCTAGATACTGGCATGTATTTGAAATAAGGGTAATGTTAGTTTCAAAATTACTCTGCTTTCGCTATTTTTCAACTCAAGTTGTAATAACTATATTGAACTCCGATGTATATCAATCTACTTGTGAAATGGATGTAACATGTGACTTGTTATGTTGAATCACTACGATCTTGGCTTGTATGATGGTTGGTTTGAAATCCCTCGTGATTTCACGGACTACCGGGTTTATGGGAGTTCGATTACGTTCAAGCAACTGCTTTGGCGGGAGTTTTTCGTAGTTGATCTCTTGTAAATTGGGCGGTTCTGTTACATGCACTGTCCTGTGTCGGTACTACACCGACATCATAGTCAAGGAGGGCGTTGAAGAGCCCCCCAAGGACGACGACCCCCAGGGAGAGGGCTTCCCTAAGGTCAAGAACTGCCTCTTGATCTTTGGGGGACGCACGTCTCGCCTCACCGCAAGTCAGAGGAAGCGTGAACTCTGGGAAGTTTGCACAGTCAGCACAGCCACGCCCTAGTACCTCAAGTGGTCCGAGAGCGCGATCACGTTCGATCGGTAGGATCACCCGGATCGGATTCCCAACCCCGAGAGCGATCCACTGATCGTTGACCCCATCATTGCCGAGACTCGTCTCACTAAGGTGTTGATGGATGGAGGCAGCGGCCTCAACATTCTTTACGCCGAGACTTTGACCCTCATGGGGATCAGCAAATCTCGGCTGAGGAATGATGCTTTGCCATTCCACAGAGTGGTACCGCGACATCGCGCCCAACCCCACGGGCAGATCGATCTGCCCATCTGCTTCGGGACCCCTGACAACTTCAGACGGGAGGTCCTCACCTTCGACGTGGTCGCATTCCCAGGGACCTACCACGCGATCCTGGGACGACCATGCTACGCCAAGTTCATGGCCATCCCCAAATACACGTACCTCAAGCTCAAGATGCCGGGATCGAACGGCATCATCACCGTCAGCACGACGAGCCAGCACGCCTACTAGTGCAACGTCGAGTGCGTCGAGCAGGCCGAGGCTCTGGCCGAGTCTCTGTCTATCCTCACCAGCCTCAGTGATGGCGACCAGGACATCCCCGACCCCAAGCGTCACGCCGGGAGCTTCGAGCCGACGGAGGAAACCAAGCTCATCTTCCTCAACCCCGAGGCCTTTGAAGGCAAGGCGTTGAGGATCAGCTCGAGCCTCGACCCCAAATTGGAAGCAGTGCTCGTCGACTTTCTCCGCGCAAACGCTGACATATTTGTGTGGAGTCCCTCGGACATGCCCGGCATACCGAGAGAAGTCACCGAGCACTCCTTGGACATCCAAACAGGCTCCAAGCCTGTGAAGCAGCGCCTGTGTCGATTCGATGAGGAAAAGCGTCGCGCCATCGGGGAGGAGATCCACAAGTTGCTGGCGGCCGGATTCATCAAGGAGGTATTCCATCCCGAGTGGTTAGCTAACCCTGTACTAGTCAAAAAGAAAAATGGGAAGTGGAGGATGTGTGTAGACTATACTAGTTTGAATAAAGCATGTCCTAAGAATCCCTTTCCATTACCTCGTATCGACCAGATAGTTGACTCTACTGCAGGTTGTGAGACTTTGTCTTTCCTTGATGCTTATTCTGGATACCACCAAATCAAGATGAAAGAGTCTGACCAGCTCGCGACTTCTTTCATCACCCCTTTCGTAATGTTTTGCTACGTAACCATGCCTTTTGGCCTTAAGAACGCAGGGGCTACATACTAGCGATGTATGCTCCAGGTCTTCGGGGACCTCATAGGCAAAACGGTAGAGGCTTACGTAGACGATATTGTGGTCAAATCTAGGAAGGCAAGCGGCCTTGTGGCTGACCTGGATGAAACATTCTGATGCCTCAGGGCTAAAGGGATCACACTGAACCCCGAAAATGCGTTTTCGGGGTCCCCCGAGGCATGCTCCTTGGGTTTATTGTGTCTGAGCGAGGGATCGAGGCCAACCCTAAAAAGGTCTCGGCCATCGCAACCACGGGTCCAATCTGTAACCTAAAGGGAGTGCAGAGAGTTATGGGATGCCTGGCTTCCCTCAGTCATTTCATCTCGCGCCTCGGAGAGAAAGAGCTACCTCTGTATAGGTTACTTAGAAAATCGGAGCACTTTTCCTGGACCCCCAAGGCCCAGGAAGCCCTTGAAAATCTCAAGGCTTTGCTCACTAACCCTCCCATCTTGGTACCCCCGCCGAGGGGAAACCATTGCTTCTCTATGCCGCAGCCACCGATCAGGTGGCCAGCGCTGCCATCGTGGTCGAAAGAAAGGAAGAAGGGCATGCCCTACCTATCCAAAGACCGTTGTACTTCATCAGTGTGGTACTGTTCGATACAAAGACCCGATACCCCCAAATTCAAAATCTACTCTACGCGGTAGTATTAGCCCGATGCAAACTCCGTCATTACTTTGAGTCTCACCCAGTCTCGGTAGTATCATCTCTCCCCCTGGGAGAGGTGATTCAAAACCGAGAGGCTAATGGTAGAATTGCTAAGTGGGCTAAAGAGCTCATGGGTGACGGGATCACCTATGAGCCTCGGAAAGCTATAAAATCCCAAGTTTTAGCGGATTTCGTAGCTGAGTGGACGGGAACCCAACTCCCTCCACCCTAGATCCAGCACGAGTGTTGGACCTTGTACTTCGATGGATCCTTGATGAAAACTGGGGCCGGCACTGGCCTCGTTTTCATCTCGTCCCTCGGGGTAAGGATGCGATATGCAATCCGACTCCACTTCCCCTCCTCAAACAATGCGGCGGAGTATGAGGCCCTGCTCAACGGTCTCCATATCACGATCGAGCTTGGGATCAAGTGGCTCGACGTCCGAGGTGACTCCAGACTCATCGTTGACCAAGTCATGAAAGAGTCCAGCTGCCACGACCCCAAGATGGATGCGTACTGCAAAGCAGTCCGGCGTCTGGAGGAAAAATTTGACAGCCTCGAGCTTAACCACGTGCTAAGAAAATACAATGAGGCCGCCGATGTGCTCGCCAAATGGCATCCGAGCAGGCCACGGTCCCCCCGGATGTCTTCATCAGCGAACTCTACAAGCCTTCCGTCGACTACAAAGACGACTGGGGCTCGGATCAACCCCCAGGCGGCTCAAGTCTCGACCCTGAAGTCTCCGTGGCTCATGAGCCAGAGGCCATGGACATCGAGTCCGAGCCCCCTGCACTAGACGACTCGCCGGACTGGTGCTATCCCTTGTTGCAATGCCTCGTCGACAGCACACTACCCTCATACCAAGCTGAGGCATGGCGTGTAGCCTGTCGCGCCAAGACTTTCCTACTCCTTGATGGAGAGATGTACAAGCGCAGCCCCTTGGGCATTCTTATGCGCTGCATCACCCGTCAGCAAGGAATCAAGCTCCTTGAGGACATACACTTAGGGGCTTGTGGCCACCACGCCGCGCCTCGGACGCTGGTGGGAAATGCTTTTCGGCAAGGCTTCTACTGGCCTACCGCCGTGGGCGATGCCACGCAGATCGTGCGGACCTGTGAGGGATGCCATTTCTATGCTCGGCAGATTCATCTCCCCGCTCAGGCTCTATAGACGATCCCCATCACCTGGCCTTTTGCTGTCTGGGGCCTCGACCTCGTCGGGCCTCTACAAAAGGCGCCCGGGGGCTTCACCCACTTGCTTGTCGCAATCGACTAGTTCTCCAAGTGGATTGAGGTCCGACCCATCACACAGATCAAGGCCGAACAAGCAGTGCTGTTTTTCACGGACATCATCCATCGATTTGGAGTACCCAACTCCATAATCACTAACAACGGCACGTAGTTCACTGGGTGAAAATTCCCGGAGTTCTGCGACAGGCACCACATACGTGTGGACTGGCAGCAGTCGCTCACCCAAAGACCAATGGTCAGGTGGAACGTGCCAATGGCATGATCCTCTAGGGTATGAAGCCTAGAAGCTTCAACCGGTTGGATAAGTTCGGAAAAAGGTGGCTCAAGGAGTTGCCAGCCGTGATCTGGAGTCTAAGGACTTCCCGAAGCCGAGCCACAGGCTTCACCCCGTTCTTCATGGTTTATGGGTCGGAAGCTGTCCTTCCCATAGACCTGGAGTACGGGTCTCCAAGGGTACTAGCCTACGACGAAAATAGCTACAAGACATTCCAAGAAGACGCACTGGACCAGCTGGATGAAGCCAGAGATGTGGCCCTCCTACACTTTGCTAGGTACCAGCAGGCCCTCTGAAGTTACCACGCCCGACGAGTCCAAGGCCGAGCCTTTCAAGTCGGCGACTTGGTGCTGAGGCTCAGGCAAAGCTACAAGGGTCGTCACAAGTTCACGCCCCCCTGGGAAGGACCCTTCGTCATCGCCGAGATCCTCCGACCAGGCACATACAAGCTCGCCAATGAAGCAGGGGAGGTCTTCAAGAATGCATGGAACATAGAACAGCTATGTCACTTCTACCCTTAGAATTTTGTAAAGATATCCATTTGTTCATTACCACAAAAGAATAAATAAAAGTTCAAATTATATGGTTGTTTCTTTTTAAGAGTAAGCCTTGGCTCTGCCTCGCAGAATCCGAGCCTCCCTCGGGGGCTACACGGGGGGAACCCCCGTGTGACAACTTCAAATCTTCTTGCCTTTTTTGCGCAAGTTACAGCGCCCCGACCCGAAGTCTTTCTTTCATTTCCTAAAAGAATTTTAAAAACCGCAGACCCATCCCCTATATCTTAAGAAGGCGTGAGCCCGAGGAAAGATCCGTGCCCACAGGCAAGGACAACCTCCACTGACCCCCTAGGATCGGGGGAGGGATTCGGACTTCTAAAAATTACTAAGGAAGAGAAAAGGACTTAGGCTCGGGACGGTCTGACTAACACAGACCCTAAGAGGCTCACCCGACCCCGCGCTGCCGAGGTCGGGTCAGCACAGGGAAAAAGATAACAAAAAGACAAAGGAAATCTTAAAAGGAACAATCATATAAACATTCATATTCAACATCAAAGTTTCATACAAAAAACAAAGCCCACGGGCCTTTGATGTTCACAAAAAGAAAAAAGCTAACTATAAGGGCCCTACTACCCTGATTGCCAAGGTTCCTACGCGCCGAGGGGAGGAAGCTCCACTTCGGCATCAAAAAAGGCAGCCAAGGCGTCTCCTGGGGCGTCCGCGGCATCTCCAAGCTTCTGCAGCTCCTCTTAGGCCTCCACCTCGTCATCATGGAGGACATAGCCCTCACTAACCGCCGGCAAATCGATGCCGACGTAGTGAGAGCTCACCACCGCCAGGGCCTTCTTCACCCCGGCGTGGAGTGCCTCCCTCATCCTCTCCCCGGCCCGGGAGTACAGAGCCTCGATGCGGCTCCGCAGTGATGACCCCGATGCGCCCGCCGATACCCTGAGCCCCTCGCATGCCGAGGCGACCACGGCCCCCAGAGCCGAGCGGTCCGCAACCTCAGCGTCGAGGGACTTCTGCAGGGCGTCGGCGGCAGAGGCTGCCTCAGCCACCTTCTTCTCCAACTCTGTTGAAAAGTTGAATGAGAACACAAAAGTCAAGAAAACGAATCCAAATACTAAAAAACCAAGGTAAAAGACTCGGTTCTTACCCTCGGCTCGCTTCTTCTTCTCCGCCGAGCTCTGATGCCAGTGCACGACCTCACCCCGAGCCACCGAGAGGTCAGCCTGAGCCTGGTTGAGGATGAGGTCCTTCTCGGCGAGCAAAGCCTCTAACGAGCAACCTCGCCCTTATACCTCTCAACGGCGGCGCCCTGTTCTTGGGATTCCAGGGCAAGATCGTTGACCCTCTTCTCTAGGGGGCGACCTTTTCCCTGGCCTCCTGGTCCTCGGCTGCGAGATCGGAGCACTTCCGCCGAAGCTCAGCAGAGACCTCGCATTCCTTCGCGAGTTCCCCCTCGACCGCCTCCCGCGCAGCCTTCTCATCATCGCAAGCCGCCCAGGCGTCCCGCTCCCCACGAAGGAACATCGACTTCTCCAGGGAAGCGGCTTGGAGCGCCTGCGAATTCAAGTGTTATGCGAAGAACTAACCCAAAGACGCAAAACACTGTACTAAAAGGGGGACAAAGACTTTACCTGGGTGAACTTGAACATGTCGCGGCTCACGAGCTCGGACGCTCGGTTGAGCGCCTCGATGCTGGTGCGCCCGCACTCCTCAAGGCCCCGCTAGAGATAGGCCTCTGATGGGTCGTCAAGCACGAACCAAGCCCTCCCCTCTGGGTCATCAGGGTTGGGCCAGACCACCAGACTCTAGCCCCAGGCCATGCTCCCTCCCCCCTCCCTTGCAGGGGCCTCAAGATGGGCCGGACCCTTCCTATGGGACCTCTCAGGAGGCACCACGCTGAGCGCCACCTCGACCTGGCCCTCCTCGGCTTGTCCAGGATAGTCATGGCCCTCTTGGCTAGCATCCCCCGAAGGAGGAATAGCTCCGAGGGCTAGGACCGTCTCGTTTGGCTCTAGGGGCCTCGGCGTCCCCACCTCCTTCGCCGGGGGATTTGGCGTCTTCCCCCGCATCTGCTGCCCCCCTTCTTCATGACGGAGCCCGCCCTCTTTGCGGCTCAGGCGGGGCGGCGACTTGGGTCTCGCAGACCCTGGGGTCGACTGCGGCCCCCTCTTCACGGCCTTCAAGGGTGCCAGCCCCACTGAAGCCAAATTGTGCTTCTGGCGGATGAGGAGATAACACCAGTTAGAAGAAAGAGAAAAACAAAAAAATCAAGAGAAACGTCAAGAAGCCAGTAGATACCTTGCCCGGGGGCAGCACTCTTCTAGGAGCTTGGGGCTCCCTTAGCACCTCCCTCAGCGCCGAGGGTCGTCAGGCGAACCCCCATCTCCCCAGCAATTGGCGCGGGGGCTTCAATGGTGGTCTCGACTCACGGTGCCTCGGCCGAGCCTCCCACCTCCGCCCCGGACGCTAGGCGGGGCTCTGTTGGGCCCGCTGGCACCACTGGCTGTGGGGGCATCTCAAACCCACCACCTGGCGCCCTTTCCCCCTCCTCGGGACCCGAGGGGACAGAACCCTCTCGTGGGGCGCCGTCATCTTCATCGTCTACAATAATGTTGGGGGCGATTCTCTCGCCCCCCAGTGCCTGAGACCCCTTGGGGGCCTCCGACCCCCATCGGGCCTTCGACCCCTCCGGGATCTCGGTCCCCCCGCCGACAGGGGGATCACGTCGTCCTCCTCCTCCTCATCCGCTAGCTCATTGAGCCAGTGCGTGTCTCCCCCGCCCTCTACCTCCGAGACTAAAGTCTCGGGAGAATCGGGCGGAGGGAGCCCCGCCTTCTCGGCCTCGCGGCAGTTTTTGGTGGAGGTCTCGTGGTGCTGCGTTTTCCTCACGCTCTTCACCTTCTGCTCCTCCTTCTTGTTCTTCTGCTCCTCGTTCCGGGACCCATTCTTGGCTCGGAGCTCCTTGTCCTCTGGGACTGGGGGCAGGGAGTCCTTGACGACCCCCATTCCCTGCAAATGGGCGGCAATCGTGGCTAAGGCAGGGAAGAAAAGAAACGAGCACAAAATCAAAGACAAAGGTGGCGTCTTACCAGGGAAATGTAGCCCTTCTCGGGGTGCATCAGCACCACCCGAGAATCCTTCAGATCTGGGTGCATGGTCCTCGAGACCCGGGTGCCTATCTCCGTCGCCGACACCGGCGGCTCCAGCATCCGCGTCCCGACCCAGGGGACATCCCGGGTAATCTCAAACATAAATGCCCGCCTCTGTGCCAGCGGGAGCAGGCTCCTCTTGTGGAACTCCGTCGCCACCGTGGCCGCGGTGACCCTGGCTTGACGCAGCTTCCCGAGCCCCGATAGAAGGGGACCGAGCCTCTTCTGCTCCTCCGTAGGGGCGCCCCACCCCCACTCCGCGGGGCACTCCATCACCATCTTCCTGGTATACCCCGGGAGCAGCCCGCCGTCGTTCCGGAGGTAGAACCATCCGTTCTGCTACCCTCGGTTCGATGAGGGCATGATACTCTAGATATATTGATGGGACCACGACTGGTGGAGCTATAGCATGCAACCGCCGACCCGCAGGGGTATCTTCTCCCCTCCCTCGTAGCGAGCGGACATGTCTGCCTTGAAGAGGTGGAGCCAGAGGTTCCAGTGGGCAGGGACCCCCAGGAACCCCTCGCACACCGTGGCGAAAACGGCCACCTACATCACCGAATTGGGGTTGAAGTTGTGCAGCTCCGCCTCGTAGTAGTGCAGAATCGCCCGGATGAGCCGGTCGGTGGGAGTTCCGAACCCCCGGTCCAGGAACGACAGGAAGCAAACCACATAGCCCGGAGGCGGGTTTGGCTCCCTGTCACTCACCAGGGGAGCGATCCACTCCGGCAACCCCTCATCCGTGATAGGGCGGAGGAGCCCGCTCTTAACACTCTCCTCCAGCGCGGACCTTGTCACGTTGCAGGGGGGCCACGCATCGTCGCCAGCCATGGCTGCGAGCGAAGAAGGACGCTTGCAGGGTGGAGTGGAGAAGACAGTGGCAAGAAGATCTGGAGGCAAGAACGTTTTTTGTGCAAGAGCAGGAGGAAAGGAATCAGGGCCCCCACGGCTGCTTTTGTAGAAGGAGCGCGCTACGGCCGCACCTCCCGCACAGAAGATCGATGGGGAAAAGAGCAACCGTCGCCCGCTCCCTGACCAGGTGAAAAACTCGAAGCGCCCACTTCCTCCGATTTCCACACCCGCTGCGCACGCGCATTAATTTCACTGGTGAGGCGTCACATCCGGCCGGGACACAACGACACAGTCGTTCCGGCTCCCCACGCAAGTCTCCTCAAAAGGGGCGCGCTGAAAAGCTATGTCAGGGTGGTTCCTTCTAGTGCAAGCGGCGCCCGACCCCGTGTTGTGCCCGAGCCAAGCAGCAAGGCGGTTTCTGTCGGGCGCAGATTCCATCTCACCCGACCCTATGGTCAATCTGAAACCTTTCGAGGTAAGAATCCCCTGGCCATGGCCACCTACGTTCCAGAGGTTGCGAGACTGACCCACAAACTCAGTTCGAACAGTCGCCTCAGGATGACCGAGCGAGGGATGACTGAGGATGAGCACAATAGAGGCCATGGTCCGACCGCCCCTAGGGGATCGACGCATCTTTGCCAGTTGTATTCGAGACCCTTGCGGGTGTCACGTGAGTGGGATCCCATCGAGGGAAGCACCAAGCCCTCGAAACCTAGCGAACGGTTCCGACATCCACCGTGACTGCCTGTTGACGGTCCTTAAGTATCAAATTTAACTATCAAATAAACAAAGAAAAGGATCCTAATGAAATCAACATCGAGACTTAGGGTTTTATCTGACAGAATTCCACGAGTTTTGGTGTTTGTCTATTTCTGCAGGGGGTTATCAGGAGATAAGGAAGAAAGGCCCACACGTCGGGATTACATAGAGATATCAACGTGCCGCGCAATTATCTTACATCTAGAAGACTCCAGAAGCCACGGGAAGGAAGCGGAGACGGAACGGAGTCAGGGACAGGGCGCCCGCCCACCTTTTTCGGCCAATCACGCTCAATCTCGCGGATTATGCTCCACCGACCTAAAGGATCAAGAATAACTGTTCAATCAATGTCTGTTTGATCCGACGGCCCAGGTTCACTTGAGGGGACTATAAAGCCAGACCTCCTGGCCCCTGGAGGAGGCACCCCTTGATCATTATTCATTATTCATAGACAGAGCAAAAGCTAGGGTTTAGAGATGAGAGCTCTCCTCTCTTCTCTAAACTAGAGTAGATCTAGATAGTAGCGAGATGGAGAGCGAAGGAGGATTAGAGGAGTGGCCAGCCTGTCGGTTCTTCCTCCGGTTGTACTTCGCCATGATCAAGCTCTAATCAAGCTTGCTCATGGGATGACTCTGGTAATCTACTTCTAATTCATTATGCAATTACTAATCATGTATGTTCTGGTTCACAACTCTTTTGAGTACTTCTAATCTATAGGACCCTATAGGTTAGAGTTGTAGTATAGGTGTAAGCGTGGTGCTTAGACCTAGATTACTTGTGGATATCCCCTGACTAGCTGGATCGTGTGGTAGGCCGCGTAGGTGACAGTTACGTTGGTCCCCTGTAGTCCACCTCTCGTTAGCAGGACGGGTAGGGTTTATCGGCCTATGGATAAGCATCCTTTATGGTGTACTCTTATCACGTGGTTCGTCCCAGACATAGACATACCCCTTTGAAGTAGAGAAACCATAGTTATCCTCTCTATTCTGCTACCATCGCCCATATACTAGAATTGCTCTATTCTCTATTCCCATATTATCACTCACTGTTATCTTACCTTTAATATTGTTCTTATTCGATTCTACCTACACTTATTTACTTATCTTGGTTAAGTTAGAGCGTAGATCAGTTCTCCCGTTTCCCTGTGGATACGATAAAACCTTTAACCGGGTAAAAGCTTCAACGGTATCCGTGCGCTTGCGGATTATCTGTGTGCGTATAAATACCATAGTACACTCTAGTGCCATGCTGGGGATGACAACCTAGTATTCAAGTGGTGTTAGCAAGTGTCAACAAGCATTTTTGGCGCCGTTGCCAGGGAAACGGTTGCTAAGTTGACTACGAACTAGTTTAATCATTTTATAAAAAATAAATAAATAAATAAATAAATATTTTCCTTTTATCCTTTGCCTCATCTCTGCTATTCTTTCTTCTTATCTAATCCTTGATCTCTGGTCTATTATGAATTCAAACATGTCTATCTATGAATTTCATAGACCTATGGGCACACATCTCGAACCACCAAAATCTTCAAAGCCTATCATAGCATCTAGTTTTGAGATAGACCCCGAATACATAGAATTTATTCAAAAACAACCTTTCTCAGGAAAAGGTGAGGAAAACCCATACACACACCTAAGAGAGTTTTATCGAGTCTGTGACCTCCTTCGCATAGAAGGCATGTTCGATGAGACCCTTAAATGGAAGCTCTTTCCGTTCTCTTTAACGGGAAAAGCTAGACATTGGTATAAACTCAAAATAGGGAGTGTTCATGGAGATTGGAAGGAGTTATATAGTAGTTTTCTTTCTAAATATTTTCCAATCTCCAAAGTGGTGGAACTTCGGCGTGAGATTCTTTCTTTTAGACAGCTGGAAGAAGAATCTCTTGGCAAATCAGGGGACCGCTTTATTAACCTTACTCTCACTGGCCCAAAACTTTCTATTCCAGAAGAAGTTCTTCTAATTCACTTTTTTGAGGGCCTTAGTAGGAAAAATAAGCAAACCCTTCATGCGGCCTCTGGAGGATCTTTCCACCACCTATCTGCTAGTGAAGCTTGGAATTTGATTGATTTAATGAGCGGAAAGTCTCCTAGCTTTTATATCCCTGAGAAAGAGAAAGAACCAGTTCCTAGACAAGAAGAAGAAGTTTCGATAGCCAGATCACAACCACTTCAATCCCAAACTTTAGCTATCGATCCTAAACCATCAATACCCCAAAATTCTCGAAGGGAGGAAGGAATTCCGACCTTAAATCTTTTAGATGCTGATGGTTTAGACTTCTGGTTCTATAAGAGACCTTCAAGCAAGGATAATTCAAATCATTGCAATAATGTTTCTCTTAGAGAATGTCCTGGTTCCTATCATGAAGAAGTCGAGGATGACATATCAAGTGAAGGAGAGCTAAGCCATATAGACAATTCTATCTACTCCCCTTCCATGTTCACAAGTTCTAAATCCATCCTTGACCTTAGAGATCCCTCTTATCCCTCTTCTTTTCAGTCTCATGATGATCCTAGCAATTCACCAAGACGACCAAACCATAGGAGTCATGAAGACCATAAGGATGGCATGTCAAGTAATGCCATAGAAGGAGAGCTAAGCCATATAGAAAATTCTAACACCTCCCCTATTTTGATCACAAGTTCTAAATGGCTAGAATGTGTAGAATGGATGGATAAGGAAGAAGCCTTAATAGGTTCTGACTTTGGCTCAATTTCAAATGGTGAGTTCTTGACTCCCTTTGAAGATGAGATTCATCCAACTACAGAAGAGGACATAGCTGAGACCAATCCAGGAGAAACTCCGAACATTCAGATTAGAGACGAAGATAACATTAATGAGCATGGAATTTATTTCGTAGCCACTTCGTTAACTCCATGCTCATATGCAACATCTTCCCAATCTATTGGTCTCTCTGACATCACCACACTTGAGATCTCCAACCCCCTCTTCCTTTCTATTTATAAAAACTTTAAAAGGGCGGTTGTCGATGCATATGTCTATAATAAATATTGCAGATCTCGTTGAGTTGATCTAGATATAGGTTGGCGTCGGAGGGGAAACCACTTCGCCAACATAAACTGATGGTTTCCCAAGGACAAGCCTAGTGTCTTAAAATAAGCATTGATCAGATCGTAACATGAGCCTTTAATTATTTGCAACATTACCTTGTGTATTGAGCATATAAGGATAATTGTAAAAAAAATATTCCTTCGGGTATTCTTGTCACTAACCTTTCTAAGATTGGAGCAAGAAGATCGGATGAATGACAAGCACAAGGTATGTCCAACCAATCATCATACAACATTGAATTAAATTCATCCAAACTTGAATTTTGCAAAATTCAAGCTTGGGGGAGTACTTTACATAAAAACATCCTTTGCCATGTTGCTATGCTGGTTGTCCCTACCTTTGAGACATGCTCAATTTGTTAAATACTAATCACACTACTTCATCTGCACTTGAGTAGATCTCTATAAACGCTGTCATGCTACCTTTGTCTATTTACTAGCAAGTGTTGGTTTGGAAGTACTCGCCATACTTCCATTGGCATTTAAATTAAGCATGGTGCTTAGGTTAAATAGCCTTCCTTAATCTGATTAGACATGGAGTCTAGTTTGGTTATTGAACTAAAAAAAACTACTTGAGTAGATATTGGTATATTTTGTCGGACTAACCCCTGCAGAAAAACTTTCAATATCGATTTGGGAAGTCCTGAGATAAACTCACATCAGAGACGAAGAGAGTGACACATGAAGTTTAACAATTTGCACAAGAAGGACATAGCTCATTCATCGTAGAGAGATGATCCATGGAGGGTGCCACAAACACGACGCACAACCGCTAAGAAAGGAAAGCTTCCACAAGATGATATTGTACCATCACTCTTCGAGCAAGGTAACATCTTAAGGTACTTGACTATCACTTTTATAAGCTTCTCCTTGGTTCTGGCGTTCATATAAATAAAAGAGACAAAAGTGTATGATTTACAACTCTAGATTAACCAACCCAACTGATTCAACATGTTTAGTCCTTTAATCCTTGTTCTTAGTACTACCTCCATGATCCCACACTCCTAATCATATGAGCTAAAATGTTACACATCAATCATTGAGAGATATAAAGAAAAAGACATATACATAGATAGATTATCTTTCCATAAGGTTGAGCGATCTGATCTAACAAATGTTATAAGTGCTACACTCATGAACTTATCATCCATTAACTTGTCTTGCTCACTATGCTTAAGGTTAGAGAAGAACAAATACACTTTTGGTTCTGTTGGTGTTTTCCACCAACAGGGCACATGCACTTGATGTCTGCCTTGTCTCTATGAGCAGATACACTACGAGCACAAACACACTGAGCAAGATACTGCTAACACCGCACTTCGAACTGCTGGGCAAATGAAGAACATGGGTGACATTATATTAAAAGGTGCAGACGTCAAGGTCCGCACCTGAATCAAATGACGCACCTGAAGAATGAACACGATGAGAAGTCTTGACAAGAAGACTTAAAACATTGAACCCTCGCCGAAAGGTAAAATAGGTAGTTATCCATATTTATCGTTTCTGCATTCCCTTTTCTATTTAATTATTTACTTTCCTTAAATAGATTATTAGTTAATCATGCTATCTTGAAAAGAAAATAAAAATGTTAAAAAATACTAAGCCCCATGTGAGTATATGAGTGGCATAAAACCCATAAGTACCTTCACTGTGGTGGCATAAAAATAAAATAAATATTTCTTTTCTACTTTATAAAATAAAAATATAAAAACAGGGAGTAATATTTATTGAGGAAGCTCAACGTGATGAAGGCTAGATATTTATGCTAACACTTAATTAGTTCCACAAGCTTTGTTGTCTATTTGAGCTCCACAGAATTTAAGAATCAAGAAGACTAGCAGATGGAGGACATTCTAATCGCTGTCACAATGCTGCTGACTTTCAAATACACCTCTGCCACCTGCTAGCTACATCAAGAGAAATTACGTCAAAATTCAGCTTGGGGGAGAGCACCCCCATTTATCTCCCTAAGTATTTCTACCTATCTTTATACTTCTATTATATTAGAATATTAAAATACATAAACTATGAAAAACCAAATAAAGATTTTGTGCTTATATATATATCTTTTGCTTAGTGTGTTTAATAAATAAATAAAGTGGCTATGCTAATCTGAATCTTAATAATAAAACTCTAGCATGGATATGATGAATAGTTGCTCTGCCTAATTTGCAAATTTGAAGTTCTCTCTCAAGTTTAGACATAACTGTTATAATTTAAAGCTTGCTCTAGATCTAAACTTGTGGGATGAAAACTTGATCTGAAATCTAAGTTGTTAACGGATATGATATGGAAAGGTTGAGCTGATGTTTATCTATTCCTAGAGATGCTAGAATTCTGGAGAATTTTATCTTTGAAAAATCTTTAAAATGTTACATGATGAGTTCCTGTATGATGAAAGTTTAAATTCCTACCACAGCCATATATACATGCTTGCTAGACTTTGAGCCACACATTTATTATTTACTGCTTATGAGCATTGAGTGTGGTCAAGCTGTGTAGACCCTTAGGAGCTTGTCATGTGGTTAAATCAAGATTCACTTGCACGTTCACTCATATATATGCTACTTCTACTCCGGAAGTACCATCCACATATATCCATCCATTTCCATCTCCAGAAACACCTAAAAATATTCTACTCCTAATTCGGGAGAGAATAGCCAAAAACATCTGTGTTTTTCCCTTGTGAAATAAATGCTCAAGTTATCTTGCTACTACCACTTGCTATATTATCTCAAGAGATGAGTGCTCTGAAAAAAAAGAAGAAAAAAAAAGAAAAAAAAATAAATGAGGAAATAAAAAGGGGCAAGTGCCCGGAACCTCGAAAGAAAAGAAAAAGAGTGAGACTAGAGGTAAAAATGGACAAGTGTCCGACAGTAGAATTAGGGGTACAGGATACCCATCTGAAAGAAAAGAAAAAGAAGAGCATCTCATTCTCCTCATAAAGTTTCAAAAAGCAAGGAAGGTATGTATCCCCTCAAAAGAGCAAAAGTAGAATTAGACTTTCACCATTGTTATCACCATCATCACTATACACCATTCATTCAAACACATGCACATCTTGATTTGGCTTATTGATTTGTTTCTTTGGATCCATGGTTTGACTATACAATAAATGTCTTGTAAGTATGTATATTTTATCTCCCACCTATGAGCTCTAGATATTAAAGCCTTATTAGAGTAGGGTGAGAGAGAAGACAATGTCACTATCCCTTATACCACAAATACCACATATTTTGAGAGAAGGCATATACCATCACTGCCTTGGTAAGGATCCAGAAATACCACAAAAGAGAGATATGAGAGAGTCATTCAAAGGAATCTCTGAGTTTTATTTGGAAATCTGCAAATACTCCAGAGCTATAGCTGATCAAGAATAAGCGACATGGCACTTGACTGGACTGTTCTATCTTTTAACCACTCAAGACAGAAGTGACGGTTACAAGTCCCATGGTGAAAGGTAAAGTAAGTAAGTTTTAAGTCTTGACAATTTACTCTAACTCAGAGATGAGACCTCATTTAAAAGCATGTGTACCGTCAATTTTTAAAGATATTGCAACAACTTATGATCCATAGCTGAGTCTATCCTTGCTCAGGGACGAGCAAGAGGTGAGCTTGGGGGAGTTTGTTGACGGTCCTTAAGTATCAAATTTAACTATCAAATAAACAAAGAAAAGGATCCAAATGAAATCAACATCGAGACTTAGGGTTTTATCTGACAGAATTCCACGAGTTTTGGTGTTTGTCTATTTCTGCAGGGGGTTATCAGGAGATAAGGAAGAAAGGTCCACACGTCGGGATTACATAGAGATATCAACGTGCCGCGCAATTATCTTACATCTAGAAGACTCCAGAAGCCACGGGAAGGAAGCGGAGGCGGAACGGAGTTAGGGACAGGGCGCCCGCCCAAGTCCTTAGGGCGCCCGCCCACCTTTTTCGGCCAATCACGCTCAATCTCGCGGATTATGCTTGTAACACCCTAGGTGTTAAGCATGCACTTAGTCTCATCAAAGTCATGCATAAGCATTTCCATCAAGCATAAGCATCATGAGCATGACACTCTTTTCAAATTATGCTTTTATGTGCTTCATTTCATAAGTTTTAAATATGTTAAAAATGTGGTGCTTGCTTCTAAAATTGTGAAAAATTCAAATTAGGTTGATTTATGTGTGAGAAGAATTTAGAATATTTTTGTGCAATTTTTGGAGCTATGAAATTTGAGAAATGGGATTTATACAAAAATATCCAAAAAGAATTTATTTAAAACCTAGAACTGAGTTTTAACTTGTAATTCAAATTTTGTTTGGAATTTGGTCTTGCTTGTCAAAGCAAAGGTGTAGAGTTTTTAATTTGGAACAATTTTGTTTTTGGAGCAAGAGGTGAAAATGCTTTTTGGCTGGTCCAAATAATTTTAGAAAGGAATTTGGAAAAAGAATTAAAAAAAAGGGGGAGCTGTTCACTGGCGGGCCGGCGCCAACCAACCGGCCCAGCCAGCGAAGCCAGCCTAGGCCGACCGCGCCGCGTCCACCCCCTCCCCGCGCGGGCTCGGACACGGCCGCGCCGCGCGCGCCCGACCGCGTCAGGCCGACAGCGCCGCGTGGACGGCATGCGCTGCTCGCCGGCGCCACGACCCCCCCCCTCCGCTGCGGACAGCGCCACCTCCCTCGCCATTCTCTCCTCCACCCGGTGCGCGCCCCCTCGCTCTCTCTCGCGCTCTCCTGCCTCCTCTCCGCGCGCACCGTGCCGCCGCTCGCCATTGGAGCTCCCCGAGCTCCGCTCGCCGTGTCCCCGGCACTCCGTCGCCTCTCAGCGCCTCCTTCCACCTCTCCGAGCTCCGCATTCGTCTCCGCGTGCTCGGACGTAGTTTCTTCGCGCAGGTAAGCGGTTCTAGCGAGCCGAATCGCTCGCCGGAGAATCCGCGGCCTCGCCGGAGCTCTCCGCGGCGTCGGCGTCGCTGGTTTTCCCCCTCCCGAACCTCTCTTGCCTCGCTAGCGCGCGCATTATGGTCGTCGTGGCTCCCTGAGTCGCGAGAAGCCGCACTCGAGCGCTCTACCGGAGCGTGGTGGCCGGCACCGCTGCGGCAGCGCCGCCGGTCCGCCATTGCTAGTGGCCAACTCGCTGTGCGGGGTTTCAGGGCGAGTAAAGGGGTGGGATCGAGTCGCAAGAGGGAGGCGAACGTGTTGGTGCCGTTGGTTCCGGCCGAGAGGCATCACCGGCGGCGAGCCGTCGTCGGGGATCCTCTCCCCTCTCGGTGTCCTGGCCAGCGGGCCCGGCTGGCAGGCGGGTCCGCTCGTCAGCGGCCGCGGGTGCACTGCACCGGGTGCACCTAGCAGGTCTCGGGGTGGATTTGATTTATTTTCAGAAAAATAATTTCCAGGAAATGATTTAAATGTTCAAAAATCCATATCTTGATGAATATAGCTCCAAAAATGGTGAAATAAATTTTGGTGTGTTCCTTATTTCCAGATCTATAGCCTAGTATGATTGCATGTCATGTTTGAGTAACTTTCCTGTAAGAATATAATTAATCCATGTTTTTCCTAAACTTGGAAAATGCATAGTAAATAAAATAGGGTTCAGAAAAATGTAAAACTTGTTTTGCTGGCTCTGCATGTGTGTTTAATCACTGAGAAAATATTGTTACATATTATTTGGTGTATAAATGAATTTATGATAATTTAAATGTTTGCATGGCAGTGCTTTATGATTTTTAATAATTAAATGGGTCATGCAATAAATCTGGAAAATTTTGTGGGTGTTTCTTATGATATTAGACAAATTGTAAAAATATGAAATCTGTTGTTTGACACTTATATCACAGTAGGGTGATTATACTTACTTTATTACTTAATCTTGTGATTTTTGTGGCCCAAAATAAGTATCCAAAAATCATGAAAAATTTACAGTAGACTTTATGCTTAGCTGGTGGTCTCCTGTAATTTTTGTGGAATTTATTGATGAACATAACTGCATTTGATTTTTTTTATGGGCTTAGAAATGAATAAAGAAAACTATGAATGGTTGTATATATAGGGTGAATGGAGTAAGTTGGGTTTGGTGTATCTTTGAAGCATCATGGAGGTTGCTGGTTGCATTTGAAAAATAATTATAGAAGAGAATGTAATAGATGTTTGATTCAAATGTTTATTCTTGGATGATGTTGACTACCTTGTAATGAACATGACCAGGTGTATCATCCATGCATCATGTCATGGTCCTTTGGCACTTTCTCATACAAGCATCCACTCGGGCATCTCACACTCCACTCATGAGCATATATGCATCATACAGGCTCGCAGGAGAACGAGGTGGGACCCGAGGAGCCAGAGGAGCTTCAGGAGCAGGAACCTCCGGAAGCACAGGAACCCGGAGAGGAATTGCAGGAGTGTCCGGATCACCGACCCAGCACATTTGAGAAAGGCAAGCCCCGGAGCATTCTAAGTCTCCCTATTCTCGCTAACTTATATAAAGGGCTATACTTGTTCTACTATATTGCATATTAAGTGATAGGAGTTGCCTGATACCGTTGCTGCATGAGTACTCCTTGTTATTCCTACTCATTCAACTACCTTGTCCTATGTAGATAGGCACGGAGTCTATGCTTAGCTTGCTTAGTTCGGTAGAAGTCGGGTGATCCTCTGTCACCTGCGAGATATAGGTGGATACCTGCTTGATTAAGCATTGGTTGCTCGGGGAAAAGAATAACCAAGTGTGGAATGAATTTGGAGACTGGGCAGGGTCTTATGGTGGGTTGACCATGGTGCCCATGCCTGTGTCGATTAAGGACCGATCGTTGACGGCCCTCTTTTCATGTTGAACGCATGCCCCACACTTAGCTGGAAGGATAAGTCGTTCCGACCGCGAAGCATGAAAACTATCCGGGCCGGGAATCGAGCCGCCATGCGCTGTATTGGTGATGGTTGAGGAGAACGACGAGGGCGCGGCGCGCAACCTTGGTATACCTTGGATACCTCGGTCGCCGGAACGGTCCTCGGGTACTGGCGGTGCCTGCCGAACCCGCGAATTGGTCCTGGATAGTGTAATACGGTGATCTGTAACTCACTTGATCAGTGAGTGTGGTTTGTGTGGGGAATACCTCGCCAGCTGGTTAGAAATCGATTCGAATCGCCATCGCTCCTGGATAGTGAGCACTTGACATGAGCCCTGTCCTCGTAGTAAGGACTATGGAACACTTGGGTTAAAATGAAACGTGTTTATGACTGCTGTGATGAGGTACTATCATAGTCTCATACTTGCTTGTAATAGTGCAGGTGCAAACCTAGACGATAGGTAATGATACTTTCAATTTGAGCCAATTAAAAGAAGAAAGACTTATGTAGGTTATGTTAGCGAAATACTGCGGTTTTGCAAAATGGTCGTCAGCTACCCCACTATATAGCCTTCATGATCCTTGATGAGTCTTTATTTTAAGTTTATGACGGGTAAGTCTAGCTGAGTACCTTCTCGTACTCAGGGTTCTATTCCCATATTGTTTTGGAGATGGTCAAATGTACTATGGTTATTGCATCCTCTGCCTGTACCCAGCTATGGGTGATGACTAGACCAAGGGCGATGGTCACTCCGTCTCTTCTTTTGCTATTGTGGGAATGACCGAACTATGGCACTGTATGAGACTTATCGTGTGTGTTGTAATTTCAAACTATGAAGCTTCCGCTACTTGAAGAACTTGGTTTGTAATAACTTTAAGCACTCCGATGTATTTTATGAATGTTGTAATCTGGATGTACTTGTGGATGGCGACCGCTAAACTTATTACGATCTTGGCTGTCATGTGATGTGCGGTTTGAAATCCATCGAGATTTCACGGACTACCGGGATTATATGGGCTTAAGCGTGATAGTTCGACTATGCAAATGGTCACTATTAGGCTTAATCTCTTATAATTTGGTCGGTTCTGTTACAGCTGGCATCGGAGCAAGGTTTAGCGAGTTACTGTTCATAAGTACGTTCTAAACAAAATCTAAACCGGTCTAATGAAGGATTTTGGTAATTAATAAGGATCAAGGTGTTAAACTAAGTTTTGGAAAATTATCTAGGGTGCCATGGTCATATCCTTTATGCCCAGTTAAGGACTCTAAGGTGGCTAGTTAAGTACTGACTTGGGGGTTAATGCATCATATTTTCATTTCGTCGCTCATACGGCGTGCAAATAGTATGAGTGCCATTCATTTGAGTGGTAATGTATGGATCAATTCTTCCTCTACGCCATGGTAAGTGGGAGTTGTGAGAGCATGATCGGATACACTGCAGGTCTAGGGGAGTGTTGTCAGGTGCTGTGTCATGCACACATGTTGGTGTGTCTTGGGAACAGTACCGCATGCTGGGAATTCCGTCCTGAGAGGCGATGCCGTCAATAGGGCGATGATGTGGGTAGTGACACGTCACATGCATGGACGGGTGTCTGTGTATGTGAAGTGCAGGGTTTTAAATTCTTGCTCTGCATGATCATATTGTGGGTGGGCTGAAATGAGTTTTCTGCAGGTACACTAACCACGTTCTCGCTTAGAACGCTAGTTACGTTATGAGAGAACGTTGTGTGCCACCGTGTATACCGCTTAGTGTTAACTTTTGTTTTCTAAGTTTGTGAGATCGTAAGTTCGTACATGCATCATGTGCATTTCATATCATTGCTTACTTTCCCCCTTAATTTAATCTGTCCCAATTCTAAATAAAATAACTGAAGGTAATCCTCACTCTTACCCACGGTATTCCATTTGCAGCAGATGGCACGCACTAGGCTCACCGCTCGCAAGTCCACTGGTGGGCGGGCCCCTCACCGTCCGTTGGCAGCTAGGAGCTCGCGACATAAGAGCAAGTTCCTAGAGGAGTTTGGGATGCCCACTTTGCTATGGAGGGTGCTCAGTTCGATGGGGTATCCCGAAGGAAGGGAGCCTCGCTACTATTGGGATAAGGAGCCGCTTGGTGACGAGACCCTGGTGGGGATCGAGGCAGTTGTCCCAACCAGTGGAGGAGACCCTGCTTGGGGCGGTTGGGTGTACGAGTCCCGAGGTGTCACGCCTTTCCACGGTGCCAGCAGGGCAGCTTTCGCAGTTTTGAGGGACCTCATGGAGAGGTTTCCACAGGAGCTGGCCCACGCCTTCGCTGGGGTGTTTCCCCGGGGTGACCCTTACACTTCGGTGTGGGATCAGTCCGAGGTGAATGCTCTAGAGAAGAGTGCGGCTGAGGACCAGCACAGTGACAGTGCAGCTATGAGTGCCATGTACGCATTGATGAAGACCTATGGAGGCCTGGAGCGTTGTTTGGGTCGCTTGTCCGGGTCTCTTCTCACCGTCCAGGATGAGAAGCGTCAGTTGCAGCGTGAGTTTGACTCTGAGGTTGAGAGGCTACAGGCAGAGTTGGCTCGTGTGACCAGAGAGAGAGACCAGGCAGTCCAGAAGAACAGTGAGCTGAGTCAGGACCTGCTTGCAGTGCGGGAGCAGAAGGACAGGGTGACTACTGCTCACAGGAACTGCGAGCGTATGCTAGTCCATGTGCTTGGACAGAGGAATGAAGCCTGGCACGAGGAGGACACTTTGAGGGCCCGACAGCTGGAGCTAGAGCAGCAGCTAGCTAATGCTGAGGAGTACAATGAGAACTTGCATGAGGAGATCCACCAGCTGCATAACCAGCTCCACCCTCACCACATGCCTGGAGCAGCTGAGCTAGACTCTGAGGACGAGATGGACGCGGATCCCGAGATAGGGGCAGCTGCTAGTGGTGATGAGGATGGGGATGGCTCTGGCATGGACAGTGACCACAGCGAGTAGATGCTAGGGCTCTAGAGCTAGTCTTCCCTCTTTTGTGATGTATGTTGCGTGGCATGTCATGTACTTTTGGATCTGGGCTGTGTAAGACTTTATGAGTTGATGCTGAAAGTCTAGTGTATGTATGCTGGCAAGTTGGATGTACGCGAACCTTGTTGCGTGAATGTTAAGTAATCTGTTAGCGATGTTGTGCGTGGATGATGAGTGGTTGTGCCTTTGTTATTGTGTGAATTTATTCCCTCAGTAAATTCAGTATGGCACGATTTTACACATTTTCTACCGGTTGGTGGCAACTCCTAACGATTGCTTATCATTGGCGTATGCAGATGGTACAAACACGTGGCGGGGGTAACGGCAACCCGGGTCTTGGAGCAGGTACATCCGGAAATGGGGCTCAACGGATTGAGGACCGAGCACCAACACCACCACCACCTCCCCCGTACACTGCGGATGTGTTTTTCGCGTAGTTTCTGGCAAGCCAACGCAACATGGAGCAGATGCAGCGCAACATGGAAGAAGCTTTGCGCAACATAGCTGACAATACCCGTCGTGGGGATAATCAGGGTGGCCGGGAGGTCAACTAGTACAGTTCGTTCAAGGACTTCATGGATACCAAGCCACCAATCTTTAAGGAGGCCTTGGAACCGCTCGAAGCAGATGAGTGGATCAACACCATGGAGCAGAAGTTTCGTCTTCTCCGAATGACAGAAGAACTCAAGGCTGAATATGCGGCACATCAGTTACAAGGACCCGCTGGGATTTGGTGGTCCCATCACCGTACCACCTACCCAGAAGGGACCCCAATCACTTGGAACCGCTTCACCACCGCTTTCCGGGGAAATTACATTCCTCCTGGTGTGGTTGAAATGAAGGTTGGGGAGTTCATGAGGCTGTCCCAAGGGACGAAGTATGTGAAGGAGTATCTACACGCTTTCAATAATCTCGCTCGATATGCCCCTGAGTTTGTAAACACGGAGGCCAAGAAGATTGCCAGTTTCCAGAGAGGCTTGAATCCAAAGATGCTGAAGACCATGGGTAAAGGGGCCAGGGCTACCTTCAATGCTTACATCAGTGACTGTCTCACCCAGGAGAATAACAACAACAACTACAGTGCATCCAAGTCACGTAAAAGGGCTTTTGAAGCTGGATCATCCCAGTCCAGGGCACCAGTGACAGGGCGACAACAGTATCGTCCCCCTGCCCCAGGTGCTAGGTTCCGACCACCGCAGAGAAGGAACACCGGGCATCCAACACAGCAGAAGCCGTACAAGGTGGCGATAGCTCCTGCCAAGCCAAAGGCAATTCAAGCTGCAGCACCTGCCGTCAACAATGCGCCCAAGGGTCCATGTTATAACTGCCACAAGATGGGGCACTTTGCTAAGGAATGTCCCTATCCCAAGAGGCAGCAGCCAACATATCCAGCTCGTGTGCATCATACCTCGATTGAGGAGATTCCGGAAGGAGAACCGGTAACAGCTGGTATGTTTCCTGTCAACCAACATCTTGCAGTTGTTTTGTTTGATTCTGGATCGTCGCATTCATTCATGAGCCAAGCGTTTGCACAAAAGCATAATCAACCAGTTACAGATCTGGGCTATGGCTACCGCATCAGCTCAGCAGGGGTAGATGTGTTGACCAGTAGAGTGGTCCGAGGGGCAACCCTGGATGTAAGTGGCCGAGTTTTTCGGGTAAATCTAGTGGTCATGCCTGGGTTAGTTTTGGATGTTATCATGGGCATGAACTGGATGAGAGAATGGGATGCTGTCATAGATACTGGAAAGAGAATGTTATCTCTCAGAGAACCACAGGGCAGTAACTCTTTTCAAGTACCTCTGCCCCGTCGTCTTGACTTTGCTAGCATCTCCTGTGCTACGCACGTGGTCCCTTTAACACAGATCCCAGTCGTCTGTGAGTTCCCTGATGTTTTTCCCGAGGAATTGCCAGGACTTCCCCCAGATAGGGAGGTAGAGTTTCCAAACGAGTTGATACCAGGTACAGCACCAATATCTAGAAGGCCGTACCGGATGCCACCAAACGAACTCGCAGAGCTGAAGAAGCAACTGAAGGAGTTATTAGAAAAAGGGTTCATCCGGCCTAGCTCGTCGGAATGGGGTTGTCCAGCGTTGTTTGTGAAAAAGAAGGATCAGTCGTTGCGCATGTGCGTGGACTATCGTCCACTAAATGCAGTGACAATCAAAAATAAGTATCCCTTGCCAAGGATTGATATCCTGTTTGATCAGTTATCCAAGGCCAAAGTGTTTTCTAAGATAGATTTGAGATCTGGGTATCACCAAATCAAGATTCGTCCGCAAGATATCCCGAAGACTGCTTTTTCCACCAGATATGGGTTGTACGAGTATCTTGTCATGTCCTTTGGGTTGACAAATGCTCCTGCATACTTTATGTATCTCATGAATTCAGTCTTTATGCCGGAATTGGATAAGTTTGTTGTGGTGTTTATCGATGATATGCTGGTGTATTCAGAAAATGAGCAAGATCACGCCGAGCATCTGAGAATCGTGCTGACACGGTTACGAGAGCATCAGTTATATGCCAAGTTCAGCAAGTGTGAGTTCTGGTTAAAGAAAGTTCCTTTCCTCGGGCACATTCTGTCTGAAGAAGGAATTGCTGTGGATCCATCAAAAGTGCAGGAAGTCATGGACTGGAAGGCACCAACTTCGGTCTCGGAAGTTAGAAGTTTTCTTGGTCTGGCCGGGTATTATCGTCGTTTCATACCTGGCTTCTCCAAGATTGCTAAGCCAATGACAAGCTTGCTACAAAAGGATCATAAGTTCGTCTGGACGGAGGGGTGTGAGTTAGCCTTCTGCACCTTGCGAAAGTTGCTAACCACTGCTCCCGTTCTGGCACAACCTAATATAGAGAAGCCTTTTGATGTGTTTTGTGACGCATCGAAGAGTGGCCTGGGGTGTGTGTTGATGCAAGATGGCAGGGTGATAGCTTATGCTTCCCGACAGTTGAGAAAGCATGAAGTCAACTATCCAACGCACGACCTTGAGTTAGCAGCAGTAGTACATGCTTTGAAGATCTGGAGACATTATCTGCTAGGAAATAAGTGTCACATTTATACCGATCATAAGAGCTTGAAGTACATCTTCACACAGTCCGAGCTGAATATGAGGCAACGACGGTGGTTAGAGCTAATCAAGGACTATGACCTGGAAGTTCACTATCATCCAGGCAAGGCTAATGTAGTAGCAGATGCTCTAAGTCGTAAACCACACTGTCAAGTGGTTCAACCGTTGTTTGAAGATGGGTTCAATCTTATGCATCCTGAGGTCTTATGTCATATACAACTCAGTTGTTCACTCGAGAGTCAAGTCATTGAAGGTCAGAAAACAGACAAGGGTATTTTCCACATCAAAGAGAAGATCAAAGATGACCCAAAGACTCAGTTTCGGGTTGATGAGAAGGGGGTACTGTGGTTCCAACAGCGGTTAGTGGTCCCGAAAGATCGGGAGTTGAAGAATCGCATCATGGATGAAGCCCATCTCTCTAAGCTTTCTATTCATCCTGGCAGCAGCAAAATGTATCAAGATCTAAGGCCCCACTTTTGGTGGACCAAGATGAAGAAAGAAATAGCAGCTTATGTGGCCCGTTGTGACACGTGTTGCAGAGTTAAGGCCATCCATATGAAACCTGCAGGTCTGTTACAACCGTTATCAGTTCCGGAGTGGAAATGGGAAGAGGTCAGTATGGACTTTATCACAGGTTTACCAACCACAAGGAAGGGGAATGACTCGATTTGGGTAATCATAGATCGATTGACCAAATCGGCCCATTTCATCCCTGTGAAGACTCGTTACCGACCTCCTGAGTATGCCGATATATATATGGCTGAGATTGTCAAGTTGCATGGTATTCCCAAGACAATCATATCAGATAGAGGACCGCAGTTCACCGCTCACTTCTGGGAGCGCATGCATAAAAGTTTGCGGACCAGTCTGATAAGAAGCACGGCGTATCATCCCCAGACTTCAGGTCAAACCGAGAGGCTAAATCAAGTGTTAGAAGATATGCTGAGGGCCTGTGTGCTATCATCCAAGGGATCATGGGAGTCGTGGTTACCGTTGGCTGAATTTTCCTACAATAATAGTTATCAAGAGAGCATCAAGATGGCCCCGTTTGAAGCTTTGTATGGTCGAAGATGTAGAACTCCGTTAAACTGGGTTGAACCTGGTGAAAGAAGATACTATGGTATCGACTTTGTGAATGATGCCGAGAAAAAGGTGCATATCATACAGCAGCATATGCAAGCGGCACAGTCACGACAAAAGAGTTATGCGGATAAGAGAAGAAGGCCACTTGAATTCAACATAGGTGACTATGTGTACCTCAAGGTTACGCCAATGAAGAAAATTCAACGTTTCCGAGTTCGAAGCAAGCTTGCACCCAGATATGTGGGACCGTACCAAGTGCTAGAGAGGAAAGGCCCAGTGGCCTATAAGATTTAGTTACCTGAAGAGATGAGCTCGATCTTTCCGGTCTTCCATGTGTCGCAACTACGGAAATGTTTGAAAGTGCCTGAGCAAAGAGTTGAACCTCGAGGGATCAAGATAAAAGCAGACCTAGAGTATAAGGAGCAGCCAGTGGGGATTGTGGATACCAAGGAGCGAGTAACCCGAAACAAAGTTGTCAGAACTTATAAAGTGGTGTGGAGTCATCATGACGATAGGGATGCCACTTGGGAAACAGAGGATTACTTAAAAACAGTTTATCCAAAATTTCATAAGAAATGGTTAGTAACCCAAAATCTCGGGACGAGATTTCCCTAAGGGGGGGAAGGGCTGTAACACCCTAGGTGTTAAGCATGCACTTAGTCTCATCAAAGTCATGCATAAGCATTTCCATCAAGCATAAGCATCATGAGCATGACACTCTTTTCAAATTATGCTTTTATGTGCTTCATTTCATAAGTTTTAAATATGTTAAAAATGTGGTGCTTGCTTCTAAAATTGTGAAAAATTCAAATTAGGTTGATTTATGTGTGAGAAGAATTTAGAATATTTTTGTGCAATTTTTGGAGCTATGAAATTTGAGAAATGGGATTTATACAAAAATATCCAAAAAGAATTTATTTAAAACCTAGAACTGAGTTTTAACTTGTAATTCAAATTTTGTTTGGAATTTGGTCTTGCTTGTCAAAGCAAAGGTGTAGAGTTTTTAATTTGGAACAATTTTGTTTTTGGGAGCAAGAGGTGAAAATGCTTTTTGGCTGGTCCAAATAATTTTAGAAAGGAATTTGGAAAAAGAATTAAAAAAAAAGGGGGGAGCTGTTCACTGGCGGGCCGGCGCCAACCAACAGGCCCAGCCAGCGAAGCCAGCCCAGGCCGACCGCGCCGCGTCCACCCCCTCCCCGCGCGCGCTCGGACACGGCCGCGCCGTGCGCGCCCGACCGCGTCAGGCCGACGGCGCCACGTGGACGGCATGCGCTGCTCGCCGGCGCCACGAACCCCCCCCCCTCCGGTGGGGAAAGGGCCACCTCCCTCGCCATTCTCTCCTCCACCCGGTGCGCGCCCCCTCGCTCTCTCTCGCGCTCTCCTGCCTCCTCTCCGCGCGCACCGTGCCGCCGCACGCCATTGGAGCTCCCCGAGCTCCGCTCGCCGTGCCCCCGGTACTCCGTCGCCTCTCAGCGCCTCCTTCCACCTCTCCGAGCTCCGCATTCGTCTCCACGTGCTCGGACGTAGTTTCTTCGCGCAGGTAAGCGGTTCTAGCGAGCCGAATCGCTCGCCGGAGAATCCGCGGCCTCGCCGGAGCTCTCCGCGGCGTCGGCGTCGCTGGTTTTCCCCCTCCCGAACCTCTCTTGCCTCGCTAGCGCGCGCATTATGGTCGTCGTGGCTCCCTGAGTCGCGAGAAGCCGCACTCGAGCGCTCTACCGGAGCGTGGTGGCCGGCACCGCTGCGGCAGCGCCGCCGGTCCGCCATTGCCGGTGGCCAACTCGCTGTGCGGGGTTTCAGGGCGAGTAAAGGGGTGGGATCGAGTCGCAAGAGGGAGGCGAACGTGTTGGTGCCGTTGGTTCCGGCCGAGAGGCATCACCGGCGGCGAGCCGTCGTCGGGGATCCTCTCCCCTCTCGGTGTCCTGGCCAGCAGGCCCGGCTGGCAGGCGGGTCCGCTCGTCAGCGGCCGCGGGTGCACTGCACCGGGTGCACCTAGCAGGTCTCGGGGTGGATTTGATTTATTTTCAGAAAAATAATTTCCAGGAAATGATTTAAATGTTCAAAAATCCATATCTTGATGAATATAGCTCCAAAAATGGTGAAATAAATTTTGGTGTGTTCCTTATTTCCAGATCTATAGCCTAGTATGATTGCATGTCATGTTTGAGTAACTTTCCTGTAAGAATATAATTAATCCATGTTTTTCCTAAACTTGGAAAATGCATAGTAAATAAAATAGGGTTCAGAAAATGTAAAACTTGTTTTGCTGGCTCTGCATGTGTGTTTAATCACTGAGAAAATATTGTTACATATTATTTGGTGTATAAATGAATTTATGATAATTTAAATGTTTGCATGGCAGTGCTTTATGATTTTTAATAATTAAATGGGTCATGCAATAAATCTGGAAAATTTTGTGGGTGTTTCTTGTGATATTAGACAAATTGTAAAAATATGAAATCTGTTGTTTGACACTTATATCACAGTAGGGTGATTATACTTACTTTATTACTTAATCTTTTGATTTTTGTGGCCCAAAATAAGTATCCAAAAATCATGAAAAATTTACAGTAGACTTTATGCTTAGCTGGTGGTCTCCTGTAATTTTTGTGGAATTTATTGATGAACAGAACTGCATTTGATTTTTTTTATGGGCTTAGAAATGAATAAAGAATACTATGAATGGTTGTATATATAGGGTGAATGGAGTAAGTTGGGTTTGGTGTATCTTTGAAGCATCATGGAGGTTGCTGGTTGCATTTGAAAAATAATTATAGAAGAGAATGTAATAGATGTTTGATTCAAATGTTTATTCTTGGATGATGTTGACTACCTTGTAATGAACATGACCAGGTGTATCATCCATGCATCATGTCATGGTCCTTTGGCACTTTCTCATACAAGCATCCACTCGGGCATCTCACACTCCACTCATGAGCATATATGCATCATACAGGCTCGCAGGAGAACGAGGTGGGACCCGAGGAGCCAGAGGAGCTTCAGGAGCAGGAACCTCCGGAAGCACAGGAACCCGGAGAGGAATTGCAGGAGTGTCCGGATCACCGACCCAGCACGTTTGAGAAAGGCAAGCCCCGGAGCATTCTAAGTCTCCCTATTCTCGCTAACTTATATAAAGGGCTATACTTGTTCTACTATATTGCATATTAAGTGATAGGAGTTGCCTGATACCGTTGCTGCATGAGTACTCCTTGTTATTCCTACTCATTCAACTACCTTGTCCTATGTAGATAGGCACGGAGTCTATGCTTAGCTTGCTTAGTTCGGTAGAAATCGGGTGATCCCCTGTCACCTGCGAGATATAGGTGGATACCTGCTTGATTAAGCATTGGTTGCTCGGGGAAAAGAATAACCAAGTGTGGAATGAATTTGGAGACCGGGCAGGGTCTTATGGTGGGTTGACCATGGTGCCCCTGCCTGTGTCGATTAAGGACCGATCGTTGACGGCCCTCTTGTCATGTTGAACGCATGCCCCACACTTAGCTGGAAGGATAAGTCGTTCCGACCGCGAAGCCTGAACACTATCCGGGCCGGGAATCGAGCCGCCATGCGCTGTATTGGTGATGGTTGAGGAGAACGACGAGGGCGCGGCGCGCAACCTTGGTATACCTTGGATACCTCGGTCGCCGGAACGGTCCTCGGGTACTGGCGGTGCCTGCCGAACCCGCGAATTGGTCCTGGATAGTGTAATACGGTGATCTGTAACTCACTTGATCAGTGAGTGTGGTTTGTGTGGGGAATACCTCGCCAGCTGGTTAGAAATCGATTCGAATCGCCATCGCTCCTGGATAGTGAGCACTTGACATGAGCCCTGTCCTCGTAGTAAGGACTATGGAACACTTGGGTTAAAATGAAACGGGTTTATGACTGCTGTGATGAGGTACTATCATAGTCTCATACTTGCTTGTAATAGTGCAGGTGCAAACCTAGACGATAGGTAATGATACTTTCAATTTGAGCCAATTAAAAGAAGAAAGACTTATGTAGGTTATGTTAGCGAAATACTGCGGTTTTGCAAAATGGTCGTCAACTACCCCACTATATAGCCTTCATGATCCTTGATGAGTCTTTATTTTAAGTTTATGACGGGTAAGTCTAGCTGAGTACCTTCTCGTACTCAGGGTTCTATTCCCATGTTGTTTTGCAGATGGTCAAATGTACTATGGTTATTGCATCCTCTGTCTGTACCCAGCTATGGGTGATGACTAGACCAAGGGCGATGGTCACTCCGTCTCTTCTTTTGCTTTTGTGGGAATGACCGAACTATGGCACTGTATCAGACTTATCGTGTGTGTTGTAATTTCAAACTATGAAGCTTCCGCTACTTGAAGAACTTGGTTTGTAATAACTTTAAGCACTCCGATGTATTTTATGAATATTGTAATCTGGATGTACTTGTGGATGGCGACCGCTAAACTTATTACGATCTTGGCTGTCATGTGATGTGCGGTTTGAAATCCATCGAGATTTCACGGACTACCGGGATTATATGGGCTTAAGCGTGATAGTTCGACTATGCAAATGGTCACTATTAGGCTTAATCTCTTATAATTTGGTCGGTTCTGTTACAATGCTCCACCGACCTAAAGGATGAAGAATAACCGTTCAATCAATGTCGGTTTGATCCGACGGCCCAGGTTCACTTGAGGGGACTATAATACCAGACCTGGCCCCTGGAGGAGGCACCCCTTGATCATTATTCATTATTCATAGACAGAGCAAAAGCTAGGATTTAGAGATGAGAGCTCTCCTCTCTTCTCTAAACTAGAGTAGATCTAGATAGTAGCGAGATGGAGAGCGAAGGAGGATTAGAGGAGAGGCCGGCCTGTCGGTTCTTCCTCCGGTTGTACTTCGCCATGATCAAGCTCTAATCAAGCTTGCTCATGGGATGACTCTGGTAATCTACTTCTAATTCATTATGCAATTACTAATCATGTATGTTCTGGTTCACAACTCATTTGAGTACTTCTAATCTATAGGACCCTATAGGTTAGAGTTGTAGTATAGGTGTAAGCGTGGTGCTTAGACCTAGATTACTTGTGGATATCCCCTGACTAGCTGGATTGTGTGGTAGGCCGCGTAGGTGACAGTTACGTTGGTCCCCTGTAGTCCACCTCCCGTTAGCAGGACGAGTAGGGTTTATCGGCCTATGGATAAGCATCCTTTGTGGTGTACTCTTATCACGTGGTTCGTCCCAGACATAGATATACCCCTTTGAAGTAGAGAAACCATAGTTATCCTCTCTATTCTGCTACCATCGCCCATATACTAGAATTGCTCTATTCTCTATTCCCATATTATCACTCACTGTTATCTTACCTTTAATATTGTTCTTATTCGATTCTACCTACACTTATTTACTTATCTTGGTTAAGTTAGAGCGTAGATCAGTTCTCCCGTTTCCCTGTGGATACGATAAAACCTTTAACCGGGTAAAAGCTTCAACGGTATCCGTGCGCTTGCGGATTATCTGTGTGCGTATAAATACCATAGTACACTCTAGTGCCATGCTGGGGATGACAACCTAGTATTCAAGTGGTGTTAGCAAGTGTCAACACTGCCCTCGGGTATTTTGAGATGTGCCCATAGGGCCACCAGCCCCTATCGAATGGGGCTCGGACATCCACTTGGATTTACGCGCTTGCAGCTCTCAGGGAATGTCGATACTCGCCCATCGAGGGTAGTACGGCGCTACTCACCCCTCCTCCGAGCGGAAGGATGAATTAGGGACGTAACTACAAGACGAGAAAGAACCTGATCGACCCTTGTGGGGAAAGGGCTCGGGGGCTTCCTCGCATAATGGGAACAGGCACTACGTGTAAAGAACTCGCAACCTACCCCTCGAATACTCCCGACTATAATATTCAGGGGTAAAAGCCTTTGAAGGAATGACACCATCCCTCCAAAAGGCTTGGGGGCTACACCCGGCGGGTGCGCTCACGCGCACCCCCCGAAGCAAAAAAGAAACTTCAAAATAACGAAAATTGCCCCTTAAAGAAGAACCTCTGAAGGAGTGTCTTCACCCCTCCAGAGGCTCGGGGGCTACTGTTGGGTACCATGAAAAGGGATACCCAAATTCAAGAGATAAAAAACACAAAAAAGGGGAACAAAGCAGAACACCCAATGATCGCTAGGGCTCGGGCACGGGTTCCAACTCGCTCGACCCCTTGGCCTCGGACGCAAGTTCCGCCTCGCCCGACCCCTCTTGGGCTTGGGCACCAACGCCGCCTCGCCTGAGCCCCCATCTCAGAGCCAGGCTTCCAACGCACGGCGCCCGTACCTACGACATGACGGACGCAGTAGCCCCCATACCACTATTGACGGTTCTTAAGTATCAATTTTAATTATCAAATAAACAAGAGAAAGGACCAATATGCAACCAACACCTAGAATTAGGGTTTGATCTGACAGAATTCCACGAGTTTTGTTGTTTATCTATTTCTGCAGGGGGTTATCAGGAAATAAGGAAGAAAGGCCCACATGTCGGGATTACATTGAGATATCAACGCACCGCACGATTTTCTACCATCTAGAGGACTCCAGAAGCCACGGGAAGAAACAGAGGCCGAAAGGGGCCAGGCCCAGGGCGCCCGCCCTGGTGACCTAGGCGCCCGCCCCCTACTGGATTGCATTTAGGACTCTCTTCACACGGGATGTTCCACCGACCTATTAGATCAAGGAAAACATAGTACCACCTTGCCCACCGACCCAAAAACGCATAGAGGAGGAGGACTATATAAGGAGACCCCCCTGGCCCCTGGAGAAGACATGAAGAAATTATCATAGAGATTGAGGGGTGCCCTCAAAGGAAAACCTCTTCTCTAATTAATATTTCTTTTTAGGCTTAGCAACCAATGTAAAGTAGAAATAGATCTTCTAGTTTCTACTAGACTGAGAGAGATAGAGTGGAGGTGTAGATTGGAGGAAGCCTGGCCTGTCGGTGTCTACTCCAAGCTTGTCCCTGCGGGATCAAGTTCTCCTAACCCGAAGCTTGCTCCTAAGATTCTTCAGTATTTCGACTTCTAAATTCTAGTAAGTTCTTGTTTTATTGTTCTTCTGGTTTATGAGTTTACTTTAATCTCTTCGCATAGAGTTTAGAGTAATCATTGTTGGCGTAAACGTGGTATTTAGGCTGGGGTACTCATAGATATTCCCTAACTAGCTGGACCGTGGTAGTAGTGAGGAACGTGACAATTCTGAGTTACCTTTGCAGACCATATCTCGTTAGCGGGAAGGATAGGGTTTATAGGTGTGGGTTGAACATCCTTTGTGGTGTCTAGATTCTGTTAGCCTCCCCAATAGAATAGTAGATCATCCTTACCAAGGTTAGAAGGAGACTACGGTTGCAGTCTTCTCTATTTATCACTCACATCGAAAGACATTCTCTGTGCCTAAAGGGTTAGTAGTAATAGACCGGTTAGTCAGATGCACTCTTTCTCCTAGTGGTAAAAAAAGAAATACGATACTCTGGATAATTTCCCGGGTGAAGTGCTCACCAATATCCGTGCGCTTGCGGATCAATTCCTTATTGCGTTCCCAAATATCAACAAGCATTTCTGGCGCCGTTGTCAGGGAGAAAGACGGTTGCTGAGATAACCTTGAGTCTTACTACTAGCTTGTATCTATACTTTTATCTTTTCTTATCTTTTATATTCTTTATTTATTTTCTTTACTCTTACCTTATGGAAAACCAAAATTCTAAATCGATCCATGAGTCTGCAATCCCTTCAGTAACTGACCTTTTACCATGGGAATCATCACAGCCTATCCAAACATCCCAGTATAAGTTAAGTTCTAGGTTGATTGCCATGATTCAAAACCGATCTTTTTCGAGAAAGGAAGACGAAAACCCATACCTTCATATTAGAGATTTTGAGCAAACATGTGATTGTCTTCGCATTTGAAGGCATTTCTGATAAAACTTTACGTTGGAAGCTTTTTCCTTTTTTTTTAAGGGGAGAAGCTAGACAATGGTACAGTCAGAAGGTAAGTCAACAACAAGTTGAATGGGGAGTTTTACGAGCCAACTTTTGTCTAGATTTCTATTCCCTTGACCGTATAGCCGACCATAGACTCGAAGTCCTATCTTTTAAACAAAAAGATAATGAAACTTTGTGAAAATCCTAGAAACGTTTTTCTGATCTTTTAGAATCTGGTCCAAACCTTAATCTTGAAGACCCTGTTCTTTTATTCCACTTTTTTCGAGGTCTTCAGAAAAATCACAAACAAATGCTACACACAATGTCTTGAGGTTCTTTCTTTCGGATCCCTACTGATGAAGCAAGAGTGATCCTAGATAGAATCCTAGAAGCTGAAATGGATAACACCCTTCATGATGAAACCTACGAAGTCGAAGTAGACACTCTGCCAAATTCTTTATCTACTTTAGCTATCCCAAGTTCTGAGCCACAAGAGGAAGAAATTCCACCACCGGACTTCAAGCTGGATATAGAATCTGATCTTTTTGCCAATTTTGGAAATATTTCAAACTACCATTCTATTGACAAACCCCAAAACGGCCAGTTTAGCATTTATTTGCCAAGTGAATATCAATTGAGAGAGCTTGTCTCAGTAATGAGTAGCGAATGGTTGGAGGAATCAGAGCTTTCCTCTGATGTGATCCGTTTGGACACACCCTCTATAACTATACGCTGTGCTTATAATTGTGATCGATTTAATGCTCTTTATAATCCAGTTGTGGGGATCAACATCATGTCTGAATCTTTTGCACTTAAACTATTTAAAAATCTTGTCTTAACCCCCACAACAAAGGTCATAAAGGAATCTTCAGGACGATTAGTCCCCAGTCTTGGAATTATTAATGTCCTACCTCTTACGGTAGAAGGCTCCATGGTTCATTTAAACTTCTATATCTTTGATACATGGGACTTTGACCTGTTGATAGGACAACCTTTTAGAAGACTCCTTTATGAAGGTCATACTGGAAAGCTACACATTTCTTTTGGAAAAACCATTAAATTCCCAATAACAATTTCACACTCCTTAAACAATAAGGCCTAGTCATATCTTTTGCCTGATCCTATGGAGGAGGTAAAGGCTGCATCTCTAGAGCTTTTAGAAGAATCAGACTTAGAAGATGAAACTCCTTTCTTCACTGAAGAAGAAACCGAACCTTCTGAACCTGAACCCTTAGATGAGTTTGCAGAAACACCTAGACCCCCCATAGAGCTTAAAACTTTACCACCCGGTCTTACCTATGCTTTCCTAAACAATAATCCAGAGTTTCATGTGATCATTAGCGATAAACTCACTCAGGATCAAACTCTGCGATTAATGACCATTCTTGAGAAACATCACTCAGTTTTTGGCTACTCACTCCAAGATCTTACAGAAATCAGTCCTATGATTTGTACCCATCGTATTCCAACAGATCCTTCTGTCTCACCTTCTCGAGAACCCCAACGTCGACTTAATAACTCTATGAGAGAGGTTGTTAAAAAGGAAGTTATAAAGTTGCTGCATGCAGGGATTATATATCCTATGCCGCACAGTGAGTGGGTAAGCCCAGTACAAGTTGTGCCTAAAAAGGGAGGCAAGGCTGTTATTATGAATGAAAAGAACGAGCTAATTCCGCAACGCACCGTCACAGGATGGCGGATGTGCATAGACTATAGAAAACTAAACAAAGCCACGAGAAAGGATCACTTTCCTTTACTTTCATAGATGAGATGCTAGAGCGGTTAGCGAACCATTCGTTCTTTTGTTTCTTAGATGGATATTCAGGGTATCATCAGATCCCGATCCATCCCGATGATCAAAGCAAAACCACTTTTACATGCCCATATGGAACTTATGCTTACCATAGAATGTCTTTTGGGTTATGTAATGCACCAGCTTCTTTTCAAAGATGCATGATGTCTATATTTTCTGATATGATTGAAGAGATTATGGAAGTTTTCATGGATGATTTCTCTGTTTATGGAAAAACATTTGATAGTTGTCTTGAAAACTTAGACAAGGTTTTGCAAAGATGTGAAGAAAAGAACTTAGTCCTTAATTGGGAAAAATGTCATTTTATGGTTAGAGAAGGAATAGTGCTGGGACACTTAGTGTCTGAAAGAGGTATTGAGGTAGACAAAGCTAAAATTGAAGTAATTGAACAACTACCTCCACCTGTGAATATAAAAGGAATTCGAAGCTTTCTTGGCCATGCTGGTTTTTATCGTAGATTCATAAAAGATTTTTCATTTATTGCTAGACCACTTACTCTTTTGCTAGCCAAGGATGCTCCTTTCGAATTTGATGATGCATGTCTAACATCTTTCAATTTATTAAAGAAAGCACTCATCTCTGCACCAATCATTCAACCCCCTGATTGGTCGTTACCTTTTGAAATTATGTGTGATGCTAGTGATTATGCTGTAGGGGCAGTTTTAGGACAAACTAAAAATAAGAAGCATCATGCAATTGCTTATGCCAGTAAAACTTTGACAGGAGCTCAACTTAATTATGCGACCACTGAAAAAGAGCTTCTGGCTGTTGTCTTTGCCATTGATAAATTTAGATATTATTTAATTGGAGCTAAAATAATTGTTTACACTGATCATGCTGCACTAAAATATTTGCTCACTAAAAAAGATGCTAAACCTTGCCTCATTAGATGGATCTTATTACTCCAAGAATTTGACTTAGAAATAAAAAATAAAAAGGGAGTAGAAAATTCTGTTGCTGATCACTTGTCTAGAATGTATTTTAAGAGTCCACAGGAAACCCCCATCAATGATTCACTCCGGGACGACATGCTCTACAGGATTAACAGGTCTGACCCCTGGTATGCAGATATTGTTAATTTTATGGTTATAGGGTATGTACCACCAGGAGCAAACAAGAAGAAGCTTATTCAAGAAAGTCGTTCACATATATGGGATGAGCCATACCTCTTCCGAGTATGCTCTGATGGCTTACTTAGGAGATGTGTGACCACTGAGGAAGGATGGAAGATCATCGATAGATGTCAATCATCACCATATGGAGGTCACTATGGAGCATTCCGGACACATTCAAAGATCTGGCAGTGTGGATTCTACTGGCCTACAATGTATGAAGATAAGAAGCAATATATCAGAAGATGTGGGCCATGTCAAAGGCACGGAAACATAAATACAAGGGATGCAATGCCACTCACCAACAACCTTCAGATTGAGCTCTTTGATGTCTAGGGAATAGACTACATGGGTCCATTTCCTCCATCAAAGAAACTCCAAGCTTGTACCTGCGGGATCAAGTTCTCCTAACCCGAAGCTTGCTCCTAGGATTCTTCAGTAATTCGACTTCTAAATTCTAGTAAGTTCTTGTTTTATTGTTCTTATGGTTTATGAGTTTACTTTAATCTCTTCGCGTAGAGTTTAGAGTAATCATTGCTAGCGTAAACGTGGTGTTTAGGCTGGGGTACTCATAGATATTCCCTGACTAGCTGGACCGTGGTAGTAGTGAGCAACGTGACAATTCCGAGCTACCTTTGTAGATCACATCTCGTTAGCAGGAAGGATAGGGTTTATAGGTGCGGGTCGAACATCCTTTGTGTTGTCTAGATTCCGTTAGCATCCCCATTAGAACAGTAGATCATCCTTACCAAGGTTAGAAGGAGACTACGGTTGCAGTCTTCTCTATTTATCACTCACATCAAAAGACATTCTTTGTGCCTAAAGGTTAGTAGTAATAGACCGGTTAGTCAGATGCACTCTTTCTCCTAGTGGTAAAAAAATAAATACGATACTCTAGATAATTTCCTGGGTGAAGTGCTCACCGATATCCGTGCGCTTGCGGATCAATTCCTTATTGCGTTCCCAAATATCAACAAGCATTTCTGGTGCCGTTGCCGGGGAGAAAGACGGTTGCTGAGATAACCTGAGTCTTGCTACTAGCTTGTATCTATACTTTTATCTTTTCTTATCTTTTATATCCTTTATTTATTTTTCTTTACTCTTACCTTATGGAAAACCAAAATTCTAAATCGATCCATGAGTCTGCAATCCCTTTAGCAACTGACCTTTTACCATGGGAATCATCACAGCCTATCCAAACATCCCAGTATAAGTTAAGTTCTAGGTTGATTGCCATGATTCAAAACCTATCTTTTTCGGGAAAGGAAGACGAAAACCCTTACCTTCATATTAGAGATTTTGAGCAAACATGTGATTGTCTTCGCATTGAAGGCATTTCTGATAAGACTTTACGTTGGAAGCTTTTTCCTTTTTCTCTAAGGGGAGAAGCTAGACAATGGTACAGTCAGAAGGTAAGTCAACAACAAGGTGAATGGGGAGTTTTACGAGCCAACTTTTGTCTAGATTTCTATTCCCTTGACCGTATAGCCGACCTTAGACTCGAAGTCCTATCTTTTAAACAAAAAGATAATGAAACTTTGGGGAAATCCTGGAAACGTTTTTCTGATCTTTTAGAATCTGGTCCAAACCTTAATCTTGAAGACCCTGTTGTTTTATTTCACTTTTTTCGAGGTCTTCATAAAAATCACAAACAAATGCTTCACACAATGTCTAGAGGTTCTTTCTTTCGCATCCCTGCTGATGAAGCTAGAGTGATCCTAGATAGAATCCTAGAAGCTGAGATGGATAATACCCTTCATGATGAAACCTACGAAGTCGAAGTGGACACTCTGCCAAATTCTTCATCTACTTTAGCTATCCCAAGTTCTGAGCCACAAGAGGAAGAAATTCCACTACCGGACTTCATGCAGGATATAGAATCCGATCTTTTTGCCGATTTTGGAAATATTTCAAACTACCATTCTATTGACAAACCCCAAAACGGCCAGTTTAGCATTTATTTACCAAGTGAATATCAATTGAGAGAGCTTATCTCAGTAATGAGTAGCGAATGGTTGGAGGAATCAGAGCTTTCCTCTGATGTGATCCGTTTGGACACACCCTCTATAACTATACGCTGTGCTTATAATTCTGATCGATTTAATGCTCTTTATAATCCTGTTGTGGGGATCAACATTATGTCTGAATCTTTTGCACTTAAACTATTTAAAAATCTTATCTTAACCCCCACAACAAAGATCATAAAGGAATCTTCGAGACGATTAGTCCCCAGTCTTGGAATTATTAATGTCCTACCTCTTACGGTAGAAGGCTCCATGGTTCATTTGAACTTCTATATCTTTGATGCATGGGACTTCGACCTGTTGATAGGACAACCTTTTAGAAGACTCCTTTATGAAGGTCATACTGGAAAGCTACACATTTCTTTTGGAAAAACTTTTAAATTCCCAATAATAATTTCACACTCCTTAAAGAATAAGGCCGAGTCATATCTTTTGCCTGATCCTATGGAGGAAGTAAAGGCTGCATCTCTAGAGCTTTTAGATGAACCAGACTTAGAAGACGAAACTCCTTTCTTCACAGAAGAAGAAGACGAACTTTCTGAGCCTGAACCCTTAGATGAGTTTGCAGAAACACCTAGACCCCCCATAGAACTTAAAACTTTACCACCCGGTCTTACCTATGCTTTCCTAAACAATAATCCAGAGTTCCCTGTGATCATTAGTGATAAACTCACTCAGGATCAAACTCTGCGATTAATGACCATTCTTGAGAAACATCACTCAGTTTTTGGCTACTCACTTCAAGATCTTACAGGTACCAGTCCTATGATTTGTACCCATCGTATTCCAACAGATCCTTCTGTTACACCCTCTCGAGAACCCCAACGTAGACTTAATAACACTATGAGAGAGGTAGTTAAAAAGGAAGTTATAAAGTTGCTGCATGCAGGGATTATATGTCCTGTGCCGCACAGTGAGTGGGTGAGCCCAGTACATGTTGTGCCTAAAAAGGGAGGCATGAAAGTTATTATGAATGAAAAGAACGAGCTAATTCCGCAACGCACCGTCACAGGATGGCGGATGTGCATAGAATATAGAAAACTAAACAAAGCCACGAGAAAGGATCACTTTCCTTTACCTTTTATAGATGAGATGCTAGAGCGGTTAGCAAACCATTTATTCTTCTGTTTCTTAGATGGATATTCGGGGTATCATCAAATCCCGATCCATCCCGATGATCAAAGCAAAACCACTTTTACATGCCCTTATGGAACTTATGCTTACCGTAGAATGTCTTTTGGGTTATGTAATGCACCAGCTTCTTTTCAAAGATGCATGATGTCTATATTTTCTGATATGATTGAAGAGATTATGGAAGTTTTCATGGATGATTTCTCTGTTTATGGAAAAACTTTTGATAGTTGTCTTGAAAACTTAGACAAGGTTTTGCAAAGATGTGAAGAAAAGCACTTAGTGCTTAATTGGGAAAAATGTCATTTTATGGTTAGAGAAGGAATAGTGCTGGGACACTTAGTGTCTGAAAGAGGTATTGAGGTAGACAAAGCTAAAATTGAAGTAATTGAACAACTACCTCCACCTGTGAATATAAAAGGAATTCGAAGCTTTCTTGGCCATGCTGGTTTTTATCGTAGATTCATAAAAGATTTTTCATTTATTGCTAGACCACTTACTCTTTTGCTAGCCAAGGATGCTCCTTTCGAATTTAATGATGCATGTCTATCATCTTTCAATTTATTAAAGAAAGCACTCATCTCTGCACCAATCATTCAACCCCCTGATTGGTCGTTGCCTTTTGAAATTATGTGTGATGCTAGTGATTATGCTGTAGGGGCAGTTTTAGGACAAACTAAAAATAAGAAGCATCATGCAATTGCTTATGCCAGTAAAACTTTGACAGGAGCTCAACTTAATTATGCGACCACTGAAAAAGAGCTTCTGGCTGTTGTCTTTGCCATTGATAAATTTAGATATTATTTAATTGGAGCTAAAATAATTGTTTACACTGATCATGCTGCACTAAAATATTTGCTCACTAAAAAAGATGCTAAACCTCGCCTGATTAGATGGATCTTATTACTCCAAGAATTTGACATGGAAATAAAAGATAAAAAGGGAGTAGAAAATTCTATTGCTGATCACCTGTCTAGAATGTATTTTAAGAGTCCACAGAAAACCCCAATCAATGATTCACTCCGGGACGACATGCTCTACGGGATTAACAGGTCTGACCCCTGGTATGCAGATATTGTTAATTTTATGGTTTCAGGGTATGTACCACCAGGAGCAAACAAGAAGAAGCTTATTCAAGAAAGTCGTTCACATATATGGGACGAGCCATACCTCTTCCGAGTATGCTCTGATGGCTTACTCAGGAGATGTGTGACCACTGAGGAAGGATGGAAGATCATCGACAGATGTCATTCATCACCATATGGAGGTCATTATGGAGCATTCCGTACACATTCAAAGATCTGGCAGTGTGGATTCTATTGGCCTACAATGTATGAAGACACGAAGCAATATATCAGAAGATGTGGGCCATGTCAAAGGCACGGAAACATAAATACAAGGGATGCAATGCCACTCACCAACAACCTTCAGATTGAGCTCTTTGATGTCTGGGGAATAGACTACATGGGTCCATTTCCTCCATCAAAGAAGTGTGAGTACATCTTGGTGGTAGTTGACTATGTCTCCAAGTGGGTAGAGGCATTACCTTGCAAGCATGCCGACAATGTCAGTTCAAAGAGGATGTTCGAAGAAATTATATTTCCAAGATTTTGAGTTCCCAGAGTAGTGATAAGTGATGGAGGAGCACACTTCATCGACAAACGCTTCAAGCAATATCTATCAAGACATGGAATCCGTCACAACGTCGCTACCCCCTATCATCCTCAGACTAGTGGCCAAGCAGAGACTTCCAACAAACAAAACAAGAATATTCTTCAGAAGACAGTAAATGAAATGGGAACGGCATGGAAAGACAAGTTACCCGATGCACTCTGGGCATACCGGACAGCATACAAGACCCCAATTGGGATGTCTCCATACCAATTGGTGTACGGGAAGACTTGCCATCTACCTGTTGAACTAGAGTTCAAAGCACACTGGGCCATAAAGAGATGGAATATGGACCTAGATGTTGCTGGAGATTATAGAAGAATACAACTATCAGAATTGGAAGAATGGCGAGAGAAGGCATATCACAATTCAAAGATCTACAAAGAAAGAGTCAAAAGATGGCATGACAAGAGAATCAAGAAGAAGGAGTTCACACCCGGAGATAAGGTATTACTTTTTAATTCCAGGGTGAAGCTTTTCGGGCATGGAAAACTCCGGAGCAAATGGGAAGGACCATTCAAGGTAATCAATTCATCATAGCGAAGGTACGTTATTCAAGGTAAATGGTCAACGTCTTAAATTATTTTTAGAGCCCAATGAGAAATTTGAAGAAATAGACGTAGTCCATTTTTACCTTCCCATAGAGAATTAAAGCCCAACACTTTTGGTCTGGGGGTTTTGGGTCATATATATATTTTTCTAAATAATTCCGTATCTAGAAACACGCTCAAAGAAGTGGGCCCAAAGAGGGGCCAGAGAGAGGGCGGGCGCCCAGGTCAAGTGGGCGGGCGCCCAGCCCCTGTTCCCTCTCGGTCTCGACTTTCTCTGTTATGGAAAATACACTTAGGGTAATCCGAATAATCCCTCGGATGGAATGTTTCGCACGCACATCGATGGGAGCAACCCGAACAACCCATAGAGGCATCCTTTTGACCCCTATATAAACAGACCCCTGACCTCAGTTTTCAAACACCAAGCCACCAAGTTTTCTCTCCTTTAATTAGAGCTTAATTAGCTCTACTTCAATTAAAATTTTATTAGTTCCTTGCTACTCCAATGGCCAACAAGTACCACGACGATTGGGAAGTCGTCCCCTTCAACCTCAACATGGAGCCAGTGGAAGACCCCGATGCCCGTGCTCTCGTCCCGGCCAACACAGAGCGTCAGCTAGAAGCCATGCCATTACGCCAACGCAGCTCCGCCCAATCTTACCATGCTCAACCAGTTCTCACCGCACCGCCACAACCCCTACTCCTCAAAGGACCATCATCCAAGACGAAGACCACTATCAAGGTGCCAATCGGCACAAGGATCCTTCCACCTAGACCCAATGAGAGGGTCGTTGGAGTCAAGACCAACCGAAGCGGCGAGATCAGCAGCGTACGCTACACTTCAGAGGAGGAAAGGCCTTACTTTGAAGGGATTAGAGCAGCCAAAGTCCGTTTCATCCCTCCAAAGGCAGCCCCGAAGCACGCTCTCAATGCCTTTGAGACACCTCCTAAGCGTCGCAAGACTATAATGTATATTGATGAGGAAGTTCGCAGACTAGATAGAATTATCATAGACCTCCAGTCCTCGATTAATTCCCTCACTAGGCAGCTCTCTAACCACAACACCATTATACTAGGCCTTAGGCAGGATCTTGCCAGTGCCAACAAGAAGATTAAGGAATTAGAGCGCCGCTAAGTTATCTAGATTAGACCTGGAGGCAATGCATCTTAGTCATCTATCTTTAAATTCGGTTTAAGTTTGCTAATATCAGTTTATTATCAGTTTGCTACTAGTCTTTTGTAATAAATGCCTCAAGATCAATAAAGAGTATTACTATTATTATTATTATGTCTTGTGTGTCTCTACTTTATTTTTTTGTGCAAGAAACCAGAAAACAAGTATGGGGGAGATCCCTCAACATGCCAAACACACTCCAACTACACCACTCCACGATTCAGGTACACACTCTGCACACTTTACTTTACACATATATATATTTTGGATTATGCAGATTATTGTTTCCGATATGATAAAATAAAAAGATTAAAATATTTCTAATCATGATTAATCTCAATCTATGATATTTCCTGAAAACTTGCAATTATTATAAAATCATTTTAAAACCCTGTGTTACTTAAGTCAATATGGAATATGTGATGGTAGAGTATGAGTTTCTTATTCTTGATATCATTGTTGCTTGGAGAATTTATTTCAAAATATTCAAATTTCTAGCTACCATCCTCAATGTTTTATTTGCCTGATAAAACTGAAATATTGATTATAAAAGCTATTTGCTCTGTATTGAGTTTGTTCAAAATGAGTTAGACCCTTGTTGAGAGATTTATCATGCTCCCAAGATCAAGACACTATTTCAGTAAGATTCACTCTTCCGAAGTATTATTGCATTAGAGGCATGGGCTATGCAAAAATAGAGATATTTTGAGGAAATAAAAAGGAGCAAGTGCTCGACAACCTCGCAGAAAAAATGGACAAGTGTCCGGCAGTAGAATTAGGGGTACCTCGGTATCCACTTAAAAAAAAAGAAGAAAAAGAGAAAAAAAATGATAGCCCATGGTCCCTCTAATAAGCAATATGCCAGTAAGAGTTGACAAAGTTTTTAATTTCCAAAGTCTTTGATCTAAGAGTATGACATTCCCCTCCTCGGATCCCGTTTTGATCAGGCAATAAATGCAAAGTAAGAATGCTTGAGAATTTTTGCAAAAAAATAAAACAACCTCAGTGAGATATATATAAAAGATAATGAGTGATCTGAGAGAACCTATGAGGATCAAAAGGTATGGTAACTTTCTTTCAAAAATATACAAAAACTCCAAGTGACAGGATTGAGAATAAAGGATCTTTACTCTTAACCATAAACATCCGTGACTATGGTACACAGTGGAATTTTAACACCCTGCAATTATATAAAGAGAATGTTTTAAATGTTTACCCCAGATATTGTTCTTAACCATCCTTTTCTCGAGGATGAGTAAAAGCCTAAGTATGGGGGTATTTGTTGACGGTTCTTAAGTATCAATTTTAATTATCAAATAAACATGAGAAAGGACCAATATGCAACCATCACCTAGAATTAGGGTTTGATCTGACAGAATTCCACGAGTTTTGTTGTTTATCTGTTTCTGCAGGGGGTTATCAGGAAATAAGGAAGAAAGGCCCACATGTCGGGATTACATAGAGATATCAACGCACCGCGTAATTTTACATCATCTAGAAGACTCCAGAAGCCACGAGACCGAAGCGGAGGCGAAACTGGGCCAGGCCCAGGGCGCCCGCCCTGGTAGCCTGGGCGCCCCCCCCCTGTTGGAGCCAAATCAGGACTCTTTCGCTCAGGATATTCCACCGACCTATTGGATCAAGAAAAACATAGTACCACCTCGTCTATCGACCCAAAAACGCATAGAAGGGGAGGACTATATAGGCAAGGCCCCCTGGCCCCTGGAGAAGACATGAAGAAATTATCATAGAGATTGAGGGGTGCCCTCAAAGGAAAACCTCTTCTCTAATTAACATTTCTTTTTAGGCTTAGCAATCAATATAAGGTAGAAATAGAACTTCTAGTTTCTACTAGATTGAGAGAGATAGAGTGGAGGTGTTGATTGGAGGAAGCCCGGCCTGTCGGTGTCTACTCCAAGCTTGTACCTGCGGGATCAAGTTCTCCTAACCCGAAGCTTGCTCCTAGGATTCTTCAGTAATTCGACTTCTAAATTCTAGTAAGTTCTTGTTTTATTGTTCTTATGGTTTATGAGTTTACTTTAATCTCTTCGCGTAGAGTTTAGAGTAATCATTGCTAGCGTAAACGTGGTGTTTAGGCTGGGGTACTCATAGATATTCCCTGACTAGCTGGACCGTGGTAGTAGTGAGGAATGTGACAATTCCGAGCTACCTTTGTAGATCACATCTCGTTAGCAGGAAGGATAGGGTTTATAGGTGCGGGTTGAACATCCTTTGTGTTGTCTAGATTCCGTTAGCCTCCCCATTAGAACAGTAGATCATCCTTACCAAGGTTAGAAGGAGACTACGGTTGCAGTCTTCTCTATTTATCACTCACATCGAAAGAAATTCTTTGTGCCTAAAGGTTATTAGTAATAGACCGGTTAGTCAGATGCACTCTTTCTCCTAGTGGTAAAAAAATAAATACGATACTCTGGATAATTTCCCGGGTGAAGTGCTCACCGATATCCGTGCGCTTGCGGATCAATTCCTTATCGTTCCCAAATATCAACACTTACAAGATCAAAGCCTAACTCGGTCTGGATTTCAATCTACAAGGCTCCCAACAACCCTACCTCGAAACTGTGTCATTCAAGACTTAGCCAAATTCGGCTAAGTGTGAAATCAGCCCTAAATTTTGGCTTGTGGGCAGAATTTGAATGGGTTCAAAGCATTTTCATGAAAAGTCATCAACATAACTTTTGTAGCTTATGAAATTTACTACAACTTTGTTTCAGGTGTCATTTACATGCAAGGTTTCTAACACCAGTTTCATAAAACATCTTTGAAAAGAGGTCTAGGGGGTCAATTAGGTCAATCTAGGGTTCACCATGACTTAGGGGCATTTTTGGCCAAAACCTTCAACATGAACTTTGTTCCAAATGATGTTCTAAACATGATTAAAGTATTTTGGAAGACAATGTACACTTGTAAGCATTAGTCACCCACTACAATCAACCATAGCAAGTCTTATAGCAATTTAAGCACATAGTATATGTAGCAAATGGCATCTGATCATGGTATGATGCTCATGAGTGATCATGATGATGCTTATGTTGATGCAATGCTCATGGTTAACATGCAAGCTAACACTAGGAGTGTTACAATTTCTTAGCCTATGGTGCATTAGGCGCAAACCATGCACCTATCTTGCACTGAAACTAACACTCTCTCCAAACAGACTGATGCAAGATTCCATATGACACGCGTCATCTAGGAGTTCCATCGGGTGAGTCCAAATTGATTTCCGAGCATATGGTATGTTCCATGCAAACCATGTACCTATCTTGCATCAAGATTAGCACTATCTCCAAATAGACCAAATTGAGCTTCCATTTGAGGCCCTTCACCTAGGAGTACCATTGGGTGTGTCCAAAATGGTTTCTTAGCCTATGGTGCATTAGGCGCAAACCGTGCACCTATCTTGCACCAAAACTAACACTATCTCCAAATTGACCGAAGCGGGATTCCATATGACACACGTCATCTATGAGTTCCATCGAGTGCATCCAAATTGATTTTCAAGCATATGCTCTAAAGTCAATTTGATCGTACCCAATGGAACTCTTAGATGATGTGTGTCATATGGAGTCTTGCTTTGATCTATTTGGAGATAGTGTTAGTTTCGGTGCAAGATAGCTGCACGGTTTGCGCCTAATGCACCATAGGCTAAGAAACCACTTTGGACACACCCAGTGGTACTCCTAGGTACTCCTAGGTGACACACATCATCTAGGAGTTCCATCGGTTGCGTCCAAATTGATTTCTAAGCATATGGTACGTTCTACGCAAACCGTGCATCCTATCTTGGATCAAGAATAGCACGATCTCCAAACAGACCAAAGCAAGCTTCCACTTGAGCCCCTTTACCTAGGAGTACCATCAGGTGTGTCCAAAGTGGTTTCTTCACCCGTGGTGCACTAGGCACAAACCGTGCAGCTATCTTGCACCGAAACTAACACTCTCCAAACAGACCGAAGCGAGATTCTATATGACACACGTCATCTAGGAGTTCCATCGGGTGAGTCCAAATTGATGTATGAGCATATGGTATGTTCCATGTAAACCATGCACCTATCTTGCATCAAAATTAGCACTATCTCCAAACAGACCAAACTGAGCTTCCGTTTGAGCCCCTTCACCTAGGAGTACCATTGGGTGTGTCTAAAATGGTTTCTTGGCTTAGGGTGCATTAGGTGCAAACCGTGCACCTGTCTTGCACCGAAACTAACATTATCTCAAAATGGACCGAAGCAAGATTCCATATGACATACATCATCTAGGAGTTCCATTGGGTGCGTCCAAATTGATTTCTGAGCATATGGTACATTCCATACAAACTGTGCACCTATCATGCATCAAGATTAGCACTATCTATGAACAGACCAAACCGAGCTTCCACTTGAGCCCTTTAACCTATGAGTACCATCGGGTGCATCCAAAATGGTTTCTTAGCCTATGGTGCATTAGGCACAAACCGTGCACCTATCTTGCATCAAAACTAACACTATCTCCAAATAGCCCGAAGCAAGATTCCATATGACACATGTCATCTAGGAGTTCCATTATGTGCGTCCAAATTGATTTTTGAGCATATGGTACGGTCCACGCAAACTGCGCATCCTATCTTAGATCAAGATTGGCACGATATGTAAATAGACCAAACAGAGCTTCCACTTGAGCCCTTTAACCTAGGAGTACCATTGGGTGCGACCAAAATGGTTTCTTAGCCTATGGTGCATTAGGCACAAACCGTGCACATATCTTGCATCGAAACAAACACTATCCCCAAATAGACCAAAGCAAGATTTCATATGACACACAACATCTAGGAGTTCCATCAGGTGTGTCCAAATTGGTTTATGAGCATATGGTATGTTCCATGCATACCGAGCATCCTATCTTGGATCAAGATTAGCACGATTTCCAAAATAGACCAAACTAAGCTTCCACTTGAGCCTCTTTACCTAGGAGTACCATCAGGTGTGTCCAAAGTGGTTTCGTCACCTATGGTGTATAAGGCACAAATCGTGCACCTATCTTGCATTGAAACTAACACTCAGTCCAAATAGACCGTTGCGAGATTCTATATGACACACGTCATCTAGGAGTTCCATCGGGTGAGCCCAAATTGATTTCCAAGCATATGGTATCTTCCATGGAAACCATGCACCTATCTTGTATCAATATTAGCACTATCTCCAAACAGACCAAACTGAGCTTCCATTTGAGCCCCTTCACCTAAGAGTACCATTAGGTGTGTCTAAAATGGTTTCTTAGCCTATGGTGCATTAGGCGTAAACCATGCACCTATCTTGCACTAAACTAACACTATCTCCAAATGGATCGGAGCGAGATTACATATGACACACGTCATCTAGAAGTTCCATCGGGTGCGTATAAATCAGTTTCTAAGCAAACGGTATATTCCACGCAAACTGTGCACCTATCTTGCATCAAGATTAGCACTATCTCAAACTGACCAAACTGAGCTTTCACTTGAGCCCTTTAACCTAGGAGTACCATCAGGTGCGTCCAAAATGGTTTCTTAGCCTATGGTGTATTAGGCGCAAACCGTGCACCTATCTTGCACCGGAACTAGAACTATCTCCAAATGGACCGAAGCAAGATTTCATATGACACACGTCATCTAGGAGTTCCATGAGGTGCATCCAAATTGATTTTCGAGCATATGGTACGTTCCATGCAAACCGTGCACCTATCTTGCATCAAGATTAGCACTATCTCCAAACAGACTGGACCGAGCTTACACTTGAGCCCCTTTACCTAGGAGTATCATCGGGTGTGTCCAAAATGGTTTCTTAGCCTATGGTGCATTAGGCGCAAACCGTGCACCTATCTTGCATTGAAACTAACACAATCCCCAAACAGAGCGTAGCCAGATTTCATATGTCACGCATCATCTAGGAGTTCCATCGGGTGCGTCCAAATTGATTTTCGAGCATATGGTACGTTCCCTGCAAACTGTGCATCCTTTCTTGGATCAAGATTAGCACTATATCTAAATAGACCGAACTGAGCTTCCACTTGAGCCTCTTCACCATGGAGTACTAACAGGTGCGTCCAAAATGGTTTCTTAGACTATAGTGCATTAGGCGCAAATAGGGTACCTATCGTACACTAAAACTAACACTATATCCAAACAGACCAAAGCGATATTCCATATGACACATGTCATCTATGATATTCCATATGACACATGTCATCTAGGAGTTCCATCGGGTGCGTCCAAATTGATTTCGGAGCATATGAAACATTCCATGCAAACCGTGCACCTATCTTGCATCATGTATAACACTATCTCTAAACAGACCGAACCAAGCTTCCACTTGAACCTCTTCACCTTAGAGTACCAATAGATGCATCCAAAATGGTTTCTTAGCCAATGGTGCATTAGGCACAAACCGTGCACCTATCTTGCACCAAAACTAACACTATCTCCAAAATGACCGAAGCGAGATTTCATATGACACACGTCATCTAGGAGTTCCATCGGGTGTGTCCAAAATGATTTCTAAGCATATAGTACATTCCATGCAAACCGTGCATCCTATCTTGGATCAAAATTAGCACGATCTCGAAACAGACCAAACCGAGTTTCCACTTGAGCCTCTTGACCTATGAGTACCATCGGGTGCGTCCAATGTGGTTTCTTAGCCTATGGTGCATTAGCACAAACTGTGCGCCTATCTTGCACCGAAACTAACAATCTCTCTAGACAAACCAATGTGAGAGTCCATATGACACACGTCATCTAGGAGTTCCATCGGGTGAGTCCAAATTGATTTCAAAGCATATGGTACGTTCCATGCAAACTATGCACCAATCTTGCATCAAGATTAGCAATATCTTCAAACAGACCAAACTGAGCTTCCATTTGAGCCCCTTCACCTAGCAGTACCATTAGGTGTGTCCAAAATGGTTTCTTAGCCTATGGTGTGTTAGGCGCGAACCGTGCACCTATCTTGCACCGAAATTAACACTATCTCCAAATGGACCGAAGCGAGATTCCATATGACACATGTCGTCTAGGAGTTCCATCGTGTGCGTTCAAATTGATTTCTGAGCATATGGTACATTCCAAGCAAACTGTGCACCAATCTTACACCATGATTAGAACATCTCCAAACCGACCAAACCGAGCTTCCACTTGAGCCGTTTAACCTAGGAGTACATTGGGTGCATCCAAAATAATTTCTTGCCCTATGGTGGATTAGCCTATGATACGTCCATGCACACCGTGCACCTATCTTGCATCAAGTTTAGCACTATCTCTAAATAGACCGAACTAAGCTTCCACTTGAGCCTCTTCACCTTGGAGTACCAATAGGTGAATCCAAAATAGTTTCTTAGACTATGGTGCATTAGATGCAAACTTTGCACCTATCTTGCACCAAAACTAACACAGTCTCCAAACAGACCGAAGCCAGATTTCATATGACACATGTCATTTAGGAGTTCCATCGGGTGCGTCCAAATTGATTTCGAAGCATATGGTATGTTCTACGCAAACTGTGCACCTATCTTGCATCAAGATTAGCAATATCTCTAAACAGACCAAATCGTGCTTCCACTTAAGCCCTTTAACCGAGGAGTACCATCGGGGGTGACCAAAATGGTTTCTTAGCCTATGGTGCATTAGGCACAAACCGTGCACCTATCTTCTACCAAAACTAACACTATCTCCAAATAGATCGAAGCCGGATTTCATATGACACACGTCATCTAGGAGTTCCATCGGTTGCATCCAAATTGATTCCTGAGCATATGGTATGTTCCATGCATACCGTGCATCCTATCTTGGATCAAGATTAGCACGATCACCAAACAGATCAAACTAAGCCTCCACCTGAGCCCCTTTACCTAGGAGTACCATCGGGTGCATCCAAAATGGTTTCATAGACTATGGTACATTAGGCGCAAACCGTGCACCTATCTTGCATTGGAACTAACACTATCTCCAAATGGACCGATGTGAGATTCCATATGACACACGTCATCTAGGATTTCCATCGAGTATGTCCAAATAGATTTTCGAGCATATGGTACACTCCACGCAAACCGTGCACCTATCTTTCATCAAGATTAGCACTATTTCCGAACAGACCAAACCGAGCTTCTACTTGAGCCCTTTAACCTAGGAGTACCATCAGGTGCGTGCAAAATGGTTTCTTAGCCTATGGTGCATTAGGCACAAACCGTGCACCTATCTTCCATCAAAACTAACACTATCTCCAAATAGCCCGAAGCAAGATTCCATATGACACATGTCATCTAGGAGTTCCATTATGTGCGTCCAAATTGATTTTTGAGCATATGGTACGTTCCACGCAAACTGCGCATCCTATCTTAGATCAAGATTGGCACGATATGTAAATAGACCAAACAGAGCTTCCACTTGAGCCCTTTAACCTAGGAGTACCATTGGGTGCGACCAAAATGGTTTCTTAGCCTATGGTGCATTAGGCACAAACCGTGCACATATCTTGCATCGAAACAAACACTATCCCCAAATAGACCAAAGCAAGATTTCATATGACACACAACATCTAGGAGTTCCATCGGATCAAGATTAGCACTATATCTAAATACACCGAACTGAGCTTCCACTTGAGCCTCTTCACCTTAGAGTACCAACAGGTGCGTCCAAAATAGTTTCTTAGACTATAGTTCATTAGGCGCAAACTAGGCACCTATCTTGCACCGATACTTACACTATCTTCAAACAGACCGAAGTGAGATTCCATATGACACATGTCATCTAGGAGCTCCATCAGGTGCGTCCAAATTGATTTCCGAGCATATGAAACGTTCTATGCAAACCGTGCACCTATCTTGCATCAAGTTTAGCACTATCTCTAAACAGACCAAACAAAGCTTCCACTTGAGCCTCTTCACCATGGAGTACCAATAGGTGCGCCCAAAATGGTTTCTTAGACTATAGTGCATTAGGTGCAAACTGTGCACCTATCTTGCACCAAAACTAACACTATCTCCAAACAGACCGAAGCGAGATTCCATATGACACATGTCATTTAGGAGTTCCATCGGGTGCATCCAAACCGATTTCTAGGCATATGGTATGTTCCACGCAAACTATGCACCTATATATCTTGCATCAAGATTAACACTATCTCTGAATAGACCAAACAAAGCTTCCACTTGAGCCCTTTAACATTGGAGTACCATCGGGTGTGTCCAAAGAGGTTTCTTAGCCTATGGTGCATTAGGCACAAACTCACCTATCTTGCACCGAAACTAACACTCTCTTCAAACAGACCGAACCGGGATTCCATATGACACACATCATCTAGGAGTTCCATCGGGTGAGTCCAAATTGATTTCTGAGAATATGGTAGGTTCCATGCAAACCATGCACCTATCTTGAATCATGATTAGCATTATCTCCGAACATACCGAACTGAGCTTCCATTTGAGCCCGTTCACCTAGGAGTACCATTGGGTCTGTCCAAAATGATTTCTTAGCCTATGGTGCACTAGGCGCAAACCGTACACCTATCTTGCAGCGAAACTAACACTAACTCCAAATGGACCGAAGCGAGATTCAGTATGACACAAATCATCTAAGAGTTCCATCGAGTGCCTCCAAATTGATTTCTGAGCATATGTTACGTTCCATACAAACTGTGCACCTATCTTGCATCAAGATTAGCATTATCTCTGAACAGACCAAACTGAGCTTCCACTATGGTGCATTTGGTGCAAACTGTGCACCTATCTTGCACCAAAACTAACACTATCTCCAAATAGACCGAAGCGAGATTTCATATGACACATATCATCTAGGAGTTCCATCGGGTGCGTCCAAATTGATTTCCAAGCATATGATACGTTCCATGCAAATCGCGCACCTATCTTGCATCAAGTTTAGTGCTATCTCTAAACAGAATGAACCAAGCTTCCACTTGAGCCTCTTCACCTTGGAGTACCAACAGGTGCGTCCAAAATGGTTTCTTAGACTATAGTGCATTAGGTGCAAACTGGGCACCTATCTTGCACTAAAACTAACATTGTCTCCAAACAGACCGAAGCGAGATTTCATATGACACATGTCATCTAGGAGTTCCATCGAGTGGGTCCAAATTGATTTCCGAGCATATGGTACGTTCCACGCAAACTGTGCACCTATCTTGCATCAAGATTAGCACTATCTCTGAACAGACCAAGCAGAGCTTCCACTTGAGCCCTTTAACCTAGGAGTACCATCGGGTGTGACCAAAATGGTTTCGTAGCCTATGGTGCCTTAGGCACAAACCGTGCACCTATCTTCTACTGAAACTAACACTATCTCCAAACAGACCGATGCGAGATTTCATATGACATATGTCATCTAGGAGTTCCATTGGGTGTGTCTAAATTGATTTCCAAGCATATGGTACATTCCATGCAAACCGTGCATCCTATCTTGGATCAAGATTAGCACTATCTCTAAACAGATCGAACTGAGCTTCCACTTGAGCCTCTTCACCTTGGAGTACCAACAGGTGCGTCCAAAATAGTTTCTTAGACTATAGTGCATTTGGCACAAACTGGGCACCTATCTCCAAACATACTGAAGCAAGATTCCATGACAGATGTCATAAAGGAGTTCCACCGGGTTCGTCCAAATTTATTTCCCGGGTGTGTCCAAATTGATTTCCGAGCATATGGTACATTCCACGCAAACTATGCACCTATCTTGCATCAAGATTAACACTATCTCCAAACAGACCAAACAGAGCTTCCACTTGAGCCCTTTAAACTAGGAGTACCATTGGGTGCGACCAAAAATGGTATCTTAGCCTATGGTGCATTAGGCACAAACCGTGCACATATCTTGCATCGAAACTAACACTATCTCCGAACAGACCGAAGCGAGATTTCTTATGACACACATCATCTAGGAGTTCTATCGAGTGCGTCCAAATTGATTCCTAAACATATGGTATGTGCATGCAAACCGTGCATCCTATCTTGGATCAAGAATAGCACGATCTCCAAACAGACCAAACCAACATTCCACTTGAGCCCCTTTACCTAGGAGTACCATTGGGTGTAACCAAAGTGGTTTCGTCACCCATGGTGCACTAGGCACAAATCGTGCACCTATCCTGCACCGAAACTAACACTCTCTCCAAACAGACCGAAGCGAGATTGTATATGACACACGTCATCAAGGAGTTCCATCGGGTGAGTCCAAATTGATGTCTGAGCATATGGTATGTTCCATGCAAACCATGCACCTATCTTGCATCAAGATTAGCACTATCTCCAAACAGACCAAACTGAGCATCCATTTGAGCCCCTTCACCTAGGAGTACCATTGGGTGTGTCCAAAATGGTTTCTTAGCCTATGGTGCATTAGGTGCAAACCATGCACCTATCTTGCATCAAAACTAACACTATCTCAAAATGGACCGAAGCGAGATTCCATATGACACACATCATCTAGGAGTTCCATTGGGTGCGTCCAAATTGATTTTTGAGCATATGGTACATTCCATACAAACTGTGCACCTATCTTGCTTCAAGATAAGCACTATCTCCGAACAGACCAAACCGAGCTTCCACTTGAGCCCTTTAACCTAGGAGTACCATCGGGTGCATCCAAATTGGTTTCTTAGCCTATGGTGCATTAGGCACAAATTGTGCACCTATGTTGCATCAAAACTAACACTATCTCCAAATAGATCGAAGCGAGATTCCATATGACACATGTCATCAAGGAGTTCCATCATGTGCGTCCAAATTGATTTTTGAGCATATGGTACGTTCGACGCAAACTGTGCATCCCATCTTAGATCTAGATTGGCACGATGTGTAAACAGACCAAACCGAGCTTCCACTTGAGCCCTTTAACCTAGGAGTACCATTGGGTGCGACCAAAATGGTTTCTTAGCCTATGGTGCATTAGGCACAAACCGTGCACATATCTTGCATCGAAACTAACACTATCTCCAAATAGACCGAAGCAAGATTTCATATGACACACATAATCTAGGAGTTCCATCGCTACGTCCAAATTGATTTTGGAGCATGTGTTACGTTCCATGCAAACCTGCACCTATCTTGCATCTAGATTAGCACTATCTCAAAACAGATCAAACCAAGCTTCCACTTGAGCCCCTTTACCTAGGAGTAACATTAGGTGTGTCCAAAATGGTTCTTAGCCTATGGCGCATTAGGTGCAAACCGTGCACATATCTTGCACAGAAACTAACACTGTCTCCAAACAGACCGAAGCGAGATTCCATATGACACATTGAAAGGATCAAGATACCAAAGAGGGGGGGTGAATTGGGCTTCTCTAAAAATTTAAGTAACCTATAAGCTCCAATTCAACCCCTTGTGCCTAGTTTGACTAGAGAGCTACCGGATAAAAGTTTGCAACCTAGTTCCAATCCTATTCTAGCATGGCAATTCTAGGAATGTAAGAACCCAAAGTAAATGCTAGAAAGTAAAGAGAGTAGTGGAAGAAAATGCTCGGCGATGTTTTGCCGAGGTATCGGAGAGTCGCCACTCTCCACTAGTCCTCGTTAGAGCACCCGTGCAAGGGTCTTGCTCCCCCTTAGTCCGCGCAAGGACCAAGTGCTCTCTACAGGCTGATTCTTCGACACTCCATCACGGTGAATCGCCCAAAACCGCTCACAAGCTTGACACGAGCCACCCACAAGAACTTCGGGCAGTCTTCATGCCTCCAATCACCACCGAACCATCTAGGTGATGGCGATCACTAAGAGTAACAAGCAATGAACTCTCACTTGACCCAAACAAGGCACTAGAGAGTGGACGATGCACACTTGACTCTTGGAATTCAACTAGAGAAGGATTCTCACAAGAAATCTCTCAAATCTCAATCCTCTCTAGGCTCTTACTACTCTCTTGCTCCACAACAAGTTTCTCAGATGTTCAAATGGGCAAGAGAGCTCTCATGGACGAGGTGGAGGAGTATAAATACACCCCACGAAGTCCAAGGGTCGGCCAACTATTTTCCACTGAAAACGGGGTCACCGGACGCTATTGATGTTGCACCGGACGCTCTGCACCGAGCGTCCGGTGACACTTGAACGACTAACTATACTGCCTCTAACAGGTCACCGGACGCTACTTCCCAGCGTCCGGTGGCACCGTCTGGTGCTCCGAGGAGTTTTACAAACTCCCTGAGTTTAAGACCGGACGCTACCCGGTGCGGCCGGTGCTAGCGTCCGGTTTACAAACTCTCTGGGTGTGGGACCGGATGCTACCCGGTGAGTCCGGTGCTAGCGTCCGGTGCCTAACCCTAGGAACCAAACCCTCCAACGGCTAAAGGACCTCACCGGACGCACTCACAGAGCGTCCGGTGCAGCGTTCGGTGCCTACTTAGGCACCCTAACTTCGTCGAAACGCGACCGTTCCAAAACGAAGTTGGTTCCTCTCGATCTAAGGACTATCTCTAAGCTGCATAAGCTAGGTTTACGAAGTGTGCACCACACCTAAACCTAAAGCCTTGCCTAAGTCAAGCTACTAGATCAAAGCCCCTCTTAATAGTACGGTCAAAGGAAAACAAAGTCCTAAACTACTCTAAGTGCCCTTCTTCACCATATGGCACTTAGACCTAGTCTAGTCTTGACGATGTCCATCCATCCTCTGAAAACTGAAACGATTTCCACTATTAAGTAGGCATGTACGTCCCTATTCGTCGAGTACCTATTACCATGACCTCACTAATGACTTTGCCTCTACAAAACACACGTTAGTCACAGTAATCAACATTGTCATTAATCACCGAAATCATTAGGGGCCTAGATGCTCTTTCAAACTCCCCCTTTTTGGTGATTGATGACAATAACCTCGAGCATGAAGGAAAATGAGGTTTTCAAATGACTTGGTATTTATAAGCATGATACAATAAGAGCAAAGGGATTATGCTTGCTTATATCAACCAAGTCTACCACCCTGCATCCAAATATGTGAGATGTATACAATAGGATATAAAACATATGGCTCATAGTACATCGGAGTAAAAACGCAGAAGCAAAGTATTATGAGCCAAACACATAACATAAAGATATCATAGATAAGCATAAAGTCTTGTCTCACAACCATAAGCACAACCATAAGTGTACCTCAGAAGAGTATATCACACAAATGCAATGCATAAACGTAAGCATGATGCATGGAGTAGCACACAAAATAATCAACAGCCCTCACTAGCTAGGCCTAGCTCCCCCTAACTGTCACACTCTCACTCTCTCCCCCTTTGGCATCAAGTGCCAAAAACCTAAGGCGACAGAGGTGGAGGCAGAGCAGTGGAGTCCCTCGGCACAGCCTGAAACTGAGCTGCATCGTCTGACTCGGAGGAGGTAGAGTGACCCTCTGAAGCTGCACGTGCTGGAGAAGCGGTCTGGGTCGGCTGTGTGGGCTCTGAAGCTGTCACGGGCTGTGTTGGCTGCTCAAGTCCTGCTGACGAAGCTGGCATGGACTCTGTCACTGTAGCTGATGTCTCTGGCACCGTAGACGAAGGTGCAAGCTGCTCAGACGAAGCTACTGATGACGACAGGTGCTCAGTAGTGGTAACTAGGACCGTAAAAGCTGCAGGAGCCTGCAGGGGAGAAGGAGTAGGGTCACTAGTTAGAGCACTATAGGAGAAGCTGATATGCTGCCCTGTCGAGGAGTCTAACACTAGCTGCGATGCTGTAGCTGACTGGGGTGTAAATCCATAGCGTAGAGGTGTAAACTGAGGCACCTGCTCAAAGCCAGAAGAGATGGCACCCTGTGAAACTTGGTGCTGTGGTGTCGAGAATGGCTGGCTCTGAGCAGGAAGCTGGAGTGGCTACTGGGACTGACTCGGCGGCACTAGAGTAGAAGGCCGGACTGACGAAGTGCCTAGGAGGTGAATCTGAGGAAGCTAAATCCCGAAGGCGGCCATAAGAGCGGCCATCATCACAGTCTGCTATGCCTGGAAAGCTAGAAACTAACGCTGAAGCTCGTCCTGCTTGGCCTGAATGGTTACATTGATGGCAGCCTAATCCCTGTCTCTCCTAGCCTACTCCTCAGCTGCCCTCCGTTGGTCGGCTCTCATCCCCTCAAGAATAGCAAGTAGAGCGAGGTCCGTGGCACTCGAGGAACCTCCTGCCTCATGGTCGTGTGGCCTCGGAGGAAGGTCTAGCACTGGGAGACGATAATCATCGTCTGAGCTATCTTATGCGAAGTCAAACTCCTCCTTGGCCTCAGCATCTGCAAATTCCCCAATGGCGACGTCCTACTCCTCCTCTGTCTCTAGAACTGCTCCTGAACTGCGAGTGCTCCTAGGAGAAGGTGGTGGCACCTGGCCACGTGGTGCTCGAGGAGGTGGTGGAGCTCTGAGGTCATGATGCGCTCTCAGCATCTGCCGGGGGTCATAGTGAGGGAACACTGTGTCAGAGTCTGTTAGCTCTCTCTATAGGTGAGCTTGAAGAGGCTCTGGCCTAGCACAAAGTATAAGCAATGTGATCTAGTGTGCGTACGGCAACTGACGATGACCCCTAAAACTCTCTGAAATAGTGTCCTCAATCTCTGAAACTATCAAATACCACAAATCAAAAGGTGTCTTCGAGATCAGGTGGGCTACCAACCACTGCTGAATCCTGGTGAAGCCGTCTCTGTAGCCGGACCTAGGAAAGAGTGTCTTCCTCAACACGAAATCAAGGATCCTGGCTGGTCGTGTCAGGTCACCCACTGTCCTGCTGGAGCCCTCTCCAAAGGGTTGACGGAAACAGGGAGCCACAAAGTCAACCAATGGTAGAGCACCACCGTGAGGACGTCGAGGGGGCTCGAAGTTCCCATAGCAAAGCTGGTGGATCCTGGTAGGAGAAGCAATCAAACCAAGCACCTCTCTAGCCCTCCGAGCTGTCACTCTGTAGTCTGTGCCTGCCAGTGCGTAGTGGATGTAGCTATGATCTAGAGAAACCCACACTGAGGCATAGAACTCTCTGACCCACTCCTCACAATAGGTGCCAGGTAGAGGAAGCAACTCTGGGAGACCAGTCAGATAAGTGAAATACTGCCTGATGTCTTGTGGCAGAACCTCCTAAGTGTTTGGGCCCACCGACACCTGTCATTGTCCTAAGGACCTCTGACGGTGATGCCGGGGATCCTCCCACTCTAGAAGTCCGATGAGCATCTCAGGACGCTCATCCCACTGCTACCTGTGGCGTATCAAGCAAGCTCGTCCTGACCACTAGCGATGATCAATTAACGAGAACTTCTTCTCGCCCTTACAGGATAGCAAGTGGCCACCTTAACACCAGGATCACTGGTTGCGAAGACATTGCAGTATCACAAACGACATAAGACCAAAATAATATTTCAGGGTAAAGCAGCGGAAGTATTACATAACTTAATTTACAAAAGTAGTTCTTCCAAATAGTAAAGTGTTATTACAAGCCAGGTCCAGCGGAGCAACTTAAACTTTAGTACACAGATTACAAATTTACAGACCCTGCCCATGGGTCACGCTCACTCTTCCTCATCGTCAACCTCGACGACGGTCACACAACAGGGTCCGAAACATGTCGGCTCCTGAGCTTCACCTGCAACAGAGGTTATAAAACCCTGAGTACGGGATTACTCAACAAGACTTACCCGGCGGTAAAAGAGGAGAAAGTAGGAATGCAGGTTTAGGGTTGACAAGGAGTGGGTGAGCAAGGAGCCAAATTGTTTTGCCAAAAAGCTTACTAATAGTGCATCCTTACATTCAAGTTTTACCCACGAATTCCTCTCCTTAAGAGGCCGAGGAGTTCGAGGACAGTCTAACTATTTGCTTCTCACAGACAAGTCTTTGAGTTCCTAATCCTTAATCAAAGTATTTTCTATCCAACGGCCATTGCTTCATGTCACTCTGAGTCTGGGAATTGGGATCCGAACCTCATGAGACACTTCCCCCTTTCTCATTTTACCAATTATTTGTATATTTAACTATGATAAGGGTCGAAGGAATTGAGTCTCCCAATCGGGGAGCAACGACGATTCGAATCGCTTAGCAATCCAGCTGGAGTTCCTAACCACCCGACATATGTAGAACTAAATCTTGCATATGTCAACCGAAATCGAGCTCTCCCCAAATTTGACTAGGTTCGCGGCACCCGAGAGCACAGTACTCCACCGTCCTACAGCCGATCTAGATGTTTTCCGGTCATCTCAGATCCGTAAGGTGGGTACACACTACTCTCGCCATCGCTCCACGCCCAATGCGCGAGTAGCTGTTCGCATCGAGGGATCACAAGACCGGGCTTACCGAGGGCAAGTGGCTAGTACTATAAATTCTCAATCCAGCAGGCCATCAACGGACCGGTCCTTAACCGACACAGTTGGAGACACTACTTTAAGACACCATTCTTAAAGCAAGTCCACCGACCGGTCTCAAGTTGAAGCATCATTGACCATAAGTGTAGTCCACAACAACCCTTCAAACTTTCTTGTTTGAAAACCTATCTAGTAGCAGGGCTAAGCATCACTACGCAGTTTTAAAACAAAACAGATGCCAAGGACAAGATAACAAATATCAAGGTAGTAAATGCAACAAGTAGGTTAACCCAATTCTCAACTACCTAATGCAGCATTTTCAATTCATAAGTGATAAAAGATTTAAAACATTCAAGGAGGAGTTAATGCATCCGGGGCTTGCCTTGGTTGCAAAGCTGAGAGGGACCCTCGGAGTCTTCCCAAGTCTCGGATCCTACTTCCTCAAACGGAGCACCGACCTCGGGGTTCGGTTCAACGGTCGCTCCTTCGGTCACGGACACTATACGCAAAATGATGGATGCTCATGATATGCGTATGACAAATATTTAAGAAGAACCGAGTGAAGTATAACTGGCCTCCTCGGTGCAACACAAGACTAATCAATAATTAAAGTTGTTTACCATTTTAGTGTTTTTACCCAAGAGGTTGCATTAGCAAATTAAGATTTCTCTTAATTCATAATTATCCTTAATTAATTAATCATTAATCCTTTTTATCTTAATTAATTCTTAATTAAGTATTAATGATAGTAATTAAACATTAATGCCAAACAATAATTAAATACCAAAGGTCATTAAGGTTATTGGCCTCAGATCATCACACAATCCCAAAATCACTCAAACCCTAATTTTGAGAATTTAAACTAATTATTATCTAATTATTCTATAATTATTATTTAATTACTAATTAAGGGTATAATAATATTTTATTCAAACATTATCCAAATGCCACCAAATTTTGTGTGAAGCCAGGGAATACTATTCAGAGACTCCCCACAAATTTTGGTTATGTTTGGATATATAATTAAATTATTAAAATTCATGGAAGTTTTATTTACTAATTAAAAGATATAATTTTCATACATATGTATATTATCAGAAAATGAAATCTAGCATTTTTCCTGTGTTCTCCTCACTGCATAGAACATATCCTAATATTTTCACTATTTTTGGTCCAGCATACAATTTTCCACCCAAATTCAAACATAAAGCACTTTTAAAACGAAAAGAAAAAAGGAAAACAATTTGAAACCGGGAGAGGCCCAGCCAAATGGCCCGCAGGCCGGCCCACACGGGCGCTGCGCGCGCGCTCTCCCTCTTCACGCGGTCACTAACGGGCTTGTCCCGCTCGTCAGACCCTCCTTCTTCCTCTCTCTGCGAGACGCTGACGGGGAGGTCCCACTCGTCTTAGCCCATGCGCGCGCGTGCACCAGCCTCGCCTCGCCTTCGCGAACCTATTGCCAACACCAAAACGTGCTCTACTCTCTCCCTTCCACCTCGGCCACGCGAATGGCGGGCGGCCGCCATAGCCGACCGCGGACCGGCCACTAGGGCTCGGTAGAATGCAATTGAGTAAGACAGGGAGGTTCGGGGGGAATTAGGGAGCACGGTGCTCACCTCACCACGGCGGGAGAAGCAGCAGAAGACTTTGGCGACGGTGGCCGTGTGGTCGGGTGGCGCTCCGGGCTCAGCGAGCTTGTTCCGATGAACCTGCTCGCGTCCGAAGGAAAAGGGCAAGCGCATCAGCTCCGGGCGAAAGAGAGGAACCGGAAACGACCACTAGCAAGGCGTGATACCGACTGGAGCAGCGTGATCACGGGAAGGGCTCCACGGCGGCGGTTCCGGCCGGAGTTGGGGGAGAAGATGAAGCCCCGGCGATTGGGTGGGTTAGAGGGCGTGCTAGGGAGCGCAATCGGTGGCGGAGTTCCTGGCAGAGATGTTGGTGCGCTTGGGTGGCTTGGAAACGGATCAAGGGAGGCGAATTTGGGGGCGCGGTGAGTTCGTCGGCGTTGGGTGCAAGAGAAAGAAACGAGTGTGTTGGCCGGTGGAGTGACTTATATCACGAACGGAGGGAACGCCTAGCTTCCACGTCGCCTGGCGACACTGGCAGGCAAGCAGCTGCGTGCTCGCATGCATGCACGCGGCGCTGCACGCGCGGCGGCCGCGCTGGACAGGGGCGCTGTGATCCCTATCAGATCACTGTAGCCATCCATATCCCTCCCCTTTCTGTCCCTTTGTGAATTTCGACCAAAAGTTGAACTGGAGCCAAATTTCCACCAAAATGAAAGTTGTGCAAAATTTCAAAAGCTACAAAACATCTGTTGGTGACCAAAGCTAATTCTAAGTGGAAAAGTGTGAATTTGGCAAAACAGTTTGAACTTCAAATCTCAAATTGGGGAAATTCAAATTTTTGAATTGGGGGCAGATCAGAATTTCCAAAATTACTTTTGATTTTCCATAACAACTTGAAAAACTCCCAACATGAAAGTTGTTCAATGTTTTGAGCTCTACAACTTTCATGTTGGTCACTTTTCAAAATTCCAAATAGATTTTGAATTGGGGATTCAACATGGAAAAGGGGACACTTTCTGGAATTCTGTATTTTCAAAATTACTTTGAATTTTGTATTGAAACTTCAAAAACTTGAAACACCAAAGTTGCACATCTTGACAAGATCTACAACTTTGCTTTTGAACTCAACCTCAAATTTTGCTTGCTTTTTAAATTGCACAAAAGGGGGCAAATCAAGGGTTTTAAAATCAGGGTTTTCCCCCCCCCCATTTCCTCGGAAATCTTTCACCCTAGGGTTTTAACAACCAACACAAGCATCAATACACAATATAAACACACTTAAACACAGAGAGCTCCGCAGATGACCTGATCACCGGACGATGGCCACCAGACGCTGTCCTTAGCGTCCGGTGCCCTAGGGCATGCCTGGCTCAGCACCGGACGCACCTCACCGGACGCAACACGGACACTGTTCCTGCGTCCGGTGAGTGCTTTCTAGCAGGCTCACCACACCGGACGCACCACAGCAGCGTCCGGTGCACTCCTGAGCAGTTTTTCAACTTCGAACTTTGCCTGACTTTTACCCAACCAAGTTCCAACTTTAAGAAGACTGAAATAAACACCAATTGGAACTGGTATGAGTGACCTCTCTCAAACTCTCAAGTTTTCACAAATATTTAGCCTTAGGCATTGTAGTTTTTATGAAAATAGACAAGTGAAAGCATCGAGGAGCATCGTGTGGCCATAAAGCTAGGGTTTTAAATCATAATGAGCTTTGAATGCTCCCCCTATCTATGGACGAACACAGTGGATGCTCAAAGCATAACCAAAAAGAAACGTTCAACTAACAGGCATGCATATGATATGAGATGAAATGCAATACTTGAAAGTAAACTAATGCTTGTCAAGTTTGATCCAAGGTTAATCTTTTTTACACACACAAGGGGGTTATCTTAACCATGTTAGACAAGCCCTACACACAATTTTTTGTATTTTAGTTTTAGTATGCATGATATGCAAAACAAAAGCTATTTACAAGGTCAACACACAACTTCATTTTTTAGTGAAGTTAGAGAGATCAAGCACATTAAGTTCATTTCTCAACAAACAAAACCTAGCTTCATCTAGGGTTTTTGTGAAGATATCCGCCAATTGATTTTCCGTTCCCACATTCTCTAGAGATATGTCACCTTTAGCAACATGATCCCTAAGGAAGTGGTGACGGATGTCAATGTGATTTGTGCGGGTGTGTTGAACCGGGTTGTTAGCAAGTTTTACGGCACTTTCATTGTCACGCAACAAAGGTGCTTTTTCTAGTACTACTCCATAGTCTAGCAAAGTTTGTTTCATGTAAAGTATTTGTGCACAACAAGCAGCGACAGCAATGTATTCCGCCTCGGCCGTTGACAAGGCAACACTATTTTGTTTCTTTGACATCCAAGAGACAAGTAATCTACCTAGGAAGTGGCACCCTCCGAATGTGCTTTTTCTATCAATCCGGCAGCCGGCATAATCTGAATCGGAATAGCCTACAAGTTGGAATCTTGCACCTTTGGGATACCACAAGCCTAGGCAAGGTGTGTATTTTAGATACCTAAGAATTCTCTTGACGGCAATCAAGTGAGATTCCATAGGCATAGCTTGATATCTAGCACACATACACACACTAAACATGATATCAGGCCTAGATGCGGTGAGGTAGAGTAGACTTCCTATCATGGAGCGATAGAGAGTCTTGTCAATTGGATTACCTCCCTCATCCAAGTCGAGATGTCCATTTGATGTCATGGGAGTCTTGATTGGCTTGCAATCCATCATCTTGAACCTCTTGAGAAGATCTTGTGTGTACTTCTCTTGAGAGATGAAGACCCCTTCCCTCATTTCCTTGACTTGAAAACCTAGGAAGAAGGATAGCTCACCAATCATGGACATCTCAAACTCCTTGGACATCAAATCACCAAATTCCTTTCAAAAATCCTCATTAGTAGAGCCAAAAACAATATCATCAACATAAACTTGGCAATTGAAGATTTCCCCATTCATTTTCTTGGTGAAAAGTGTTGTGTCAACTTTCCCAATTGCAGCACCCGGTTTTAAGAACAAAACAAGATACACACCATATGTGAGCCCAGGAAGTCAAATCTCACATACAGCCACAAATAGGGGTAATATCAATAGACAATGCTTATATATATAACTAACTTAGTATAACAGATATAACCTTAGATAGCAAACAGCAGAAAGACACTCCGTTCTTCAGGTGAAAGCTCCAAATCCACAGGGACAACTGACTGGTTGAGCACAAGCCTAAACTCTTTTCCAAGCTTACAATCTGGTACCCATCTGGGATTTTTATCCAAACAAAACGTAAAGGCAAGCGTAAGTACATCTCGTACTCAGCAAGAATAACATAGGGTTCATGAGGCTCAAAGGCTAGACACTGGTTGAACTAAATGTAGCTTTGAGTTGTCACAATTTTAGCATATGAGTAGCATCAAGTTGTCAAGACCCATAGTAAACTCATGATCAAGTAAAGTGAATAAAGAATAGCATAAACAACATATTAACAATAATAACATTAATGATTTGCCATTAGTGATCATTTATTCTGTATTGATCCAAGGCCGCTCGTGACCGTGAGCACGGCTGATATATCAGTTTTACACTCTGCAGAGGTTGTACACTTTCACTGTGAGTCGTGATTTACCCTTTCGCCCGAGGCCCGTCGACCTCTTAGCCCACTACCAAGGAAGACTGGCAGGGTTCACTATGAAGCCTTTCAAAGGTTCGTCTAACAAGTTAGGGCCGCTTGGTTTCGTTAGTCAGTCCATGTGATTCACCCGTAGGAATCCACAGTCTGCTATTCCCCATTTGCGCCACAAGGGTAACCACTAACAAGCTAGAAAAGGTCCTCATACTGAGCTAAAGCCAGAGCCATATAGCCCTCACAGTTGTACTGTATGTCCCGGATGGTCAGATACAGATAAGTCCTTATGGAGAGAAACTAGAGCACCATAAGATAGCCCAATGCTCTATCCCTCTTTACCAAAGTTGCTAAAAAGTCATCTTTTAATGTTCATTGCATATTCCTTTAATCAAATTACAAGATCATGGTTTAGTGGAGCACTAGCATAAGCTACCCAATGCATAACCATAGGTGACAAGGTATAAGATCAATACTAGGAAATCCTTAACCAAGAGACACATGCAATATGAATTGTGTGATTAAAGTTATTAGGAAACAAGGATGATCCCATGCTATACTTGCCTTGAAACTCAGACCCTTCTTTTAGTTATAAACCTTCCACAATCCGCTTCTTGATCACCACGTAAAAGCTCACCGACTAAATTCAGTCATCACATCAACAACAATCATCCAGAGGCAATCATACAAAGCAAAACAAACCTATAATTAGAACAATACACCAACAGTAGAAAATAATGATGAAAAGTTTATAAAACAAATCTACATCACACTACGATCACACATACGTAAAGTTCACGAAAATCGGAGATATAACGCAAAAGATGTGAATTTTCTAAGATTTCCTTTAAAAAGATAATTAATTAAATAGGATCACGAAATTAAAAAGTTACAAACTTGTAAAACAGTGAGACTAACATGTAGATCTTGTGATTACGAATCTAACGCAATTTGAATGGATCAAATCGGAGTTAAAATGAAGATTTTATGAGCTAAACAAAACTGGTGGCAATTTTGTAATTACTGAAAACGTATTTTGATTTACAGACCAATGTAAACTAATTGGAGTAAAGCACACGCCTGGCGGCCAGCCAATGGCAGCAGCGAGCTCCTATCTGGCGAGCATGAAACTTTAGCCTACGGCCACGATTTGATGCGGGGAAAACAAACTCACCAATAGAGATTTCGAAGCGGAGATGGAAAGCATGGCGACCGGCGGATCGACAACGGACTGAGGGCGATCACGTTGTAGAGAAGAAAATAAAATTTTATTTTACTACCTTAGGAATTCTCAAATTAGAGGCTTCCCATATGGTAGTCTTTGGTGTGCTTTGCCTAAGGGTTGGTACATATATATAGGAAGAAAAACTCCCCACCTCCACGTCAACTAGCGATATGGTACTAATTGATTTGCACCCTTTATCTTTACTAATACGCCTAATTAATTATTAAATCCCATTAGTAAATAAAGACATGGGCCTTGAGCGTTGAGAAAAATGAGAGATTTATTATTTTCGGAGTTAATTAATTTCATGGATAAAATAATTCAAGAAAAATCCAGAATTATTATTGAAGCCACGAAAAATACTCCGAAAGCTCTAAAAATTCGGGGAAAATTCTTAGAGATATTGTGGAACATGAAGAACCCAAATTAAGTATTTGGAGCTCATGATATGATAATTTGGAGCATCTAAAAATTAGATTATGCTTATAGAAAAGTGAGAATAGAAGCTGGAAAATTCCCAAAAAGTTTGTAGAGACTGCTTGATGAATGAGAAACTTAAAGAAGGGATTTAGGTGATAAAGAAAAGATTTTAGGAAACTCCTAATAAAAACTTGGCCTTAGAAACAAGGAATTTGGTTGTAGATAAAGGTAAAGATGTACTGACCAAGGAAGATTGTTCTACTAAACGCAATTTTAGAAACTTTGCTTAGTCTCAACACACAAAGGAGTAACAAGCAAACATTACATCAAATCTTATGCACCAGCATGTATGCACAACAATGTTGCTAAGCCTTACGATAATTTTTAATTTAATAAAAAATATTATTTTCCCTATGTTTCATGAGCACAAAGAAATGTATAATTACTTATTTCTCCTCTATTTCCAAAAAACCAAAATTTAGGGTGTTACAATTCTACCCCCCTTAAGATGAATCTCGTCCTCGAGATTCGGAAGATGGTTACCAAAAAGATGTGGATACTCTTAACATTGAATATTCTTCTCTTTTCCAAATAGTCTCCTCTACGGTGTACCGGTTCCACTGAACTTTGCACATCCTGATAATGCAACTCCTGGTAACCCTTTCTGTTGTTTCCAAAATTCTTACTAGGTACTCTTTGTATTTGGGATCCTCTTTAACAGCCAATTCTTCCAATGGGTTCTGCTCCAATGGCACACGCAAACACTTCTTGAGTTAAGACACATGGAAAACATCATGCATTCCTCCCAATCTTTCCAACACTCTGATTAGTAATCCACTTCACCCCATCTTTCTAACACTTTGAAAGGCCCGATATACCTTGGTGCTAACCATTCTTTCATATTAAATCTTCTCACACTTCTCATAGGTGTCACCTTCAAATACATATTGTCTTCTACTTCAAAAGCTTATTCTTTCCTCTGGTTGTCAGCATATCTCTTCTGTTGAGACTGTGCCACCCTTAAGTTATCCCAGAACACTCTCACTTGTTGTTCTGCATCTCTTAGACATCTGGCCCAAACACTTGTGTTTTACCTATTTGATTTCAAAACAATGGGGTTCTACACTTCTGTCCATACAAAGCTTAAAGACATACCATCTGAAGGCTCTTATAATAATCTATTGTCCTAAGAAAACTCCACATTTGGTAAACTCTTATCCCAACTTGTACCATACTATAATGCACAAGCTCACAACATATCTTCTAAGTAATCTTTTCAGTTCCTGTGGTTCCCAAATGAGTAATTAGTAGAGCTCTGTGGGGGTATAAACCCCTATATCCTTACGGCTAGACTTGGGCCAGGAGGCTTAGCCCATTACGAGACAAGTTCAAGGCTTGATCCGACAGTTTGGAGTTTCGCGCAAGGAAACAAGACGTGGAGACCAAGCGGGATTCTAGTCAGTTAGAATAGGAATTGATATCGAACTATCTATGGCAATTGTAACCGACTAGGATTAGTTTCCAGATCTGTAACCCTGCCCTCCGGACTATATAAGGAGGGGAAAGGGACCCCCCTAGGGGACATTATTCTCTCAATCCAATACAACGAGACGCAGGACGTAGGTATTACGCCAACTCGGCGGCCGAACCTAGATAAAAAGCTTGTCCGTGTCTTGCGTCACCATCGAGTTCGTAGTTTGCGCACCGTCTACCGATAAACTACTACCGTGGGTATACCCCAAGGTAGACTTCCGACTAGCTTTCGTCGACAGTGGCACGCCAGGTAGGGGGTGTGCGTGCAACTTCTCCGGCGAACAAGATGGTCACAATCCCAGCTTCTGCGGCCATGCCAGAAGGCCTCACGTTCACCGTCGGCCAGATCACGTGGACGACGCGTGGCGGTGGTCTCACGACCACGGTTTCGGAAGGAACCCAGATCCAATCTGAGATCACGTCGGCTCCGACCACTCGGGTGACGGCACCGAGCGCCCGACCACCGCTCCCGCTCTACAAGGGAAAGAAGATCGACTGCTCGGACCTTCTCCAAACACATGACCGTGCCGATTCCAAGCTACTTGAACCTTCCCAACAAGTAGATGGAATCTTGCGCCAACCTGATCAAGCCGCCCCAACGGATTTTTTCAAATCCCATCGGCCAACTCGTGTCGTTACACACGAACGGCTGGGAACGTCTCTGACGATAACCTCAACTCCCTCAGGACGATCCGTCAAGCTCAAGGCTAACCCGGAGGAAGATTATCCTTGCGGTCTGAACAACTCGGCCTCTCTCTACTCGAGACACGTCCGATCCCTCTTTAACAATGCTGGTTGGTCGCCAAAGGGGAGCGGTCGACCAGCTCGTCATTACGTCAACATGGTGACGATCCAAGAACTACGGGACGGCCAGGCTTCCAGCACAAATTCGAGCACTGGTTCCATCCCCATTGAAGTCATAAATTCCGAGGACGAGGACTACGACTTGGATTTGCCGTCACATCCTCCGGGCTTCCCTCGTTTCCCGGTCTTCCCACCCCGGCGAGGAGACATCGTTTTCAACGTTAGCGCCGACGAGCCGGTCGTCGACGTAGAAACAGACGAGCAGAGGCAGCTCCGCGAGCAGCGTAATGCCGATCGCGCCCGACGACGCGCGGACGAGGGACGTCAAGTCCCGCTGCATAATCTCAGCGACGCTTTTGACATGGTCGGAGATCAGCAAGTTTATAAAACGCCGAGCGCCAATGTGGCCGTCGCCATGGCCAATCTAAATCGGCTCCCTGATACTCCCGAGTGCCAGGGGGTCCGAACCAGTGTCCGGGCACACCTGATCGCCGCGATGGGACAGACAGCCACTCTGCTCAAAAGAGTCCAGGCCGTCTCCTATACAGAAGCCACCTCCGACCAGACTCACCGTAGCCGGACCTCACCGCAGCCCAGCAGGCACCACCGCAGCCGTTCCCCCGACAACCATCGAAAAGATTCACGGCATGACGACGGCGGTCGGGATGCTGGCGGTCACCGCGAGCAGAATCGCGGGCGTGGTCAAGAAGTAAACCAGCACAGGGATCTTCGGTATAACATCCCTCCCAAAGACGCTGGGGACCGCATCAACAGGCGCGCCACGGAGAGAGCAGTCCACGAAAACCTGCGTCGTATCGAGTATGATGCAACGGACGGCCCCCGGGCCTGAGACAGTTCTCCTCACACCTCCGCCAGGTCGTGTGGCCCCGTAATTTCAAGCTCGAGAAACTCAAAAAATATGACGGCAAGGAAAATCCAGAGAACTGGATCACTCTTTACGAAATCGCCGTCCGATCAGCAGCAGGAGACGAGCACGTCATGGCCAACTACTTCCCAGTAGTCCTCGACCAGGCTGGTCATCAGTGGCTCCTTGGCCTGCCCGAGGACTCCTTCGATTCTTGGGAAGAGCTACGCCAGGCTTTCATCGACAACTTCATCGCCACATGCGAGCAGCCTGGAAACAAGTACGACCTCGACAGGATAAGGGACAGGAAAAATGAACCTCTGCGCGATTACATCCGATGATTCTCGGATATGCGCCTTAAGATCCCGAAGATTTCCCACGACGAGGCCATCTCTGCCTTCATCAAAGGCCTACGTTTCCAGGAGGCACTGAGGAACAAGCTGTTGCGCAAAAGGCCAACAACGATGGCCGAGCTCCTTGCCACGGCTAAAAATTACGCCGATGCCGACGACGCAGAAAAACTAATCCGGGACGATGCGAGAGGTCCCGACCAGCCTCCTCGGTGAGATGACAGTCGCGGTCATTTCGACAACAGGAACCACCGCCGCCCCGACAACCGTGATCAAAGAGAAGGCTGGCATAAGCGGCGCGACAATCGCGACGATTTCAGAGGAAAGCGCCCCCGTGACCACGACCACGAAGTGAATACGGTCAAGCGTCCTAACGGGCGGCGGGACTACCAAGAAGACTACAACAAAACGTTGAAGGGACCGTGTCAGCTGCACCCAAAGTCCAATCATACAATGGAAGAATGCCGTGTCCTCAAAAACATCTATACGCGGCAGGCCGCCCAAGACGACTCTGCCAAGAAAAATGGAAAACGAGACGGGCACGACCACGAAGACGAGGACGAGGACCAAGATAGGGACCCACGACACCAATATGTCAGTCCCACCGAGGTGGTCCACTCCATCTTCAGGGGCAAGGTCTCCATCGAATCTAAGCGAGAAAGAAAGCTATTAAAAAGAGCCTGCCTCAACATAGACAGCACGGACGGCCTGATCGCAGACCCGAAATTTCCCCCATGGTCGCACAGGGAGATCTCCTTCAGCAGGAAGGATCAGTGGGCCGCTATCCCAGAGCCAGGTCGTTTCCCTCTAATCCTGGACCCTTGCATCAACAACATCAGATTCGAGCACGTGCTCGTGGATGGAGGAAGCTCCATTGACATCCTCTTTCGCAACAGCCTGCCCGCTCTCAAGATATCTCCGGCACAACTAAAACCCTACGATGCTCAATTCTAGGGAGTCTTGCCAGGTCAGAGTTCTCGGACAGATAACATTGCCTGTCCAATTCGGCACGCCCGACCACTTTCGAACAGAGTTCGTCAACTTCGTGATCACCGACTTCGATGGGACCTACCACGCCATACTAGGCCGACCATCGCTGACAAAATTCATGGCGGTCCCGCATTACTCATACCTGGTCCTCAAAATGCCTACAGAGAAGGGCATCTTGACCGTCAGAAGCAATGTCTACACTGCATATACTTGCGAGGAAGAGAGCTCCAAGATCACCGAAGCAATTGATCTCTCAATCCGGATGGCAGAAACAGCAACCCAAGCCGCACAGCTACCTCCAGATCAGCTCCAACAACCTGAGCAGAAGACCACCAGGAAGAATTCAAAATCCAAGGAGCATAAAGAAGTACAACTGGTCGATGGTAGCCCCGAGAAGACGGCCCTCATCGGGGCCAATCTAGACCCTAAACAGGAAGACGCGCTCGTCAGGTTTCTAAGGGACAACGTGAGCGTTTTCGCATGGAAACCCGCAGACATGCCCGGCGTCCCACGAAACCTGATCGAGCACTCCCTAAACGTCTCGAAGACCGCAAGACCAATCAAGCAAAAGCTGCGATGGTTCGCTCGTGACAAAAAGGAGGCTATTAGGATAGAAATAACACGGCTTCTAGCAGCCGGATTCATAAAAGAAGTGTATCACCCCGATTGGCTTGCCAATCCGGTTCTTGTACGCAAAAAGAATAATGAATGGAGAATGTGCGTTGATTACACCGATCTCAATAAACACTGTCCTAAAGATCCTCTTGGTCTCCCTCGCATCGACGAGGTGGTTGACTCAACGGCCGGATGCGAACTCCTCTCTTTTCTCGACTGCTACTCTTGTTATCACCAGATCTCGCAAAAAGAAGATGATCAGATAAAAACATCTTTTATTACTCCTTTCGGAGCATATTGCTACACGACCATGTCATTCGGACTCAAAAATGCCGGAGCCACCTACAACGGGCCATCCAGCAGTGCCTCCACGACGAGATTCGTGATGACCTCGTCGAGGCCTATGTAGACGACGTAGTCGTCAAAACAAGGGATGCAAGCACCCTAATCGACAACTTAGACCGAACGTTTAAGGCGCTAAACAGGTACAAGTGGAAGCTTAACCCCAAAAAGTGCATCTTTGGCGTCCCTTCCGGTCTACTACTCGGCAACGTCGTCAGCCGCGACGGCATACGGCCGAATCCTTCAAAAGTAAAAGCAGTACTCGACATGCGACCACCCAAAAATGTCAAGGATATTCAGAAGCTCACTGGATGTATGGCCGCACTCAGCCGCTTCATCTCAAGACTAGGAGAAAAAGGCCTCCCTTTCTTCAAACTCTTGAAGCCGTCGGAAAAGTTCTCCTAGACAGAGGTAGCCGACGCTGCGTTTACTCAACTTAAGACTTTCCTCACTTCCCCGCCTGTTCTCACAGCGCCTCAGCCCAATGAAGACCTACTCCTTTACATTGCTGCAACCGACCGGGTTGTTTCCATGGCAATAGTGGTCGAGCGAGACGAGCCAGGTCATGTCTACAAGGTCCAGCGACCCGTTTACTTCATAAGCGAAGTCCGAAACGAGTCCAAGGCCAGATATCCACAAATACAGAAGCTCATATACGCCATTCTAATAACGTCGAGAAAGCTAAAGCACTACTTCGACGGCCATCGAGTCTTGGTAACCACCAGTTTCCCTCTTGGGGACATTCTGCGCAATAAAGACGCCAACGACAGAATTGTAAAATGGGCAATGGAATTATGCCTATTCTCTCTGGAATTCCAAAGCCGCACCACAGTCAAGTCTTAGGCCCTGGTCGATTTCATTGCAGAGTGGACGGATCTCAACGAGCCTCCCGTTCCCGATGTCTCCGACCACTGGTCGATGTTCTTCGACGGGTCCTTGAACATCAACGGCGCCAGCGCAGGGATCCTTTTCGTGTCGCCTAACAAGGACAAACTGCGTTACGTCCTTAGGTTCCTTTTTCCGGCGTCAAACAATGTCGCCGAATACGAAGCATGCCTGCATGGCATCCGACTAGCCGTTGAGTTGGGAATCAAACGTCTCTATGTCTATGGCGACTCCGCGTTGGTTATCAACCAGCTCAACAAAGAATGGGACGCGACCCACGAAAAGATGGATCTCTACTGCAAAGAAATTCGCAAGTGGGAGACCAACTTCTACGACATAGAATACATCCACGTGGTCCAGGATAAGAACCAAGCAGCAGATGCACTGTCAAAGTTAGGGTCATCTCGGGCCCAAATCCCACGGGGTGTTTTCGTCCAAGACATCCATGAGCCAAGTGTGGGCTCCGGCCTGGTCAAAAAGCAATCTACGGAAACAATGCTCATAGACGATGCCACCCCGGCAGCCAGTGGCCGTGATTGGCGCACCCCGTTCATCAGACATATATCGGACAGGTCAGGCTTTCAGGACAAAACAGAGAACGAGCGCCTCATTCGACGATCAAAGAATTACATACTGGTGGACGGCAAACTTATGCGAAAAAATGCAAGTTCTGAAGTGCTGCTCAAATGCATATCCCAAGATGATGGCATCAAGCTCCTAGAGGACATACATGCCGGATCCTGCGGCAATCATGCTGCATCCAGAACGCTGGTCGGGAAGGCCTTCCGAGCAGGTTTTTATTGGCCAACCGCGGTCAACGACGCAGAAAAAATAGTCCGACATTGTGAAGGAAGTCAGTTCTTTGCTAAAAGGACCCACGTACCTGCTCACGAGATTCAAACCATCCCGTCATCCTGGCCTTTCGCCTGCTAGGGCCTCGACATGATCGGGGCATTTAAACCGGCCCCTGGCAACTTCAAGTTCGTTTTCATATTAATCGACAAGTTCTCAAAATGGATCGAATACATGCCATTGGTTAAAGCAACATCCGAGAAGGCTGTGGAGTTCCTCAATCAAATCATACACAGATTCGGGATCCCACATAGTATAATCACCGACCTGGGTACTCAGTTCACTGGCACCACATTGTGGGACTTCTGCGATGACAGGGGCATAGTCATAAAATACGTGTCAGTAGCTCACCCACGGGCAAATGGTCAGGTCGAGCGCGCGAACGGAATGATCATTGACGCCCTAAAGAAAAGGTTATACACCGAGAACGACAGAGCACCTGGTCGATGGATGAAAGAGTTGCCAGCTGTGGTCTGGGGTCTCCGAACTCAGACTAGTCGGAACATGGGAGTGTCACCCTACTTCATGGTTTACGGCACCGAGGCCGTTCTGCCGTCTGATATAACCTTCGGTTCCCCAGAATTGAAAACTTCGACCAGTCAACAGCCGACAACGCCAGGGATCTCGAAATCAATTGCATGGAGGAAAAGCGTCTAAATTCTTGTCTCCGAACAGCAAAGTACCTTGCGGCAGTCAGGCGGTACCATAACAGGAACATCAAGGACCGTTCTTTCATGGTCGGCGATCTGGTGCTCAGGTGGAAAACAAGCCAGGAGGGCATGCGCAAGCTATCCACTCCCTGGGAAGGACCCTTCGTGGTCGCAGAAGTCACACGACCCACATCCTATAGATTGGCATATCCAGACGGAACACGAGTGCCTAACTCTTGGCACATAGACAAACTGCGCTGATTTTATCCATAAGTTCTAGTAACTTTTGCTTGTAAATCCCTTTTAGCTGTCAATAATAAAAGTTTTTCTTTTTGGCTATACTTTGTTTACACGCAGAGCTCGGAAAGTCTTCTGCGACGGAAGCTCTTAGCAACTACGAATCAAACACAGTGGCACGTCACTCAGATAATTGTACAGCGCTCAAAATAACAGTCATGACAAAATCAAACTTTATTACAATCTTTACATACAAAGTTTACAATAAATACCCTGACGGGCGGACACTAGTCTACTCCTACAGACTACCCTACTGGCCTACTGCTCGGGCTGATCACCCGCCTGGCCTTGCTGCCCGGACGACGGGGTCGGGGCCACCGGCGCCTGGCTGGTCGAGACCGCAGGCGTCGATCGCCCATCTCCCGCAATAGACGCACCAGACAGCTCCCTGGCCGAGCTGTCTGAGCCCGGCTGGTCGGGGGGAGTGGCCGTTCCGCATAGATTGATGTCACCGATCACCGTTGACGACAAGTCCAGCAGACCACCCCGAAGCTCGTCCGCCTCCTGCGGGCCGACCTCCTTGGGATACCCCTTCTCCAGCCTGGTCAAGTCGACCAGGGGGTAGTGGGCGCGCACCATGCTAAGGATATGCGCGCTAGCAAACTCCCCGGCGTCCTTCATGAACTGCTGGAGCCAGTCCCACGCCCGTTGCGCCTTTTCAACTGGCGTCAATCTCGACGTGCGGGGCTGGCTCTCTGGGAGCTCGGGACTGATCAAGTCCAGGACCGGGGCCACTCCTTTCCAAATCCTACAACAGTTAACCTTCCAGGAGTCCCGATCCTTGACCAGCTCGTCCAGGTGTTTCTTGGCATTCACCTTGAGCACTGCAAATCGAGGAAGATGTTAGACTCAGCATATCAAAAAGAGCGATAAGTGGCAAATAACGGGGGCGACGCGTGATACCAGACAACTCCCGGTCCCTCTAGCCCAGCTCCTCTCCTGCTCGGCGACTGGCCTCCAGCGCCCCGGCAAGCTCTTGACCGAGCTGCTCCTTCTCCTGTCGGAGGCGCGCCACCTCCTCCTCCAAGTCTACGTGAACCATAACCTGGTCAGCAAAGCAAACTACGCGGCTACACACAGCTGCTCGGAGCACGTGACTGACCTGACTGCCGCCGATACTGGTCGGCCCAGCGACGAGTGAGCTTGAGACGACGCTCCTCCTGGGCGCTCATCTCAGCCACCTTCTCCCCAACCTCCGACCGCAGCCGGTCCACCTCCGTGGTCAGGGCCTTGTTCTCGGCCACGATGCCTTCTATTTGGTCGAAGCACCTTTTTCGGTACTTCGCCGTCTTCATTGCGCCCTACAAAACGAACATATGTTGACCAATCAGGACAACACAAACAGTGTCGAACAGTGCAAAGGATCACTTACCTTGACCTCGTCCACGAGACGCTTGGCCGCACGCTCTACTCTGGCGGCCTCTTCTGTTTCAGCGAGCTCCTCGTGCCCGATAAAGTGGTCCCCGCGTTGGCGCCACACATATACGTGTTGGCGGCCATCACGAGGACGACCTTCAATCTCCTCCACCTCGTCGTCGGAGGCCGCCCGGGTTCCCTCGCTCGCTGCATCGCCCCCGGTGGTGGTCGCAGGCATTACCGGCCCCTGGACCGGGCTCGGGGAGCCTGCAGTCGAAGAGGCTCCTGCCCGGGGTGGTGTTGGGACCTCCCTCCCTTCGACGGGGGGAGGGGTCGGGGCTCTGTCCTCCCCTTCTGTGGCGTTACTCGGGGGAGGCATCCCCGTAGCCTCCTCGACCCTTGTCGGGCTGCTAGCCGCAGTCTGTGCCGAGGCCGGGAGCTCCTCGGCGCTCTCAGGCACGGCTGCAGCCGCAGGCTACTCCGCGGTCTGCGGCGCCGCGTCCTCAGCGGCACAAGCAGGCTCGGCCACCCCCTGGCCGGCGACGTGGTCGGGGTTGACATCTGACGCCGCGCTAAAGAACAAAGTATCAGCTTCAAAAAAAATCACCAAGGTACGTAAGTCGAACACTTACAGGTCTGATCGATGGTGGGTCGCGGTGAACCTCCTCCTAGCTCTGCCAGTCGGCACCTGCGCCCCCGTCTCGGCGACGCGTGGCACAGGAGGGTCGCTGGCCTCCTGATCACTAGTGGCCGGTGCACTGACCGGACGGCTTCGAGGCCCTCGGACCAGCGACGGTGCGGCCTCCTCCTCCTCCTCCTCGTCGTCGGTGATCCGGATGAGCCGACGGCGCTTTGGCGCTTGGCTGCTCTCTGCTGGTAGCGTCGGCGCAGGCGAAGGATCCGCTGCCATCGGCCTTTTCCCCGCCACTCTCTCCTCGGTGGTCGGGACGGGGCGGGCCTGGTCCTCCTCACTGCTGGTGTAATGAGTACACCGAGCAGCGTCTTCCTCCGGCGGATCTTCCCCCACAGGATTCTCCATTCCAGGTGCCAGTGACACATATACCGTGCACCGGTCAACATCTCCGATCTGCAAAAATAACAAAGATAAGTCAGTAGCAGACAATAACGAATGATAAAGCGAAATAATCAGTAAGATACCTTAGGTGCTGGTCGCCCTAACTTGAAGGCTTGCACCCGATCAGTACCACGGATGAAGCCTCCGTCCGCAAAGTTGAACAGCTCGTTCAACAGCTGCTGCACCTCTGACTTCTCCAAGACCTCAGGACGCATCCTGGTCGGGTCCACGCTTCCGGCATACTCGTACGCCGAGTGCACCCTCTTCTGGCAGGGCATCACCCGACGACACACAAAGTTGCCGACCACGCCTAACCCGTCCAAGCGCGACCAGTCGATCAGCTTCATCAGGTCCGCCACTTGACCGTCGAACTCTGGGCGCTCGGTCCAGCTTACCCTCTTCTCGGGGATGTACCCCACGTCGCAGAACGTGGAGCTGCTCGGTTCTTCCCTGATGTAGAACCACTTGCTGTACCATTCGGTTAGGGAAGTGTTCCATGGACAGTGCAGGTAACGGTTCTTCATGCCGTCGCGAAGGTTGAGGTATACTCCACCTGCAACCTTGGAGCCTCCAACCGCTCCCTTCTTTCTTAAACAAAAAAGATAGCGAAAGAGATCGAAGTGCGGTTCTATGCCGACATAGGCCACGCACAAATGGATAAAAGTGGAAATAAGAAGGATTGAGTTTGGGTGCAGATTGCAAATCCCGATCTCATAATACAAAAGAAGACCCTGAAGAAAAGGATGAACAGGCACCCCAAAACCCCTCTTAAGGAAATCCTCGAAAACTACGATCTCACCGGCGCGGGGGTCGGGGTAGCTCTCCCCCTCCGGCGCCCTCCAGCCGCCGAGCTCCGGGCTATGCAGTAGCCCCATATTGACGAGGTCACCCAGAGACTTTGTGGTGCTTCGGGATTTCTTCTATTCTTTGGCCATCAGCTCGGCCCTCTTCTTGGAGTCACTCTTCGCCATTGGAGATGCGGGAGTGGCTTTGAACTAGGAGGGCGCAGGTGGTTGATAGAAGGCGAGAGCGGCAAGCTTGAAGGCAATGGCAGGATAAGCAATGAGGGGTTAATGTCAGGATTTTATAAACCGCAACTCCACTTCCCGCATTCTCGGGAAGTGGGCGGGCCATACGGCGGGCGCGGCGCTTCGGTTTTCAATGATTATCGACAATTAATGCGGCGGAGTTTTCGTACAAATTGATTGTAACAGAACCGTCCAATTTATAAGAATTCAAGTGAATTAGCGACCACGGAGGTCGTCAAGCCAATGGACTTGAACCCATATAAACCCGGTAGTCCGACGAAATGTCAAAAGACCTCGATTCAACCAACATACAACCAAGATCGTACATGATCAAGCATCACCATCACAGATTACAACATTCACCACAGAACATAGTTTTACACCACATCAGAGTTTAAAGTGGTTATTACAAACCAAAGCGGTAGCGGAAACAAAGTAGTTTTGAAGCAACACCAACTCAGTTTATAATACATGCCAGTTCCATGGTCAAGTCCCAACAAAAGCACAACTGAAGTTAAAGGAGGTGATCACGCCCATGATCTATTCATCATCCGCAGCTGGGTGATGACAGTTAGCACAATAGCCGTGGTAGACGACATCATCTGCAACAGGGGTAAATAAAACCCTGAGTACGAGAATGTACTCAGCTAGACTTACCCGTCATAAACTAGAAATAAAGTGACACCAAGCAGTATGCAAGGCTGATCTTAGTGGACTGGTTTGACTCACTTTTTGCATAAAAGCCTTTGTGGTAAGTAATTCATTTATTCATATTTCAGCAGCAAGTTCATTACGTAGCAGCTATCCACTAGATTAGCACCTGATCTAAGCATACACTTGGGTAATTAATCATTTCAATAATAACCATATTAGGATTATCACTTTGCTATCAACATTCTCATCATAACCATCAAGTTTATTTAGTGAATTCTACGTTGCCGCTGCCCAAGTCAAGTTCTCACTATCTGGGAGAGACGGCGATTCGAATCGATTCCTATCCAGCTGGAGGGGTATTCCTAACACTCACCCAAGCATACTTCATGACGGCAGCTCGGATCACCTTTAGCACAACTCCGGACCAATTCGCGGGTCCGTACGGCGCCGCACCCTCAGGGACCGCCAATCTGCCAGGGTCAGGACTGTAACCTGACACCTCGGTCTTACGCCATTGACTCCCCGCACATCCTTACTACCAACCGGGGTGCGCACTTTAACCAGATCGGGGTATCCGGCCGGAGTTGCACTCGTAGGCTTCGCGGTCGGAACGACTTATCCGGCCAACTAAGTGATAGGCATGCGTTCAACATGACATGGGGACGTACAGCGATTCGGTCCTTAAACGACACAGACGGGGATAGATTCACACCCAAGACCTCCATGCCTTGTTGCTGCACTATCGTCATCCCGCCCGGTCTCAAGTTCATTGTTAGCACATGGTTATTTCCACGATAGCAAATATAGCCAACCGTGATCATCATCCACCTATCTCTCGCAGGTGACAGGAAATCACCCGGCTTCTACCGAGCTAAGCATGGCTAAGCATTACTTCGATCCTGGACCTACTTTGGTAATGTTTAAGGTGGACAAGGTAGTCATTATGCAGCAAGGGTGTCATATCAATGTCTACCACTTAATGCAACAATATATAACCATAGTCATTTGATAGCTGAACATGATAACAAAATAGTAGGAGACTTATAATGCTCCGGGGCTTGCCTTCAACGTAGGTAGAGGGACGGTGGTCAGGGCACTCCGGCAAGTCCTCCTCCTCCTCAGCTCTTTGAGGTGGCTCCCCTTGCTGTCCTTCCGGCTCCGGCAGCTCGAACTCTAGCACCGTCACTCCCTTGGGTACACCTATGGATGCATGACAAGAAGATGAATATAGGAAATGCACGTATGATGCATGATGTCATGATGAGGAGCCAATTAGACATAAAACAAGGTATAACATGAGTGCAAACTTCTAAGATTAAGTGAATCATGGAATAACAAGTAAGTGCATACTTCTTCTCTGGTAGAGAGACTAATTAGACAAGTTAAACAATTCTAGCTACTCCTACTCAACCACTGGTTTAGTAAACAAACCAACCAGTCACAAGTTTCAGCCATAACTCAAGCATCTTTTAACCAAACTAAGCAAGTAAGTACTTTCTGGAAAGCTTAGCAAATTGTCTACAATTTACTTTTAGACATCCCAGTATGATTCCCAACCGAAATATGCTAAAACATACAAAGTTTACTGGCTGCTCTGGAAATTCCAGAGAGCAAGCACTTTGCAGCAACTACTTGCAACATGCATAACTTTCAAACTACTCAACTAAAAGTCATGAAATTTGGACACGAATTAGATCAGTAAGTTAGCTACAAGTTTGTTATAGACAAGTTTCCCAGAAAACACAATCTTCAAAGAGTTCTTAATCAATTGCTATCAGCTGTACAGAAATGCTCTAGGGAAGGCAAAAATAGCTAAAATAATATTTTGCACATATTAAGAATGTATCAAAGGAACAATCCAATTGCACCAGTAGATAGAACATATCTAAGAAACACCAGAAAACATCGTGGCAAGGTCTAAAACTATTTCTATCATCACCTTTTCCATTTATTTAATTATTAAGGTGATTTAATGAACATCTACTCGAAGTGTTCCAAAACTATTAAGAAAATTACAGCAGGCTACTTATGCTAAAATAAGGTCACTGTAAAATTATCAGAACATTTGCATGTACACATTGTGAGGTATAAAAATAACAAGCTAGTAAAGGTATGCAAGGCATAAATGTGAAATCCTATCAAAAAGTGTCAAACAACAGATTTCAGATTTTTCCTAGCTTTGTCGACACATAAGTACAACACTCAGCAAGTTTCACCATAAAAGGAGCTATACTTTAATTATCAAAAATACCACAAGATTCTACTATTTAAGCAAGGATAAATTTTAACTTCCCAGCCAAGCTTCTAAAAATCATGAAAAATTTATCAGAGCCTAATCATAACATAAGTAACAACTCCCCAAATTTACATGGCCATCAGATCAATAGATCTCAAGATAAAATTACCCACTGAAAATCCAAGATTAATTTATATCTATTTATTTCTGCAAAAACATGGCATGTTTCATATTTTTATTAAAAACTAGACTTCTGCTGGAACTTAGCAAAATTGGAATCACCACATTTGGATCTCTAAAACTCCAGATATGAATTTTACAAAAACAGGTTTGGCTCTGCACAACAGTGAATCAGAGGGGGTGACACAGAGAGGCTGACATCCGGGACCCACGCGTCAGTGAAACGGGGACAGGGGAGATGCTCGTCGCCGGCGAAACTCGACGACGACGAGGTCTCGGCCGGATCTAAGGGCACCTACGTGTTCCTCTCAACAAGGCGACTCTGTTGACCTACATTACGCGCGCTCTACTGGACTCTAGGGTGCTCGCCGTCGGGAATGGCGGAGCGGCGGCGCTGCGCGGCGGTACGCCGGCGGATCCAGGCAATGGCGACGCGGTAGAGGTTCACGCCGAGCATCAGTGAACCAAGGGGAAGCGATAGGAACAAAAATGGAGGAAAATGGTGGAGCAGAGAGGCTTGGCCACGTCGCCGGAGAGCTCGGGCGGAACTCCGGCGAGGAAGAACTGCTCGGAGCTCGGCAATGCCGCCTTACCCGTGCTCGAGAGTGGCCAAGGAGGTGACGCCGAGGTAGAGGAGGCTCTGGCGAAGCTTTTGGTGGGCTGGCTTGGCCGGACACGGCGAGAAGAGCTCGGGCGACGCTGCCGTTCCACGGCGGAGCTCGCCGAGGCGAAGTGGAGAACGGAGAGAGCGCTGGAGAGGCGAAATGAGGACGGCCGGGGCTCGGGGTGGCATCGTGGCGTCCAAGTGAAAGCGCCAGGGCTGACAGGCGGGGTCGCCGTCGACGTACGGCCGCCACGGGTCATCCACGCGTCGGCCGGCCGGCGACTGACGAAACTGAATCGCGCGATTCAGTTGTCGTCGACCATGTCTCAAACCGAAAGTTCACCGACGTTTTACTCTCAGCTCACTCGATGGTTTGGGCTCAAACTTGTTCCTTTGGACAGAGCTACACGAGTTCTACAACTTTGGTTACAAGAGCAAAGCCTAACTTGGTCTGGATTTCAAACTACAAAGCTCCCAATCACCCTTGGTCGAAACTGCGTGATCCAACACTTAGCCAAATTCGGCTAAGTATGAAATCAGCCCTGATTTTTGGCTTGTGAGAAATTTTTGGATGTGTTCTAAGCTTTTCCATAAAAAGTTGTCTACATAACTTTTGTAGCTTATGAAATTCTCTACAACTTTGTTTCAGATGTCAAAGACATGCAAGGTCTCTAACACCAGTTTCATAAAACCTCTTTGAAAGGAGGTCTAGGGGGTCAATTAAGCCATTCTAGGTTTAACCCTAACCTAGGGGCATTTTTGGCCAAAACCTTCAACATGAACTTTGTTCCAAATGATATTCTAAACATGATTGAAGTATGTTGGAAGACAATGTACACTTGTTTGCATTGGTTACCCCTTATAATCACTCAATTCAAGTCACACAAGCAATTCAATCATACATGGTATACATAAGATGACATGTGATCATGATAGATGCTTATGAATGAGCTTGATGATGCTTATGTTAATGCAATGCTCATGGTTAACATGCAAGCTAACACTAGGAGTGTTACAGCCCTCCCCCCTTACAAAAATCTCGTCCCGAGATTTGAAAGACGTACCATTTTTCGTAGAATGAGGGATAAGTTACTTGTAAATAGTCTTCCCTTTCCCAAGTGGCATCTCTCTCATTTTGACGGTTCCACAAAACTCTAAAAAGTTTGATCACTCTCCCACGAGTCACTCGTTCTTTTACATCAAGAACTTGCACCAGCTTTTCTTCATAAGATAGGTCTGACTGCAACTTGATATCTCTTGTTTCAACTCTCTCTTCGGGCACACGAAGACACTTCTTAAGTTGAGATACGTGAAATACAGGGAAAATAGCTCTCATTTCGGGAGGTAGTTGCACTTTGTAAGATACCTTACCACTCTTCTCAATGATTTGGTAGGGACCCACATACCTAGGGGCAAGCTTTCTTTTAACACCAAAGCGATTTACTCCTTTCATGGGCGATACCTTTAGGTATACAAAGTCACCTACTTCGAACTCGATTGGCTTTCTTCTTTGGTCAGCATAGCTTTTCTGCCTAGCTTGGGCGGCTCTCATGTGTTGTTGGATAATGAGAACTTGCTTTTCGGCTTCCTTGACAAAGTCAATTCCGTAGTATCTCCTTTCACCAGGTTCGACCCAGTTTAAAGGAGTTCTACATTTGCGGCCATACAAAGCTTCGAAAGGAGCCATTTGGATACTCTCTTGATAACTATTGTTGTATGAGAATTCAGCTAAGGGTAACCATTTCTCCCACGCACCCTTGGAAGACATAACACAGGCCCTCAACATATCCTCTAGAATTTGATTCACACGCTCAGTTTGACCGGAGGTTTGGGGATGATAGGCTGAACTGCGAACCAATTTTGTACCAAGGAGTGAATGCAGATGCTCCCAAAAGCGGGCAGTGAACTGAGGACCTCTATCAGAAATAATAGTACGAGGCACTCCGTGCAATTTAACTATCTGAGAGAAGTACAACTCAGCATAGTCGGATGGTCGGTATGTAGAGTGTACAGGAATAAAATGAGCTAACTTGGTTAAACGGTCAACAATCACCCAAATAGAATTGTGTCTTTTTGAGTAAGGGGAAGTCCAACAATGAAATCCATGCTGATCTCTTCCCACTTCCAACCTGGAATTGATAAAGGTTGCAATAAACCTGCAGGTTTGAGGTGAACTGCCTTCACCCTGCAGCAAGTATCACACCTAGCAACATAAGCTGCTATCTCTTTCTTCATTTTGGTCCACCAGAAACGAGGTCTCAAATCTTGGTACATTTTGCTACTCCCCGGATGAATGGACAATTTGGAAGAATGAGCTTCTTCTAGGATTTTGTTTCGTAAGTCACAATCTTTGGGTACAACTAGTCGATCGTCAAACCACAGTACACCTTTCTCATCTACCTTGAAATGCTTGGTGTCTTGCTCTTGCATTTTTCTTTTTATATGATAAATACCAGGATCAGATTTTTGGAGCTCTATGATTTGACTTTCTAACGAGCAACTGACTATGATGTTGTGTAAGACCACAGGATGCAATAAATTGAAGCCTTCCTCTAGGAGAGGTCGAACATGTTGTTTCCGGCTGAGAGCATCGGCTACAACATTGGCTTTGCCTGGGTGATAGTGCACTTCTAAATTGTAGTCTTTTATCAATTCCAGCCATCTTCTTTGTCTCATATTCAATTCGGGCTGAGTGAATATATATTTGAGGCTCTTATGGTCAGTGTAAATGTGACAGATTACCCAACAGATAATGTCTCCAGAGCTTCAATGCATGTACAACTGCTGCTAACTCTAGATCATGAGTAGGGTAGTTGGCTTCATGTTTCCTCAGTTGCCGAGAAGCATAGGCAATAACTCGGCCTTCTTGCATAAGTACACAACCTAGGCCAGTGCCAGATGCATCACAAAAGACATCAAATGGCTTTTCAATGTCAGGCTGTGCCAGAATAGGAGCGGTGGTTAGCAAATGGCGTAAAGTGGTGAAAGCAACTTCACACTCCTTGGACCACACAAACTTCACGTCTTTTTGCAGGAGCTTGGTCATAGGCTTAGCTATTTTAGAAAAGTCTGGAATGAAGCGCCGATAATATCCAGCTAGACCGAGAAAACTCCGGACTTCATGCACTGAAGTCGGGGCCTTCCAGTCTAGAACCTCTTGCACCTTTGACGGGTCAACAGAAATACCCTCTTCGGATAAAATATGGCCTAAGAAAGGCACTTTCTTCAGCCAAAACTCACACTTGCTGAACTTGGCATAGAGCTGATGTTCTCGCAATCTAGTGAGTACAATCCGAAGGTGCTTCTCATGTTCTTGTGCATTTTCAGAATACACCAATATATCATCGATGAACACCACCACAAACTTATCCAGTTCGGGCATGAACACCGAATTCATCAGGTACATGAAATGAGCAGTGGCATTAGTCAGACCAAAGGACATGACTAAATACTCATACAACCCATACCTGGTAGAGAAAGCCGTTTTAGGAATGTCTTCAGGTCGGATCTTGATTTGATGATACCCCGATCTCAGATTGATTTTGGAGAATACTTTGGCCTTGGCTAATTGATCAAACAGAATATCAATGCGAGGCAGTGGATACTTGTTTTTGATAGTCACGGCATTCAGCGGACGATAGTCTACACACATACGTAGAGACTTGTCCTTTTTCTTGACAAAGAGAGCCGGACAACCCCATAGAGAAGAACTAGGCCGAATAAGACCTTTCTCAAGCAGTTCTTGCAATTGCTTTTTCAACTCTGCCAATTCGTTGGGTGGCATTCGATATGGCCTTCTAGAGATAGGTGCGGTACCCGGAATTAGATCAATTTTAAATTCAATGTCTCTGTCTGGTGGCAATCCGGGCAGATCCTCTGGAAAGACATCCGGAAACTCACACACTACCGGAATCTCTGCCAAAGTGAGTGGTCGAATGGCATTGGCAGCATGACGAATGTCATCATTCTTGGGAAGCTGGACTAAGAAGGCTTCTTTGCTATCAGGCTCCCGCAGCATGACTACTCTCGTGGAGGTATCTATTAACACCCCATGCCTGCTCATCCAATTCATTCCCAGAATAACATCTATCCCTAGGCCTGGTAGTACGACTAAATCTGCTGCATAATTACGCCCTTCTATGGTAATATGAACATCTCTCACTACTTGATTCATAGCAATTTGATTACCAGCAGCACTAATGCAAAATTTTCCACTATCAAGGTCAATGACATGTTGCCCATGCTTAGATGCAAATGCTTGACTCATAAATGAATGCGAAGCTCCAGAATCAAACAAGACAACTGTAGGGTATTGATTTACAAGGAACATACCAGCAGTGACTGCTTCACCTTCTGGGATTTCTTCAGCCGTGGTGTAGTGCACACGACCAATACGATTATTGCCTCCAGCTGCCGTATTTCTCTTAGGATAAGGGCAATCTCTCGCCCAGTGACCAACTTGCTTGCAATTGAAGCAGGGACGGTTATCAGGAGGATTCTTGGGACTTCCTTGACCCGTGGCACCTCTTGGGAGAGCAACTGTGAAAGACTTGCGCACTCCCGTCTTCACATTTGACTTTTTCTGCGGCGCAGACACCTTGTCACAGCATTGGGTGGGCGATAGGCCGGCTTGCTCGCCACTGGAGCCTTAGACTGCGAAGCACCTGCCTCATAGGCCCTCTTGCGGTTCTTGTATGCGGCATACACGGCATTATAATTTTCCTGAGTCAATGCATCACTCACAAACTCGTTGAAGGTGGTACTCTTGTTACCAGCTATGTTCTTGGACAACTTGGGTCCCAACCCTCTCTTGAAACTAGCGAGTTTCTTGGCTTCGGTGTCAACCATTTCAGGAGCATAGCGAGACAAATTGTTAAAAGCATTGAAGATACTCAGTCAAGCTTTTAGTGCCTTGCGTCAGGTTCATGAACTCGGTGTGCTTGATAGTCATTAAGCCTTGGGGAATGTAAGTATTCCTGAAAGCAGTGGTGAACTGGTTCCAAGTTACAACAGCATTGGCAGGCAAACTAGTCCTGTAATGACTCCACCAGACACCTGCTTTGCCCTCCAACTGGTGGGCTGCATACTCCGCCTTCAGCTCTTCGGTTAACCTTAGCAAACGGAATTTCTGTTTAAGAGTGTTAAGCCACTCATCAGCTTCTAGAGGTTCAACAGCCTCCTTGAACAGCGGCGGCTTGGTGTCCTGGAAATCCTTGAAACTGCTGTACTGATTTGCTTCTCCGCCTTGGCGGGCATGGCGACCACCCCGATTCTGCTGCGCCATAGTTTGCATAGCCTCATTGAGCATACGCTGGCCCTCAACAAGAGCTGCCAATAGCTCAGTTGGCGTAGGCGGGGGAGGAGGTGGTGGCGGTGGCACTTCGTTGTGACCGGAGCGAGTATTGCGAGCCATCTGCACAAGGCATACCAAGCGATTGTTTCAGGCGACAGATATAATTGTCATGAACTTCAATTGCTGCCATACGGAATTTAATGAAGTAAATTCACATAAATCAAGCCGCAGTAATCCATGTACAATAAGAAAATATCTGCCATGACACTTGGTTAATCTCGCGATCAATCACAGCCACACCTTCCCAAAAATTAAAGACATTACAGAGAATTATTTAGGCTCAACATAAAACATGGAGCATCACAAATAAGTGCATAGGGTTACATAGAGTCATTGTCACAACTTAAGGGTTTACAGGAGGGGTACCATGGCCAAATACATAGAGTCTCAACTAAAATTCAGATTACATGTCCATTGCACAAAGAGGTGGAAACTGATACATGATTATAAAATCATCGCTAGGCTACATATCTTCTTCGGATTCTCCATTAGAAACGATGCCATTATCCTGATCTTCCTCACTAGGAGCTTCTTCATGATTAAAAGGGGCTGGATGTGGAATAGGATTTATGATATTATTTAAGCGGTGGACATCTAATTGCAGCTCAGCAATCCTAGTAATCAGCTCTTCCTCTCTCATTTCAGCATGGAACAAGGCTCTAACTCTAGCAGCTTCTCTATTTTCAGCCAAGCGCATAGCCTCATCTCTCTCTCTAGTCATTTGCATCATGAGGGCTTGTGCTTCATTGCGCTCCCTAACTGTGTTTGCAACTTGATTGCGGCGGACTTGCAAAGCAGTGTGATAGTTTTGGATTTCAGTTTGTGCATCCATAAAAGCCTTGTGGTGCTTGCGCACTCTCTTGCGCAGTTTGCACTGCCCAACCTGAGCTTGCTGAAGCGCTAGCATGGCATCTATGTAGGTGTCCTGGCGCACATAGTACAGCTTAAGTACCGCTAGCATGGCACTCATGGCAGGGCTAGAGCTATATCCTAGCAAGGTTTCTCTCATCTCTAAAGACTCATTCCCAACTTGGGACACAAATGTGTCAGTCACACTCACTCTGGGAACGGATCCCGCTGGGCCATTCACTAGCTTCTCACCATGCTCTTGGCAAATCTCTAGCAAAACCTCCAGAGCTGCTACCTGGGCACCCTCCCAAGGAGTTTGGCCATCACAGTCAACTAACCAACCTAGCCACTGTGGGTTATTTGGACAAGGGGGAACTGTAATTTGGACATCTACCCAAGGTAAGGCCCCTGCATGCTCAGCCTCGGCCCAAGTGTACTTAGGTGGTTCCTCATATCCAACTGAACTTAGCACCCTCCACAATAAAGTAGGAGTGCCAAACATGTCCAGGAAAGTCTCACTCGCGTGCGGGGCTGCCATCTGTAGAAAGACCACATTTGAGTACGGGAGATTAATTACAAGGAGAGATGAAGAAATATATTTTCAGAATTTAATACCCAAGTAGTGCATAAAGAATATATGAATGCTTCATGATGCATGCACGTTCCATACGTCCTTTCCATTCCTAGAAGAAAGTTCTAACGGTATAGTCGGTGGCATACATACGTGCACTCTTTATACGCATCTACACGGTCTAAACGTTTCGTTGTTAGTGTACCTGCAGAAGATTTCATTTCAGCCCAGCCCCACAATAATATAAGTGCAGAAATGTAAATTTAATCAACAATCAGTCAAGCTAGGTACTCCGGTATATATTCCCGAACATATACCGCAGCACACTACCCATTTGGGATACACCCACATATACATCAAATATGTACACATGGCTGCACCTACTACCCACAATTAAGTACCTTCATATATACATGTGTGAAACATGTAAATATTCCGGTAACCACAGCTAACACTCTCCTAGACCGACGGTTGGACGGTCATGCTCTCACAGCTCACACTTACCGTAGCGTAGAGGCATATAGATCCATACATTACCACTCAAGCAAGTGGCATCCATACAATTTCACGCCGTATGGACGATGAAAGAAAACAAACAATGCTTACCATGGCGTAGAGGTATGTGATCCATTCATTACCACTTAAGTAAGTGGTATCCATATAATTACACGCCATATGGACGACGAAAGGAAAAACCCCCATGTTAGTAATAATAAGCCACCTAGAAGTCCTTATATGGGCATAAAGGGCACGACCACTGGCATGGTATAAGTTATCAAAACCTTTTTAAACCACCCTATATATAGCCTAATTTGCCAAAATTAGTTTGAGAAAACCAATTTCATGTGTTTTCAAATACATCTATGATGGTTATATGCTTAATCTTGCTCTGATGCCAGCTGTAACAGAACCGTCCAATTTATAAGAATTCAAGTGAATTAGTGACCACGGAGGTAGTCAAGCCAATGGACTTGAACCCATATAAACCCGGTAGTCCGACGAAATCTCAAAAGACCTCGATTCAACCAACATACAACCAAGATCGTACATGATCAAGCATCACCATCACAGATTACAACATTCACCGCAGAACATAGTTTTACACCACATCAGAGTTTAAAGTGGTTATTACAAACCAAAGCGGTAGCGGAAACAAAGTAGTTTTGAAGCAACACCAACTCAGTTTATAATACATGCCAGTTCAATGGTCAAGTCCCAACAAAAGCACAACTGAAGTTAAAGGAGGTGATCATGCCCATGATCTATTCATCATCCGCAGCTGGGTGATGACAGTTAGCACAATAGCCGTGGTAGACGACATCATCTGCAACAGGGGTAAATAAAACCCTGAGTACGAGAATGTACTCAGCTAGACTTACCCGTCATAAACCAGAAATAAAGTGACACCAAGCAGTATGCAAGGCTGATCTTAGTGGACTGGTTTGACTCACTTTTTGCATAAAAGCCTTTGTGGTAAGTAATTCATTTATTCACATTTCAGCAGCAAGTTCATTACGTAGCAGCTATCCACTAGATTAGCACCTGTTCTAAGCATACACTTGGGTAATTAATCATTTCAATAATAACCATATCAGGATTATCACTTTGCTATCAACATTCTCATCATAACCATCAAGTTTATTTAGTGAATTCTACGTTGCCGCTGCCCAAGTCAAGTTCTCACTATCCGGGAGAGACGGCGATTCGAATCGATTCCTATCCAGCTAGAGGGGTATTCCTAACACTCACCCAAGCATACTTCATGACGGCAGCTCGGATCACCTTTAGCACAACTCCGGACCAATTCGCGGGTCCGTACGGCGCCGCACCCCCAGGGACCGCCAATCTGCCAGGGTCAGGACTCTAACCTGACACCTCGGTCTTACGCCATTGACTCCCCGCACATCCTTACTACCAACCGGGGTGCGCACTTTAACCAGATCGGGGTATCCGACCGGAGTTGCACTCGTAGGCTTCGCAGTCGGAACGACTTATCCGGCCAACTAAGTGATAGGCATGCGTTCAACATGACACGGGGACGTACAGCGATTCGGTCCTTAAACGACACAGACGGGGATAGATTCACACCCAAGACCTCCATGCCTTGTTGCTGCACTATCGTCATCCCGCCCGGTCTCAAGTTCATTGTTAGCACATGGTTATTTTCACTATAGCAAATATAGCCAACCGTGATCATCATCCACCTATCTCTCGCAGGTGACAGGAAATCACCCGGCTTCTACCGAGCTAAGCATGGCTAAGCATTACTTCGATCCTGGACCTACTTTGGTAATGTTTAATGTGGACAAGGTAGTCATTATGCAGCAAGGGTGTCATATCAATGCCTACCACTTAATGCAACAATATATAACCATAGTCATTTGATAGCTGAACATGATAACAAAATAGTAGGAGACTTATAATGCTCCGGGGCTTGCCTTCAACGTAGGTAGAGGGACGGTGGTCAGGGCACTCCGGCAAGTCCTCCTCCTCAGCTCCTTGAGGTGGCTCCCCTTGCTGTCCTTCCGGCTCCGGCAGCTCGAACTCCAGCACCGTCACTCCCTTGGGTACACCTATGGATGCATGACAAGGAGATGAATATAGGGAATGCACGTATGATGCATGATGTCATGATGAGGAGCCAATTAGACATAAAACAAGGTATAACATGAGTGCAAACTTCTAAGATTAAGTGAATCATGGAATAACAAGTAAGTGCATACTTCTTCTCTGGTAGAGAGACTAATTAGACAAGTTAAACAATTCTAGCTACTCCTACTCAACCACTGGTTTAGTAAACAAACCAACCAGTCAAACGTTTCAGCCATAACTCAAGCATCTGTTAACCAAACTAAGCAAGTAAGTACTTTCTGGAAAGATTAGCAAATTGTCTACAATTTACTTTTAGACATCCCAGTATGATTCCCAACCGAAATATGCTAAAACATACAAAGCTTACTGGCTGCTCTGGAAATTCCAGAGAGCAAGCACTTTGCAGCAACTACTTGCAACATGCATAACTTTCAAATTACTCAACTAAAAGTCATGAAATTTGAACACGAATTAGATCAGTAAGTTAGCTACAAGTTTGTTATAGACAAGTTTCCCAGAAAACACAATCTTAAAAGAGTTCTTAATCAATTGCTATCAGCTGTACAGAAATGCTCTAGGGAAGGCAAAAATAGCTAAAATAATATTTTGCACATATTAAGAATGTATCAAAGGAACAATCCAATTGCACCAGTAGATAGAACATATCTAAGAAACACCAGAAAACATCATGGCAAGGTCTAAAACTATTTCTATCATCACCTTTTCCATTTATTTAATTATTAAGGTGATTTAATGAACATCTACTCGAAGTGTTCCAAAAATATTAAGAAAATTACAGCAGGCTAATTATGCTAAAATAAGGTCACTGTAAAATTTTCAGAACATTTGCATGTACACATTGTGAGGTATAAAAATAACAAGCTAGTAAAGGCATGCAAGGCATAAATGTGAAACCCTATCAAAAAGTGTCAAACAACAGATTTCAGATTTTTCCTAGCTTTGTCCACACATAAGTACAACACTCAGCAAGTTTCACCATAAAAGGAGCTATACTTTAATTATCAAAAATACCACAAGATTCTACTATTTAAGCAAGGATAAATTTTAACTTCCCAGCCAAGCTTCCAAAAATCATGAACAATTTATCAGAGCCTAATCATAACATAAGTAACAACTCCCCAAATTTGCATGGCCATCAGATCAATAGATCTCAAGATAAAATTACCCACTGAAAATCCAAGATTAATTTATATCTATTTATTTCTGCAAAAACATGGCATGTTTCATATTTTTATTAAAAACTAGAGTTCTGCTGGAACTTAGCAAAATTGGAATCACCACATTTGGATCTCTAAAACTCCAGATATGAATTTTACAAAAACAGCTTTGGCTCTGCACAACAGTGAACCACAGGGGGTGACACAGAGAGGCTGACATCCGGGACCCACGCGTTAGTGAAACGGGGACAGGGGAGATGCTCGTCGCCGGCGAAACTCGACGACGACAAGGTCTCGGCCGGATCTAAGGGCACCTACGTGTTCCTCTCAACAAGGCGACTCTATTGACCTACATTACGTGCGCTCTACTGGACTCTAGGGTGCTCGCCGTCGGGAATGGCGGAGCGGCGGCGCTGCGCGGCGGTACGCCGGCGGATCCAGGCAATGGCGACGCGGCAGAGGTTCACGCCGAGCATCAGTGAACCAAGGGGAAGCGATAGGAACAAGAATGGAGGAAAATGGTGGAGCAGAGAGGCTTGGCCACGTCGCCGGAGAGCTAGGGCGGAACTCCGGCGAGGAAGAACTGCTCGGAGCTCGGCAATGCCGCCTTACCCGTGCTCGAGAGTGGCCAAGGAGGTGACGCCGAGGTAGAGGAGGCTCTGGCGAAGCTTTTGGTGGGCTGGCTTGGCCGGACACGGCGAGAAGAGCTCGGGCGACGCTGCCGTTCCATGGCGGAGCTCGCCGAGGCGAAGTGGAGAAGGGAGAGAGCGCTGGAGAGGCGAAATGAGGACGGCTGGGGCTCGGGGTGGCGTCGTGGCGTCCAAGTGAAAGCGCCGGGGCTGACAGGCGGGGTCGCCGTCGACGTACGGCCACCACGGGTCATCCACGCGTCGGCCCGCCGGCGACTGACGAAACTGAATCGCGCGATTCAGTCGTCGTCGACCATGTCTGAAACCGAAAGTTCACCAACATTTTACTCTCAGCTCACTTGATGGTTTTGGCTCAAACTTGTTCCTTTGGACAGAGCTACACGAGTTCTACAACTTTGGTTACAAGAGCGAAGCCTAACTCGGTCTGGATTTCAAACTACAAAGCTCCCAATCACCCTTGGTCGAAACTGCGTGATCCAACACTTAGCCAAATTCGGCTAAGTATGAAATCAGCCCTAATTTTTGGCTTGTGAGCAATTTTTGGATGTGTTCTAAGCTTTTTCATAAAAAGTCATCTACATAACTTTTGTAGCTTATGAAATTCTCTACAACTTTGTTTCAGATGTCAAAGATGTTGATATTTGGGAACGCAATAAGGAATTGATCCGCAAGCGCACGGATATCGGTGAGCACTTCACCCGGGAAATTATCCAGAGTATCGTATTTATTTTTTTACCACTAGGAGAAAGAGTGCATCTGACTAACCGGTCTATTACTACTAACCTTTAGGCACAAAGAATGTCTTTCGATGTGAGTGATAAATAGAGAAGACTGCAACCGTAGTCTCCTTCTAACCTTGGTAAGGATGATCTACTGTTCTAATGGGGAGGCTAACGGAATCTAGACACCACAAAGGATGTTCAACCCGCACCTATAAACCCTATCCTTCCTGCTAACGAGATGTGATCTACAAAGGTAGCTCGGAATTGTCACGTTCCTCACTACTACCACGGTCCAGCTAGTCAGGGAATATTTATGAGTACCCCAGCCTAAACACCTCGTTTACGCCAGCAATGATTACTCTAAACTCTACGCGAAGAGATTAAAGTAAACTCATAAACCATAAGAACAATAACTTACTAGAATTTAGAAGTCGAATTACTGAAGAATCCTAGGAGCAAGCTTTGGGTTAGGAGAACTTGATCGCGCAGGTACAAGCTTGGAGTAGACACCGACAGGCCGGGCTTCCTCCACTCTTCACCTCCACTCTATCTCTCTCAATCTAGTAGAAACTAGAAGATCTATTTCTACCTTACATTGATTGCTAAGCCTAAAAAGAAATATTAATTAGAGAAGAGGTTTTCCTTCGAGGGCACCCCTCAGTCTCTATGATAATTTCTTCATGTCTTCTCTAGGGGCCAGGGGGGCCTTGCATATATAGTCCTCCCCTTCTATGCGTTTTTGGGTCGATAGCCGAGGTGGTACTATGTTTCTCTTGATCCAATAGATCGGTGGAATATCCCGAACGAAAGAGTCCTGATTTGGCTCCAGCAGGGGGGCGGGCGCCCAGGCTTCCAGGGCGGGCGCCCTGGGCCTGGCCCAGTTTTGCCTCCGCTTCGGTCTCGTGGCTTCTGGAGTCTTCTAGATGAAGTAAAATTGCGCGGTGCGTTGATATCTCTATGTAATCCCGACATGTGGGCCTTTCTTCCTTATTTCCTGATAACCCCCTACAGAAATAGATAAACAAGAAAACTCGTGGAATTCTGTCAGATCAAACCCTAATTCTAGGTGATGGTTGCATATTGGTCCTTTCTCTTGTTTATTTGTTAATTAAAATTGATACTTAAGAACCGTCAACAAAAGACATGCAAGGTCTCTAACACCAGTTTCATAAAACATCTTTGAAAGGAGGTCTAGGGGGTCAATTAAGCCATTCTAGGTTTAACCCTAACCTAGGGGCATTTTTGGCCAAAACCTTCAACATGAACTTTGTTCCAAATGATATTCTAAACATGATTGAAGTATTTTGGAAGACAATGTACACTTGTTTGCATTGGTTACCCCTTATAGTCACTCAATTCAAGTCACACAAGCAATTCAATCATACATGGTATACATAAGATGACATGTGATCATGATAGACGCTTATGAATGAGCTTGATGATGCTTATGTTAATGCAATGCTCATGGTTAACATGCACGCTAACACTAGGAGTGTTACATTGATGGTTTCCTTTTCTCAAACCACGCAAAGGGCGGCTGTACAGTTGCTAGGCGCAACTTTTCATGCAGCCATTCTGACATCCCGTCAGGAGGTCTCGTCACGTCAACTTTTATGTGGTAAATTTTTTTTCCAAACAAACAGACAAAAATGGTAGAGAGTCAACAATCCGGGGACTGCACCGACCACCGAGCACTTGATGCTCGGGGACTGGTCGCCCAGTCTATCAATCCGGAATTTCAAGGAATGCACCGACCACCGAGCGCTTGATGCTCGGGGACTGGTCGTCAAACATGTTGGAACTGCACCGACCACCGAGCACTTGATGCTCGGGGACTGGTCGCCCAGTCTATCAATTCGGAACTTCAAGGACTGCACCGACCACCGAGCACTTGATGCTCGGGGACTGGTCGGCGCTGACTATCAATCCGGAATTTCAAAGAATGCACAGACAACCGAGCACTTGATGCTCGGGGACTGGTCGTCAAATTTGTTGAGACTGTACCGACCACCGAGCGCTTGATGCTCGGGAACTGGTCGCCTAGTCTATTAGTTCGGGAATCTGCGGGCTATATCGATCTCCGAGCATTGTACACCAGAGGACTGGATAATTTTAATTTTTTAGACCTTGCTACAAGGCTCATACTTCGCCTTCCAGCAAGCTCGGGGACTACATCGGTACGATCCATCTGGCGATGCATTTCAGATTCAAAAATACTTTGAGGAATTTTCTTTTGACCCTGGCACCACGTGCCTACGTCACCTACTACCAGGCTCGGGGACTAAGTGGGCACACTTCACATTGCGGTGAATATGCTTGCTTTTTTGAGGAACCGTACTTTTCAGAAAAGTAAAGTGGGCACACTTCACCGGAAAAGAAATATTTTTTCTCAAGAGCACCATGCATTCTTCGAACAATTGGCTTCTTCGATGATGATGTTGATCAGATTTGGTCAAAATACCGTCGCAATTGCCCGAGCAACTTTCATGCTGATTGAAGATGTCAAAGTTTCATTGGTCAAAGAAGCTCAAGACGGTGTGTTACTTCACAATACATGGTGCTCGGGGACTAGCTGTGGGGGTATAAACCCCTATACCCTTACGGCTAGACTTGGGCCAGGAGGCTTGGCCCATTACGAGACAAGTTCAAGGCTTGATCCGACAGTTTGGAGTTTCGTGCAAGGAAACAAGACGTGGAGATCAAGCGGGATTCTAGTCGGTTAGAATAGGAATTGATATCGAACTATCTATGGCAATTGTAACCGACTAGGATTAGTTTCCAGATCTGTAACCCTGCCCTCCGGACTATATAAGGAGGGGCAAGGGACCCCCCTAGGGGACATTATTCTCCCAATCCAATACAACCAGACGCAGGATGTAGGTATTACGCCAACTCGGCGGCCGAACCTGGATAAAAAGCTTGTCCGTGTCTTGCGTCACCATCGAGTTCATAGTTTGCGCACCGTCTACCGATAAACTACTACCGTGGGTATACCCCAAGGTAGACTGCCGACTAGCTTTCGTCGACAAGCTCCTTTGGCAGTACTAGTGACATCACCCAGTTCAACACTCAACCCTTCAAATTTCAGTGTCATTTGAACTCCTCTAGCACACTCTTTATGCTCTGAGCATTCACAAAGGCTTTTTCTCCTTCAAGTGATAGCATTCTTTCCCAGCCATAACTCTTGATTCACTCAAATCCGTCGACAATGTGACCAGCTCAAATCCAACTTCCTAAAGATGCCCTTTAGATTCTTACGTTCTACACAGATATCACTCCTTAGACCCAAGAAAGCAGTATCTCCATGCTCCACTATGGATACCTCCACATTACATGTCAGTTAATCCAACCCACTTAGTTGACTTATGCACAAGCCACTACTTTTCTTGTATTGAGCACATCTAAGGTCTTGATGGAATAGAAGAACCCTATATGTTGATCTTTATAACACCTTCAGTGAACCACTGATAGAATCTTATCATTCCAAGTCAATCTCTTATTCACTCTTATGTCAAGATCACATTGGCCCTAGCAAACCTATGATAGCCTCTTGCCATATCTATAAAACTCTAAGTCTCATTCACTTTCCTTTGATGGTTTCCAACTCTTGCATCTTTAACTTTCTTAAGTCCATAATTAAAGATGACATCTCCTAGATGAGTACTTCCATCGACTAGAACATACTGGTCATGCTCCATTTAGTAATGAAGTCTTTTGAGTCTCCGTAGAATCAACAGTAGATGTAGCTTATCCACTTCCTAAGTTGTCAAGTGACCAATTTCACTAACTTGAGCCATGATAGATGATTATAATCATGGGATATCTCCAGAGACACTTCTTACTTCATGGTGAATTGAAAGGGCATTAATCTATAATATCGAGGTGCTACCCCCCTTAAGATGAGATAGGTCGGGGGACAGTATGGACTAGCTCTCATGTTCACCTCTTATAGTCTTTTAAATTCACTATACCAAGTCTCATAGTCTGGAGTTGGTTTCATCACTCAGTCCCAACTATTGATACCTCTATCATAGTTGCCTTGCTTCGCTCTCACCTCCCATGTATAACTTTGTAGACTTTGGTGTCACCTGATTCTCATAAGCACCACTTCCAAGCTATGAGTACTGGCAATGACCTATATCTCCATCCATATTAGCACACTTCAATGGAATTATTTCTTGCATCAAAAACCAAATTTACCAAACACTTGAGGTCCTTATCGATGATCTAACATTAACCAATTCTTCTCCTTGTAACTCCTTTGATAAGACTACCCCCCTTAGAAAAGGTAACTAGGGGTTTAAATGGGTAGTTTAGTCAACCTCTCAAGTGTGTTTCTTATCATAATATCTTCTAATACCGAAGAGAAACTCATGTGCACTGATGTGTACAAGAAATCTGAATTTCCTCACAACACGAGAAACACCAGTGCAGTAAAATAGAAATAACTCCTTTTCTGTTAATCCAATAAGGTCTTAGCTTATACCATTAGAAACCTTATCCAAATCCCTATAACTTTCATATAGAAGGCTTGCTTAGTTTCTGTCTTTAAACCTAGGTAAAACAGCCATACATGATATCCATCCCGACAATGTCTCAGCATCGGTGCAGCAACTTGCAGAAGTCATATCTCTAGTTACATAGATCATATGGGGACGAGTCTTACATGGTTGCAAAGCTTATGAAGTTCTCCACAACTTCTGTATATCCCACTTTTCCAGATTCTGATGTTAAGTTGGCTGAAAAGTAGGAATTAACTAGAACTGTCCAGATTTTGAAACTGTGCAGAAGCATTAACTTGTAGAGGTCATAACTCAAGTTCTATTGATCCGGTAAAGTTGCAGCTTGCATCGTTGGAAAGCTTATCAAATGATCTACAACTTTATTATAGAACCCTTTTCCAAATTCTATAGTTACATTTGTTCGAAACAGTAGGCAACTGAAACTGGTCCTGACAGCTCAACTGTACCATCTTGTGATTTTCATAATTCCCAAACCACAACAGCTATGGGGGTGATTCTTGTGGTCAAAGAAGGATTTTGAAGTCTACTATCACCCAGAACTTTCACATGATTTTATGGTCCTCCAAGAATAGGGATTTGAACTGAAGAAGATAAGTTGCTCCCAAAAGATAGGACAGAGAAACAAGAGAAACTAAAACCCAACTATTTATTCACTAGTCCTTATATCTTAGACCTATAAACTAAATGAAATTGTGGAGAAACCCACAAGATCATTGCACTCATTACAAAAAATCCAGCTCAAACATAACACTAAGACAAACGAACCAAACATTAAAGATTCACAAGGCACACATATACAACTAAACTCAACTTTTGCCACTAACGTTTATTACAAAGGGGGACTTCCTACTTCTTAAACACGGTGTGACTACAACGGCATCCAGGGTAGCATCTTTTGCATAGAGTTAAGCGAGGTATGTCCTCCACCTTATTGATCTTAGGTAATCCACCACGACTTCTCCACTCATCAATCTCATCAAGGGCTTCATCATAGTGTTGCCTTACTTCTGCTAATTCTAGTTGACTGTCTTCTAGCTTTTGATGCCTGACTTGGATAGTCAAAGCCATCTCCTTTAGTTGTTCATTCTGCTCCAAGTAGGGGTCAACCATCACACATTGCGAAGTGCCTGGTGGACGACGAGGAAAATACTTTTGTTTGCCATTCTTCCTCTCTTCGTAGTGCTTTCCATGATATGCTAGAAGAGCTTGATGGGCAGCATCAGATATGCTAGCATGCTTACTGAAATGGTCACTGAGAGACGAATGAATGGATTCCACCATGCATGAACCAGTAAACTCATTCCACCTTGTGATGTGCGCTTCTGTGCTCCAGTGGCTCTCATACTTAGGATGAGTCCACTTAGTGCACTTATATTCCACCTTGGCTTGCTGTTCAGGATAGTGGTCTTGTAGTATACGCACAAGCCGAGGGTGAAAGAAATCTTCGCCACTAAAGGATGTGGTAAAGTACTCCTTCCGCCAACAAGTATGTCTTGATGGGACAGGGTGAGCTTCTTCATACTCTGGTTCTGTTAAGCCATAGATACCCTGAGTTAAGCATGGTCTTCCAGAGTTGCTGTGAGCAATCTTTTTGTTACGAACCAACTATGGAATTAGACCAAGAGGGAGTTAGAATAGAAGCAATACTTTTAGAATAGAATTAGATGATAGAAGCATAAGAATTTTAGCAAATAGCAAGGGTGAGATAGTAAGCATGAACGTAGTGAAGCAAAGATGACTAACACGACCATTACTATCTAGGCTTGCGTCCTACAGTCAACATTGCTCTGATACCACTTTGTAGCACCCTGTTTTAAGAACAAAACCAGATACACACCATATGTGAGCCCAGGAAGTCAAGTCTCACATACAGCCACAAATAGGGGTAATATCAATAGACAATGCTTATATATATAACTAACTTAGTATAAAAGATATAACCTTAGATAGCAAACAGTGGAAAGACACTCCGTTCTTCAGGTGAAAGCTCCAAATCCACAGGGACAGCTGACTGGTTGAGCACAAGCCTAAACTCTTTTCCAAACTTGCAATCTGGTACCCATCTGGGATTTTTATTCAAATAAAACGTAAAGGCAAGCGTAAGTACATCTCGTACTCAGCAAGAATAACATAGGGTTCATGAGGCTCAAAGGCTAGACACTGGTTGAACTGCATGTAGCTTTTAGTTGTCACAATTTTAGCATATGAGTAGCATCAAGTTGTCAAGACCCATAGTAAACTCATGATCAAGTAAAGTGAATAAAGAATAGCATAAACAACATATTAACAATAATAACATTAATGATTTGCCATTAGTGATCATTTATTCTATATTGGTCCAAGGCCGCTCGTGACCGTGAGCACGGCTGATATATCAGTTTTACACTCTGCAGAGGTTGTACACTTTCACTGTGAGTCGTGATTTACCCTTTCGCCCGAGGCCCGTCGACCTCTTAGCCCACTACCAAGGAAGACTGGCAGGGTTCACTATGAAGCCTTTCAAAGGTTCGTCTAACAAGTTAGGACCGCTTGGTTTCGTTAGTCAGTCCATGTGATTCACTCGTAGGAATCCACAGTCTGCTATTCCCCATTTGCGCCACAAGGGTAACCACTAACAAGCTAGAAAAGGTCCTCATACTGAGCTAAAGCCAGAGCCATATAGCCCTCACAGTTGTACTGTATGTCCCGGATGGTCAGATACAGATAAGTCCTTATGGAGAGAAACTAGAGCACCATAAGATAGCCCAATGCTCTAGCCCTCTTTACCAAAGTTGCTAAAAAGTCATCTTTTAATGTTCATTGCATATTCCTTTAATCAAATTACAAGATCATGGTTTAGTGGAGCACTAGCATAAGCTACCCAATGCATAACCATAGGTGACAAGGTATAAGATCAATACTAGGAAATCCTTAACCAAGAGACACATGCAATATGAATTGTGTGATTAAAGTTATTAGGAAACAAAGATGATCCCATGCCATACTTGCCTTGAAACTCAGATCCTTCTTTTAGTTCTAAACCTTCCACAATCCGCTTCTTGATCACCACGTAAAAGCTCACCGACTAAACTCAGTCATCACATCAACAACAATCATCCAGAGGCAATCATACAAAGCAAAACAAACCTATAACTAGAACAATACACCAACAGTATAAAATAAAGATGAAAAGTTTATAAAACAAATCTACATCACACTACGATCACACAGACGTAAAGTTCACGAAAATCGGAGATATAACACAAAAGATATGAATTTTCTAAGATTTCCTTTAAAAAGATAATTAATTAAATAGGGTCACGAAATTAAAAAGTTACAAACTTGTAAAACAGTGAGACTAACATGTAGATCTTGTGATTACGAATCTAACGCAATTTGAACGGATCAAATCGGAGTTAAAATGAAGATTTTATGAGCTAAACAAATCTGGTGGCAATTTTGTAATTACTGAAAACGTATTTTGATTTACAGACCAAGGTAAACTAATTGGAGCAGAGCACACGCCTGGCGGCCAGCCATTGGCAGCAGCGAGCTCCTAGCCGGCGAGCATGAAACTTAAGCCTACGGCCATGATTTGATGCGGGGAAAACAAACTCACCAATAGAGATTTCGAAGCGGAGATGGAAAGCATGGCGACCGGCGGATCGACAACGGACTGAGGGCGATCACGTTGTAGAGAAGAAAATAAAATTTTATTTTACTACCTTAGAAATTCTCAAATTAGAGGCTTCCCATATGGTAGTCTTTGGTGTGCTTTGCCTAAGGGGTTGGTACATATATATATAGGAAGAAAAACTCCCCACCTCCACGTCAACTAGCGATATGGTACTAATTGATTTGCACCCTTTATCTTTACGAATACGCTTAATTAATTATTAAAGCCCATTAGTAAATAAAGACATGGGCCTTGAGCGTTGAGAAAAATGAGAGATTTATTATTTTCGGAATTAATTAATTTCATGGATAAAATAATTCAAGAAAAATCCAGAATTATTATTGAAGCCACGAAAAATACTCCGAAAGCTCCAAAAATTCGGGGAAAATTCTCAGAGATATTGTGGAACATGAAGAACCCAAATTAAGTATTTGGAGCTCATGATATGATAATTTGGAGCATCTAAAAATTAGATTATGCTTATAGAAAAGTGAGAATAGAAGCTGGAAAATTCCCAAAAAGTTTGTAGAGACTGCTTGATGAATGAGAAACTAAAATAAGGGATTTAGGTGATAAAGAAAAGATTTTAGGAAGCTCCTAATAAAAACTTGGGCTTAGAAACAAGGAATTTGGTTGTAGATAAAGGTAAAGATGTAGTGACCAAGGAAGATTGTTCTACTAAACACAATTTGAAAAACTTTGCTTAGTCTCAACACACAAAGGAGTAACAAGCAAACATTACATCAAATCTTATGCACCAGCATGTATGCACAACAATGTTGCTAAGCCTTACGATAAATTTTAATTTAATGAAAAATTTTATTTTCCCTATGTTTCATGAGCACAAAGAAATGTATAATTACTTATTTCTCCTCTATTTCCAAAAAACCAAAATTTAGGGTGTTACACCAATCTTGAAGCCCTTTTCAATGAGGAAGTCCCTAAGCCTCTCATACCAAGCTATAGGAGCTTGCTTGAGACCATAGAGAGCCTTGGACAACCAGTAGACATGCTTTGGGTACCTAGGGTGTTCAAAACCGGGGGGTTACTCAACATAGACAAGCTCATTAATATAACCATTTAAAAAAGCACTTTTCACATCCATTTGAAACAACTTGATATCATGACTAGATGCATATGCAAGTAGGATACGGATTGCTTCAAGTCTTGCCACCGGTGCAAAGGTTTCACCGAAGTCAAGACCTTCCACTTGTGAAAACCTTTTGCCACGAGCCTTGCCTTGTTGCGAACCACTTTGCCTTGATCATCTTTCTTGTTCCGGAAGACCCACTTTGTTCCAATCACTCTTGCATCTTTGGGTCGCTCTTCAAGTGTTCACACTTGGTTGCGAGAGAAGTTGTTCAACTCCTCTTGCATGGCAATGATCCAAGCCGCATCACGAAGAGCTTCCTCTATAGTCTTTGGTTCATCTTCAAGAGACACAAAAACGTGATGTTCAATAAATAAAGCATGTCTAGAGCGTGTACTTACACCACGTGAGGGACTCCTGATGATGAGATCTTGAGAGTGATCTTGGAGGATATGTGATCATCTTCTTGGTGCCACTTTAGGGGTTGGTTGGGGAGCATCAACATCTTGTGCTTGTGCCACCGCTTGCTCATGAGTGACTTGGGTGTCTTCATGAGCATCTCTCACATCCTTGTCTTCATCTTGTGGTACATGTGAGGTGGATGGTGGCTCAATGACTTGTACATCATCATCTTCTTTTGGCTTGATGTCTCCCACCGGCATATTCTTCATGGCATCCCTCAATGGTTCACCACCTACATCATCAAGATTATCACTTGCTCCTTGGGAGTCATTAGTTTCATCAAATTCAACATCAAATGCTTCTTCAACCATGTTTGTTGCATGGTTAAAGACCCTATATGCCTTGGACTTTGATGAATAGCCAACCAAGTAGCCAATGTCACATCTTCTTTGGAACTTTAACAAGTGTTGGCGCTTCTTGTAGATGTCGCATTTGCACCCAAACACTCTAAAGAATGAGACATCGGGCTTCTTCCCATTGAGCAACTCATATGGTGTCTTCTCTAGGAACTTGTGAGGATAGAGCTGGTTTGATGCATAGCATGCGGTGTTGATTGCCTCGGCCCACATCTTCTCCGAAGTGTTGTAAGCATTGTTCTTGCCAAGGTGATCAATGTCCGGTTCTTTCTTTCTACAACCCCATTTTGCTGTGGTGTGTATGTTGAGGAGAACTCATGTTTGATTCCAACTTCATCACAATATTATTCAATGTTGGTGTTGTCAAACTCTTTGCCAGTATCACTTCTAATCTTCTTGATCTTGCCATCAAATTGATTTTGGGCATTCTTTGCAAACTTCTTGAATATAGATGCAACTTCGGCCTTGTCTTCAAGAAGAATGTCCAAGTGTATCGGGAATAATCATCAACTATGACCAAGCAATATTTGTTGCCTCCAAGACTAGCATATGTGGTTGGTCCAAATAAATTCATGTAGAGTAGCTCAAGCACTCTTGATGTAGAGAGATAGGCCTTGGTTGGATGGGTGTTTGCAACTTGCTTGCCGACTTGACATGCACTACAAAGCTTGTCCTTTTCAAAGGTCACATCCTTCAAGCCTCTAATCAATTCTTTCTTCATCAACTTATTGAGTGTGCCCATTCCAACATGTGCTAACCTTCTATGCCATAACCAACCAAGTGAGGTCTTGGTGAATAAGCAAGTCTTGACATCAACTTCATCGGATGAGAAATCAACTACATATAAGTTGTTGTGTCGGAAGCCTTTGAATAACATTTCATTGTCATCCTCCTTGGTCACTATTACTTCCTTCTTCTTGAATAAGCATTCAAAACTAAGATCACAAAGTTGTCCAACCGAGAGCAAGTTGAAACTTAAAGATTACACATAGAGCACATTGGTGATGTAGTTGTCATTTGATATTGCAACCTTTCCTAGACCCTTGACCTTGCCTTTTGAATTGTCACCAAATGTGATCTTCTCTTGGTTGTCCACATCTTCATCAAGTGAGGTGAACATCCGGGGATCTCCGGTCATATATTGAGTGCAACCACTATTAGTTACCCAATGTGATCCACCGGTCTTGTAGTTCACCTACACACAAGAGATCAAGCTTGAGATTTAGGGACCCACATTTGCTTAGGGCCCTTGACCTTCTCTACTAGTTGCTTTGGCACCCAAATATTATTTGGCCTTTGCTTGTTGCGCGGCACCATGAAGCTAACCTTGACCTTGCCACTCTTGTCTTTCCTTACAATGTAGTGAGCATTGAAGGCAAATGGTCTAGCATGCTTGGGAAAGGGTGGTGGTAGTGGTGCCTCACACTCATGAGCAAAGTGTCGTTCTTGACCACATTCAAAGCATCTCTTTGGCTTTGGCTTGCTTGGTTGTTCATGAGTAGCTAGTGACTTGATGAGCTTTGTTTGATGAGCCTTGTAGCCAATCCCACTCTTGTCCATCTTCATGACGGTGTTCATGAATAGCTCACTTTGAAGGTCCTTTCCTTTTGTGAACTTAGCTAACCCCTTGGTTAGATGTTCCTTCTCTTTCCTGAGCTTGCTATTCTCTTGAGTTAGCTTCTTGATGATTGGGTCATTGTTGCTTGCTAACTCATCTAAGATGAATGTCTCATCTTCTTCTTACTTGTCATACATCAAACCAAGCTTGAGATATTGATTCTCTTCTTTGAGCAACTTGTTCTCATATGCAAGCTTCTTGTCTTGATCAAGTGACTCAATCACAATTGTTTTGTGCTTGGCTTGCTCTTGCAACTCTTTCTTGAGCATGACAATTTCTTCCTTGAGTTTGATAGTGTCCTCATAGCTCTCGGCCAGTACCACTTTCTTGCCCTTGCAATCAACACATTTGCTTGTGCTCTCCATAAGTAAGTCATCACAAGATGTGGCTACATCAAGCTTAGCAACATGGTTAATAGCAACATGTGTATCATTTATTGCAAGATAATAAGCTATCCCAAGGTTGTCATAGTTTACTTTTAGAGTTGTTAGCTCTTCCTTCATTGCTCTATATCTAGTGATAAGCTCATCATGAACACTCTCAAGTTTATCATGTTTTCTTTGAGCTCTTTTAATGAGAGTCTGAGCTCCTTGAGTTTGGTGGTCATGATCTCATTTTGGTCTCTAAGCTCATCACTAGATTTAAGCTTTGCTAGTAGTGATTCATTTTCAAGTTCAAGTTTCTCATTTTCACTTATAGTCTTTCTTATGACTTTTGTGTATTTGTTTAGCAATTTTACAAGTTCATCATAAGAAGGTGATTCATATTCATTATCACTCTCACTACTCTCATCCTCACTTTGTACCTTCTGATCACCTTTAGCCATGAGGCATAGGTGTGTACAGGATGTAGATGGTGGTGAAGATGATGGTGATGAAGTATCAATAGCAATGGCGGCAACCTTCTCATCATCACTGTCATTTCCGGAGGAGTCACCACTTGAGCTCTCAATGTCAGTGAGCCAATCACCAACAATGTAGGCCTTGCCATTCTTCTTCTTGTGGTACTCCTTCTTGCCACCTTTCTTCTTGTATGGCTTCTTGTCATTCTTCTCATCATCACTTGAATCATCTTGCTCTTTGCTCTTCTTCTTGTACTTGTCCTTCTTGGGCTTGGGACATTGATGAGCAAGATGACCAAGTTCCCCACAATTGTAGCAATCCATCTCGGAGATGGGCTTCCTCTTGCTACTTTTAAAGAACTTCTTCTTCTTGGAGTCAAAGTTGACTCCATTCTTGTTAAGCTTCTTCAACATCTTGGTGGTTCTTCTCACAAAGAGGGCAATGGATGCATCATCATCACTTGAAGTTGATGACTCAACTTCAATCTTCTTGGCCTTGCCTCTGTGAGAAGCTTTGAGGGCCAAGTCCTTCTCCTTTTTGGCCGATGAGGAGCCATCTTGGGGGTTCATGTGCATATACATCTCATGAGCATTTATCTTCCCCAATATGGATGTTGGTGTAGCGGTGGATAGATTGCCTTGATGTAGCACGGTTACTATGTGCCCATATTTCTCAATGGGAAGCACACATAGTATGTTTCTTGCAACATCCGCCGTGCTCATTTGAGTGAGCCCAAGTCCATTTAGCTCCTCTACAATCACATTCAAGCGAGAATACATTTCATTAGAATTTTCTTTAGGGAGCATTTCAAAAGTATTAAGCTTGTTCATCACTAGGTGATAGCGTTCCTCGCGTTCACTCTTTGATCCCTCATGGAGCGCACAAAGTTCCTTCCATAGAGCATGGGCGGTTTTGTGGTTCCGAACGCAGTTGAACACCTCTTTGCAAAGTCCTCTAAAGGTGTTGTTTTTGGCCTTTGCATTCCACTTTTTGTTTTCTTGTTCTTGTGGAGTAAGAACGGCGTCTTTAGCCGGAGGGGTAAACCCTTCGGTCGCGGCTTTTAGACACTTTGAGTCACATGCCTCAAGGTATGACTCCATCTGTATTTTCCAATACGGGAAGTGCATCCCCATTAGACATCTTTCTCTAGGCAGTGAAGCCTAAATAATGAGCACTAGGCTCCGATACCAATTCAAAGGATCAAGATGCCCAAGAGGGGGGTGAATTGGGCTTCTCTAAAAATTTAAGCAACCTATAAGCTCCAATTCAACCCCTTGTGCCTAGTGTGACTAGAGAGCTACCGGATAAAAGTTTTGCAACCTAGTTCCAATCCTATTCTAGCATGGAAATTTTAGGAATGTAAGAACCCAAAGTAAATGCTAGTAAAGGGAGTATTGGAAGAAAATGCTTGGCGATGTTTTGCCGAGGTATCGGAGAGTCGCCACTCTCCACTAGTCCTCGTTGGAGCACCCGCGCAAGGGTCTTGCTCCCCCTTGGTCCGTGCAAGGACCAAGTGCTCTCTACAGGCTGATTCTTCGACACTCCGTCAAGGTGAATCGCCCAAAACCGCCCACAAGCTTGACACGAGCCACCCACAAGAACTACGGGCGGTCTTCGTGCCTCCAATCACCACTGAACCGTCTAGGTGATGGCGATCACAAAGAGTAACAAGCAATGAACTCTCACTTGACCCAAACAAGGCACTAGAGAGTGGTGGATGCACACTTGACTCTTGGAATTCAACTAGAGATGGATTCTCACAAGAAATCTCTCAAATCTCGATCCTCTCTAGGCTCTTGCTACTCTCTTGCTCCACAACAAGTTTCTCAGATGTTCAAATGGGCAAGAGAGCTCTCATGGACGAGGTGGAGGAGTATAAATACACCCCATGAAGTCCAAGGGTCGGCCAACTGTTTTCCACTGAAAACGGGGTCACCGGACGCTGTTGATGTTGCACCGGACGCTCTGCAACGAGCGTCCGGTGACACTTCAACGGCTAACTGTACTGCCTCTGATAGGTCACTGGATGCTACTTCCCAGCGTCCGGTGGCACCGTCCGGTGTTCCGGTGAGTTTTACAAACTCCTTGAGTTTAAGACCGGACGCTACCCGGTGCGTCCGGTGCTAGCGTCCGGTGCTCGGGGAGAGTTTATAAACTGTCTGGGTGTGGGACCGGACGCTACCCGGTGACTCCGGTGCTAGCGTCCGGTGCCTAACCCTAGGCACCAAACCCTCCAACGGCTAAAGGACCTCACTGGACGCACTCACAGAGCGTTCGGTGCAGCGTTCGATGCATACTTAGGCACCCTAACTTCGTCAAAACGTGACCGTTCCAAAACGAAGTTGGTTCCTCTCGATCTAAGGACTATCTCTGAGCTGCCTAGTGCTAGGTTTACCAAATGTCCACAACACCTAAACCTAAAGCCTTGCCTAAGTCAAGCTACTAGATCAAAGTCCCTCTTAATAGTACGGTCAAAGGAAAACAAAGTCCTAAACTACTGTAAGTGCCCCTCTTCACCATATGGCACTTAGACCTAGTCTAGTCTTGACAATGTCCATCCATCCTTTGAAAACCGAAACGATTTCCACTATTAAGTAGGCATGAACGTCCCTGTTCATCGAGTACCTATTACCATGACCTCACTAATGACTTTGCCTCTGCAAAACACACGTTAGTCACAGTAATCAACATTGTCATTAATCACCAAAATCATTAGGGGCCTAGATGCACCACACCGTGCACCCATCTTGCATCAAGATTAGCAGTATCCCCAAATAGACCAAATCGAGCTTCCATTTGAGCCTCTTCTCCTAGGAGTACCATCAGGTGCGTCCAAAATGGTTTCTTAGCATATGGTGCATTAGGCTCAAATCGTACACCTATCTTGCACCGAAACTAACACTATCTCCAAATGGACCGAAGGGAGATTCCATATGACACACGTCATCCAGGAGTTCTATCGGGTGCGTCCAAATTGATTTCTAAGCATATCGTACGTTCCATGCAAACCGTGCACCTATCTTACATAAAGATTAGCACTATCTCTAAACGAACCAAACTGAGCTCCCACTTGAGCCTCTTGACCTAGGAATACCATCAGGTGTGTCCAAAATGGTTTTTGAGCCTATGGTTCGTTCCGTGCAAACCGTGTCGTGCACCTTTATTACAATGAAACTAATATTGTCTCTAAATAGGTCGAAGACTCCATATGACACACATCATCTAAGAGTTTTATTGGGTGTGTCCAAATTGATTTCCGAGCATATGATAGTTTCCATGCAAACCGTGCACCTATCTTGCATCAAGATTAGCACTTTTTCCAAACCGACCGAACCGAGCTTCCACTTGAGCCTCTTCACCTAGGAGTATCATCGGGTGCTTCCACAATAGTTTCTGAGCCCATGGTGCATTAGGCGCAAACCATGCACCTATCTTGCACCGAAACTAACACTGTCTCCAAACAGACCAAAGCGAGATTACATATGAAACATGTCATCTAGGAGTTCCGTAGGGTGTGTCCAAATTGATTTCCGAGCATATGGTACATTCCACGCAAACTATGCACCTATCTTGCATCAATATTAACACTATCTCCGAATAGACCAAACAGAGCTTCCACTTGATCCCTTTAAACTAGGAGTACCATCGGGTGCGACCAAAAATGGTTTCTTAGCCTATGGTGCATTAGGCACAAATCGTGCACATATCTTGCATCGAAACTAACACTATCTTCAAACAGACCGAAGCGAGATTTCTTATGACACACATCATCTAGGAGTCCTATCGGGTGCGTCCAAATTGATTTCTAAGCATATGGTATGTTCCGTGCAAACCGTGCATCCTATCTTGGATCAAGATTCGCACTATCTCTAAACAGACCGAACTGAGCTCCCACTTGAGCCTCTTCACCTTGGAGTATCAACAGGTGCGTCCAAAATGGTTTCTTAGACTATAGTGCATTAGGTGCAAAGTGGGCACCTATCTTACACTCAAACTAACACTATCTTCAAATAGACAAAAATGAGATTCCATATGACACATGTCATCTAGCAGTTCCATCGGGTGCGTCCAAATTGATTTCCGAGCATATGATACATTCCATGCAAACCGTGCACCTATCTTGCATCATTTTTAGCAATATCTCTAAACAGATCGAACGAAGCTTCCACTTGAGCCTCTTCACCTTGGAGTACCAATTGGTGTGTCTAAAATGGTTTCTTAGACTATAGTGCATTGGGTGCAAACTCCGCACCTATCTTGCACCAAAACTAACACTGTCTCCAAACAGAACGAAGCGAGATTCCATATGACCCATGTCATCTAGGAGTTCCATCGGGTGCGTCCAAATTGATTTCTCGGTTGTCTCCAAATTGATTTCCGAGCATATGGTACGTTCTACGCAAACTTTGCACCTATCTTGCATCAAGATTAACACTATCTCTAAACAGACCAAACAAAGCTTCCACCGGAGACCTTTAAACTAGGAGTACCATCGGGTGCGACCAAAAATGGTTTCTTAGCCTATGGTGCATTAGGCACAAACCGTGCACATATCTGTTAGTGCCCCCTGATCAGGGCCGCCGATCTACTCGAACTCGCAAAGGAACAGATAGGTTCGCCGGCCGATGAGGCACGGACGAGTTCTTCAATAAAACGTCATAATGTTTACAGAATGGATGATTCCCCTTTCTAGGGTCGGCTCTCCCTTATCTACCCACTCCTGGCTAGCTCACAGTGATTACATGGCCATTCGGGCCCAAGGATCCTGGTATTCTTCTTACGGGCCCTCTTACTCGACCCTGTAGGATGGGCCGTGTTGGGATGGCCCAAGTGAGGAGCGGTGACATCCCGCTCCCCTTGGGCACCGGCTTGTCCCCAAGCCGGAGCTTGAGGGAACTGCTGCTGAACTGCTTCGGCATCCTCCCAAGTAGCCAAGGAAGCATCCATCCCAGACCACTTGATGAGCAGTTGAGGTACAGTACCGTCTTGGCGCTGATGAAGACGGCGTTGCAGAACAGCTTCGGGTACCTGTAGATGGTCATCCACATCAGGAAGGTCAGGAGAAACAGTGTATTTAGTTGAGGGTGCCGGCTTCAACAGGGACACATGAAACACCGGGTGAACAGTAGAAGAAGCTGGGAGCTGTAGCTTGTAAGCCACCGAACCGATCTTGTCAATGATTTCATAAGGCCCGAAGTAGCGAAAAGAGATCTTCTGATGTGCACGAGGAGCCAGTGACGATTGAACATATGGCTGAAGCTTCAAGTAGACAAAGTCGCCGACAGCAAAGGAACGCTCAGAGCGGCGCTTGTCAGCCTGGACTTTCATACGTTGTTGAGCGCGGTGAAGATGATGGCGAACAGAAGCCAACATTGTAGCACGTTCAGAAACTAGGGCTTCGACTTCAGGTTGCGAGGAAACCGATGACGCGGTAAGTCCGAAATGATGGGGAGGGTGACCATAGAGGACCTCGAATGGTGAGCGGTTGATTGAAGAGTGAAGACTGGTGTTGTACCAAAACTCCGCCAGAGGAACCCATTTGACCCACTGTCGCGGACAGGAGTGGACGAAGCAGCGGAGGTAGGTCTCCAGGCATTGGTTAACACGCTCTGTCTGCCCGTCAGTCTGAGGATGATAGGCGGAGCTCATAGACAGAGTTGTGTTGGCCAAGCGAAAGAGGTCACGCCAAAAGAGACTCGTGAAGATGCGATCACGGTCACTGATGATGTGAGTCGACAACCCATGCAGACGGTATATGTTGTCCAGGAAAACTTGAGCAACGTGCTGTGCAGTAAAAGGGTGGGAGAGTGGAATGAAATGAGCAAACTTACTAAACTTGTCCACGACCACCATCAAGCAATTAGCTGCACCAGAGCGAGGTAGACCCTCAATGAAATCCATAGAGATGACTTGCCATGACTCAGTTGGCACAGGAAGGGGAGAGAGCAGTCCGGGGTACCGTGCACGGTCTGGCTCGGCGTGAGCACAAACAGAACAACTGGCCACAAAATTCTTGACATCAGATTTCATTCCCCGCCAGGCAAAGAGTTTCTTGATACGACTGAATGTTACTGGGAAGCCTGAATGACCCCCTACGGCACTGCTATGCATGGCAACCATAATACAGTGCTGCAGATTGCTGTTGCTCCCCAGCCAAATGCGGTCTCGATGTCGTAGGACTCCATCAGTCAGAGTATAAGGTGGGTGGGAATCCGGTGACAAGGTCCTCTGCTGAATTAACTTGAGGGAACCTGGATCACTGTCATATCCACTGACCACGTCAGAAAGCCAGGTTGGTGTTGAGGAAGAAAGAGCTTGGAGCTGAAGTGGTGGCGCTGGATGGCGAGAGAGCGCATCTGCTGTCTGATTGGAAGCACCCGGTTTGTACACAATCTTATATTGCAGCCCAACTAACTTGGTGTAAAGCTTGAGTTGCCATGGGGTATGCAGGCGCTGATCGGTAAGATGTGACAGACTACGTTGATCTGTATAAATCAGGAACACCCCATGCTGCAAGTACTGTCACACCCTAAAATTTACAATTTTAGGCTGTGCATAAAAACACTAATTAAAATAAATATTTTGATACTTGGATAAAATTTCTAATGTTGAATTAAAATAGCGTCAATTAGTTATATGAAATATATCATTTTTTAAAATTTTATCTAAATTTAATTTGATGGGTTTCTGCTTTATGTGATGTGATGCGATGATTATTTATTGCTTGACTTTGTGTTGTAGTTGGTAGAGTATTAGAGCGCACTTAGTAAGTTGTTGATTTGTACTCAGCATGTCTCTAACTTTTTCTATAATCAAGTCTTCTCTTTCTTGATCTTAATCTTTTTATTTGGAGTTTTCTATATTCCTTTATTCTACTCTAAACCATTCTTTTGGGTATACCTTCCACCAATTGATTTATCAAAACTTCTCGGGAAGTTTTCCAACTTTTTCTAGAAATTCTTTCCCGCTTTCCTATGAGCATAATGTTATTTTTAGATGCTTCTAGATATCTTTTCATGAGCTCTAAATATCTTATTTGGACTCCTTATATTCTAAAATATATCTAAGAGATTTTCCTAAATTTACGGAGCTTTCGAAATATTTTTCATGGCTTAAAAAGTAATTCTATTTTTTCTTCCTAAAATTACTTTATTTCTGAAATTAATGAATTTTGAAAATAATTAGTCCTAAACCTAATCCAATTCGGCCACAATGCATATAAATATATGTTGGTGACCTATTCAACCGATGTTAGTTACCCAGCCCTATCGCCGCCGCCGTTTATTTCCAATCTCGCCGACGCGAGGTCAAAGCCGCCACCGTCGTCTCACCGAGCCGTACACTGGCGTCTCCATCGTTGGAACGTCCTAGGTGAGGTCTTCGTTCATCCGCTCTAGGATGAGTGCGCCAGGCCCAAGCCTAATGAGAGCTCTTGTATATTATATCCAGCAGCGCCGCCGCCATCAGTGGTCGCTTGGCCATGGCTGGGTGCCGAGCCGGCCCTGCTCAGCCGCGTGGGCTCCTGCGCTGCATGATTTTGTGCTACCAAACCTGTTGGCTGAGCCCATGACGGAGCTCTCCTTCTCCTCTGCACGAACGGCAGCAGCAGTGGCCAGGGAGGTCACGAACTGCTACAGAACAGACCAAGGTAGAAGACGACTTAATTATGGTGTTGCCACTGTTTGTTTAATCCCTGTTGTTTATTTGTTCTATGTCCGTTTTTAGCGGTTCAAGTTGCGTTAGATTAATGTGGATGTGCTCTATATAGTAGCAACAATGTCTTTCATACCATATATTTTTATATATATAGTGATTATTAAATTAATTAACCTATGCAACTAATTTATAATTAGAAGCGACGCAAAGTTATAATTTTGTTTATTGCTTTACGATCAAGACGACTTAAGCAACATGTTAGCAACATTATTTTCCATGTCTCATGTGGATATAATTAATTGGATTACTGTTTTGTTTAGTGTCTTTTCTAATTAATTAAAAGTAATTTAGGTTTATGTTCGACATTTTTATAATTGCTTTTTAACTTAAATATGTATATGTATTTATTAAATTATAGGTATCCTAGTTGAAGCAAGATTTATATAAAGTCAATCTAGATGTAATATAATTAATATTTATTTAATATCTTCAATTAAAAGTGATCCAGGTATATAAGCTTCGACTTAATGAAGAATATTAATATGAATAATACCAACATTACTGCCCTTTGAAATATGATCTGCTTAGATAAACCTCAACACATGATGATTCAATTATGATTCAATTAGTTGTTCTCATTTACTTTATGCTTTCTAAATTATAAATGCTTAAATGGCTTGATTGATATATAATTATTTATAATTAAAATATATTTCGTCAAGATTTTGTTCAACTTGTTTAATCTATAATATGACGATATTTATAGATAAATGTTGATTAGTTTTAGCTCAGTTTCTAAACTAGGATATGATTTGTGTAATCTAAATTAACATGCTTCTTATGGTTTTGCTAAGTCAAAATAAATCAAGGATGTAGGTTTCTCTTTTATAAAATAGAATAATGAAATAATATAGAACTCCCTATAGCTGTAACCGTAGACTTGTTCTCAGTGTTTTCTTACGCTCTCGTGATCATAACAGCGAGCTCTCCTTTAGTATGTTGTTTAACCTTGTCTGGTGTGTTGTTCTTAGTTGTTTCTATTTGTTGTTTGTATGTTTGTTGGTGTGCTCGGTTGTTACGATCTGCGAGTAGACGACAACTGCTTGTGAGTGCTGAAGATCAAGGTGATGACTAAAAGCTGATGATGTGAGAATTGAGCAAGTGTTTAAGGCAAGTATAACTTGGGATCATCTATTCACTTATAAATACACATATATATCATATGCATGCTTCCACCTTGTCGACCTTAGCAAAAATCATAGATGATTGTTAACTGGATTCCTTGCTAACTACTTGATATGCATTTGGTGTAGTTGTGCTAGTGCTTATAATCCATGATCTTGTAAGATGATTAATAGCTATGCAATGAACATAAAAGAATGACAAATAACTGTATGAGATCTTGTCTGTACGTGATCACCCGGGATAACAGTGCAACCATGAGGGCTATAATGGCTCTGGCTTTAGCTCAGTATGGAGACCTTTTCTAGCTTGTTAGAGGTTACCCGAAAGGGCAGAGGGGCTGAACCGACACGGGTATAGTGCGAGCCCCTGTCCCTATGTGTATAGGCTGCGCGTCATTGTGCCATTCGGAAGGGGGTATCTATATCTGCTCGCAAAGGAAACCTTGCGGCCCTAACATGTGAGACGAACTTTTGAAAGGCTTCATAGTGATCCCTGCCGACCTCCTTAGAAAGGGTGTTAAGAGATTAGCTACCTCGGGCAAAAGCGTAAATCATGACTCATGGGTAAAGATGTACAACCTCTGTAGAGTGTAAAACTGGTATACTAGCCGTGCTCACGGTTATGAGCGGCCTTGGGGGTTCTTGCTGCGCCGACGATGAGCTTATTAAGTTGTTATGTCCATTTGATTATCGTTTATGCTATGGATTAATTATGCTTACACTTGATCGTGTGATTATTGGATTATTTATGCTACCTTGACATTTGCTATTAATTATGAACATGCTGTCCACTATTAAAAGCTAAATGCAGTCAAACTAGTGTCAGCTATTTGAGCCTCATGAACCCCTGGTTATACTTGTTGAGTACGATATGTGCTCACTCTTGCTATTTCCCACCACTTCAGTTTACTAGTAAGAGTTGAGCAGAAGAGCGATGGAATTATGAAGGTGTTCTCAAGATACAAGAAGTGCTAGGCATATGTTACCTCCAGTCAACCGTCCCTGTGAAGATCGAGCCTAAAGATTAGTTACCGCTCCGTGATACTCTGATGTAAGTGTTAATTATAAGTATGTTTTCGCTATACTGTTCCTTTCTGTTGTTGTATGTGTGGACATCCTGGGCACACATATAGCTAGCCTGGTTTTGTTCCTTAAAACCGGGTGTGACAGAGTGGTATCAGAGCAGTGTTGACTGTAGGACGTATGCCTAGGTAGAACTGGTCGATTAGAAAAGTCTAATTTGCTATAAAAATGTTTTACTATCCCTTGACTCTTTGATTTTGATTATTTCTCAATCCTTGTCCCATTGTATCCCCTCCTTGATAGCTTCCTTTTAGCTATTACTGCTTACTCCTTTGTTTTTGTTCTATGTAAGTTTATTAAAAGTTTTCTGGTCCTACTTCATTCAAAAGTTTGATTGCCTTATATCATCTCTCATCTGCCCTTTAGGATGACCATCATTGTTGAAGAAACACGTGTAGTATCGATGTGTGTTGTGTGCTTGTCTTGTTTGGTTTGTTGCTTGTGTGTCGTCTCTATTCTTGTGTTTTGAAGGAGGCCCGCAAGGTATCGTCTTGAGAAGTAGCTCAATCTTGTTAAGTGGGGTAGCGTCCGCTACCGTCATCTATTTCAAGTTTCAAGACCTGAAGAGTTAATGATCAATCTTATCCTTCTTGTATATCTCTTTCTTGTCTATCAAACTTTATCTTTTCTATCATCAATCTTCATCTTCTTATACTCTTTTATTAGTCTATGCCCTTGATTGTTTACCTTATAATATAATGATCTAAAGGTCAACTTTATCTTTTCAGTCTACTTTTCTTGTCATTGATCTTTGTGTTTCTTGTGATCGATCATTATTTTTCTAGTTAACCCTTATCAGTCTACAGTTATTTTATCTTTTCACCCCATAGAGTTCGAAATAACCTTGAAGAACTAATCTTTTATTCTCCATATCAATCATTGCTAATCTCTAATCTTTTATCATAAATCTCATAAATCTTGAATCAAGGAATTTTGAGCACTATAAGATGTATCTTTATCTTTTATATTATCTCTTGTTGATCTTCACTCCTTGACTTTAAATCTCATCATGTGAAGACCCGTGATCAACCTTTATCTATTTCTTTTCACCTTCCTTGACCTTTCTTTTCCACCTATGCTATTCTTCAATCCTTAGGTCTCATATCATAAATCCTGAACTAATCTTGAGAATTAATCTTTGACATCTTTATCAACTTTTGTTAATGCTTGATCCTTAAATCATATCTCGTCAAAAGTCTCAAAACAACCTTGATGACCAACTTTATTATTATCTCTAGTCCCTTCGAATCTCGGGATGAGATTCCTGTTAAGTGGGGTAGAATTGTCACACCCTAAAATTTTCAATTTTAGGCTATGCATAAAAACACTAATTAAAATAAATATTTTGATACTTGGATAAAATTTCTAACGTTGAATTAAAATAGCGTCAATTAGTTATATGAAATATATCATTTTTTAAAATTTTATAGTGATGTGATGCGATGATTATTTATTGCTTGACTTTGTGTTGTAGTTGGTAGAGTTTTAGAGCGCACTTAGTAAGTCGTTGATTTGTACTCGGCATGTCTCTAACTTTTTCTATAATCAAGTCTTCTCTTTCTTGATCTTAATCTTTTTATTTGGAGTTTTCTATATTCCTTTATTCTACTCTAAACCATTCTTTTGGGTATACCTTCCACCAATCGATTTATCAAAACTTCTCGGGATTTTTTCCAACTTTTTCTAGGAATTCTTTCCCACTTTCCTATGAGCATAATGTGATTTTTAGATGCTTCTAGATATCTTTTCATGAGCTCTAAATATCTTATTTGGACTCCTTATATTCTAAAATATATCTAAGAGATTTTCCTAAATTTACGGAGCTTTCGAAATATTTTTCATGGCTTAAAAAGTAATTCTATTTTTTCTTCCTAAAATTACTTTATTTCTGAAATTAATGAAGTTTGAAAATAATTAATCCTAATCCTAATCCAATTCGGCCACAATGCATATAAATATATGTTGGTGACCTATTCAACCGATGTTAGTTACCCGGCCCTATCGCCGCCGCCGTTTATTTCCAATCTCGCCGACGCGAGGTCAAAGCCGCCACCGTCGTCTCACCGAGCCGTACACCGTCATCGTAGGCGTCTCCATCGTTGGAACGTCCTAGGTGAGGTCTTCGTTCATCCGCTCTGGGATGAGTGCGCCAGGCCCAAGCCCAATGAGAGCTCTTGTATATTATATCCAGCAGCGCCGCCGCCATCAGTGGTCGCTTGGCCATGGCTGGGTGCCGAGCCGGCCCTGCTCAGCTGCGTGGGCTCCTGCGCTGCATGATTTTGTGCTACCAAATCTGTTGGCTGAGCCCATGACAGAGCTCTCTTTCTCCTCTGCACGAACGGCAGCAGCAGTGGCCAGGGAGGTCACGAACTGCTACAGAACAGACCAAGGTAGAAGACGACTTAATTATGGTGTTGCCACTGTTTGTTTAATCCCTGTTGTTTATTTGTTCTATGTCCGTTTTTAGCGGTTCAAGTTGCGTTAGATTAATGTGGATGTGCTCTATATAGTAGTATCAATGTCTTTCATACCACATATTTTTATATATATAGTGATTATTAAATTAATTAACCTATGCAACTAATTTATAATTAGAAGCGACGCAAAGTTATAATTTTGTTTATTGCTTTACGATCAAGGCGACTTAAGCAACATGTTAGCAACATTATTTTCCATGTCTCATGTGGATATAATTAATTGGATTACTGTTTTGTTTAGTGTCTTTTCTAATTAATTAAAAGTAATTTAGGTTTATGTTGGACATTTTTATAATTGCTTTTTAACTTAAATATGTATATGTATTTATTAAATTATAGGTATCCTAGCTCAAGCAAGATTTATATAAAGTCAATCTAGATGTAATATAATTAATATTTATTTAATATCTTCAATTAAAAGTGATCCAGGTATATAAGCTTGGACTTAATAAAGAATATTAATATGAATAATACCAACATTAATGCCCTTTGAAATATGATCTGCTTAGATAAACCTCAACACATGATGATTCAATTATGATTCAATTAGTTGTTCTCATTTACTTTATGCTTTCTAAATTATAAATGCTTAAATGGCTTGATTGATATATAATTATTTATAATTAAAATATATTTCGTCACGATTTTGTTCAACTTGTTTAATCTATAATATGACGATATTTATAGATAAATGTTGATTAGTTTTAGCTCAGTTTCTAAACTAGGATATGATTTGTGTAATCTAAATTAACATGCTTCTTATGGTTTTGCTAAGTCAAAATAAATCAAGGATGTAGGTTTCTCTTTTATAAAATAGAATAATGAAATAATATAGAACTCCCCTATAGCTGTAACCGTAGACTTGTTCTCAGTGTTTTCTTACGCTCTCGTGATCATAACAGCGAGCTCTCCTTTAGTATGTTGTTTAACCTTGTCTGGTGTGTTGTTCTTAGTTGTTTCTATTTGTTGTTTGTATGTTTGTTGGTGTGCTCGGTTGTTACGATCTACGAGTAGACGATAACTGCTTGTGAGTGCTGAAGATCAAGGTGATGACTAAAAGCTGATGATGTGAGAATTGAGCAAGTGTTTAAGGCAAGTATAACTTGGGATCATCCTTGTTACCTATTCACTTATAAATACACATATATATCATATGCATGCTTCCACCTTGTCGACCTTAGCAAAATCTTAGTTGATTGTTACCTGGATTCCTTGCTACCTACTTGATATGCATTTGGTGTAGTTGTGCTAGTGCTTGATATAATCCATGATCTTGTAAGATGATTAATAGCTATGCAATGAACATAAAAGAATGACAAATAACTGTATGAGATCTTGTCTGTACGTGATCACCCGGGATAACAGTGCAACCATGAGGGCTATAATGGCTCTGGCTTTAGCTCAGTATGGAAACCTTTTCTAGCTTGTTAGAGGTTACCCGAAAGGGCGGAGGGGCTGAACCGACACGGGTATAGTGCGAGCCCCTGTCCCTATGTGTATAGGCTGCGCGTCATTGTGCCATTCGGAAGGGGGGTATCTATATCTGCTCGCAAAGGAAACCTTGCGGCCCTAACATGTTAGACGAACTTTTGAAAGGCTTCATAGTGATCCCTGCCGACCTCCCTAGAAAGGGGGTTAAGAGATTAGCTACCTTGGGCAAAAGGGTAAATCATGACTCATGGGTAAAGATGTACAACCTCTGCAGAGTGTAAAACTGGTATACTAGCCGTGCTCACGGTTATGAGCGGCCTTGGGGGTTGTTGCTGCGCCGACGATGAGCTTATTAAGTTGTTATGTCCATTTGATTATCGTTTATGCTATGGATTAATTATGCTTACACTTGATCATGTGGTTATTGGATTATTTATGCTACCTTGACATTTGCTATTAATTATGAACATGCTATCCACTATTAAAAGCTAAATGCAGTCAAACTAGTGTCAGCTATTTGAGCCTCATGAACCCCTGGTTATACTTGTTGAGTACGATATGTGCTCACTCTTGCTATTTCCCACCACTTCAGTTTACTAGTAAGAGTTGAGCAGAAGAGCGATGGAATCATGAAGGTGTTGTCAAGATACAAGAAGTGCTAGGCATATGTTACCCCCAGTCAACCGTCCCTGTGAAGATTGAGCCTAAAGATTAGTTACCGCTCCGCGATACTCTGATGTAAGTGTTAATTATAAGTATGTTTTCGCTATATAACATTGTTTCTAATACTGTTCCTTTCTGTTGTTGTATGTGTGGACTTCCTGGGCACACATATAGCTAGCCTGGTTTTGTTCCTTAAAACCGGGTGTGACAAGTAGGCACGCCATTGTTCTACAGCAACAAGACTGCTAAGTACTCTTTTTCGTAGGTGGATAGGCCACGGGTCCGGGGCCCCAAGGCTTTGCTCACAAATGCGAGAGGATGACCTTCCTGGAGGAGGACGACGCCCACGCCCAGTTCACTGGCGTCTGTTTGAATGCTGAAAGGCTTTGAGAAATCTGGCAACGCAAGAACCAGTGCCGTCATCAAAGCTTGTTTCAGAGCAGAGAACGTTGTATCATGGTTTGCTATCCAGACAAAATAAACCCCTTTCGTGAGCAAATCAGTGAGAGGTCGTGCAAGAATTGCAAAGTGACGAACGAATTTTCTGTAATAGCCTACGAGACCCAGAAAACTGCGCAGCTATTTAAGATCCTTGGGATCTGGCCAATCACTAATAGACTGCACCTTAGATGGGTCGGTAGCGACCCCAGCAGCACTCACAACGTGACCCAAGTAAGAAATGCTTTGCTGGACGAACTTGCATTTAGACAGCTTGACTTGCCACTGATCACGGGCGAGTAAAGTCAACACCTGACGGAGGTGGACAATGTGATCCTCGAGAGAAGAGCTGTAGACCAAGATGTCGTCAAAGAAGACAATGACGCACTTACGGAGCAGTGGGTGTAGGGTTGTGTTCATCGCTCCCTGGAAAGTATTGGGCGAGCCAGTGAGGCTAAAGGACATGACAGTGTACTTGAATTGGCTCCAATGTGTCTGGAAGGCGGTCTTGTGTTCTTCCCCAGGTGCCAGGCGGATTTGATTGAAGCCCGCTCTCAAGTCCAAGACTGAGAACCAGGAAGCCTGGGAGAGCTCGTCCAGCAGTTCATCAATGATTGGTATAGGAAATTTGCTTTTCACAGTGAGAGCGTTGAGCATGCCATAGTCAACACAGAATCGCAACCCCCATCTTTCTTCTGGACTAGCAGTACAAGAGAGGAGAATGCACTGGAACTTGGTTGAATGAGACCGGATTGAAGCATTTCAGTGACCTGGCACTCAATCTCAGACTTCAAGGCAGGAACATACCGATATGGTCTGACAGACACCGGTTGAGCGCCCGGAATTAGTGGGATAGCGTGGTCACACGGTCGCCGAGGAGGTAAACCAGTGGGCTAAGCAAATAACGACTGTAATTCAGACAATAGGGACTCCACAGCTGGGTGAAGCGGATCCTGAACAACATGGTTGCCCGAACTGTCGGCAATGTGGAACAATTGAACCATAGAACAAGAGACATCAGCTGGATGGATGCCTTGTAGAAGGATCTAAATGGAGCCATAAGGAATGAGCATCCACTTCTGTAGCCAGTGCACTTTCATCGGTGAAAAAGCTTCAAGCCAGTCAATGCCAACAATCATATCATAGGAACCAAGTGGAAGCACTTTCAGATTGGAATGAAAAGTATTGCCCTGAACTGACCATTCAGCCTCTTTGAGTTCCTGCGAGCAAAGCAAGGAGGTGCCATCGGCCACTTGCACCGAAACCGAGGAAGCCAATTGAGAAACTCTAGGAAGGTGAGCGGCAACTGAGCTGTTGATGAAGGAATGGCTGCTGCCTGAGTCAACCAAAATTAAGACCTCGTGATCACCAATTACTCCCAGCAACTGGATGGTTCTTGGGGCTGGATGGGAGGAAACAGCTGCAGCAGACAATAAGAGGAACAACTGAGCAGGATCAGTATCAACAATCTCATGCGAACATTCACCAGTATCACCAGATTCATCACAATCATCAAACTGAAAAGCATCTTGGCAGAGATTCTGAACTTCCTGCAAGGCATGGAGTTGAAGAACTTATGCACACTTATGGCCAGGTTGCCAGCGCTCCCCGCAGCGGATACATAACCCCCGGGGCCTTGCGGTAGGAACGGAGAGTCTGCAGCTTTGCATCCACATTAGGTGGCCTCGGAGGAATGCGGCGATCATCAGGCTGTCTCTTGTCATCAACAATAGATACCCCGGGTCGACCCGGACTGGATACGCTCTTGGAAGCCGGGGCCTTGGATAATGAAAACCCATCAGTCCTGCGAACATCACGCCGCCTGCCCGGCTCGAGCGCTTCCTCCTGCAAGAGAGCCAGAGAACAAGCAGTATCCAAATCTTGTGGACGTTGCACGATAATAATAGCACAGATGTCATCCCGCAGGCCATCAATGAATCGGGTGGAATAGTAGAGGTGGACGGGGTTGGGTGTATAAGCTGAAAGCTGCTCCACCAGATCGACAAAACGATCCACATAATCTTGAACGGTGGAAGTTTGTTTGATGTGGAATAATTGGCGGATGAGGAACTCGTGTTGGTCGCGACAGAAGCGCACACGGATCATTCGACAGAAGGATGGCCAATCTTGTTTCATGAGGTCGCGTTCGACAGATTGGATCCAGCGGCGAGCTGCCCCGGTGAACTGCATTGTGGAGCATTTCACCCACATAGAGGGGTCAACAGCGTAAAGATCAAAGTAATTTTGGGCACAAGTCATCCAGTATTGGGGATCATCACCGTCGAACTTTGGGAAGTGCATTTTGGGAAGATGGCCGAGGTTGGGAGGTGCTGGGTGGGGTGGGGGATTGGGATGTGGCTGTGGTGGAGGTGGAGGCCGGGGAGGGGGGGTAAGGATTGTAACGGGGAAGAACAAAATCAGAAACGGGGTGATTGGGCATACCATTGGCCGGGGTCAGCGCTATGGTCGTGACCGAACCATAGGCCGGCGCCTGTGTAGTCGATGCATCGCGGTGCCCGCTGGGCCAGTCGACCGTGGGTCCGCCAGGATGAAGCACGGCGGCGGCCGACTCCCGACGCGCCGTCAGCGAAGGATGCTGCAGCTGCATCGTAGGAGACCTGGGCAGGTGACGACGGAGATCGTAGTGGATGTCGTCGATGTAGCCATCGTTCTCCGTCCGCCAGATCTGAAGGTTCCTGACAACGCCTTCCAACGCCTCCAGACGATCATCCCGTTCGTCGTGGATCTCTGCTAGGCGAATCAGCTCGAGATCCGCCATGCGCTATTCCAGGTCGTCGATGCGCAAGTCGAACCGGGCCCCCCAGTTGTCGGAGACGACGGCGGCAGTGTACTGGGCGGAGGTGAGGTCCTCCAAAGCAGCGACGCGGATCTCGATCGCCTGCTCGCGACCCTGCAGGGCGTCTCCGGCGTCTTCGAAGCGCTTCTCCAGGCGCTCCCACCGCTCCGCCGAATGCTTGTCCAGCTCTTCCATCTTCTTGAGCATTTCCTCGAACGCCTTCGATACAACTGGATCCATCGCTCCCCCAGCTCGCCGCAGCCGGGTGAAATGGTCGTGGGGTGGCAGCGCGGACTCCAGAACGCGCCGACGAAGGGGATCTCGGCTTTGATACCAGGTATGTTAGCGCCCCCTGGTCAGGGCCGCCGATCTACTCGAACTCGCAGAGGAACAGATAGGTTCGCCGGCCGTCGAGGCACGGACGAGGTCTTCAATAAAACGTCATAGTGTTTACAGAATGGATGATTCCCCTTTCCAGGGTCGGCTCTCCCTTATCTACCCACTCCTGGCTAGCTCACAGCGATTACATGCCCATTCGGGCCCAAGGATCCTGGTATTCTTCTTACGGGCCCTCTTACTCGACCTTGTAGGATGGGCCGTGTTGGGATGGCCCAGGTGAGGAGCGGTGACAATATCTTGCATCGAAACTAATACTATCTCCAAACAGACCGAAGCGAGATTTCTTATGACACACATCATCTAGCAGTTCTATCGAGTGCGTCCAAATTGATTTCTACGCATATGGTATGTTCCATGCAAACCATGCATCCTATCTTGGATTAAGAATATTACGATCTCCAAACAGACCAAACCAAGCTTCCACTTGAGCCCCTCTACCTAGGAGTACCATTGGGTGTGTCCAAAGTGGTTTCAGCACAAATCGTGCACCTATCTTGCACCAAAACTAACACTCTCTCCAAACAGACCGAAGCGAGATTCTATATGACACACGTCATCTAGGAGTTCCATCGGGTGAGTCCAAATTGATGTCTGAGCATATGATACGTTCCATGCAACTCGTGGTATCTTGCATCAAGTTTAGTGCTATCTCTAAACAAAATGAACCAAGCTTCCACTTGAGCCTCTTCACCTTAGAGTACCAATAGGTGCGTCCAAAATGGTTTCTTAGACTATAGTGCATTAGGTGCAAACTGTGCACCTATCTTGCACTAAAACTATCACTGTCTCCAAACAGACCGAAGCGAGATTTCATATGACACATGACATCTAGGAGTTCCATCGAGTGCGTCCAAATTGATTTTCGAGCATGTGGTACGTTCCACGCAAACTGTGCACCTATCTTGCATCAAGATTAGCACTATCTCCAAACAGACCAAACCGAGCTTCCACTTGAGCCCTTTAACCTAGGAGTACCATCGGGTGCGCCCAAAATGGTTTCTTAGCATATGGTGCATTAGGCAAAAACCGTGCACCTATCTTGCATTGAAACTAACACTATCTCCAAACAGACCGAAACGAGATTTCATATGACATATGTCATCTAGGAGTTTCATTAGGTGTGTCTAAATTGATTTCCAAGCATATGGTACGTTTCATGCAAACTGTGTATCCTATCTTGGATCAAGATTAGCACTATCTCTAAACAGATCGAACTGAGCTTCTACTTGAGCCTCTTCACCTTGGAGTACCAACAGGTGCTTCCAAAATAGTTTCTTAGACTATAGTGCATTAGGCACAAACTGGGCACCTATCTTGCCCTAGAACTAACACTATCTCCAAACATACCGAAGCAAGATTCCATGACAGATGTCATAAAGGAGTTCCATCGGGTGCGACCAAATTGAATTCCAAGCATATGATACGTTCCATGCAAACCATGCACCTATCTTGCATCAAATTTAGCACTATCTCTAAATAAATCGAACAAAGCTTCCACTTGAGCCTCTTCACCATAGAGTACCAATAGGTGCGTCCAAAATGGTTTCTTAGACTATGGTGCATTAGGTGCAAACTGTGCACCTATCTCGAACCAAAACTAACACTATCTCCAAATAGACCAAAGCGAGATTCCATGATAGATGTCATAAAGGAGTTCCATCGGGTGCGTCCAAATTGATTTTCGAGCATATGATACGTTCCATGCAAACCGTGCACCTATCTTGCATCGAGTTTAGCACTATCTCTAAGCAGACCAAACCAAGCTTCCACTTGAGCCTCTTCACCTTGGAGTACCAATAGGTGCGTCCAAAATGGTTTCTTAGACTATGGTGTATTGGGTGCAAATTGTGAACCTATCTCGAACCAAAACTAACACTATCTCCAAACAGACCAAAGCGAGATTCCATATGACACATGTCATCTAGGAGTTCCATCATGTGCGTCCAAATTTATTTCTAAGAATATGGTACGGTCTACACAGACTGTGCACCTATCTTGCATCAAGATTAACACTATCTCCAAACAGACCAAACAGAGCCTCCACTTGAGCCCTTTAACCTAGGAGTACCCTCAGGTGCGACCAAAATGGTTTCTTAGCCTATGGTGCATTAGGCACAAACCATGCACCTATCTTGCATCGAAACTAACACTATCTCCAAACAGACCGAAGCGAGATTTCATATGACACACATCATCTAGGAGTTCCATCGGATGTGTCCAAATTGATTTCAGAACATATGGTATTTTCTATGCAAACCGTGCATCCTATCTTGGATCAAGATTTGCACGATCTCCAAACAGACCAAACCAAACATCCACTTGAGCCCCTTTACCTAGGAGTACCATCGGGTGTGTCCAAAGTGGTTTCTTAGCGTATGGTGCATTAGGCACAAACCGTACACATATCTTGCACGAAAACTAACACTCTCTCCAAACAAACCGAAGCAAGATTCCATATGACACACGTCATCTATGAGTTCCATCGAGAGAGTCCAAATTGATTTCCGAACATATTGTATGTTCAATGCAAACCATGCACCTATCTTGCATCAAGATTAGAACTATCTACAAATAGACCAAACTGAGCTTCCATTTGAGCGCCTTCACCTAGGAGTACCATTGGGTGTGTCCAAAATAGTTTCTTGGCCTATGGTGCATTAGGCGCAACCCATGCACCTATCTTGCACCGAAACTATGTGCCTAATGCTTCACTCTGTTGGAGATATGTGCCTAATGCTCCATATGGAGCATATGGAGCATTAGGCACATATCAAAACTAACATACGGAGCATTAGGCACATATCAAAACTAACACTATCTCCAAAGAGAGTGAAGCAAGATTTCATATGACACATGTCATCTAGGAGTTCCATCAGGTGCGTCCAAATTGATTTCCAAGCATATGGTACGTTCCATGCAAACCGTGCATCCTATCTTGGATCAAGATTAGCACGATCTCCAAACAGACCAAACTGAGCTCCCACTTGAGCCTCTTCACCTTGGAGTACCAATAGGTGCGTCCAAAATGGTTTCTTAGACTATAGTGCATTAGGTGCAAACTAGACACCTATCTTACACAAAAACTAACACTATCTTCCAATAGAACGAAACGAGATTCTATATGACACATGTCATCTAGCAGTTCCATCGGGTGCGTCCAAATTAATTTCCAAGCATATGATACATTCCATGCAAACCGTGCACCTATCTTGCATAATGTTTAGCACTATCTCTACACAGACCGAACCAAGCTTCCACTTGAGCCTTTCCACCTTGGAGTACCAATTGGTGCGTCCAAAATGATTTCTTAGACTATAGTGCATTAGGTGCAAACTGTGCACCTATCTTGCACCAAAACTAACACTGTCTCTAAATAGAACGAAGTGAGATTCCATATGACCCTTGTCATCTAGGAGTTTCATCGGGTGCATCCAAATTGATTTCCTGGGTGTGTCCAAATTGATTTCTGAGCATATGGTACGTTCCACGCAAACTATGCACCTATCTTGCGTCAAGATTAATACTATCTCCGAACAGACCACACAGAGCTTCCACTTGAGCCCTTTAAACTAGGAGTACCATCGGGTGCGACCAAAAATGGTTCTTGGCCTATGGTTCATTGGGCACAAACCGTGCACATATCTTGCATCGAAACTAACACTATCTCCAAATAGACCGAAGTGAGATTTCCTATGACACACATCATCTAGAAGTTCTATCGGGTGTGTCCAAATTGATTTCTTTGTATATGGTATGTTCCATGCAAACTGTGCATCCAATATTGGATCAAGAATAGCACGACCTCCAAACAGACCAAACCAAGCTTCCACTTGAGCCCCTTTAGCTAGGAGTACCATTGGGTGTGTCCAAAGTGGTTTCGTCACCCATGGTGCACTAGGCACAAATCGTGCACCTATCTTGCACCGAAACTAACACTCTCACCAAACAGACCGAAGCAAGATTCTATATGACACACGTCATCTTGGAGTTCCGTCGGGTGAGTCCAAATTGATGTCTGAGCATATGGTGTGTTCCATGCAAACAATGCACCTATCTTGCATCAAGATTAGCACTATCTCCAAACAGACCAAACTGAGCTTCCATTTCAGCCACTTCACCTAGGAGTACCATTGGGTGTGTCCAAAATGGTTTCATAGCCTATGGTGCATTAGGTGCAAACAATACACCTGTCTTGCACCGAAACTAACACTATCTCAAAATAGACAGAAGCGAGATTCCATATGACACACATCATCTAGGAGTTCCATCGATATGTCCAAATTAATTTTCGAGCATATAGTACGTTCCACCCAAACTGTGCACCTATCTTTCATCAAGATTAGCACTAGCTCCGAACAGACCAAACCGAGCTTCCACTTGAGCCCTTTAACCTAGGAGTTTTAGGGTTTCTTAGCCTATGGTGCATTAGGCATAACCTAGGAGATTAGCATCCAAAATGGTTTCTTAGCCTATGGTGCATTAGGCATAAACCGTGCACCTATATTACATCGAAACTAACACTATCTCCAAATAGACCGAAGCGAGATTCCATATGACACATGTCATCAAGGAGTTCTATCATGTGTGTCCAAACTGATTTTTGATCATATGGTACGTTCCATGCAAACTATGCATCCTATCTTAGATCTAGATTGGCACGATCTCCAAATAGACCAAATCGAGCTTCCACTTGAGCCCTTTAAACTAGGAGTACCATCGGGAGTGACCAAAAATGCTTTCTTAGCCTATGGCGCACTAGGCACAAACTGTGCACATATCTTGCAACGAAACTAACACTATCTCAAAATAGACCGAAGCGAGATTTCTTATGACACACATCATCTAGGAGCTGTATCGGGTGCGTCCAAATTGATTTCTAAGCATATGGTACGTTCCATGCAAACCGTGCATCCTATCTTGGATCAAGAATAGCACAATTTCCAAACAGACCAAGCCAAGCTTCCACTTGAGTACCATCGGGTGTGTCCAACGTGGTTTCGTCACCCATGGTGAACTAGGCACAAACCGTGCACATATCTTGCACTGAAACTAACACTCTCTCCAAACAGACCGAAGCGAGATTCTATATGACACACGTCATCGAGGAGTTCCATCGGGTGAGTCTAAAGTGATGTCTAAGCATATGGTACGTTCCATGCAAACCATGCACCAATCTTCCATCAAGATTAGCAATATCTCCAAATAGACCAAACTGAGCTTCCACTTCAGCCCCTTCACCTAGGAGTACGATTTGGTGTGTCCAAAATGGTTTCTTAGCCTATGGTGCATTAGGCACAAACCGTGCACCTATCTTGCACCAGAACTAGCACTATCTTCAAATGGACCGAAGCGAGATTCCATATGACACACGTCATCTAGGAGTTCCATCAAGTATGTCCAAATTGATTTTCGAGCATATGGTACGTTCCACGCAAACTGTGCACCTATCTTTCATCAAGATTAGCACTATCTCCGAACAGACCAAACCGAGCTTCCACTTGGGCCCTTTAACCTAGGAGTACCATTGGGTGCGTCCAAAATGGTTTCTTAGCATATGGTGCATTAGGCACAAACCGTGCACATATCTTGCATCGAAGCTAACACTATCTCCAAATAGACCGAAGCAAGATTTCATATGACTCACATTATCTAGGAGTTCCATCGAGTGCGTCCAAATTGATTTATGAGCATATGGTATGATGCATGCATACCGAGCATACTATCTTGGATCAAGATTAGCATGATATCTAAATAGACCCAACTAAGCTTCCACTTGAGCCTCTTTACCTAGGATTACCATGGGTGCGTCCAAAGTGATTTCGTTGCCTATAATGTATTAGGCACAAATCGTGCACCTATCTTGCACTGAAACTAACACTCTTTCCAAACAGACCGATGCGAGATTCGATATGACACACGTCATCTAGGAGTTCCATCGCGTGAGCCCAAATTGATTTCCGAGCATATGGTATCTTGCATGCAAATCATGCACCTATCTTGCAACAATATTAGCACTATCTCCAAACAGAACAAACTGAGCTTCCATTTGAGCCCCTTCACCTAGGAGTACCATTGGGTGTGTCTAAAATGGTTTTTTAGCCTGTGGTGCATTAGGCGCAAACCATGCACCTATCTTGCACTAAACTAACACTATCTCCAAATGGACCGAAGCAAGATTTCATATGACACACATCATCTAGGAGTTCCATCGGGTGCATCCAAATTGATTTCTGAGCATGTGTTACGTTCCATGCAAACCTGCACCTATCTTGCATCAAGATTAGCACTATCTCAAAACAGATCAAACCAAGCTGCCACTTGAGCCCCTTTACCTAGGAGTAACATGAGGTGTATCCAAAATGGTTCTTAGCCTATGGTGCATTAGGTGCAAACCGTGCACATATCTTGCACAGAAACTAACACTTTCTCCAAACAGACCGAAGCGAGATTCCATATAACACATGTCATCTACAAGTTCCATCGGGTTCATTCAATTTGATTTCTGAGCATAATCTATGTCCATGCAAACCGTGCTCCTATCTTGCAACAAGATTAGCACTATCTCCAAATAGACCAAACCGAGCTTCCACTTGAGCTTCTTCACTTAGGATTACCATCAGGTGGGTACAAAATGGTTTATTAGACTATTGTCAATTAGGCGCAAGTCGTGCACCTATCTTGCACCAAAACTAACACTATGTCCAAACGAACCGAAGTGAGGTCCCATATGACACACATCATCTGGGAGTTTCCAAATTGATTTCTAAGCATATGGTATGTTCCACATAAACTGTGCACCTATCTTGCATCAAGATTAGCACTATCCCCAATTATACTAAATCGAGCTTCCATTTGAGCCTCTTCTCCTAGGAGTACCATCGGGTGTGTCCAAAATTGTTTCTTAGCATATGGTGCATTAGGCTCAAATCGTACACCTATCTTGCACCGAAACTAACACTATCTCCAAATGGAACGAAGGGAGATTCCATATGACACACGTCATCCAGGAGTTCTATCGAGTGTGTCCAAATTGATTTCTAAGCATATCATACGTTCCATGCAAACTGTGCACCTATCTTACATCAAGATTAGCACTATCTCCAAACGAACCAAACTGAGCTCCCACTTGAGCCTCTTGACCTAGGAGTACCCTCAGGTGTGTCCAAAATGGTTTTTGAGCCTATGGTTCATTCCGTGCAATCCGTGTCATGCACCTTTATTACATTGAAACTAATATTGTCTCTAAATAGATCGAAGACTCCATATGACACACATCATCTAAGAGTTTTATTGGGTGTGTCCAAATTGATTTCGGAGCATATGAAACGTTCCTTGCAAACCGTGCACCTATCTTGCATCATGTTTAGCACTATCTCTAAATAGACCGAACCAAGCTTCCACTTGAGCCTCTTCATGTTGGAGTACCAATAGATGCATCCAAAATGGTTTCTTAGCCCATGGTGCGCTAGGCACAAACCGTGCACCTATCTTGCTCCGAAACTAACACTCTCTCCAAACGGACCGAAGCGAGATTCTATATGACACACGTCATCTAGGAGTTCCATCGGGTGAGTCCAAATTGATGTCTGAGCATATGGTATGTTCCATGCAAACCATGCACCAATCTTGGATCAAGATTAGCACGATCTCCAAATAAACCAAACCGAGCTTCCACTTGAGCTCTTTAAACTAGGAGTACCATCAGGTGTGTCCAAAAATGATTTCTTAGCCTATGGTGCATTAGGCACAAACCGTGCATATATCTTGCACCAGAACTAGCACTATCTTCAAATGGACCGAAGCGAGATTCCATATGACACACGTCACCTAGGAGTTCCATCGAGTATGTCCAAATTGATTTTCGAGCATATGGTACGTTCCACACAAACTGTGCACCTATCTTTCATCAAGATTAGCACTATCTCCGAACAGACCAAACCGAGCTTCCACTTGAGCCCTTTAACCTAGGAGTACCATCAGGTGCGTCCAAAATGGTTTCTTAGCCTATGGTGCATTAGGCACAAACCGTGCACCTATCTTGCATTGAAACTAACACTATCCCCAAACAAAGCGAAGCCAGATTTCATATGACACACGTCATCTAGGAGTTCCATGGGGTGCGTCCAAATTGATTTTCGAGCATATGGTATGTTCCATGTAACCTGTGCATCCTATCTTGGATCAAGATTAGCACTATATCAAAATAGACCGAACTGAGCTTCCACTTAAGCCTCTTCACGGTGGAGTACCAACAGGTGCGTCCAAAATGGTTTCTTAGACTATAGTGCATTAGGCGCAAACAGGGTACCTATCATGCACTAAAACTAACACTATCTCCAAACAAACCAAAGTGATATTCCATATGACACATGTCATCTAGGAGTTCCATCGGGTGCGTCCAAATTGATTCGGGAGCATATGAAACGCAGTTTGCGCCTAATGCACTATTGTCTAAGAAACCATTTTGAACGCACGTGTTGGTACTCCAAGGTGAAGAGGCTCAAGTGGAAGCTCAGTTCAGTCTATTCTGATATAGTGCTAATCTTGATGAAAGATAGGTGCACAGTCTGCGTGGAATGTACCATATGCTCGAAAATCAATTTGGACATACTCGATGGAACTCCTAGATAACGTGTGTCATATGCTCTGTTTGGTGATCGTGCTAATCTTGATCCAAGATAGGATGCACGGTTTGCATGGAACATACCTTATGCTCAGGAATCAATTTGGATGCACCCGATGGAACTTCTAGATGACGTGTGTCATATGAAATCCGGCTTTGGTCTATTTGGAGATAGTGTTAGTTTCGGTAGAAGATAGGTGCACGCTTTGTGCCTAATGCACCATAGGCTAAGAAACCATTTTGGTCGCACCCGATGGTACTCCTAGGTTAAAGGGCTTAAGTGGAAGCACGATTTGGTCTGTTTAGAGATATTGCTAATCTTGATGCAAGATAGGTGCACAGTTTGCGTAGAACATACCATTTGCTCTGAAATCAATTTGGACGCACCCAATGGAACTAGATGACATGTGTCATATGAAATCTAGCTTCGGTCTGTTTGGAGACAGTGTTAGTTTCGGTGCAAGATAGGTGCACAGCTTGCATCTAATGCAGCATAGTCTAAGAAACCATTTTGGATGCACCTATTGGTACTCCAAGGTGAAGAGGCTCAAGTGAAAGCTTGGTTCAGTCTGTTTAGAGATGTGCTAACCTTGATGCAAGATAGGCACACGGTGTGCATGGAACGTATCATATGCTCGGAAATCAGTTTGGACGCACCCGATGGAACTCCTAAATGACATGTGTCATATGAACTATCGCTTTGGTCTCTTTGGAGATAGTGTTAGTTTTAGTGCAAGATAGGTGCACAGTTTGCGCCTAGTGGACTATAGTCTAAGAAACCATTTTGAACGCACCTGTTGGTACTCCAAGATGAAGAGGCCCAAGTGGAAGCTCAGTTCGGTCTGTTTAGGGATAGTGCTAACCTTGATCCAAGATAGGATGCACGGTTTGCATGGAATGTACTATATGCTCGGTAATCAATTTAGACGCACCTGATGGAACTCCTAGATGATGTGTGTCATATGAAATCTCGCTTTAGTCTGTTTGGAGATAGTGTTAGTTTTGATGCAAGATAGGTGCACGGTTTGTGCCTAATCCACCACAGGCTAAGAAATTATTTTTGATGCACCCAATGTACTCCTAGGTTAAAGGGCTCAAGTGGAAGCTCGGTTTGGTTGGTTTGGAGATGTGCTAACCATGGTGTAGGATAGGTGCACAGTTTGCTTGGAACGTACCATAGGCTCAGAAATCAATTTGCACGCACTCGATGGAACTCCTAGATGACATTTGTCATATGGAGTCTCGCTTCGGTCTATTTGGAGATTGTCGACGAAAGCTAGTCGGCAGTCTACCTTGGGTTATACCCACGGTAGTAGTTTATCGGCAGACAGGTGCGCAAGCTACGAACTTGATGGTGACGCAAGACACGGAAAAGGTTTTTATCCAGGTTCGGCTGCCGTGTGGCCGTAATACCTACGTCCTGCGTCTGATTTTATTGCTATGGATTGTGTTGAGTTGAGATGATATGTCCTAGGGGGGTCCCTCGCCTCTCTTTATATAGTCTAGAGGGTAGGGTTACAGATCTGGAAACTAATCCTAGTCGGTTACAATTGCCATAGATAACATGATATCAAAATTCCTATTCTAACCGACTAGAATCTGGCATGATCTCCATGTCTTGTTTCCTTGCGCGAAACTTCGAGCAGTTGGATCAAGCCTCGAACTGTCTCGTGATGGGCCAAGCCTCCTGGCCCAAGTCTAGCCGTAAGGGTATACGGGTTTATACCCCCACGGCTAGTCCCCAAGCTCCATGTATTATGATGTAACACGCCGTCTCGAGCTTCTTCGACCAGCAAGACTTGACATCTTTGACAACTAGAAAAGTCGCTTAAACAATTGTAATAGTACTTTGATCAATCTTGAAAACTAGTTGACCAGCATCAACATCGAAGAAGCCGGTTGTTCGAAGAATACATGGTGCTCTTGAGAAAAAATATTTCTTTCCTCACGAAGTGTGCCCACTTTACTTTTTTGCAAAGTAAAGTCCGCCAAAAAGCAAGCAAGTTCACCGCAAGGTGAAGTGTGCCCACTTAGTCCCCGAGCCTGGTAGTAGGTGACGTAGGCACGTGGTGCTAGGGTCTAAAAAAGAAATTCATCGTAAAATTTCTGATACTAACATGCATCGCTAGATGCATCGTACCGATGTAGTCCCCGAGCTTGCTGGAAGGCGAAGTATGAGCCTTGTAGCAAGGTCAAAATGATTAAAATCATCCAATTAGCCATTATGCAACTGGATCTTCCAGGCCCAGGACGCATCACACTTATTTGCGACTGAATGGAAACAGCGAATTGGCCAGTCCCCGAGTATGCCGTGCTTGGTGGTCGGTACATTCCTCAGACTGTCTAAAAATCGAACTAGTCGAATGGGCAAACTGGTCGACCAGTCCCCGAGCATATCGTGCTCGGTGGTCGGTACAGTCCCCAGATTGTCGATTGGGCGAACTGGTCGGCCAGTCCCCGAGCATATCGTGCTCGGTGGTCGGTACAGTCCCCAGATTGTCGATTGGGCGAACTGGTCGGCCAGTCCCCAAGCATATCATGTTTATCTGGCCAAAGATCGTGCTTATCTTTGAAAAAATTGTATCGCTGTATTAATGTGTGATGTGATGGTGCGTACTGCCATATTGCCAGTCTGTTGCATAAAAAAGAGCGCCAGCTAACTGTACAGCCGCTCTTCACGCGGACCAAGAAAAGGAAACCATCAATCATTCGTAAAGGCCACCAAATTAACTACGATAATCCTTGAAAACCGAAACGCCACAACTACCGCAAGATCCGCCCACTTCCCCAAAATGCGAGAAGTGGAAAAGGTGGGTTTACTGTTATAAAGGGCTCGATGTTGTGTTTATATTTTTTACCCAGCAGTTGCATAGCAGCCTCCTGGCTTTGCCACTAGTGCCTCCTGCCTTCGCCATCCTCAGCATCCTCAACGCCCAGTTCAGAGCTCGTTCTTCTGCGACAATGGCGAAGAGCGACTCAAAGAAAAGGGCCGAGATGATGGCCAAAGAGTGGAAGAAGTCTCGGAGCACCACGAGGTCCCTCAACGACCTGTCGGAATGGGGCTCCTGCACAACCAGGAGCTCGGCGGCTGGAGGGCACCAGAGGGAGAGAGTTACCCCGACCCCCGCGCCGGTGAGATTGTAGTCTTTGAGGATTACTTCAAAAGGGGATTTGGGGTTCTTGTTCATCCGTTTCTTCAAGGTCTTCTCCTTTACTATGAGATCAGGATTTGCAATCTGCACCCGAACTCTATTGTTCTTATTTCTACCTTCATCCATTTGTGCGAGACCTATGTTGGAATAGAGCCGCATTTCGATCTCTTCCGCTATCTATTCTGCTTGAGGAAGAAGGGAGCAGTTGGAGGCTCCAAGATTGCAGGTGGAGTATACCTCAATCTTCACGACGGGAGAAGAACCGTTACCTCAGCTGCTCATGGAACACCTCCCTCACCGAGTGGTACAAGAGGTGCTTCTACATCAGAGAGGAGTCGGGCAGTGCCACATTCTGCGACGTCGGCTACGTTCCTGAGAAGAGGGTTAGCTAGATAGATCGTCTAGAGTATATTGGTCAGGTGTCAGAGCTGATGAGCCTGATCGTCTAGACCCGCCTGGACGGACCTGGAGTGGTCGGGAATTTCCTCGCCCAACGAGTGATGCCTTGCCAGAGGAGAGTGCACTCGGCGTACAAGTACGCGGGGAGCCAAGACCCGACCAGGATGCATCGGGATAGCTTAGAAAAGTCAAAGATCCAGCGGTTGATGAATGAGTTATTCAACCTGGCTGACAATAAATTCGTTCGAAGTGATGACCGGATGCATGCCTTCAAGCTAGGTCGACCAGCTCCTAAGGTAAATGGACACCTTGGTTTGTTTGTACTGTTATTTGAGTACTATAACCTATTGACTGATGACTTGTCACTTTTTGTATTGCAGATAGGAGATATTGACCGGTGCTCGGTGTATGTGTCGCTAGCACCCGGTATGGACCATCCTGCTGGGGTAGACCCACCGGCAGACAATGCTGCTCGGTGTCCCCAATACACTAGCAGCGACGAGGACTAGAGTTGCCCAGCACCGACCATGGATGATAGAGTGGCCGGGAAGAGGCCCATGGCTGTGGAGCCATCCCCCATGGAAGCTGTTCCAGCGGGGACGGCTGTAGACCCTTCGATGGGCCATGTGGGGGTATAAACCCCTATATGCTTACGGCTAGACTTGGGCCAGGAGGCTTGGCCCATTACGAGACAAGTCCGAAGCTTGATCCGACTGCTCGGAGTTTCGCGCAAGGAAACAGGACATGAAGATCAAGTGGGATTCTAGTCGGTTAGAATAGGAATTGATATCGAACTATCTATGGCAATTGTAACCGACTAGGATTAGTTTCCAGATCTATAACCCTGCCCTCTGGACTATATAAGGAGAGGCAAGGGACCCCCCTAGACAATTTATATCAACACAATCCAATACAATCAGACGCATGACGTAGGTATTACGCCCACACGTTGGCCGAACCTGGATAAAAACCTTGTCTGTGTCTTGCGTCACCATCGAGTTCATAGCTTGCGCATCGTCTGCCGATAAACTACTACCGTGGGTATACCCCAAGGTAGACTGCCGACCGGCTTTCGTCGACAGTGGCGCGCCAGGTAGGGGGTGTCCGTACAGCTCTCCCGGCGAACAAGATGGATATCGTTCCAGCTTCCGCGGCCGTGCCTGAAGGCCTCACGTTCACCGTCGGCCAGATCACGTGGACAACTCACGTCGGCGGCCACACGACCACGACTTCGGAAGAAACCCAGATCCGATCTGGGACGACAGCGGCGTCGACTCCGATCACGCTGACGATGAGCACTCGACCGCCGCTCCCTCGTTACAAGGGAAAGAAGGTCGACGGCTCCCTTGATCGCGCCGATCTCAGGCTCCTCGAAGCTTCCCGACTAGTAGATGGGATCTCGTGCCAATCTGATCAAGTCGTGCCAACGGGCTCTTTCGACTCCTGCCGGCCAACTCGTGTCGTCACACACGAACGGCTGGGGACGTCTCTGACAATAACTTCCACCCCCTCAGGGCGGTCGATTGAACTCAAGGCGGACCCAGACCAGAGTTCCCCTTACGGGCTAAACAACTCAGCCGCTTACTACTCACGGCACATCCAATCCCTTTTCAACAAGGCAGGCTGGTTGCCAAAATGGAGCAGTCGACCAGCTCGTCAGTACGTCAACATGGTGACGTTCCGAGAGCTACCAAACGACCGGGCTTCCAGCACAAACTCCAGCACTGGATCCGTCCCCACCGAGGTTATAAACTCTAAGGATGAAGATTATGACCTGGGTTTACCGCCGTACCCTCCAGGTTTCTCTTGCTTTCCGGTCTTTCCGTCCCGACGGGGAGATCTCGTCTTTAATGTCAGCAACGACGAACCGGTCGTTGATGGAGAGACAGACGAGCAGAGGAATCTCCGCGAACAGCGCAATGCCGACCGTGCTCAGTGATGCACGGACGAGGAACAGCAACTCCCGCCGCATAACCTCAGTGACACTTTCGACATGGTCAGAGATCAGGAAGTCTATGAAACGCCAAGTGCTAACGTGGCTGTTGCTATGGTGTGCCAGGGTGTCCGATCCAGCGTACGCGCACATCTGATCGCCGCGATGGGACAGACAGCCACCTTACTCAAAAGAGTCCAAGCTATCTCCTACACAGAGATCTCCTCCGACCAGACTCATCGCAGCCGGACCTCACCACAACCCAGCGAGCAACACCATAGCCGCTCCCCCAATAACCGTCGGAAGGTTTCACGGCGTGGCAACGGTGGTCGGGACGCCGGCGGCTACCACGAGCAGAATCGTGGGCGTGGTCAGGAAGTAAACCAAGACAGGGATCTACGATACAACATCCCTCCCAAGGACGCCCGGGACTGCATCAACAGGCGCGCCACGGAAAGAGCGGTGCACGAAAACCTACGGCGCATTGAGTACGATGCCACGCACGGTCCCCCCGGCCTGAGACAGTTTTCCTCACAGCTTTGCCAGGTTGTATGGCCCCGCAACTTCAAACTTGAGAAGCTCAAAAAATACGACGGTAAGGAAAACCCAGAGAACTGGATCACTCTCTATGAGATTGCAGTCCATTCAGTAGCAGGAGATGAGCACATCATGGCCAACAACTTTCCAGTCGTCCTCGACCAGGCTGGTCATCAGTGGCTCCTGGGCCTGCCCGAGGACTCTTTCGACTCCTGGGAGGAACTGCACCAAGCGTTTATTGACAATTTCATCGCTACTTGCGAGCAGCCCGGGAACAAATACGACCTCGAGAGAATAAGGGACAGGAAAAATGAGCCTTTGCGCGATTACATCCGACGATTCTCGGATATGCGCCTTAAAATCCTGAAAATTTCTCACGACGAGGCCATATCCGCCTTCATCAAAGGGCTACGCTTCCACGAAGCACTAAGCAACAAGCTACTGCGCAAAAGGCCGACCACAATGGCTGAGCTCCTTGCCACGGCAAAAAACTACACCGACGCCGATGACGCAGAAAATCTCATCCGAGAGGATGCGAGAGGTCCCGACCAGCCTCCTCGACGCGACGACAGTCGTGGTCGTTTTGATAACAGGAACCATCATCGCCCTGACAACCGCGACCATAGAGAAGGTTGGGATAGGCGGCTTGACAATCGCGATGACTCCAGGGGCAAGCGCCCTCGCGACCACGACCACGAGGTAAATACGGTCAAGCGCCCCAACGGGCGACGGGACTACCAGGAAGATTACAACAAGACATTGAAGGGACCATGCCAACTCCACCCCAAGTCTAATCACACGATGGAAGAATGTCGTGTCCTTAAAAGCATCTACACGCGGCGGGCTGCTCAAGACGATCCCGCCAAGAAAAACGGGAAACAGGACGGGCGCGATCACAAAGATGAAGACGAGGACCAGGACAGGGACCCACGACACCAGTATGTCAATCCCACCGACGTGGTCCACTCTATCTTCAGAGGTAAAGTTTCCATCGAGTCTAAGCAAGAAAGAAAGCTCCTAAAGAGAGCCTGCCTCAACGTGGACAGCACAGATGGTTTGATCGCCGATCCGAAATTTCCTCCCTGGTCGCACAGGGAGATCTCCTTCAGCAGGAATGATCATTGGGCCGCCATCCCTGAGCCAGGACGTTTTCCTCTAATCCTGGATCCTTGCATCAACAGCATCAGATTCGAGCGTGTGCTCGTCGACGGGGGAAGCTCCATCGACATCCTCTTTCGCAACAGCTTGCCTGCTCTCAAGATAACCCCGGCACAGCTAAAGCCCTACGACGCCCAATTCTGGGGAGTCATGCCAGGTCAAAGTTCAGTACCCCTCGGACAGATAACACTACTTGTCCAGTTCGGAATGCCCGACCACTTTTGAACTGAGTTCATCAACTTTGTGGTCACCGACTTTGACGGAACTTACCATGCAATACTGGGCCGACCATCGCTGACAAAGTTCATGGCAGTTCCACACTACTCATACCTGGTCCTCGAAATGCCTACAGAGAAGGGCGTCCTAACTGTCAGGGGGAATGTCTACACCGCATGCACTTGCGAGGAGGAAAGCTTCAAGATCACCAAAGCAATTGACCTTTCAATCCGCATGGGAGAAACAGTAGCCCAAGCTGCACAGCTTCCACCCGACCAGCTCCGACTGCCCGAGCAGGAGACTCCACAGAAAAATTCAAAGTCCAAAGAGCACAAGGAGGTACAGCTGGTCGACGGTAGTCCTGAGAAGACGGCCCTCATCGGGGCCAACCTGGACCCTAAATAGGAAGACGCGCTCGTCAGGTTTCTAAGGGAAAACGTGAGTGTTTTCGCATGGAAACCCGCAGACATGCCCGGCGTCCCATGAAACCTGATCGAGCACTCCTTAAACATCTCGAAGACCGCAAGACCCATCAAGCAAAAGCTGCGACGGTTCGCTCGTGACAAAAAGGAGGCTATTAGGACAGAAATAACACGGCTTCTAGCAGCCGGATTTATTAAAGAAGTGTATCATCCCGATTGGCTCGCCAATCTGGTTCTTGTACACCAAAAGAATAATGAATGGAGAATGTGCGTTGATTACACCGATCTCAATAAGCACTGCCCTAAAGATCCTTTTGGTCTCCCTCGCGTCGACGAGATGGTCGACTCAATGGCCGGATGCGAACTCCTCTCCTTTCTAGACTGCTACTCTGGTTATCACCAGATCTCACTAAAGGAAGACGACCAGATCAAAACATCTTTTATCACTCCTTTCGGTGCGTATAGCTACACGACCATGTCCTTCGGACTTAAAAACCCTGGAGCCACTTATCAACGGGCTATTCAGTAGTGCCTCCATGACGAGATTCGTGATGATCTCGTCGAGGCCTATGTAGACGACGTCGTCGTCAAAACAAGGGATGCAAGGACTCTAATCGACAACCTGGACCGAACCTTCAAGGCACTAAATAAATACAAGTGGAAGCTTAACCCCAAAAAATGTATCTTTGCTGTCACAGAACCGACCAAATTATAAGAGTTCAAGTGTAGAAACGATCGCCCAGCAATCAAGTTTCCAAACTTGAGCCCATATAATCCCGGTAGTCAATTGAAATCAGGAAGGACTTCAAACCAACTCGCAACAAACCAAGATCGTAATAATTCAACATAAACACAGCGAATGTTACATAGTCAACATTGCCGTCGAAGCGGCACCACATCGGAGTCTTAAGTTATTACAACACTTGTCCAAAGTAGCGGAAGCAAAATAGTTACACACACATTCCAAAGTTTAGTTCATAAGTTTGAGTTACTGCCAGAGTCTACTCCATCCTTCCAAAAGCAACAGGTACGAAGTTGTTAGAGAACCGTGCCCAACGGTTAGTCCTCATCCCCAGCGGGATGGAGACAGGTCTTGCAGAAACTGTCATAGAAGATGTCATCTGCAACAGGTGGGAATAAACCCTGAGTACGAGAATGTACTCAGCTAGACTTACCCGTCTAGTAAAACATAAAAGACACCAAGGATCATGCAAGGCTAAGATATAAAAGTAGAGCTGGTTGACTCGACATTTTTGCCAAAAGCCTTTATTAAGACTAACACAGTGTAAGAGCATCATATTTATTTATCATCAGCCTATCACTAGATTAGCACCTGTACTACAACACATCACTTGATTATTACAAGCAATAATAACCATATCAAGTTCATCATATGTTCTTCTTGCTATCATCATTATCTTGAACCAAGTTCATTAGTGGATGCTACGTTTGCCGCTGCTCTGTCAAGTTCTCACTGACCGGGAGAGACGACGATTCGGATCGAATTCCTATCCAGCTGGAGGGTTATTCCTAGCACTCACCCAAGCATCCCCCGTCGGAGAGCCAACGGGTCACCTTTGGTACGACTCAGGAATCGCGGCTCCGATCAGCGCCGCACTCCCAGGGCTACCACTCTGCCAGGGAGGTCAGGAATTTTAACTCACCTGCCTTTGGGCTTACGCCAATGGTCCCCCGCACACCGCACTTCCTCTGGTAGTTCGCACTTTATACTTGCCGGTCTTCCGGCCTGAGTCATACTACTCGGCTTCGTGGTCAGAACGAGTTATCCGGCCAACTAAGTGTCAGGCATGCGTTCAACATGACAAGAGGACGTACAACGATCGGTCCTTAGCCGCCACAGACGGAGTTACTACAAACTTGCAAAACTCCACCCGGCTTAAGTCAAATTAATCAGGTTCCATCCACGATAGCACATATAGACCATCGTGATCCGACATAACCCTATATCGCGCAGGTGACAGGATATCACCCGACTTCTACCGATTTAAGCATGGCTAAGCTGCTACTCGATCCTAACTCTATAACCAGGTAGTGGTAAGGTATCTGGACAAGGATTGAGTAAAATGCAGCAAGGGTTTCACCACAACTCCTATACGTAATGTAGCAATAGATATGACATATCAAGTAAACTTTCCAAAATTAAAAGGGAGGCTTAGAATGCTCCGGGGCTTGCCTTTCACGAACGAGGCGGGCTCGTGACTTGGGCACTCAACCTCTTTTTCTGGCTCCTCGGGTCCGACTTGCTGGACCTCCACCGCCTGGCTGCCTTCCTGGCCTTCGGGGTTCGCTTGGAGCTCGAAGAAAACTGCCACGTCCGGTGGACCTATTGCATGCTCGGTGAATGAGAAGACGTGCATACACAAGAATGAATGCTTGATAACATAATGGATTCACTGGGCACCCATTTACGGAGTAAACTTCTAAGTTAACTTACAAGAAAACCACATGAATAAACAAACTAAACAAGTTAACTTATAACAGCAAGCACATAAACAGATCAGCTCAGTAAACAAACCATAACTACTGCTACAAAGGTCCAACACACTTAAGTGAGGACATTCTGGAAAGCTTATGAAATTTTCTACAAATCATATTTAAACATCACAGCAAGATTCATACCTTAAACCAGTCAATTAAACAAAATTCCAAGTTCTGTCCCAGAAAAACAGAGATCACCTATTTCTGGAACCTAACTTGGAACAGCCAGAACTTTTAAACTACAAGGCCAAATCATCCAAATTTAAACCACAGCTAGTTCAATAAGTTTACAACAACTTTGATTTAGATAAGATTCTCAGAAAACCAAATTATCATTAAACAAAAGTTAAATTGCTCCCATGCTGTCCAGAACAGCCTTTAACCCTATAATAATTATTTGATGACATAACCAAAACACAAACCATGCCAACCACATGGCTTATGAGCACAAGCATATCACAAGGTTACCAGAACATCAGATGATAACCCTCAAACATATACTTAACAAGGCATTTATTAATTAATTCTAGAAAAGAGCATAATTACAAGATATCAGTCAAGATGCTCAGAAAAAAATCTACAAAAATTACAGGAACACAAGTAAAGCATCAAAGCATCACCATAAAAATTTCAGAGCAATTGCACATACCAAATTAAAGATATACATTTACCATGTAGCTAGGTGCTTATTTCATAAATTGGAAAACATGACTTGTATATTGCCAAACAACAGATTTCAGATTATTTACACATGAGGAATGCCATAAATAGGTTTACTACCAAAGTAGAGCTCCAGCATAAGTACCAATTATTTTATATAATTTAATCAAGGAAACAAGCCACATTTCAATCATAAATTACATATCAAAGTTGCATTAATCCAAAAATCATGAAATATTTATCATAACATTCTAGTATCACACAGAGACTACCATAAAATTTTCATGGCAAACCAAACAGTATAACCAGAGATATGAATTTATCCATGAATAACAAGATTAAATCCTTAATAAATATTTTCCAAGAAAACATGGTTCATTTTATATTTTTATTTAAAACTAGCCATCTCAAGGAATACCACAAAATTGGTTTCATAATTTTTGGATCTAAGAAACAGGAGATATGATTTTTGCAAAAAAGCCAAAAATCAGGATTTTGAATAAAAGAAAAGGAGGGAAGGAGAGTGACGCTGACAGTGGGTCCCAGCTGTTAGGTTCTTCTTCCTCACGGCCGAGGCGACTTTCGCCGGCGATTTCTCCGCGACGGCAAGGTCTCCGGCCAAACTAAGGGCACCAACGTGATCCCCAGACTCTAGCGACTCGATTGATCCCACTTTTCCCACGGCGGAGCCACCGGAAGGGGCTCACCGTCGACGATGGCGGCTCGGCGGAGGTGCTCGGCGTTACGCCGGAGCCCTCAGGCCGGTAGAGCACGACCTAAGACCTTCTACAGCATCAGCGAACTACGGCGGAGCTTCCTAGGTACGCGGCTTGGCTTGAAACCTCGTGGAACACGCTGGCCACGAGAGCGCTCATCTCCGGCGGAAACACGGCGGCGCTGCGCATCGTGTCCGGCGACGGAGAGCTCGGTAGAGCGTCCACCAAGTGGCGCAAACGCAAGCTAGAAACCTAAGCAACCTCTAGGACCTAACCAGAGACGACGAGAGGCTTCACAGGGCTCGGCATTGGGCTCGCCGGAAAAGATGGTCACGGCGACCCGATTTGGGGGAAGAAGGGAATGGCGGCTCACCGGTGGATTTCACGGCGAGGTGGTGGGTGGAGAATGGAGAGCGGGTCACGGCGGAGCTTTGGGTGAAGTTTGGTGAGCAATGGCGCAGCAAGGAACGCGCGCGAGCTCGCCGGAGTTCGCTCGCGACGGAGAGCTCACGCGGCCGCGTTTCTGGCGAGAGGGGTGAGGCAGAGAGGAAGTGGACGCGTCCACTCTGCGCGGGGCGACGCCGTGGACTTCATGCACGCGATGAGAGCTGACAAGCGGGGCCGGAAACGGCGTACGGGCGACAACTGTCGCCGTTGCTCTGCCGCCGGTCGGCCACGTCGGCGAGCTCCATTTCGATTGAGACAAAGCGATGGCCGACTGACAGAGCTACTTTGACAACGATTATCTCCTAAACCAGCGCGAACCAGGAGATGATGTAGTTGACAAAGTTGGAGTACTAGCCGAGATCTACAACTTTGCCAACTGGAGCAAAAGCTAGATCGGCCTGGATTGAGAGATATAGAGTTTCCAAAATCGATCAAGCAAACTGGTTTCATTCCAAGACTTGGAAATTTTTCTAAGTGTTGGAAACAGCCCCAAATCTGCCTTTTGGGTCACTTTTGAGCTATTTTTGTTCATTTTCATGAGATGGCCATAAAACAACTTTTGTTCCTTATAAAATTTGCTACAACTTTGCTTTAGGAAGTTTTGACATGCAAACATTTTATGCAACACTTTTTAAAAGCCTAAGCAAAGAGGTTTCTAGGGCCTATTTACACAAGTATGACTTAAAGGCATATTTTGGAGAAGTGATCAACATGAACATTGTTCCCAAGGTTATGTTAAGCCTAGATAAACTAATTACCAAAGCATAGAGCACAAACACAAGCATGGTTCACTCAAACATAAGCATAGGAAGCCTATTTAAGCAATTTAAAACACAATTTTGCAAAGAATGACATGGCTCAAGATAGATGATGATCATGATATGCTTTGAGTGGATGATGATGCTCATGCTATGCACATGATCAATGCAACCATAACACTGGGTGTTACATTTGGGGTCCCCTCGGGATTACTACTCGGCAACATCGTCAGCTGCGACGGCATACGGCCGAATCCCTCAAAAGTCAAGGCAGTACTTGACATGCGACCACCAAAGAATGTCAAGGACTTCCAAAAGCTCACCGGTTGCATGGCCGCCCTCAGCCATTTTATCTCTAGGTTGGGAGAAAAAGGCCTCCCGTTCTTCAAAGTTTTAAAGGCATCGGAAAAATTCTCCTGGACAGAGGAAGCTGACTCCGCGTTCACCCAGCTCAAAACTTTTCTCACTTCACCACCCATCCTCACAGCACCCCAACCTAAATAGGACCTACTCCTTTACATAGTGGCAACCGATAGGGTCGTCTCCATGGCATTGGTGGTCGAGCGGGACGAGCCAGGCCACATGTACAAAGTCTAGAGGCCCGTTTATTTCATAAGCGAAGTCTTGAATGAGTCCAAGACCAGGTACCCACACATACAGAAGCTCATCTACGCCATCTTAATAACTTCAAGGAAGCTAAAGCATTACTTCAACGGTCATCAGGTCCTGGTAACCACCAGTTTCCCTCTGGGGGACATTTTGCACAACAAGGACGCCAACGGCAGAATTGTGAAATGGGTAATGGAGTTATGCCCATTCTCCCTGGATTTCCAGAGCCGCACCACCGTCAAGTCTCAGGCCCTGGTCGATTTCATCGCAGAATGGACGGATCTCAACGAGCCCTCTGTTTTCGACACCCCCGACCACTGGTCGATGTTCTTCGACGGATCCCTAAACATCAATGGCACCGGCGCCGGGATACTCTTCGTGTCGCCTAACAAGGACAAACTATGCTACGTCCATAGGATCCTCTTTCCGGCGTCGAACAACGTCGCCGAATACGAAGCATGCCTACATGGCATACGACTAGCCGTCGAACTGGGAGTCAAGCGCCTCTACGTCCACGGCGACTCTGCCTTAGTCATCAACCAGCTCAACAAGGAATGGGACACAACCCACGAGAAGATGGACCTCTACTGCAAAGAAATCCGCAAATGGGAATCCAATTTCTACGGCATAGAGTACATCCACGTGGTCTGGGACAGGAACCAGGCAGCGGATGCGTTGTCAAAGTTAGGATAATCTCGGGCCTAGATCCCATAGGGCATTTTTGTTCAGGACATCCACGCGCCGAGTCTGGGCATAGACCTGGCCGACAAGCAACCCAACAAGGCAAAGCTCGTAGACGACACCACTCCGGCGACCAGCAGCCGTGATTGGCGCACCCCCTTCATCAGATATATATCCGATGGATCGGGATTTCAAGACAAAACAGAGAACGAGCGCCTCATTCGACGGTCCAAAAATTACATATTGGTGGATGGCTAACTTATGTGAAAAAACGCAAGTTCCGATGTATTGCTCAAATGCATATCACAAGAAGACGACATCAAGCTCCTAGATGACAAACACGCTGGGTCCTGTGGCAACCACGCGGCCTCCAGAACACTGGTCGGGAAGGCCTTCCGAGCAGGTTTTTACTGGCCAACTGCGGTCACCGACGTCGAGAAACTGGTCCGACACTGTGAAGGATGCCAGTTCTTCGCCAAGAGGACCCACGTGCCTGCTCACGAAATTCAAACTATTCCATCGTCCTGGCCCTTTGCCTGCTGGGGTCTCGACATGATCGGGCCATTCATGCCGGCCCCCGGCAACTTCAAGTTTGTCTTCGTAATAGTTGACAAATTCTCGAAGTGGATCGAATACATGCCACTGGTCAAAGCGACCTCCGAGAAGGCCGTGGAGTTCCTCAATCAAATCATACATAGATTCGGGATCCCCAATAATATAATCACCGACCTAGGCACTCAGTTCACGGGCACTACGTTCTGGGACTTCTGTGATGACAGGGGCATAGTCATAAAGTACGTGTCAGTCGCTCACCCATGGGCCAATGGTCAAGTAGAGCGTGCGAACGAAATGATTATTGATGCTTTAAAGAAAAGTTGTACACCGAGAACGACAGAGCTCCTAGATGATGGATGAAAGAGCTACCATCCGTGGTCTGGGGTCTCCGAACACAGGCTAGTCACAACACGGGTGTATCACCCTACTTCATGGTTTATGGCACCGAGGCAGTGCTCCCGTCCGACGTAACCTTTGGATCTCCAAGAGTCAAAAATTTCGACCAGTCTTCGGCTGACATCGCCAGGGAGCTTGAAATCAACTGCATGGAGGAAAGGCACCTAATCTCATGCCTTTGAACAGCAAAGTATCTCGAGGCCATCAGGCGGTATCACAACAGGAACGTCAAAGACCGTTCCTTCGTGGTCGGTGATCTGGTACTCAAGTGGAAAACAAGCCAAGAAGGAACGCACAAGTTATCCACACCTTGGGAAGGACCCTTTGTGGTCCCCGAAGTCACACGCCCTACATCTTACAGACTGGCGTACCCAAACGGAACACGCCTGCCTAATTCCTGGCACATAGACAAACTGCATCATTTCTATCCATAAGTTCCACTACCTTTTGTTTGTAAATTTCTTATGATTAGCAATAATAAAATTTTCTTTCTTCCGCCATATACTTTTTTACACGTAGATTTTTCGACAAGTACAACGATCCTCTGGGACCAAGATCCTTAAGGATTATTAACACAATTCAGTGATACATCACTCAGACAACATTACAGCGCTCACAACCATGGTTACTACAAATCAGTCTTTATTACAAACTTTATATACAAAGTTTACAATACACACCCCTCTGGGCGGTCCCTAGTCTATTCCTACAAACTACTCTACAGGTCTACTGCTCGGGCTGATCATCCGCTCGGCCTAGCTGCCTAGTCGAAGGGGTCGGGGCCACCGGCGCCTGGCTGGTCAAGACTGCAGACGTCGACCACCCATCTCCGGCAATGGGCGCTCCCAACAACTCTCTGCCCGACCTATCTGACCCTAGCTGGTCGAGGGGAGTGGCCGTCCCATAGAGGTTGATGTCGCTGATCACCGTCGACGATAGGTCAAGTAGACCAATACGAAGGTCGTCTGCCTCCTGCGGACCAACCTCCTTGGGATACCCCCTCTCCAGTCTGGAGAGGTCGACCAGAGGATTGTGGGTGCGCACCATGCTGAGGACGTGCGCACCGGTGAATTCCTCGGCGTCCTTGACAAACTGCTGGAGCCAGTCCCACGACCGTTGTGCCTTCTCGATCAGAGTCAGCTTCGGTGCGCGGGGCTGGTCCTCAGGGAGCTCCGGGCTGATCAAATCAAGCACCGGGGCCACTCCTTTCCAAAGCTTGATGCAGTTGGCCTTCCAGGAGTCCCGGTCCTTAATCAGCTCGTCGAGGTGCTTCTTGGTGTTTACTTTAAGCACTGAGAACCAAGCAAGAAGTTAGTGCGTACACAAGACAAGGAATGTCGAGCAAACAAATAAGAAGGGCATACGCTTCTTACCAGTCAACTCCCGACTCTTGTTGCTTAGCTCCTCGCCAGCTCGGCGACCAGTCTCCAGCGGCCCGGCAAGGTCCCAGTCGAGCTTCTCCTTCTCTTGTTGGAGGCGTGCAACCTCCTCCTCCTAGTCTGCAAGAGCAATTTCCGGTCAACAAAAATGACTACGTGGCTACATACAGCTGCTCGGAATACAAGACTAACCTCTCCTTTCCCGATCTTTGTCGGCCAGCCGCTGATTGAGATCGAGCAGGCGCTCTCCCTAAGCACCCATCTCGGCCGTCTTCTCCTCGGCCTCCGACCAAAGCCGGTCCACCTCCGCGGACAGGGCCTTGTTCTCGGCCACGATCCCCTCAATCTGGTCGAAGCACCTTTTCCGGTACTTCGCCGTTTTCATTGCGCCCTACAAGAAGAATACATACTGATTCTAGGGCCAACGTATATAAACTTTGAGCAGCGCAAAAAGACCACTTACCATAACCTCGTCCACAAGCCGCTTTGCTGCGCGCTCCACCCTCGCGGCCTCCTCCGTCTCCGCGAGCTCTTTATGACCAATGAAGTGGTCCCCGCGTTGGCGACACACGTAAACATGCTGGCGACCATCTTGGGGACGACCTTAGATCTACTCTACTTCATCATCGGAGGCCGTCCGGGTCTCCTCGCCCTCCGCACTACCCCCCGCCGTGGTCGCAGGCATCACTGGACCTGATCCAGGCCAGGGGAGTCTACTGGTGCAGAGGCCCCTGCTTGGGGCGGGGTTGGGACTCTCCCTTCTTCAGCTGGCGAGGGAGTCGGAGCTCTGTTTTCTTCCTCCACAACGTTGCTCGGGGGAGGCGTCCTCGCAGCCTCTCCATCCCTCGTAGGGGTGCCCGCTCTGGCCCTTGCCGAGGCCGGGTGCTCTTCGGCAGTCTCAGCCGCGTTCACCACCGTGGGCTGTTCCTCAGCACACTCCTGGGTGGCCTGCGGCGTGGCATCTTCGGCGACAACCACGGGCTCGGCAGTCCCCCGGCCAGCAACGTTGTCAGGGTCAACGTCCGACGCCACGCTAACAAAAATGTGACATTTAATCAACGTCAGAAGTAGCAGCAACAAAATGCAAAACATATAAAAGTACGAGAGTAAGATTGAAGAACTTACAGATCGGAGCGCCTATGCGTCGCGGTGAAGAACCTCCTCCTGGTCCTACCGGTCGGTGCCTCCGATCTCGTCTCTATGACACGCGTCGGCTCGACGTGTGGGGCAGGAGGGTCACTGGTCATCTGACCAGTGGTAACCAGCGCAACGTCCGGACGACTGCGCGGCCTCCGAACCAAAGAAGGCGCGGCCTCGTCCTCCTCGTCGTCGTCATCGGTGATCTTGACGAGCCGATGGCGCTTCGGCGCTTGGCTGCTCTTCGCCGGCAGCGCCTCTGCGGGTGGCACGTCCGCCGCTAGTGGTCTTTTCCCGGCCACTCTGTCCTCGGTGGTCGGGGCGGGGCGGTTCTGCTCCTCCTCGCTGCTAGTGTACTGAAGACACCGAGCAGCATTGCCCTCCGACAGGTCCACCCCCGCAGGATTCTCCATACCTGGTGCCAGTGACACGTACACTGCGCACCGGTCAACATCTCCAATCTGCAGTCGAACCAAAGACAAGTCAATAACTGGGGGAACAAGTACTCAAAAAGTAATATCAGTCAGTAACATTGTTTATTTACCTTAGGAGCTGGTCGCCCCAGCTTGAAGGCGTGCATCCGATCACTGCTTCGAACGAAGTTGTCGTCTATGAAGTTGAACAACTCGTTCATCAGCTCCTGCACTTCCGCCTTCTCAAGACCTTCAGGGCTCATCCTAGTCGGGTCCTGGCTCCCCGCGTATTCGTATGCCGAATGAACCCTCCTGTGGCAGGGCATCACCCGATGACAAATAAAGTTACCGACCACTCCTGGCCCGTCTAAGCGGGACCAGTCGATCAGTTTCATCAGGTCGGCCACCTGACCAGTAAAGTCCAGGCGGTCCGTCCAGCTGACCCTCTTCTCGGGGATGTAGCCTACGTCGTAGAACGTGGAGCTACCCGGCTCTTCCCTGACATAGAACCACTTCTTGTACCATTCGGTGAGGGAAGTGTTCCATGGGCAGTTGAGGTACCGGTTCTTCATCTCATCACGAAGATTGAGGTATACTCCACCTGCAATCTTGGAGCCTCCAACTGCTCCTTTCTTCCTCTAGCAAAAAAGGTAACGAAAGAGGTCGAAGTGCGGCTCTATCCCAACATAGGCCTCGCACAGATGGATAAAGGTGGAGATAAGAAGAATTGAGTTCGGGTGCAGATTGCAGATCCCGATCTCATAGTAAAGAAGAAGACCCTGGAGGAAATGGTGGACAGGAATCCCAAAACCCCTCTTGAAAAAATCCTCAAAAACTACAATCTCACCGGCACGGGGGTCGGGGTAGCCTTCCCCTTCCGGCGCCCTCCAGCCGCCAAGCTCCTGATTGTGAAGCAGCCCCATTCTGACGAGGTCGTTGAGTGACCTCGTGTTGCTTCGGGACTTCTTCCACTCCTTCGCCATCAGTTCCGCCCTCTTCTTCGAGTCACTCTTTGCCATGAACGCTGCGGAAGCGATTGTGAGTTGGATGGAGGTTGCAGAAGGCAGGAATGGCAAGGACAGAAGGTTTGAAGGCCAAGGCAGGGTACAAGATTACAGGTGTGGCGTAGAATCTTTATAGGCAACGGCTCCACCCCTTCCACTTCTCGCATTCTTGGGAAGTGGGCGGGCCCTGCGCCAGATGCGGCGTTTCGGTTTTCAATAATTACCGGCAGTTAATGCGGTAGTTTTTCTATATAATTGGTGGTTTCTTTTTCTTGAACCACGCGAAGAGCGGCTGCATAGTTACCCAGCGCACCTTTTCATGCAACTGTCTAACAATACGTCAGGGTGCCTCGTCACATCACGCATTAATGTGGCAAAGATGCTTTTTCCCAAAGAACAAATAGAATTGGTGGAGGACTGTGTATGACATTCTTGGGACTACACCGACCACCGAGCACTATACGCTCGGGGACTGGTCGACTAGTCTACTAGTTTGGAAACTTGGGGACTGCACCGACCACCGAGCACTATACGCTCGGGGACTGGTCGACTAGTCTACTAGTTTGGATTCATGACGACTGCACCGACCACCGAGCACTATACGCTCGGGGACTGGTCGACTAGTCTACTAGTTTGGAAACATGGGGACTACACCGATCACCGAGCACTAAAGGCTTGGGGACTGAACGACTAGTCCACCAGTTTGGAGACCTGAGGACTGCATCGACCAGTCTGAGCTCTATACGTTCGGGGACTGGTCAACCAGGTTACTCGCTTGAGAGTTTGGGGATGGCACTGACCATATGGAGTTGTATGCTTGGGGACTGGTAAATTCAATTTTTTAGACCTTGCTACAAGGCTCATACTTCGTCTTCCAGCAAGCTCGGGGACTACATCGATACGATGCATCTGGCGACGCATCTCAGTTTTAGTATTTCTATGAAGACTTTTTTGACCCTGGTACCACGTGCCTACGTCACCTACTACCAGGCTCGGGGACTAAGTGGGCACACTTCATCTTGCGGTGAATATGCTTGCTTTTTGGAAGACTGTACTTTTTATAAAAGTAAAGTGGGCACAATTCATCGAGAAAAGAAATATTTTTTTTCAAGAGCACCATGCATTCTTCGAACAACCTGCTTCTTCGATGTCAATGTTGATCAACTATCTTTTGGGTTGGTCAAAATACCATTGCAACTGTTTGGGCGACTTCCATGCTAATCGAAGATGTCAAGCCTTGCTGATCGAAGAAGCTCAAGACGGTGTGTTACATCACAATACACGATGCTCGGGGACTAGCTGTGGGGGTATAAACCCCTATACCCTTACGGCTAGACTTGGTCCAGGAGGCTTGGCCCATTACGAGACAAGTCCAAAGCTTGATCCGACTGCTCAGAGTTTCGCGCAAGGAAACAAGACATGAAGATCAAGTGGGATTCTAGTCGGTTAGAATAGGAATTGATATCGAACTATCTATGGCAATTGTAACCGACTAGGATTAGTTTCCAGATCTGTAACCCTGCCCTCTGGACTATATAAGGAGAGGCAAGGGACCCCCCTAGACAATTCATATCAACACAATCCAATACAATCAGACGTAGGACGTAGGTATTACGCCCACACGGCGGCCGAACCTAGATAAAAACCTTGTCTGTGTCTTGCGTCACCATCGAGTTCGTAGCTTGCGCATTTTCTACCGGTAAACTACTACCGTGGGTATACCCCAAGGTAGACTGCCAACTAGCTTTCGTCGACAGGCCAAGGCTCGACCAGCCATGCCCCCAAGCATCGCCGACTTGTGAGGATTGTCGACGACGACAATGAGGAGGACGAGACGACTCCGTCCTTGGTCCGGAGACCGTGTAGCCGCCCTGACGTCGCGCCGATTGACACTGGTCGGGTAACCTGTGATCCGCCTACCGCGCACGTCAAGCTGATGCGTCTTGGAGGAGCAGAAGCGGCAGCAGCGGCTGGGAGGACTAGGAGAAGGTTCTTCACGGCAACGCACCGAAGCTCCGACCTGTAAGTTCTAAAACATGTCTTCTGCGCTCTCTTTTTATTAATTTTTTTAATTTGCATTAACTCCTCTTTGTTAGTGCGTCCTTGGATGTTGATCCGGGCAACATTGCCGGCTTGAGGACAACCGAGCCGGCAGTTGCCGACAAGGATGTCGCCGAATAGACCGGCCGCGAGCAACCCGTGGAGCAGCCCGCGGTTGTGCCCGTGGTGGAAACCGCCAAGGAGAACCCGGCTCAAGACAAGGCCGGGGCGAGGATCCCGACAAGGGGTGATGAGACAGCGGAGACGCCTCCCCCGAGCTGTGATGTGGAGGAGGGAGACAAGGTCCCGACCCCCCTCCTGCTGAAGAAGAGAGGGCCCCAACTCCAGTCCCGACAGAGGCGTCCACGCCGGAGGGCTCCCCTAGCCAAGGTAAGGGTCCAATTATACACGTTACCGTGGCTAGGGGTAGCGGGGAGGGTGCGGAGTCCCAAGCGGCCTCTGATGACGAAGTGGTGGAGATCCAGGGGCATCCCCACGATGGTTGCCAACACGTTTACGTGTGGCGCTAGCGTGGGGACCACTGGGCTGGCCACGCGGAGCTCGCCGAGACTGAGGAGGCGGCGAGAGTAGAGCGCGCTGCTAAGCGGCTCGTTGATGAAGTTAAGGTGAGTGGTCTTGTATTCTGCCAGAGTATGTATATACTGTTGCTTGTTCGCTGTGTAATATGTGTATTTCTTGCAGGGTCCAATGAAAATGGCAAAGTACCGAAAAAGGTGCTTCGACCAAATCGAAGGTGTGGTCGCCGAGAACAAGGCCTTGACTGCTGAGGTGGAAGCGTCTCAAGAGGAGCGTCTGCTGGACCGAAATCGGCGTCTAGCCGACAAGGACAATGAGAATAGGGGTAAGTCAAGTGGTCCGAGGAGTTGCGATTAATCGCGTGGTCGGTTTTGATGACAAACAATTGTTGCTTCAGGTCTGGAGGAGGAGATCGAGTGTCTCCGAAAGGAGAGGGACCAGCTCGACCAAGAGCGTGTCGGTGCACTAGAGACCGGGCGCAAAGTTGGCGAGGAGCTGAAGAACAAGAATCGAGAGTTGGCTGGTAAGAGCCGTTTCATCCTTTTCAACCACATAGTTTTCTTTTCCTCTTTTTTATACTGCCGTAGCATGTTGCTGACTGTTTGCTTGGTTTTTCTTGAACACTTTATCACAGTGCTTAAAGTCAACACTAAGAAGCACCTCGACGAGCTGGTCAAGGAACGGAACTCCTGGAAGATGAACTGCATCAAGATCTGGAAAGGATTTGCCCAGTACTTGACCTAATCAGACCCGAACTCCCCGAGGACTAGCCTCGCGCACCGAAACTGACCCTGGTCGAGAAGGCACAGCAAGCGTGGGGCTGGCTTCAGCAGTTTGTCAAGGATGCCGAGGAGTTTGCCGGAGCGCACGTCCTCAGCATGGTACACGCCCACTACCCCTTGGTCGATCTGTCCCGGCTAGAGAGGGGATATCTGAAGGAGGTTGGTCCGAGGGAGGCAGATGACCTTCGCGTTAGTTTGCTCGACCTATCGTCGACGTTGATCGGCGATATAAACCTCTGTGGGACGTCAACCCCCCAATCAGCCAGGATCAGATAGGTCGGCCAGTGAGTTGTCGGGGGCATCGATTGCAGGAGATGGGCGGTCGACGCCTGCGATCTCGACCAGCTAGGCGCCGGTGGCCCCGACCCCTTTGGCGGGGACAAGACAGTCGTGCGGGTGATCAGCGTGAGCAGTAGGTTTATAGAGTAGTCTGTAGGAATAGACTAGAAGCCGCCCAAAGGGGTGTTTATTGTAAACTTTGTATATAAAGTTTGTAATAAAGTCCAATTTTTGAGAACCATGGTTTTTGAGCGTTGTGAATAAATTCACTTGAGTGATGTATCACTGAATCATGTTGACTGCCCTTGAGGAGCTTGTCAAGGAAAGTTATTAGAGCACTTGTCGAGTATTCTGTATATGTAAAAGTATACGGCAAAAAAGGCAAACTTTATTAGTATTCATCAAAAAAGATTTACAAGTAAAATGTACTGAAACTTTAGGGATAGAAGCGTCGTAGTTTGTCTATGTGCCAGGAGTTGGGCAAGCGTGTTCCATCTGGGTACGTCAGTCAATAAGATGTAGGGCGTGTAACTTCGGCGATCACAAAAGGTCCCTCCTAGGGCGTAGATAACTTGTGCATTCCCTCCTGGCTTGTTTTTCATTTGAGTACCACATCACCGACCATGAAGGAGCGGTCTTTGACGTTCTTATTGTGGTATCGTCTAATGGCCTCGAGATACTTCGTTGTTCGAAGGCAGGAAGTCAGGCGTCTTTCTTCTGTGCAGTTGATTTCGAGTTCTCTGGTGAAGGCCTGCTGAAGACTGGTCGAAATGTTCGACTCTTGGAGATCCAAAAACTACGTCCGAGGGGAGCACTGCCTCGGCCCCATAAACCATAAAATAGGGGGATGCACCTGTGTTCCGACTAGGTTGTGTTCAAAGACCCCAGACTACAGCCGGTAACTCTTTCATCCACAGCCCTAGTGCCCTGTCGTTTTCCGTGTACAACCTTTTCTTTAAAGCATCAATAATCATTCCATTAGCTCGCTTGACTTGACAGTTGGCTTGCGGATGGGCTACCGACACATACTTTATGACTATGCCTCTATCATCATAGAAGTCCGAGAATGTAGTGCCGGTAAACTGAGTGCCTAGGTCGGTGATTATGCTGTTGGGAACCCCGAATCTATGTATGATTTGATTGAGGAATTCCACAGCCTTCTTGGAAGTCGCTTTGACTAGTGCCATTTACTCGATCCACTTTGAGAACTTGTCGATTAGCACGAACACGAATTTGAAATTGCCGGCAGCCGCTTTGAATGGCCCGATCATGTCAAGGCCCCAACACGCAAATGCCAAGACGACAGAATCGTCTAGATCTCATGAGCAAGTACGTGGGTCCGTTTGGTGAAGAACTGGCATCCTTCACAATGCCAGACTAGTTTCTCGACGTCGGCGACTACAGTTGGCCAGTAAAAACCTGCTCGGAAGGTCTTCTCGGCCAGTGTTCTAGAGGCGGCGTGGTTGCCATAGGATCCAGCATGTATGTCATCCAGTAACTTGATGTCATCGTCTTGGGATATGCATTTCAACAAGACTTCTGAGTTTGCGTTCTTACGCATCATTTTGCCATCGACCAATATATAATTTTTAGATCGCCAGATAAGGCGCTCGTTCTCCATTTTGTCTTGAAATCCTGAACCGTCCGAGAGATACTTGACGAAAGGAGTGCGCCAGTCATGGCCGCTGGTTGTCAGAGTGGCGTCCCCTAAGAGCAGTGTCTCGTTGGGTGGCTTGTTGACCAGGTCTGTCCCTACGCTTGGCGTGTGAATGTCCTGAACGAAAACACCTTGCGGAATCTGGGCCCGAGATGATCCTATCTTTGACAGCGCATCTGCTGCCTGATTCCTGTCCCCGACCACGTGGTTGTATTCTATGCCATAAAAATTTGATTCCCACCTTCAGATTTCTTTGCAGTAGAGGTCCATCTTCTCGTTAGTTGTGTCCCACTCCTTATTTAGCTGGTTGATGACCAGGGCCGAGTCGCCGTAGACGTAAAGGCGTTTGACTCCCAGTTCGACAGCCAATCGGATGCCGTGCAAGCATGCTTCGTATTCGACAACATTGTTGGATGCTGGAAAGAGGATCCTAAGGATGTAGCGAAGTTTGTCCTTGTTTGGTGAAACAAAAAGTATTCCGGCACCGGCTCCATTGATGTTTAAGGACCCGTCGAAGAACATTGACCAATGATTGACGACATCTGGAGGGGGTGGTTTGTTGAGATCCGTCCATTCCACGATGAAGTCGACCAGGGCTTGAGACTTGACAGTAGTGCGACTCTGGAAATCCAAAGGAAATGGGCATAATGCCATTGCCCACTTTATAATTCTATCGTTGGCGTCCTTGTTGCGCAAAATGTCCCCCAACGGAAAACTGGTAGTAACTAAAACCCTATGGCCGTTGAAATAGTGCTTCAGCTTTCTTGAGGTGATTAAGATGGCGTAGATTAGCTTTTGTATCTGAGGATACCTGGTCTTGGATTCGTTTAGGACTTCGCTTATGAAGTATACTGGCCTCTAGACTTTGTAGACGTGGCCTGGTTCGTCCCACTCGACCATGAGCGCCGTGGAAATGACCCGATCAGTTGCTGCTATATAAAGGAGTAGGTCCTCGTTAGGTCGAGGTGCGGTGAGGACAGGTGGTGAGGTGAGGAAAGTTTTGAGCTGGGTGAACACAGCGTTGGCCTCTTCCGTCCAAGAGAATTTTTCCGATGCTTTTAGAAGTCTAAAGAAGGGAAGCCCTTTTTCCCCAGCCTAGAGATAAACCGGCTGCGAGAAACCATGCACCCCATGAGCTTTTGAATGTCTTTGACGTTCTTGGGTGGTCGCATATCGAGCACCGCCTTGACTTTTGAGGGGTTCGGCCGTATGCCGTCGTGGCTGATGACGTTACCGAGTAGTAGACCAGAGGGGACCCCGAAGATGCACTTTTTGGGGTTGAGCTTCCACTTGTATTTATTTAGTGCTTTAAAAGTGTGGTCTAAGTTGTCGATCAGTGTGCTCGCGTCCCTGGTTTTGACGACAATGTCGTCGACATAAGCCTCGATGAGGTCATCACGTATCTCGTCGTGGAGGCATTGCTGAATAGCGCATTGATAGGTGGCTCCGGCGTTTTTGAGTCCGAAGGACATGGTGGTGTAGCAGTACGCACCGAAGGGAGTGATGAAGGAAGTTTTGATCTGGTCGTCTTCTTTTAGCGAGATCTGGTGGTAACCAGAGTAACAGTCGAGAAAAGAGAGTAGTTCGCATCCAGCCATTGAATCGAAGGATCTTTAGGACAGTGTTTATTGACATCAGTGTAATCAACACACATTCTCAATTCATTATTCTTTTTTCTTACAAGAACTAGATTGTCGAGCCAATCGGGGTGATACACTTCTTTAATAAATCCGACTGCTAAAAGCCATGTAATCTCTGTCCTAATAGCCTCCTTTTTGCCACGAGCAAACCGACGTAGTTTCTGCTTGATAAGTCTTGCGGTCTTCGAGACGTTTAAGGAGTGTTCGATCAGGTTTCATGGGACGTCGGGCATGTCTGCGGGTTTCCATGCGAAAACACTTACGTTGTCCCTTAGAAACCTCACGAACGCGTCTTCCTATTTGGCGTCCAGGTTGGCCCCGATGAAAGATGTCTTCTCTGGACTGTCATCGACCAGTTATACTTCCTTGTGCTCTTTGGACTTGGAGCTTTTCCTTGGAGTCTCCTGCTCGGGTAGTTGTAGCTGGTCGGGTGGGACTTGCGTGGCCTGTGCTACAGTTTCTGCCATGCGAATCGAGAGGTCGATTGCCTCGGTTATCTTGAAGCTTTCCTCTTCGCAAGTGTACTTGGTGTAGACGTTGCCTCTGATGGTTAAGACGTCCTTCTCGGTCGGCATCTTGAGGACCAGGTATGAGTAGTGCGGAACTGCCATGAACTTGGTAAGCGAAGGGCGGCCTAGGATTGCGTGGTAAGTCCCGTCAAAGTCAGCGACCACAAAGTTGACGAACTCTGTGTGGAAGTGGTCTGGCGTTTCGAACTGGACGTGCAGCGTTATCTGGCCAAGGGGTACTGAACTTTGACCCGGCAGGACGCCCCAGAACTGAGCGTCATATGGTTTCAGCTGCGCTGGAGTTAGCTTGAGAGCAAGCAAGTGTTGCGGAAAAGGATATCGATGGAGCTACCCCCGTCAACGAGCACGCGCTCGAATCTAACGCTATTGCATGGATCTAGGATTAATGGGAAGCGCCCTGGTTCTGGGTTGGCGGCCCACTGGTCCTGCCTGTTGAAGGAGATCTCACAGTGCGACCAAGGGGGGAATTTCGGATCAGCGATCAAGCCATCGGTGCTGTCCACATTAAGGCAAGCCCTCTTTAAGAGCTTTCTTTTTCCGTTCTGACTTGATGGAGACTTTACCTCCAAAGATGGAGTGTACCACATCGGTGGGACTGACATATTGATGTCGTGGGTCCCTATCCTAGTCGTCGTCTTTGTCTTCCTGACCGTGTCTATCCTGTTTCCCGTTTTTCTTGGCGGTATCCCCCTGAGCGGCCCGTTGTGTGTAGATGCTTTTGAGGACGCGGCATTCTTCTATTGTATGGTTGGACATGGGATGGAGTTGGCATGGTCCTTTCAGCGTCTTGTTATAGTCTTCCTAGTAGTCCCGCAGTCCATTGGGACGCTTGATTGTGTTCACCTCGTGATTGTTGTCGCGAGGTCGCTTGTCTCCGAAATCATCACGGTTGTCGCGACGCCTATCCCACCCTTCTCGGTGGTCGCGGTTGTCGCCGCGGCGGGGATTTCGGTTATCAAAATGACCACGGCTGTCGTCTCGTCGGGGAGGCTGCTCGGCTCCTCTCACGTCTTTGTGGATGAGCTTTTCTGCGTCATCGGCATCGGCGTAATTTTTGGCCGTGGCATTGAGTTCAGCGACCGTGGTCGGCCTTTTGCGCAGTAGCTTGCTTCTTAAAGCTTCGTGGAAGCGTAGGCCCTTGATGAAGGCTGATATAGCCTCGTCGTGAGAAATCTTCGGAATCTTGAGGTGCATATCTAAGAAGCGTCGGATGTAATCGCGCAAGGGATCATTCTTCCTGTCCCTTATCCTTTCAAGATCGTATTTGTCTCCAGCCTGCTCGCAGGTAGCAATGAAGTAATCAATGAATGCCTGGCGCAATTCTTCCCAAGAATCGAAAGAGTCCTCGGGTAGACCAAGGAGCCATTGGCGGCTAGCTTGATCGAGGATGACTGGGAAGTAGTTTGCCATGACGTGTTCGTCCCCTGCAGCTGATCGGACTGCGATCTTGTAAAGAGTGATCCAGTTCTCAGGATTCTCCTTGCCATCATACCTTTTATGCTTCTCAAGCTTGAAGTTGCGAGGCCATACGACTTAGCGGAGGTGTGAGGAGAACTGTCTTCGGCCGGGGGGCCATGTGCTGCATCGTACTCAATGCGTCGCACATTTTCATGTACCGCTCGCTCCGTGATGCGCCTGTTGATGCGTTCACAGACATCCTTAGGAGGGATGCTGTGTCGCAGGTCCTGGTCTTGATTCACCTCCTGACCACGTCTGCGTCTCTGCACGTGGTAACTGCTGGTGTCCCGACCACGGTTGTCGCGACGCGTGTCCTTCCTGCGATCGTTGGCGGGGGAACGACTATGACGGTGTCCGCTTGGTCGTGGTGAAGTCTAGCTGTGGTAAGTCTAGCCGGAGGAGACCTCTGTGTAGGAGACTACTTCGACCCTTTTGAGCAAAGTAGCGGTCTGCCCCATTGCGGCGATTAGATGTGCTCGTATATTGGATCGGATGCCCTGGTACTCCGGAGTATCGGGGAGTCGATCCAGGTTTGCCATGGCGACGGCCACGTTGGCGCTTGGCGTCTTATAGACTTGCTAATTTCTGACCATGTCGAAAGCATCGCTGAGGTTGTGTGGGGCGAGTTGCCGCTCCTCATCTGCTCGCCGCTGAGCACGATCGGTGTTGTGCTGTTCGTGCTGTTGTCTTTGTTCGTTGGTTTCACCATCGACAACTGGTTCGTCATTGCTGACGTTGAATATCAGATCTCCTCGTCGAGGTGGAAAGACTGGAAAGCGGGAAAAACCCGGGGGGTAAGGTGGTAGATCCAGGTCGTAGTCTTCGTCCTCGGGGTGTAAAACCTCGGTAGGGACAGATCCTGTGCTAGTGTTGGCCTTGTCGTCTGGTACGGTTCGAATGGATACCATGTTGACAAAGTGACGAGCTGGCCTACTGGTTTGTCCTGGCGACAATCCCATCTTCCCGAACTGAGAATTGGTATGCCGTGAGAACTGATCAGCCGCGTTGTTCAGACCATAAGGGCAATTCTGGTCTGGGGAGGCTGTCTTGAGCTTGACGGTCCGTCCCGCAGTGGTCGATGTTATCGTCAGGGACGTCTCCAGTCGTTCGTGCGTGGAGGCACGAGTTGGTCGACGGGAGTCAAAAAATTTGTTGTTGCCGCCAGACCGGGCCTACGTGAAATCGAATCCACCAGGCTGGAGGCTTCGAGAACCTTGTGGTCGGCGCGGTCGAGGGCTTGGAGAAGATCCGATTTGTCGCCTCGCTTTGCCCTGTAGCGAGGGAGCAGAGGTCGGGTTCTCGGAGTCGACGTGATCGAAGTCGACGCCTCTGCTGTCCCAGATTGGATCTGGGTTTCTTCCGGAGTCATGGTCGTAAGGTCGCCGCCATGAGTTGTCCAAGTGAGCTGCCCGACGATGAACTTGAGACCTTCAGCCACGGCCGTAGAAGCTGGAACGATGACCATCTTGTTCGTCGGGAGAGCTGTACGCACACCCCCTACCTGGCGCGCCACTGTTAGCGCGCCACTGTCGACGAAAGCTAGTCGGCAGTCTACCTTGGGGTATACCCACGGTTGTAGTTTATCGGCAGACAGGTGCGCAAGCTACGAACTTGATGGTGACGCAAGACACGGTCAAAGTTTTTATCCAGGTTCGGCCGCCGTGTCGGCGTAATACCTACGTCCTGCGTCTGATTGTATTGTTGTGGATTGTGTTGAGTTGAGATTATATGTCCTAGGGGGGTCCCTCGCCACTCTTTATATAGTCAAGAGGGCAGGGTTACAGATCTATGAACTAATCCTAGTCGGTTACTATTGCCATAGATAACACGATATCAATTCCTGTTCTAACCGACTAGAATCTGGCTTGATCTCCACGTCTTGTTTCCTTGCGCGAAACTCTAAGTAGTTGGATCAAGCCTCGAACTGTCTCGTGATAGGCCAAGCCTCCTGGCCCAAGTCTAGCCATAAGGGTATAGGGGTTTATACCCCCACAGAGATAGTGCTAGTTTCGGTGCAATCTAGGTGCACGGTTTGCGCCTTATGCACCATAGGCTAAGAAACCATTTTGCACAGACCCAATTGTACTCCTTGGTGAATGGGCTCAAATGGAAGCTTAGTTTGGTTTGTTTGGAGATAGTGCTATTCTTGATGCAAGATAGGTGCATGGTTTGCATGGAACATACCAAATGCTCAGAAATTAATTTGGACTCACCCGATGGAACTCCTAGATGACGTGTGTCATATGGAATCTCACTTCGATCTGTTTGGAGAGAGTGTTAGTTTCCGTGCAAGATAGGTGCACGGTTTGTGCCTAATGCACCACAGGCTAAGAAACCCCTTTGGACACACCCGATGGTACTCCTAGGTAAAATGGCTCAAGTGGAAGCTTGGTTTGGTATGTTTGGAGATCGTGCTAATCTTGATCCAAGATAGGATGCATGGTTTGCATGGAACGTACCATATGCTCAGAAATAAATTTGTACGCACCCGATGGAACTCCTAGATGATGTGTGTCATATGAACTCTCACTTCGGTCTGTTATGAGATAGTGTTAGTTTTGATGCATGGTAGTTGCACAGTTTGTGCCTAATGCACCATAGGCTAAGAAACCATTTTGGTCGCACCCAATGGTACTCATAGGTTAAAGGGTTCAAGTGGAAGCTCTGTTTGGTCTATTCCGAGATAGTTTTAATCTTGATGCAAAATATATAGGTGCACAGTTTGCGTGGAACGTACTATATGCTCGGAAATCAATTTGGATGCACCCGATGGAACTCCTAGATGTGATGTGTCATATGGAATCTCACTTTCGGTCTATTTGGAGACAATGTTAGTTTCGGTGCAAGATAGGTGCACGGATTGCGCATAATGCAACATAGGCTAGGAAACCATTTTGGACACGCCCAATAGTACTCCTAGGTGAAGGGGCTCAAATGTAAGCTCAGTTTGGTTTATTTGGAGATAGTTCTAATCTTGATGCAAGATAGGTGCATGTTTTGCATGGAACATACCATATGCTCGAAAATCAATTTGGACTCACCTGATAGAACTTCTAGATGACGTGTGTCATATGGAATCTCGCTTCGGTCTGTTTGGAGAGAGAGTTAGTTTCGGTGCAAGATAGGTGCACAGTTTGTGCCTAATGCACCATAGTCTAAGAAACCATTTTGGACACACCTATTGGTACTCCAAGGTGAAGAGGCTCAAGTGGAAATTTAGTTTTGTCGGTTTAGAGATAGTGCTAATCTTGATCCAAGATAGGATGCATGGTTTGCATGGAACGTACCATATGCATGGAAATCAATTTGGACGCACCCAATGGAACTCCTAGATGATATGTGTCATATGAAATCTCGCTTCAGTCTGTTTCGAGATATTGTTAGTTTCGATGCAAGATAGGTGTATGGTTTGTGCCTAGAGCACCATAGGCTAAGAAACCATTTTGGTCGCACCCGATTGTACTCCTAGGTTAACGGGCTCAAGTGGAAGCTCTATTTGGTCTGTACGAAGATATTGTTAATCTTGATGCAAGATAAGTGCATAGTTTGCGTGGAACGTACCATATGCTTGGAAATCAACTTAGATGTACCCGACGGAACTCCTAGATAACATATGTCATATGGAATCTCGCTTCGGTCTGTTTGGAGATAGTGTTAGTTTGTGCAAGAAAGGTGCACAGTTTGCACCTAATGCACTATAGTCTAAGAAACCATTTTGGACGCACCTATTAGTACTCCAAGGTGAAGAGGCTCAAGTGGAAGCTTGGTACGTTCTGTTTAGAGATAGCGCTAAACTTGATGCAAGATAGGTGCACGGTTTGCATGGAACGTATCATATGCTCAGAAATCAATTTGGACGCACCTGATGGAACTCCAAGATGACATGTGTCATGGAATCTCGCTAAGGTCTATTTGGAGATAGTGTTAGTTTCAGTGAAAGATAGGTGCCCAGTTTGCACCTAATGCACTATAGTCTAAGAAACCATTTTGGACACACCTGTTGGTACTCCAAGGTGAAGAGGCTCAAGTGGAAGCTCAGTTCGGTCTGTTTAGAGATAGCAGTAATCTTGATCCAAGATAGGATGCATGGTTTGCATGGAATGTATCATATGCTCAGAAATCAATTTGGACGCACGCGATGGAACTTCTAGATAACATGTGTCATATGAAATCTTGCTTCGGTCTTTTTGGAGATAGTGTTAGTTTCGATGCAAAATAGGTGTACGGTTTGTATGTAATGCATCATAGGTTAAGAAACCATTTTGGTCGCACCCAATGGTACTAATAGGTAAAAGGGCTCAAGTGGAAGCTCTGTTTGGTCTGTTCGGAGATAGTGTTAATCTTGATGCAAGATAGGTGCATAGTTTGCGTGGAACGTACCATATGCTTTGTAATCAATTTGGACGCACCTGATGGAACTCCTAGATGACATGTGTCATATGAAATCTCGCTTCGGTTTGTTTGGAGACAGTGTTAGTTTTGGTGGAAGATAGGTGCACAGTTTGCACCTAATTCACCATAGTCTATGAAACCATTTTGGACGCACCTATTGGTACTCCAAGGTGAAGAGGCTCGAGTGGAAGCTTGGTTCGGTCTGTTTAGAGATAGTGCTAAATTTGATGCAAGATAGGTGCACGGTTTGCATGCAACGTATCATATGCTCAGAAATCAATTTAGACGCACCTGATTGAACTCCTAGATAAAATCTGTCATGGAATCTCGCTTCCATCAATTTGGAGATAGTGTTAGTTTCAGTGCAATATAGGTGCCTAGTTTGCGCCTAATGCATTATAGTCTAAGAAACCATTTTGGATGCACCTATTGGTACTACAAGGTGAAGAGGCTCAAGTGGAAGCTCAGTTCGGTCGGTTTAGAGATAGCGGTAATCTTGATCCAAGATAGGATGCATGGTTTGCATGGAATGTATCATATGCTCAGAAATCAATTTGGACGCACTCGATGGAACCTCTAGATAACATGTGTCATATGAAATCTTGCTTCGGTCTGTTTGGAGATAGTGTTTGTTTCGATGCAAGATAGGTGTACGGTTTGTACCTAATGCATCATAGGTTAAGAAACTATTTTGGTCGCACCCAATGGTACTAATAGGTAAAAGGGCTCAAGTGGAAGCTCTATTTGGTCTGTTCGGAGATAGTGTTAATCTTGATGCAAGATAGGTGCACAGTTTGCGTGGAACGTACCATATGCTTTGTAATCAATTTGGACGCACCTGATGGAACTCCTAGATGACATGTGTCATATGAAATCTCTCTTCGGTTTGTTTGGAGATAGTGTTAGTTTCGGTGCAAGATAGGTGCACAGTTTGCACCTAATTCACCATAGTCTTTGAAACCATTTTGGACGCACCTATTGGTACTCTAAGGTGAAGTGGCTCAAGTGGAAGCTTGGTTCGGTCTATTTAGAGATAGTGCTAAACTTGATGCAAGATAGGTGCATGGTTTGCATGCAACATATCATATGCTCGGAAATCAATTTAGACGCACCCGATGTAACTCCTAGATGACATCTGTCATGGAATCTCGCTTCGGTCTGTTTGAAGATAGTGTTAGTTTTAGTGTAATATAGGTGCCCAGTTTGCGCCTAATGCACTATAGTCTAAGAAACCATTTTGGACGCACCTGTTGATACTCCAAGGTGAAGAGGCTCAAGTGGAAGCTCAGTTCAACCTATTTAGAGATAGTGCTAATCTTGATCCAATATAGGATGCACGGTTTGCATGGAACGTACCATATGCTCGGAAATCAATTTGGACACACCTAATGGAACTCCTAGATGACATGTGTCATATGAAATCACGCTTCGATCTTTTGGAGATAGTGTGAGTTTCGATGCAAGATAGGTGTACGATTTGTACCTAATGCACCATAGGCTAAGAAACCATTTTGTTGGCACCCGATGGTACTAATAGGTTAAAGGGCTCAAGTGGAAGCTCCGTTTGGTCTATTCGGAGATAGTGTTAATCTTGATGTAAGATAGGTGCACAGTTTGCGTGGAACGTACCATATGCTTGGAAATCAATTTGGACGCACCCGATGGAACTCCTAGATGACATGTGTCATATGAAATCTCGCTTTGGTCTATTTGGAGATAGTGTTAGTTTTGGTGCAAGATAGATGCACAATTTGCACCTAATGCACCATAGTCTAAGAAACCATTTCGGACGCACCTATTGGTACTCCAAGGTGAAGAGGCTTAAGTGGAAGCTTGGTTCGGTCTGTTTAGAGATAGTGCTAAATTTGATGCATGATAGGTGCACGGTTTGCATGCAACGTATCATATGCTCAGAAATCAATTTAGACGCACCTGATGGAACTCCTAGATGAAATCTGTCAAGGAATCTCGCTTCGATCTATTTGGAGATAGTGTTAGTTTCAGTGCAATATAAGTGCCTAGTTTGCGCCTAATGCATTATAGTCTAAGAAACCATTTTGGACGCACCTATTGGTACTCCAAGGTGAAGAGGCTCAAGTGGAAGGTCAGTTCGATGAGTTTAGATATAGTGCTAATCTTGTTCCAAGATAGGATGCAAGGTTTGCATGGAACATACCATATGCTCAGAAATCAATTTAGACACCTCATGGAACTCCTAGATGACATGTGTCATATGAAATCTCGCTTAGGTCGATTTGGAGATAGTGTTAATTTAGATGCAAGATAGGTGTATGATTTGTACCTAATGCACCATAGGCTACGAAACAATTTTGGTCGCACCCGATGGTACTCCTAATTTAAAGGGCTCAAGTGGAAACTCGGTTTGGTATGTTTGGAGATAGTGCTAATCTTGATGCAAGATAGGTGCACAGTTTGTATGGAACATACCGTATGCTCAGAAATCAATTTGGATGCACTCGATGGAACTCCTAGATGATGTGTGTCATATTGAATCTCGCTTCGGTCCATTTGGAGATAGTGTTAGTTTCGGTGCAATATAGGTGCACGGTTTGCGCCTGAAAGGATCAAGATACCCAAGAGGGGGGGTGAATTGGGCTTCTCTAAAAATTTAAGCAAACTATAAGCTCCAATTCAACCCCTTGTGCCTAGTGTGACTAGAGAGCTACCGCATAAAAGTTTTGCAACCTAGTTCCAATCCTATTCTAGCATGGCAATTCTAGGAATGTAAGAACCCAAAGTAAATGCTAGAAAGTAAAGGGAGTAGTGGAAGAAAGTGCTCGGTGATGTTTTGCCGAGGTATCGGAGAGTCGCCACTCTCCACTAGTCCTCGTTGGAGCACCCGCGCAAGGGTCTTGCTCCCCCTTTGTCCGCGCAAGGACCAAGTGCTCTCTACGGGTTGATTCTTCGACACTCCGTCGCGGTGAATCGCCCAAAACCGCTCACAAGCTTGACACGAGCCATCCATAAGAACTCTGGGTGGTCTTCGTGCCTCCAATCACCACTGAACCGTCTAGGTGATGGTGATCACCAAGAGTAACAAGCAACTAACTCTCACTTGACCCAAACAAGGCACTAGAGAGTGGTGGATGCACACTTGACTCTTGGAATTCAACTAGAGAAGGATTCTCACAAGAAATCTCTCAAATCTCAATCCTCTCTAGGCTCTTGCTACTCTCTTGCTCCACAACATGTTTCTCAGATGTTCAAATGGGCAATAGAGCTTTCATGGACGAGGTGGAGGAGTATAAATACACCCCATGAAGTCCAAGGGTCGGCCAACCGTTTTCCACTGAAAACGGGGTCACCGAACGCTGTTGATGTTGCACCGGACGCTCTGCACCGAGCGTCCGGTGACACTTCAACAGTTAACTGTACGGCCTCTCACAGGTCGCCGGAGGCTACTCCCTAGCGTCCGGTGGCACCGTCCGGTGTTCCTGGGAGATTTACAAACTCCCTGAGTTTAAGACCGGACGCTACCCGGTGCGTCCGGTGCTAGCGTCTGGTGCTCGGGGAAGGTTTACAACCTCCCTGGGTATGGGACCGAACGCTACCCTGTGAGTCCGGTGCTAGCGTCCGGTGCCTAACCCTAGGCACCAAGCCCTCCAACGGCTAAAAGACCTCACCGGACGCACTCACAGAGCATCCGGTGCAGCGTCCGATGCCTACTTAGGCACCCTAAATTCGTCGAAACGCGACCATCCCAAAACAAAGTTGGTTCCTCTCGATCTAAGGACTATCTCTGAGCTGCCTAGTGCTAGGTTTACCAAGTATGCACCACACCTAAACCTAAAGCCTTGCCTAAGTCAAGCTACTAGATCAAAGCCCCTCTTAATAGTACGGTCAAGGGAAATCAAAGTCCTAAACTACTCTAAGTGCCCTTCTTCACCATATGGCACTTAGACCTAGTCTAGTCTTGACGATGTCCATCCATCCTTTGAAAACTGAAACGATTTAAACTATGAAGTAGGCATGTACGTCCCTGTTCATTGAGTACCTATTTACCATGACCTCACTAATGACTTTGCCTCTGCAAAACACACGTTAGTCACAGTAATCAACATTGTCTTTAATCACCAAAATCATTAGGGGCCTAGATGCTCTTTCAATCTCCCACTTTTTGGTGATTGATGACAATAACCTCGAGTAAGAAAGGAAATGAGGTTTTCAAATGACTTGGTTTTTATAAGTATGATAAAATAAGAGCAAAGGGGTTAGGCATGCTTATATCAACCAAGTCTACCATCATGCATCCAAATACGTGAGATGTATACAACAGGATATAAACACATATGGCTCATAGTACATCGGAGTAAAAAAGCGGAAGCAAAGTAATATGAGCCAAACACATGACATAAAGATATCACAGATAAGCATAAAGTCATGTCTCACAACCAAAAGCACAACCATAAGTGTATCTCACAAGAGTATCTCACACAAATGCAATGCATAAACGTAAACGTGATGCATGGAGCAGCACACAAAATAATCAAGAGCCCCTCACTAGCTAGTCTAGCCCTAGCTCCCCCTAACTGTCATACACTCACTCTCTCCCCCTTTGGCATCAAGTGCCAAAAACCTAAGATGACGGAGGTGGAGGTAGAGCAGTGGAGTCCCTCAGCACGGCCTGAAACTGAGCTGCGTCATCTGACTCGGAGGAGGTAGAGTGACCCTCTGAAGCTGCACGTGCTAGAGAAGCGGTCTGGGTTGGCTCTGTGGGCTCTGAAGCTATCACGGGCTGTGCTGGCTGCTCAAGTCCTACTGACGAGGCTGGCATGGACTCTGTCGCTATAGCTGACGTCTCTAGTAATGTAGATGAAGGTGCAAGCTGCTCAGATGAAGCTACTGACGACGACAGGCGCTCAGTAGTGGTAACTGGGACCGTAAAAGCTGCAGGAGCCTACAGAGGTGAAGGCGTAGGGTCACCAGTCAGAGCACTGTAGGAGAAGCTAATATGCTGCCCTGTCGAGGAGTCCAACACTAGCTGCAACGCTGTAGCTGACTAGGGTGTAAATCCAGAGCGCAGAGGTGTAAACGAAGGCACCTGCTCAAAGCCAGAAGAGATGGCACCCTGTGAAACCTGGTACTGTGGCGTCGAGAATGGCTGGCTCTGAGCCGGAAGCTGGAGCGGCTGCTGCGATTGACTCGGTGGCACTAGAGTAGAAGGTCGGACTAATGAAGTGCCTGGGAGCTGAATCTGAGGAAGCTGAATTGCAGAGGTGGCCATAAGAGCGGCCTTCTTCGCAGTCTGCTGTGCCTAGAAAGCTAGAAACTATCGCTGAAGGTCGTCCTGCCTGGCCTGAATGGCTGCATTAATGGCAGCCTGATCCTTGTCTCTCCTAGCCTACTCCTCAGCTGCCCTAAGCTGGTCGGCTCTCATCCCCTCAAGAATAGCAAGTAGAGCGGGGTCCGTGGCACTCGAGGAACCTCCTGCCTCGTGGTCGTGTGGCCTCAGAGGAAGGTCTGGCACTGGGAGACGATAATCATCGTCTGAGTTGTCTGATGCGAAGTCAAACTCCTCCTCGGCCTCAGCATCTACAAATGCCCCAATGGCGACGTCCTGCTCCTCCTCTGTCTCTGGAACTGCTCCTGAACTACGAGTGCCCCTAGGAGAAGGTGGTGGCACCTGGCCACGTGGTGCTCGAGGAGGTGTTGGAGCTCTAAGGTCATGATGCGCTCTCAGCATCTGCCGGGGGTCATAGTGAGGGAACACTATGTCGGAGTCTATCAAGCAATGTGATCCAGTGTGCATACGGCAACTGACGATGACCCCTGAAACTCTCTGAAATAGTGTCCTCAATCTCTAAAACTATCAAATCCCACAAATCAAAAGGTGTCTTCGAGATCAGGTGGGCTACCAACCACTGCTGAATCCTGGTGAAGCCGTCTCTGTAGCCGAACCTGGGAAAGAGTGTCTTCCTCAACACAAAGTCAAGGATCCTGGCTGGGCGAGTCAAATCTCCCACTGTCCTGCTGGAGCCCTCTCCGAAAGGCTGACGGAAACAGGGAGCGACGAGGTCAACCTGTGGTAGAGCAGCACCATGTGGTCATCGAGGAGGCTCGAAGTTCCCGTAGCAAAGCTGATGGATCCGAGTGGTAGAGACTGCCAATCCAAGAACCTCTCTAGCCCTCTAAGCTGTCACTCTGTAGTTTGTGCCTGCCAGTGCGTAGTGGATGTAGCTATGGTCTAGAGAAACCCACACTGAGGCATAGAACTCTCGGACCCACTCCTCACAATAGGTGTCAGGTAAAGCAAGTAACTCTAGGAGACCGGTCAGATAGGTGAAATACTGTCTGATGTCTGCACCGACCATGTTCCCAAGCACCTCAAGATCAAGCACCTTGTGCTCCCTGAACTGAGCCTCTAAGCGGACAAATGTTTCATATAAATCCTCCTGAACAACAGTGTAGAATCTGGTACTGGCTCTCTGATCCTTGGTAGCTGGAAACCAAGTAGGAAAAGGAACAAAACACAGCTCCTGGATCTCTCGAGCGGAGGCCTGGGTGTAATCCTTATGAATCCTCACTGGCGCTGGACGTGGAGCTGGAGTACCACGTGCTGGAGTGGAGCGAGTAGAGGAGGTGGACTGACCCTGCGTACCAGTCCTAGGGATGGCCTGAGTATGAGTGCAAGTCGACCTCCTGAGGGGCTGGTCCTGCTGCTATCCCTCCATCGGGCCCTCTGCATGTGCCTCAGCCTCTATCTCAGTCTTCGGGTCCTCCTAAGGTGGCTCTCTGACTGCAATCCTCACATGCTGACCTCCTAGCATGATAGTGCTAGGTGGAGTCCCGTGTCGCTGCTCAACCTCAAGAACTGCACGCCTCTGACATGGCATGAGATCAGCCCCAATCCTTAGGGCACCTGAGCGTCCACCCCTCTCTGCTGCCTCAGCTGCTGCTGCAACTACCTTGGCCACCTCAGCCTCTCTGTCACTAGCCTTCCTCTTCTTGGTGGCCAGTTTCTTGCCTTTGCCCTTCTCTACCGCTGACAGACGACGGGGAGGATCACCTCCACCATCACCTCCTAGAGAACCACCAGAGCTAGCTGCTGGACCACTGACATTATTGCAATGTGCCATTGCAAAAGAACTACCTCTGAACGACTGCCAACAACTGAGCAACTGACAAACTACCAAGAGAGATCAACGCGCTGCAAGAGATGGAATAGATAGGGTATACATAAGAAAACATAAAAACTAGAGATGAGATAACCCTACAGATCGCAAGAACAGATAAGGAACAGGCGCGAACGGCTTACAATCCAAAGACGAAACGCGTTCTGGATGAAAGATTACGATCGAAATCCACCGGAGAACACGAATCGACTCCTCAAGGTGCTGCACAGATGAGACGGACCAGATCGAGATCAAAAACCTCATCCTAATCCATTGACACAAATAATCAAACACCTTGAGGGCGCAGTTAAGGGAACTCACCCCAAACCCTTGAACTCACGCGAGAGGAGGGAATCTCTGCGCAGGGAGGAAAGAGGGAGCTTCGGGGACGAGATCTGCGCGCGGGAGAAGGAGTCCGACGGAGAAAAACCAAAGAACTCGACGGCGGCGGCGATCTTCTTGGCGTCTAGGGCACAGCGCGGTAGCGGGGAAGAAAAGAAACTGCCGAGCCAAACCTCCAGGGCGCGGATTATATGGGCTGTCCACGGGGTCACCGGACGCTCTTTATGTGGCACCAGACGTGTCCGGTGACCAACGGACTTAAACACAGAGAGCTCCGTAGATGACCTGATCACCGAACGATGGCCACCAGACGCTGGCCTTAGCGTCCGGTGCCCTAGGGCATGCCTGGCTGAGCACCGGACGCACCTCACCGGACGCAACAGGGACACTGTTCCTGCGTCCGGTGAGTGCTTTCTAGCAGGCTCACCACACCGGACGCACCACAGCAGCGTCCGGTGCTGTAACACCCCAGAAACCACAAATACACCGGAATGCTACTAAACTACACAAACAACAGCTGCACACAACTAACAAATAATTTGGCAGCATCTCCTTTGTATTTATAGGAAGCGGAAGAATAAAATAAATAAATAACTAAAATAACAAACTAGGATTAATGAACATCCTAACACAAATGAGTTACTTCAACAGGAATCAAGTTTAACATCCACACTTTAAACAATCACCTTCAAAACCAACGAGCAAACCAAGTTATTATTTATTAAAAACACAAGGTCTCTAAATGCAGAAGTGTGTGATGTGTAGCTAATTCCCTTCCCTTCCAAGCAAGCATCAAGTACCTAGATTGAGTAAAGCGAGAGTGAGATGAAATATCTCAGCAAGCGAACTTGTCTTGACAAGCTATTTAAACCACATGTTCAATTAACATCAGTTTACTATGTTGTTCCCAGCTGACATGATATCAAATAAAAGTAACGGTCTTCCAATTTGAAACATAGCCAACAATAGAGAGCTTCATAGCAACATAGATAAGATCCCTTCAATAATATACTTCTCATGAATGCATATAAATGCAATGCATATGTCTCCTGCCTGCACACCCAACAAGGTGTGGAGATGCATCCCATGATGCTGTACCGGTACGGTCGTGACCATAGGTCGACGACATAATTTCCAATGCAAATGAATGATGCAATGCACTTGGCATGCTACAATGAAATTACATACACCACCAATGATACTTCAACTTCATCTCCACCGTTGTGGGCTAACCACATATAGCAATATGGAATAATAACATCACCATCAATAAATAAATAAGACCACAATTAAATATGATTGAATAAACCAAGGTCAGCAGTTTTGGATATTAAAGGTATGATATTCTTACAGACAATAAGTTGTAGGTGATGAAAATAACAAGCCAAAACGGTAGCAAACCACCACTACATTCACTTGCCTCTTTACCGAAGGAGAACAAAAGCACTAGCGACGTTCTGAAGTGCTACCACCCCGATGATTTTAGATGAGGAACGAAAACGGCAGTGATCCGTAATCCATGGGTGAAACCCTAGTTTCTCCCACCTCCTCCCTTCTCTCCTTTCTTTTCTCTTCTCCCCACTCTTCCTTTCTTTTCCTTGAATATGAACAGCTATGGATGGCACCTAAAAGCCTTGGAAGGGGATATAAAAGGTCACCATGGGCACTGTAGCGGCGCGGCACTGTAGCGTCGTGCTACCTGTTTATTTGTTTTTCTTAAAACTTCTAAAGTTTATATCTCCATAACCCAAATTCCAAACAATGCATAAGAGCAGTGCAACTGAAACCATTCGATGATCTCTACACATTTATGGTCTCTGATTATCCATTCAAGCGACATAAACAAATTATTTTTTTTGCCACTCGCTAGAACTCCTAATTATGTATTTACCATTTTACGCTTTCTGACATACAAAACTGTTTTGGGGTATTACATTCTACCCCTCTTAAAAGAATTCGTCCTCGAATTCTAGAACAACACTAAACATGGACAACATATGTATCACCTACAAAGATAAATACTACACAAGTAAACAAATGTCCTGCAAACCCAAGAAGCCATCTACAAGGTCTAATTCACCCAAAGCAAGTATGTAAGTTGAGAATGACATATTAAGCATGCACATAAAGAATTAGATCAGTTCAATCAAACAATAGCCATGACTAAGGAATGAAGTGAGACAACTTCACATTTTTAAAGAACTTGAACATCATGTTAAGGATAAACGGCTTGTTAAAACATGATTACTAATTTAACCAACTCCTCCAAATATCTATTCATGCACTTCTCTGCTTAGTTAACATAAAACCTACTCAAAATAAAGATGACGGCTTTAAGGCAACTTATAATAAAGTAGTCATGACAAAAAACACAATAAAATCATGTCATCAAGCAAACACTTCACCCAAGCATTACAGAGCGTAAGCTCACATACTAGGACACTAAAAATTAATTAGATAACCAGCATGCACTCGATAAAAAAACACATGATTGCATATAACCCTCAAAACCACTTGTAACTATTATTATGCACTTCTATCACTAAATCACTATGACCTATGTAAGGTTACAACTGCACCACGGGATAATCCTACACCATTCTAGGCTTAGGTTTAAACATCACAACACGAACATATACGACAAGTCACACAACGTCCCACCAATCAATATGTCGCGAGAGAATAGCTAGAGTGCACAGCATGGCGGCCAATCCACCCGTCGCTCCACTATTTTCTTTGCATAAAGATAGTTGGGTCGCTACCTATCTCTCAAGAAATCCTCACATAGAAGTGCAGAAAAAGCATTGTGGGGGCCCTCCACTCCGCCCATCTACACTACTTGTCGAGGGTATCAGTAAGGGGTATCCTAACTGATGCACATAACGAGAATTAACCGTACGCAGGTCGAGGCCCACAACTCGACGCTCTGATCAGTCACATGCACAATCATCGACGACCACAGCCTCGAAGACGGAAAGGACGTCGAGCGAATCGATCAGGGCTCGAGCGCCAGCTACCGTCGAATACGGAAACAGGCTCGAGCGAACCAGGAGGCGTCGAGCGCAAGGACGCCGCCCGCCGCCTGACGCGCGCACGGGAACCAGGGCATTTAATGCGCCTGTCGCGTTCTCACCTAACACGCCAGTCATGGGAAGCGTGATAGGGAACAGGCACCCGTCCCATCATCCTTTTTGCAGCCTTCCCCACCAAACGACTCAGAGCGCGCCAAGACGGGGGAAGTAGGGATGGAACATCAAATCAGAACCCCCTCGAGACATCCAAGGTCAACGCATTGGACAACAGGGCGCTACACGGCGTCTGACCCTCGACCAGATACGTTCCCTTCCAGGAGAAGGGTTGGGCGTCGACTGACAGCACTTCAACCCCTCCACCGGATCTGCTGCTATACCGTACAGGCGTGCAACCTGTGAACCAGTCCAAGACGACGCGCGGGGCGGGATACAGGGGCCTCGAGTAGGTCCGCGCGCCGTACCCCTATCGACCCCTACTTAGATACCTACATATGTACCCTGGTCTTCCCCTTGGAACTATAAAAGGGGAAGCCCGGGAGCGACCACGGAGAGAGATCAACCACGAAACACCACACTCATACGCTGTAGAGCTTCCATACTACGCCTCATTCCATACAACGCTTGTATTCACCCCTGTACAAGTACTTAGGTGCAAGATAATACAAATTCCCCCCCCCCCCGCTGGACGTAGGGCCTTCTCTTGCCCGAACCAGGATAAGTCTTTGTGTCTTTTTGCATCACCATCTGGAAAAGGGAAGCACGCATACAAATTCACACGTTGGTGTCACCCCCCGTGGGGAAAACACCGATAGTTGGCGCGCCAGGTAGGGGTCCTGCGTGTTTTTCATCGATTTCCCATTCTTTTCCAGATGGCCACTCTTTCTTCACCAATTCCGCGCTCCACGGTGATTTGGTTTGGGAGTCTCGAGTTCATGTCCACTGGCTCCGGCTATGACATGATCTTGCTCTCGATCAAAGGGCCGGGAGGAGCCCGCGTTGCGCCGACCCGGATGAGGGCCCCGAGACGTCCTCACCACCACGCCTCCCCGCCCAAGAATAGGCGTGAACAGCACCATCATCGCCCGTCTGCCTCGCCACGACCGGCAGTCTGTGCCAGGCAGGAGGCGTCACGAGAGCCGATAGCCCCGTGGACCACGGGCACGATGGCTCAGCGCCGAGAGGATCACACGACAATGGGAGGTGACGCACCCCACGCACTCTCCCCCACCACCAGGCTACTTCCACATAGGCTGTTCGCCTCAAGAGGAGCCTGGCCGTTCGGCCTGGATAATACCTCAGCGTCACTCGCCAGGGCGATATGCCCAAACGCCCCGACATACGTGGAGAGACCAATGGTCCCCCCATGCGGCCCTAGAGTGCAGCGACCGACGTCCGAGCTACCAGACTTCTCCCAAGTACGAGGCCTCCGCCGCTTAGGCCCCGGGCGGTACACGATTACCTCCCTCAGACAACGGCTGCTGGAGGAAGGATGCGGATGTTTCTACGCCGCCGAGCCGGACTCCGGCTCGGAATCCGACAGCCACGACCCTACTAGGGAGTGCTTCCATATCGATGGTGCGGTGGAAACCACCGACGAGACACAAGACGCCGTTGTAGGCGGGTGAGCCCCTGCAGCGAGGGAAGACCCCAGGACGCTTGGGAATGACGGTCAAGTCGACCCCCCACCGCAAGAAGACAGAGCCGCGCAAATTGCGCAACTACGTGAGCGCCTTGTCTTGCTTGAGCAGATCCTCGAGCAGCACATGCCTTACACGCCTGGCGGAAGTGTCCGCAGGCGAGCTCGAGAGGTGCACCGACAGATCGTTGAAGACGCAGAGCCAGAGCAGCCCATCAGCCGTTTCCCTCGAGCAGGCCAGAACGTCGTGGCGGTGACAATGCTGCTGCGAAACATGCCGGAGCCGTCAAACTCCCAAGCTCGACGCATTCGAGACGTGGTACAGACACTACTCCAGGTGGCGGCAGTTCAACAGGCCGGAAGCTCGGCTTCTCAACGTCGAGGAGCTGCCACTGAAAAGCGCGATAAGCCACCCCAAAACGAAAAGGAGTTGTCAGTCCATCAGCAGCCACCCCTTCGAGGAAGAAAGACCACACTCGTTCTCCCCGTCGACAATCAGCGTCGACACGACGCGCGACGTGACATTGAAGAGAATCAACGTCGTCGGTACGGGGACACGGAAGAGCGCGGTTATAGCACCCATCACGATGGGAGGTACGACAGTGACAAAGATCAGATGGCTCTAGAGCCACCGGGCCCACAGGTATTCAACAGGGCAATCTGCAGCACGCCGCTGCCCAGCCCGTTCCGACCCCCGACCAGCATTGCGAAGTACAATAGAGAGACCAAACCAAAGCTATGGCTGGCAGTCTTCAGGCTGGCCTGTCAGCTGGGAGGTGCTCGAGGAGACGATCGAGCCATCATCAGACAGCTGCCACTCTTCCTTTCCGACACCGCTCGTAGGTGGCTCGAAGAGCTCCCGGCCGATCAGATCCATGACTGGGTCGATCTGGTTAGAGTTTTCGAAGGTAATTTTAAAGGGACCTATATATGGCCTGGGAACTCGTGGGACCTCAGCAAGTGCAAACAGAAGTCAGGAGAAACTCTTCGAGAGTACGCTCGACGCTTCTCAAAGCAACGCACCGAGCTGCCGCACATCCCCCGATCATGACGTCATCGTAGCCTTTGTCTCTAGTACCACCAGTCGAGACTTGGTACGTGAATTAGGCCGGAATCACCCTCAGACCGTCGACGAGCTGATGGATGTGGTGGCCAACTACGCGGTAGGAGAAGAGGCGGTCGGCGCCTTCTTCAGCTGTGAAGGAAGGAAGGGCAAGCAGCCCGCCGACGATGACGAAGGCCCCAGTCGAGGTCCCAAGAAGAACAAGAAGAAGAAGAAGACACGACCATTCCAACGGGAAGACCTTGACGACGATCTTGTCGCCCCATGGAGCGCAAAAAGCCTCGAGGCCCCCGGATGGGGGCATCTTTGATAAAATGCTAGAAGAGCCGTGCCCTTACCATAAGGGAGGAGCGAACCACAAGCTCAAGGACTGTCATATGCTGAGAAAGCATTTCGACGGTCTGGGGTTCAAGAAAGACGCGCGCGACGACCCAAAGAAGTGAAAAGGCGGCGATAAGGAGGACAACAAGGACGACGACGGTTTCCCTGCCGTCCATGACTGCTACATGATCTACGGTGGGCCCTCGACGCAGCTGACTGCAAGGCAGCGCAAGAGGGAACGTCGTGAAGTCTTTGCGGCAAGGATGGCGGTGCCCCAGTATCTCAGCTGGTCGAGCACTCCCATCACCTTCGATCGAGAGGACCACCCCGACAAAGTAGTTGCCCCTGGCGTCTACCCACTCATCGTCGACCCCATCATCGTCAACACCCGGCTCTCAAAGGTACTGATGGACGGTGGCAGCAGCCTCAACATCATCTATCTCGAGACCCTCGACCTCCTCGGCATCAACAGGATGCAGCTCCAGCCAAGCACCGGTGGTTGCCATGGCGTCGTACCAGGAAAGAAAGCGTTGCCAGTAGGTCAAATCGACCTACCGGTTTGCTTTGGCACAGCAGCCAACTTCAGGAAGGAGACCCTAACCTTCGAGGTGTGGGGTTCCGGGGCACGTACCACGCCATCATCGGGCGCCCGGGCTACGCCAAGTTCATGGCTATCCCCAGCTACACCTACTTGAAGCTGAAGATGCCCGGTCCCAAGGGCGTCATCACCGTCAGTTCCTCCATCGAGCACGCGTACGAGTGCGTCAAGTACGGGGAGGCGGTCGAGAGTTCCACCGAGCTCGCCTCAAGACTCGAGGCCCTGGCCGCTGAGGCTCCAGAGCCCAAGCGCCACGCAGGCAGTTTCGAGCCGGCGGAAGGAACCAAGAAGATCCCGCTCGACCCCAACAACTCCGGCGGCAAGGCGTTGACGATCAGCGCCGATCTCGATCCCAAATAGGAGGCCGTGCTCGTCGACTTTCTCCGTGCAAACACCGACATGTTTGCATGGAGTCCCTCGGACATGCCTGGCATACCGAGGGAAGTCGCCGAGCACACCTTGGAGATTCGAGCCGGTTCCAAGCCAGTGAAGCAGAGGTTGCGCCGATTCGACGAGGAGAAGCGCAGGATCATTGGCGAGGAGATCCAAAAGCTTTTGATGGCCGGATTCATCAAGGAGGTTCACCATCCCGACTGGTTAGCAAATCCTGTACTAGTTAAGAAAAAGAATGGAAAAATGAGGATGTGTGTCGATTATACAAGTTTAAATAAAGCATGTCTGAAAGTTCCTTTTCCATTACCTCGTATCAGTCAAATTGTTGATTCAACTGCGGGATGTGAAACCCTTTCTTTCCTTGATGCATATTCTGGTTACCATCAAATAAAAATGAAAGAGTCCGACCAGCTCGCGACATCTTTTATCACACCCTTTGGGATGTATTGCTATGTAACCATGCCGTTCGGGCTTCGAAACACGGGAGCCACATATCAGCTTTGCATGCTCCACGTGTTTGGCAAGCACATAGGCTCGACTGTCGAGGCCTATGTCGACAACATCATCGTCAAGTCAAAACAGCGGGGAGACCTGATCCAGGACCTCGAGATCGCTTTCAGCTGCCTACGCGCCAACCAGATCAAGCTCAACCCCGAGAAGTGCGTTTTTTGCGTACCTCGAGGCATGCTCCTGGGTTACATCATTTCCCAGCGTGGCATTGAGGCCAACCCCGAGAAAGTCTTGGCCATCACAAAAATGGGGCCGATCCGAGACATCAAGGGCGTACAGAGGGTAACGGGATGCCTAGCGGCGCTGAGTCGTTTTATCTCAAGGTTGGGAGAAAAGGCGTTGCCCCTGTACCGACTTCTGAAAAAAGCGAGCGCTTCTCTTGGACCCCCGAGGCCGAGGAAGCCCTCGAAAATCTGAAGAAAACATTGACCTCAGCACCAGTCCTGGTCCCACCTCAACCTGCGGAACCGCTGCTCCTTTATGTTGCCTCGACGACCCAGGTCGTCAGTGCAGCTGTGGTGGTCGAGAGGCAGGAGGAGGGGCATGCATTGCCTGTCCAGAGTCCGGTCTATTTTGTCAGCGAGGTACTCTCGGAAATCAAAGCGCGTTACCCACAAATCCAGAAGTTGATCCACACCGTAATCCTCGCCCGACGCAATCTCCAGCACTACTTCCTTAGCCATCCTATCACAGTGGTCTCATCCTTCCCCTTGGGAGAGATCATCCAAAGTCGAGAAGCCACGGGAAGAATCGCCAAATGGTCGGTCGAGCTCATGAGTGAGACTCTCGCTTATGCACCCCGTAAGGCTATCAAGTCGCAAGCCCTTGTGGATTTCGTCATTGAATGGACTGACTCCCAGCTCCCCCCGGCTCAAGTTCAAGCAGAATTGTGGACGATGTATTTCGACGGGTCTCTCATGAAGACGGGAGCTGGGTCGGGCCTCCTGTTCATCTCGCCCCTAGGAGTTCATATGAGGTACGTCATCAGGATACATTTTGCCACGTCCAACAATGTTGCAGAGTACGAGGCCCTTGTCAACGGACTGAAGATCGCCATCGAGCTTGGAGTTTGACGCCTCGACGTTCGAGGCGACTCCCAGCTTGTCATCGACCAAGTGATGAAAGCCTCGAACTGCCGCTGTCACAGAACCGACCAAATTATAAGAGTCCAAGTGTAGAAACGATTGACAAGCAATCAAGTTTCCAAACTTGAGCCCATATAATCCCGGTAGTCAATTGAAATCACGAAGGACTACAAACCAACTTGCACAAACCAGGATCGTAATAATTCAGCACAACACAGCGAATGTTACATAGTCATTCATTGCCCTTCGAAGCGGCACCACATCGGAGTATTAAGTTATTACAACACTTGTTTGAAGTAGCGGAAGCAAAATAGTTACACACACACTTTCCAAAGTTCAGTTCATAAGTTCGAGTTACTGCCAGAGTCTACATCATCCTTTCAAAAGCACAGGTACGAGGTTGTTAGAGAACCGTGCCCAACGGTTAGTCCTCATCCCCAGCGGGATGGAGACAGGTCTTGCAGAGAACCGTGCCCAACGGTTAGTCGTTGACTTGGGCTCGGGGGCTGGCATCGAGACCGCTCCTGCCCAGCAAACCGACACCGTCGAGGCACTACTAATAGCGGTGAGGTAATGGAAGTGCGGCCCGGTCGACCGTTCGATTGGCGCACACCATTCCTTGACTGCCTGATCCGTTGCCAACTGCTAGAAGATCGATCCGAGGCCCGCCCTATTGCTCGACGGGCCAAGTCATATGTAATCTATGGCGATGACAAGGAGCTATATCGACGAAGCCCGACGGGTATCTTGCAGCGTTGCGTCACCATAGAGGAAGGCCGGAAACTCCTCGAGGATCTACACTCGGGGGCTTGTGGGCACCATGCCGCTCCATGAACCCTCGTAGGGAACGCCTTCCGACAAGGATTCTACTGGCCAATAGCAGTAGCTGATGCCATCGAGCTCGTACGCTCATGCCACGGATGCCAATTCTACGCCAAGCAGACGCACCTGCCTGCCCACGCTCTCCAGATGATCCTGATTGTTGGGTATTCTTAACATTATTACCAAAAGTAGACTAAGTTCTCTAAATCTAGTAACGGTGCCAAAAATGCCAAACCTATCCCTCACACCACTTAAGCCAAGTTGTCATCCCCAGCATGATATAAGAGACGCGGTATTGAAATATGCAATTGCTCTTCTAAATAAATAATGAATTGGATCTGCAAGCGCACAGATTAATACCGATGCAACATTTTAACCGGGAAGTATTCCAGGTATCGTTATTTATATTTTTACCACTGGGAAGGGATTAGCAATCATCACGAATGATTACAGAATAGAATATGAGATTGAGCATCTATCATTGCATGTATAATTGAGAACATTATATCTAACTCTTCATACAGGGATAAGTGTCACATAAAAGATATATGAAATAATAATAGTGACAAGGATAACTAATTTGATCTAGCCACATAATAAATATGATAAGCACCTCAATTAGATACTCTAGAAAGTCATTAGCATGGTATTAGAACGAACTACAAGAATATTCCCTAAGTTATTCTCAACTATATAGTCTAGCATATCATAGTTAGTGCAGGCATACTTAGCAATCATTGCGAGACAAGACTACGCTCATGCATAGTGATATTAGCAAGGAATATGAGAAACATAGCAATCACTCCCCTGTAATAATGTTGCTCTGCCAGCCCAATACACGAGAGGGGGACTATATAAGAATCAATGAAGCTGTCACTATCACGAACCACCCCACGATCTGGCATATTGGGTACAATCACAGATAAATACGGTATAAGCACCACGCCTACACAATATCTATCATTTACCCATGGATCCGATGGATAAACGCTATACGATCCTAAGCATGTATATAGATCCAATCTAACTAAGCCAAGTACATAACTATGATAAACTAAGAACAATATAATCTTGAATATAAGCAAGTAGAGCAAAGTCATAAGCAATATATTGAAGTAGAACAAAGTCATATTCATAATATTGAAGAACAAAGATAATTAGAAAGCAATTAGAAGCACAATTAGAGAATTACCAAGAATCCTCTTGACAGATCCGGAAACCAATCGAAGATTGACTCCTTCTAGTTCTAATCCTATGTAGCTATGCTAATCTAGATATCTAATGATGCGGTGGCTCTAATCTTGATCAGAGGCTTCTTCTCCCTTGATGGAACAATGAATTAGGGTTGAGAGGCTCTCTCCTCCAGGGGCTTCAAGTGAATATGGGCCCTTGGATCAAACCGACATAGATTGTGTGGTTTAGATTCATCCTTTAGTTCGGTGGAGATCTCCCGCAAAACAGAGTCCTGATTGGACTCAGGAGGTGGGCGGGCGCCCTGACCAACTGGGCGGCCACCTAGGGTCTGGCCCCGTTTCGCCTCCGCTTCGGTCTCGTGGCTTCTGGAGTCTTCTAGATGTAAGATAATTGCGCAGCACGTTAATACCTTTACGTAATCCTGACATGTGGGCCTTTCTTCCATATTTCCTGATAACCCCCTGCAGAAATAGACAAACACCAAAACTCGTGGAATTCTGTCAGATAAAATCCTAAGTCTAGATCTTGATTTCAATTGGATCCTTTTCTTTATTTATTTGATAATTAAATTTGATACTTAAGGACCGTCAACAAACTCCCCCAAGCTTACCTCTTGCTCGTCCCTGAGCAAGGATAGACTCAGCTATGGATCATAAGTTGTTGCAATATTTTTAAAAAATAGACGGTACACATGCTTTTAAATAAGATCTCATCTCTGAGTTAGAGTAAACTATCAAGACTTAAAACTTACTTACTTTACCTCCACCATGGGACTTGTAACTGTCACTTCCGTCTTGAGTGGTTAAAAGATAGAACAGTCTAGCCAAGTGCCATGTCTCTTATTCTTGATCAGCTATAGCTCTAGGGTTTTTGCAGATTTTCAAATAAAACTCAGAGATTCCTTGTATGATTCTCTCAGATCTCTCTTTTGTGGTATTTTTTGATCCTTACCAAGGCATTGATGGTATATGCCTTCTCTCAAGATATGTAGTATTTGTGGTATAAGGCATAGTGACATTGCCTTCTTTCTCACCCTACTCTAATAAGGCTTTAATATCTGGAGCTCATAGGTGGAAGATAAAATATACATACTTACAAGACATTTATTGTATAGTCAAACCATGGATCCAAAGAAACAAATCAATAAGTCAAATCAAGATGTGCATGTGTGGCGAATGAATGGTGTATGGTGATGATGGTGATAACAATGGTGAAAACAATGGTGGTGGAAGTCTAATTCTACTTTGCTCTTTTGAGGGGATACATACCTTCCTTGCTTTTGAAACTTTATGAGGAGAATGAGATGCTCTTCTTTTTCTTTTCTCTCAGGTGGGTATCCTGTACCCCTAATTCTACTGTCGGACACTTGTCCATTTTTACCTCTCGTCTCACTCTTTCTTTTCTTTCGAGGTTTCGAGCACTTGCTCCTCTTTATTTCCTCGTATATTTTTTTATTTTCTTCTCTTTTTTTTAGAGCACTCATCTCTTGAGATAATATAGCAAGTGGTAGTAACAAGATAACTTGAGCATTTATTTCACAAGGGGAAACAGAAATATTTTTGGTTATTCTCTCCCGGATTAGGAGCAGAATATTTTTGGGTGATTCTGGAGATGGAAATGGATGGATATATGTGGATGGTACTTCCGGAGTAGAAGTAGCATATATGAGTGAACGTGCAAGTGAAATCTTGATTTAACCACATGATAAGCTCCTAAGGGTCTACACAGCTTGACCACACTCAATGCTCATAAGCAGTAAATAATAAATATGTGGCTCAAAGTCTAGCAAGCATGTATATATGGCTGTGGTAGGAATTTAAGCTCTCATCATACAGGAACTCATCATGCAACATTTTAAAGATTTTCAAAGATAAAATTCTCCAGAATTCTAGCATCTCTAGGAACAGATAAACAACAGCTCAACCTTCCCATATCGTATCCGTTAACAACTTAGACTTCAGATCAAGTTTTCATCGCACAAGTTTAGGTCTAGGGCAAGCTTTAAATTATAACAGTTATATCTAAACTTGAGAGAGAACTTAGAATGTGCAAATTAGGCAGAGCAACTATTCATCGTATCCATGCTTAAGTTTTTGTTTAGATACAGATTAGCATAGCCACTTTATTTATTTATTAAACACACTAAGCAAAAGACATATATAAGCATAAAATCTTTATTTGGTTTTCCCATAGTTTATGTGTATTTTAATATTCTAAAATAATATAAGTATAAAAATAGATAGAAATACTTATCGAGGTAAATGGGGGTGCTCTCCCCCAAGCTGAATTTTGATGTAATTTCTCTGGATGTAGCTAGCAGGTGGCAGAGGTGTATTTGAAAGTCAGCAGCATTCTGACAGCGATTAGAATGTCCTCCGTCTGCGAGTCTTCTTGATTCTTAAATTCTATGGAGCTCAAATAGACAACAAAGCTTGTGGAATTGATTAAGTGTTAGCATAAATATCTAGCCTTTATTATGTTGAGACTCCTTAATAATTGTTACTCCCTGTTTTTATATTTTTTTATTTTATAAAGCAGAAATGAAATATTTATTTTATTTTTATGCCACCACAGTGAATGTACTTATGGGTTTTATGCCACTCGTCTACTCACATGGGGCTTACAGTTTTTTTCATATTTTTATTTTCTTTTTAGGATAGTGCGAACATGATTAACTAAGTAAACTAGTTGAAATAATTAAAAGGGAAAGGGTAACTACCAAGTTTACCTCTTGGCAGGGTGTTCGGTGTGTTTAAGTCCTCCGAACGGGACTCTCCAACTTCTTAATCGTCCTGAGGTTCGTTGGGTGGCGAAGTCGGTACTTCCGGTAGCGCCTCCTCTTCATGTATAGTTATCTTCATTTTCCATACCTGACTTGGTGCTTCAATCTCCTCTGGATAATTCTGTTTAAACTCTACGTCTTCTGACCTTACAACTTCTCCTTCATAGTCTGCCCATCCGTCCTTGATGATTTGCCTCCTCTGGTTGCGGTTGCGTCTCTTTCTGATCTGCTTAGATTCTTCAATGATATAGTTAGGGTCAGTAAAATAACGGCGTACCTTCTCTGAGGGGAAGTGCATATGGACTTCTCTGGTTCCAATGTAGATAATTGCTTTAACGGTGCTGAGGAACGGTCTTCCAAGGATGATGGGTGGATTGTACTCATCTTCTCCCATGTCAATAACTTGAAAGTCTGTGTAGACAAAGTGATCGTCTATTTTGACTGGGACATCAGATACTATCCCTTAAACTTCTCGAAATGTCTGATCTGCCATCTGGAGCTGAATGTATGTTGGTCTTAGTGGCATGGTCCCGAACAAGAGCCGATAAGTGACTGCGGCCATTATGTTGACGCCCGATCCGGTGTCGCAAATCGTCTTGTAGAAGTTATATCCATTTATGGAGCAGTAGATGCTTGGCATTCCTGGGTCGTCCTTCTTGGTCAAAAACGGTGACTTAAGTTGGTGATCTTGGCCTCCATGGACTACAGTGACCATCTTAGCTGACTCGGTCCACACTTGCTTGTTCCTGTTTCTCCTGTTGGTCCTCTTCCTTGATTCACGTCTGGATTGATCTGGAATTTGTGTAGTCTTGTTCTTGAAGAAAAATGTCTCCTTCTTCCCTTTGACGTAGAAACTGATCTTGGCAGCACTGGCGTAGATGATAGCTCCCGTGGTGTTCAAAAATGGCCTTCCTAGGATGATAGGTGCTTTCTCATCATTGCCGATCTCTACCACTACGAAGTCTGCTGGGGCATACAAGGTACCAACTCAGACACAAAGGTTCCTCACTATTCCTTTTGGAAAAGTTATCGTCTGATCTGCAAACTGCAAACACATGGTTGTTTCTAATAAAGGATATGTAAAGAATTTCTCATAGAGTACCCTGGGTATAATGTTGACGCTAGAGCCAAAGTCACAGAGTGCTTCTGGAACGTCCACCATGCCGATGGAGATCGGGATGACGGGGCGTCCAGGATCGCCTCTCTTGACCGGCAGACGGTCAGTAGAAAATTCAGTGACGGGGTTACTCCAATTACCTGCATCAAACACGTCTACAAGATTTGCAGATTCTAATCCTTCTGGTTGTGATGGTATACCGGGGTTAGTAGTAGGAACAGCAGCAGCTATTTGATTTAACTGAGATTCAATCATTTTATTAAAGCTAATTTGATTCTTGATGGCAGTAGAGAAATTATCCATTCTATTATTTATATTTTCTAGCATTTTATCATTTGATGCCAATTTCTTAGACAGGTTATCCATTAGCTTTCCTTGATTAGACACTAACTCTCTCAAAGGTGGAAAATTATTATTATTGTTGTAAGAATTGTTACCTTGATAATTACCTGAGTAGTTAGGCCTCTGTTGATTCCAACCTTGATTTTGTTGAGGACGGTTGTAGTAGTTGTTGTTGTTGTTGATGTAGTTCACCTCCTCAAGCATCTCAGGGCAGTGGTTGCCTGAGTGTCCAGTGTCTCCACACTCCTCACAAGTCATGTGAGAGTCGTAGATGTGCATAACTTCTTTCTTGTCTCCAGCTCTATCGTCGAGCTTCTTCTTGAGCAGGTCTAGCTTTGCAGACAGCATGTCTACCTCCTTCAGCTGATGCATACCTCCACCTCTCTTGCATGTCTGGGTCCTCTCTTCATTCCAGCTTTGGTTGGACGCCATCTTCTCCACAAGAGCTGTGGCTTGTGGTATAGTAAGTGATAAGAATGCTCCTCCAGCTGCAGCATCCATGGTCTCTCGGGCACTGTTGCTGAGCCCATGATAGAATGTCTGCATCAGTAGCCAACTCTCCATTCCATGATGGGGACATTCTAGGATGTAGTCTTGAAAGCGCTCCCATGCTTCTGGAACAGATTCATCATTTTGTTGCTGAAAACTTGTAATCTTCCCACGGAGAGCATTGGTCTTGCCCCTGGGAAAGAACTTAGCCAGGAAGTTTGTTGAGCAGAGTGCCCACGTAGTATTCTTCTCCTTTGTAGCGTAGAACCACTGCTTCGCTCTTCCTAATAGTGAGAATGGGAAGAGGCGAAGTAGTATAGCGTCTTTGGAAACTCCTGCTATGGTGAATGTGTTGCAAATCTCCAGGAAGTGTTGTAAATGAGCACTAGCGTCTTCGTGTGCCTTCCCACAGAACTGGTTGGATTGCACCATGTTGATAAGTCCAGGCTTGAGCTCAAAGTTGCCATCGATCTCTGCAGCAGGTCCAGTGCGGATGTTGTCCGTAGTGGGAGCTGAGAACTCGCGGATTGATTTGTTCGCCATGGCCTCGAACTCTGAAGACAAGTTCCGGTGATCTTCTTGATTGGATGAAGCTTCTTGCTGAAGTGTTGATGATTTCTTTAGCTTGGCTCTCGTCTACTTGAATAATGCTTTGGGATTGTCAACAAAATTTCCTGGAAGATGTCTTCTATTCATACATTCCCCTGCATAAGATAAAATAGAAAAATATCGGGTTAAAACTGTATGAGAGAATAGATAAGCTCAATCATATTAGTGATGCGAATGATAACTCAAACTCTTTTATTCCATTCCTGATTTGTAATCAACCTTCCCCGGCAACGGCGCCAAAAATGCTTGTTGGGTATTCTTAACATTATTACCAAAAGTAGACTAAGTTCTCTAAATCTAGTAACGGTGCCAAAAATGCCAAACCTATCCCTCACACCACTTAAGCCAAGTTGTCATCCCCAGCATGATATAAGAGACGCGGTATTGAAATATGCAATTGCTCTTCTAAATAAATAATGAATTGGATCTGCAAGCGCACAGATTAATACCGATGCAGCATTTTAACCGGGAAGTATTCCAGGTATCGTTATTTATATTTTTACCACTGGGAAGGGATTAGCAATCATCACTAATGATTACAGAATAGAATATGAGATTGAGCATCTATCATTGCATGTATAATTGAGAACATTATATCTAACTCTTCATACAGGGATAAGTGTCACATAAAAGATATATGAAGTAATAATAGTGACAAGGATAACTAATTTGATCTAGCCACATAATAAATATGATAAGCACCTCAATTAGATACTCTAGAAAGTCATTAGCATGGTATTAGAACGAACTACAAGAATATTCCCTAAGTTATTCTCAACTATATAGTCTAGCATATCATAGTTAGTGCAAGCATACTTAGCAATCATTGCGAGACAAGACTACGCTCATGCATAGTGATATTAGCAAGGAATATGAGAAACATAGCAATCACTCCCCTGTAATAATGTTGCTCTGCCAGCCCAATACACGAGAGGGGGACTATATAAGAATCAATGAAGCTGTCACTATCACGAACCACCCCACGATCTGGCATATTGGGTACAATCGCAGATAAATACGGTATAAGCACCACGTCTACACAATATCTATCATTTACCCATGGATCCGATGGATAAACGCTATACGATCCTAAGCATGTATGTAGATCCAATCTAACTAAGCCAAGTACATAACTATGATAAACTAAGAACAATATAATCTTGAATATAAGCAAGTAGAGCAAAGTCATAATCAATATATTGAAGTAGAACAAAGTCATATTCATAATATTGAAGAACAAAGATAATTAGAAAGCAATTAGAAGCACAATTAGAGAATTACCAAGAATCCTCTTGACAGATCCGGAAACCAATCGAAGATTGACTCCTTCTAGTTCTAATCCTATGTAGCTATGCTAATCTAGATATCTAATTGATGTGGTGGCTCTAATCTTGATCAGAGGCTTCTTCTCCCTTGATGGAACAATGAATTAGGGTTGAGAGGCTCTCTCCTCCAGGGGCCAGGGGGTCTGGTTTTATAGTCCCTTCAAGTGAATATGGGCCCTTGGATCAAACCGACATAGATTGTATGGTTTAGATTCATCCTTTAGTTCGGTGGAGATCTCCCGCAAAACAGAGTCCTGATTGGACTCAGGAGGTGGGCGGGCGCCCTGACCAACTGGGCGGCCGCCTAGGGTCTGGCCCCGTTTCGCCTCCGCTTCGGTCTCGTGGCTTCTGGAGTCTTCTAGATGTAAGATAATTGCGCAACACGTTAATACCTTTACATAATCCTGACATGTGGGCCTTTCTTCCATATTTCCTGATAACCCCCTGCAGAAATAGACAAACACCAAAACTCGTGGAATTCTGTCAGATAAAATCCTAAGTCTAGATCTTGATTTCAATTGGATCCTTTTCTTTATTTATTTGATAATTAAATTTGATACTTAAGGACCGTCAACACTGATCACATGGCCATTCGCGGTATGGGGTCTCGACTTAGTAGAGCCTCTACAAAAGGCAAAAGGGGGATACACTCACTTGTTGGTGGCCATCGACAAGTTCTCCAAATGGATCGAGGCTCGACCCATCACCAACATCCGCTCCGAGCAGGCCGTCCTTTTCTTCACCGACATCATCCACCGGTTTGGGATTCCCAACGTCATCATCACCGACAACGGCACTCAGTTCACCGGCAAAAAGTTCCTAGACTTCTGCGATCAGCATCACATCCGTGTGAACTGGTCTGCAGTTGCCCACCCTCGAACTAACGGCCAGGTCGAGCGTGCCAATGGCATGATTTTACAAGGGCTCAAACCAAGGATCTACAATCGCTTGAAGAAGTTCGGCAAGAAGTGGGTCGAGGAGCTCTCCTCGGTCCTATGGAGCCTAAGGACTATGCCAAGCAAGGCCACAAAATACACCCCGTTCTTCATGGTCTACGGCTCTGAGGCTGTGCTCCCGACAGATCTCGAGTACGGGTCCCCTCGACTCAAAGCATACAACGAGCAATCAAATAAAGAGATTCGACAAAACGCGGTTGACCAACTCGAGGAAGCTCGAGACATGGCCCTCCTAAACTCTGCCAGATACCAGTAGAAACTTCGACACTGCCATGACAAGCACGTGCGCATGTGGGACTTGAACGTGGGCGACCTCGTCCTACGACGGCGGCAAAGCAATCAAGGACGCCACAAGCTCACTCCACCATGGGAGGGCCCATACGTGGTGGCTGAGGTCTTGAAACCGGGAACATATAAGCTCGCGGATGAGAAGGGGGCGATCCTCACCAACGCGTGGAACATCAAACAGCTACGTCGATTCTACCCCTGGAATTTCAAAGCCTTATGTTCCCACATACATTCTGTACCAAGGTTTTGTAAATGAATGAGCGAATAAATAAAGTCTTTCCCTCGAGCAATTTACTTTTTCATGAGCCAAAATCTCGACGATTAGAAGGGGATACCGACTATGACTTACCATAGTCGATACCCCCTCGGGGGCTAGCAGGGGGGTGACCCCCCCCAAGTGTCGAAAAAACCAAGTAACCCTTTCGTTCTTATCGGTAATCTCATACGGTTGAAGCACCAAAGGTACCTCGAGCCCCTTAAGGGCCGAGAAACGACAAGCCTGAGAACTCCTACGCCCCCGGGCTACGGAAACTCTACTCGCCTCCTCACTCTTGAGGCAATCGAGACCACCTTAAACAAAAGACCAAATGAGAAAAACAAACATAGGCGCAAAGGGAAATAAAGAAGCCTTGAGAGGAAAGACAGATAAATGTGTAACAACCACTTAAAATATATTACTTAAATACAAGTTAACATAGTACTATATAGAGGGCCCAAGCACCCAGAGCAGGCTCGCAGGCCCTAGTCCACATCACGGTCCTCACCACCCTCGCCCGCGCCTGAGCTAGTCTCAGGGGGAAGCACCTCGGGCTCGAACAGCCTAGCTAACCTCTCTCCAGGAACCTCTGTGTCGTCGATCAAGGCGTGGAGCCTCTCTTCATTCTCCGCGTCGGTCTTGGAGATGTCGGTGACGAAGCCGTGGGACACCACCTCCATGTCGTAGGAAAAGCCTGAGCAGACAACTGCCATTGCCCGCTTTACCCCGATGTGGAGGGCATCCCGCACCCGATCCCTCAGCGTCGCGCCTAAGTAGCATAGCTGGTCGACCAGCGCGTCGCCTCGAGCGTCCTCCTTCGACTCGTCCATGGGCTCGACCTCCCAAGAGGTCGAGAGATCGCTTATCGCCATCCGCAGGCGACGGTTCAAAGCAACCTCCCCCTCAAGCTGGGCTTTGGCATTGCGAGCCTCGACTTGGGCGGCCAAGAGCTCGTCTTTAAGCCCTGTGAAGGCCAACGCAAAAAGCTTTAGATAAAACCAAGCACAGACTCGAGAAGAAAACCCAACGATAGAAACGTACCGGGGACACTCTCCTCCAGAGCTGTGTTCTGGCCAACTAATTTGGTGTTGGCCCTCTCGATCTCTCTGTTAGAGCGGGCTAGCTCAGTGTTGGCAACACGCAGATCTTCGATCGCTTTGCCAGCTTGAGCAATGGCCCCATTCTTCTCCAGCAGCTCTCCCTTCAGACGGTTGATGTCGTCGGAGAGGCTGCAAGATCGAGCCCGCTCCGCCTCGAGGTCTTCGAGGGCCTTCTTCTTGGCTTCTTCTGCGGCGCTCCTGGCGATCTCGCCGCTCACGTGCTCCACCTTCATCCTCTGGAAGGATTCTCGAAGGGAGTCTAGGTCAGTCTTGAGGAGGCCCTTCTCCTTGTCCAAATCAGTAGCGACGTTCTTATAAGACAGGGCCTCCTCCCGGGCTTTGGACGCAGCCTCCTCGATCGTCAGAGCCCGCTCCCTCAGCAGCATGGCCTCTTCCTCAGCCTTCTTTGAGGCCTCTCGAGCCTCGGCCAGGGCAGCCTCCCTCTGCTTCTTCTCCTCCGCGAGCGCCAAGAGATCTTTATAAGCTTTGAGGAGCTTCTCCTGCGACTCCAACAGTTGGTCTTTAAGGAGGGGAGCTGCTCCCAGCCGCCCCTCGTGGCATGAATGAAGCTTGACTTAATACGAGAGGTCTCTTTCAGGTCCTGCGAGCCAGCGATCGAGCAGTTAGAACCCAATACCAACAAGTTCCCTAAAGATTAAAAGACTAGGAGACTTACGAAGTAGGCTGGCCCGAGCCCGTTGTTTACAACGTCCGACAGGAGCCCCACCACGTGCTTCATCTAGAGGCAGAGCTCCTCGACGTGCTCCCACTTCTCAGCCTCCTTCCTATCGTCTAGGAAGATGTTGGGCTCGGACGGATCGGTGGAAGTCTAGATGCGGATCCGATCGGGGCACCAGTTCTCCATCTCCTGGTCGGCCCGCACCTTGACGCCACGAATGAGGTCCTCGACGGTCTCGAGGGACCCCCCATGGTGCTGGAACAAGTCGACGAGGGAGGGGAACTGCCCGGCATCGTCCACCGTCTTCCAGGTGCCCGTTTCGCTGCTTCCGCCTCCGCCCGACGTCCCAGCCTCGTCCTCCTCGCCGGAAATGTGGTCCTCCCATGCCCGACGTTCCCAGAGGAATCCCAAGGCGATTCCGTCCATACCGTAGATCGTCCTCCTGATCTCGGAATTAGGGTCGACAGGGGTGCGCGTCATGCAGGCGAGCGCTACCATGCCGTCCGCCCGCCCCGACTCTGCTGGGATCGCGGCGGGCACCCCTGGACGGAGCCATGCTGGGGTCGGAGGGCTGAAAACTGGTAAACCCTCTTCCTGGTCCTTCGGCTCTTGCGGCGCCGGTAGTACCGGCTGGGGCGGACTGTGAGGAGGAGGCTCGAGCAGTTCCTCCGACGGCTGGCCCTACTGCTGCTGCTGCTCCTTGAGCTCCTGCGACTCTTGTTGACGGCCCTGCTCCTGCAGCTGCCGTTGCATCTCCTGCTCCTGTAGTTGCCGCCTTGCCTCTCGCTCCCGCTCCTCCTCCTCCTCCTTCTTCCTCTGCTCCTCGAGGGAGCGAAGACCGGCAGGCCAGGGCGTCCGTCCCACGACAAGAGAGGTCGAGGCCTCCTCGTCCATAGGATGAGCATCCCTCGACGTCCCATTGCCGCCAGACCCATCACTGATGGTAATGGGATCCCCCTCGACCCCCGATCGGGGAGGCTCGGGGGCTCCCTCTTGCCCTTGGGTCTGGGGCGCCTCAGCCTGTTTCGGCGACGACGGGGCAGACTCAGGATGGGGTGGGGCACTCTCAACGCCGGTCGAAGGCCGAGGGTCCGAGGAGCCTATAAAATAAAAAACAAAGGCCAGTCACTATGATGACCAACGTAAGAACAACACAAGTCCCATGAATAAGCTACAGACCTGGCTCCTTGGAGGCTGCTCCCACCTTGAGCCTCTTCGCCATCGAAGGCTGGGCCTGCTCAAGCGTCCGCTTGAACCTGAGGAGGGAAGAACAGGCATAAAGAAGACCGCTACACGAGAAAACGCAAAGAACTAGGAGAACAAGAATAACAGCGTCGAAGAACTTATCCCACAGGGAGAACGGCTCGCCTGCCGGTACCTCGACCGGTGGGCCTCGAGCCACCCCGCGTCAAGGCGCCAAGCCCCTCGACGGCAGGTGCTGGCCTAGGCCCAGCAACTCCCACCTGACGGGCACCAGGACTAGCGCTCCTACGGCCAGTCTCCCCCTTCTCGGAGGCCGCGGCGCGACCACGGGTCAGCGGGCCCGTCGCCTGGGGCCTAGCTTGGCCACTCGCCTTTGATGCAGGGGGAGGTTGGGGGCGCGGGGCGGCCCGACCGGTCGCGAGCGCAGGAGGGGTGTCAGCGCGGGGGCTGTGAGATCCGCCTGGCCCCTCCTTCGGCGCTCCCATCCGCGGGGATCCGGTCAAGGCGAGACGCCATTCCCTCGGAATCGTCGCTGTCGTCATCTCCGTCCCCACCGTCATCCTCACTAGGAGATTCTTCTTCAGGCTCCCCCCTCTGCCTGGATTTAGCTCAACGCGCCTCTAGTGCTTGGCGGTCGAGATTCTTCTTCTTTTTCCCTTTCTTCTCAGAATCCTTGGCGGACTTCAGTTTTTCGGTGGACTGGCGCCGTTTGTCACGGTCGACCTCGTCCTCCTTTACTGGAGGCCTCGAGGACCGGACATCAATCCGTCCCTACCAGAACAAAGGTAGACTTAAAAAGAAGATCAAACGAAACCAAGAATCGGAGCAACGCACGAGAAAGGGGCGTACCAGGTCGATCGAGCCCTCGTCAGGCCTCATAGGGAAGCCATTGACGTGCTCTGACTTAAAGTCGCCGGCAATGGCCGCCCTAACCCGGGCAGCGGTTTCGTCATCCGCCAGAGCCTCGTTAGACATCCGGCATGCCTTGAGATCCTGGGACGAAACGCCCGGCCCCATCTCATCCATCCTCAGCGGCCGAGACATCAGTGGGAGGACCCTCCGACGATGGACGGCCGAGAGGACGAGAGCGGCGGACAGGCCCTCCAGGCACAGCTTCTTCAGGGCGTCGAGGAGGGGGTCGAGCCGCGACTGGTGGTCTTGGACGACGTCGTGTGTCCAGTTGTCCGGGCGCTCCGTAATCAGACGGCCTGTGTAAGCAGGGAGAAGACCGTCGTCGTTCCTCAGGTAGAACCACTGGGAGTCCCATCCGGCATGGTTCGATGACAACCCCACCGGGATGTACTCGCACGGCCTCTCTGTCTTCTTCGTCTTCAGCACCAGGTTGAGGCACCCGGCCCGCACAAGCTTCCTCACGCCGGTGGTCCCGGTGGGGGCATTGAAGAGCTCGCCCCTGTAGAGGTGGAGCCACAGCTCCCAGTGGGGCATCATCCCCCAGTAGCCCTCACACACCGCGGCGAAGACCGCCGCGATGGTGATGGCGTTTGGGGAGAAGTACTGGAGCTCCACCCCGTAATGAAGGCAGAGCGCCCGCATGAAGCGGCTCGGAGGAGCACCCAAGCCATGGCGGTGGAACTTGGCGAACGACACCACGTAGCCCTTGGGCGGGTTGGGCTCCCGGTGGTCCGCTGGCGTCGCGATCCACTCCGGCAACGACAGCGAGGTGCGGTGGCGCAGGAGTCCCTCCCTCTCAAGCTCTAGCAACCGACGCTCCATCATCGACGACGGGTGCCAGTCGTCGGCGGCAATGAGTCTCACAGGCATCTTGGGCGGAAGGAGGGCGGTTTCGCTACTGCTCGAGGGGGTGCGCGCGCGTAAGATAGCAAGAAAGGTGAGACAGTGAGAGGGTTAAGGCAAGAATGGAGGCGGAAGGCAGAAGGGAAAACGGCGGCGAGGCCACATGATACTTATAGGCGGCAGCCCACCAACGGACAGATCCGATAAATGAGGTAACTCTCCCCATAAATGCGCCGCCTAACGGCCCTTTTCCTACTCACAGACGGGATGCTCCGAATTCTGCACCAACACAGTGCCGCAACAGCTCCCGCCTGAAAAGACGCGCCCAACGGGCAGAAAGGCGAACCGCCACGGCCTTTTCCTTCTCTTGTAAGCCAAGGGACGCACCACGAAAGCCTCGAGAGGTCGCAGGCTGACCCGCTGGAAGGGTTCGACAGCCGATCTCGAGCACCAGAGTTAGGGATGCCCAGCGAGTGGTCGAAAATCGAGGCCCGCCTCGACAACTCGCTGGGGATGTCCAAGGTAGGGTCGAGACAGTCGAGAGGAATCCCCCCGACGGGAGGCATCAAGCCACTGGACTCTATCGAACGAGACCAGCGTCCCCGACCACGTCGACCCCGCTTTATGAGAACGCCTTCGGGCTACAACTGACCCCCTCGAAAGGGGCACAGGTTTTCACATGGACTAACCCGTTAGGAGCTCAATCCGGGGTGGATGACGCTCGCTCTATCGAGAGTACGTCGAAACCCCCTATGAAAAAAGAGCCAGCCAGGACCTTCCACCACTGGTGTCGACAGCATTTCTGAGAATTAGGCAATATAACCCTCGAAGGAGTCAAAAACTCCTCCAAGGGCTCGGGGGCTACCCCCACGGGGTCGCTCACGCGCCCCCAGGGAAATTCGACCGCAAAATAAAAGCCTCCACTCGAGCGCCAGCGCTCAAATGGAGACTCGGGGGCTACTGTCGAGGGTATCAGTAAGGGGTATCCTAACTGATACACATAACGAGAATTAACCGTACGCAGGTCGAGGCCCTCAACTCGACGCTCTGATCAGTCACATGCACAATCATCAACGACCACAGCGTCGAAGACGGAAAGGGCGTCGAGCGAATCGATCAGGGCTCGAGCGCCAGCTACCGTCGAATACGGAAATAGGCTCGAGCGAACCAGGAGGCATCGAGCGCAAGGACGCCGCCTGCCGCCTGACGCGCGCACGGGAACCAGGGCATTTAATGCGCCTGTCGCGTTCTCACCTAAGACGCCAGTCACGGGAAGCGTGATAGGGAACAGGCACCCGTCCCATCATCCTTTTTGCAGCCTTCCCGCCAAACGACTCAGAGCGCGCCAGGACGCGGGAAGCAGGGATGGAACATCAAATCAGAACCCCCTCGAGACATCCAAGGTCAACGCATTGGACAACAGGGCGCTACACGGCGTCTGACCCTCGACCAGATACGTTCCCTTCCAGGAGAAGGGTTGGGCGTCCACTGACAGCACTGCAACCCCTCCACCGGATCTGCCGCTATACCGTACAGGCGTGCAACCAGTGAACCAGTCCAAGACGACGCGCGGGGCGGGATACTGGGGCACGCGCAATCATCATCAAGCTACAAAGACGATACGGCTCGAGACCACGCCGGTACGGAGGCCTCGAGTAGGTCTACGCGCCGTACCCCTATCGACCCCTACTTAGATACCTACATATGTACCCTGGTCTTCCCCTTGGAACTATAAAAGGGGAAGCCCGAGAGCGACCACGGAGAGAGATCAACCACGAAACACCACACTCATACACAGTAGAGCTTCCATACTACGCCTCATTCCATACCACGCTTGTATTCACCCCTGTACAAGTACTTAGGTGCAAGATAATACAAATTCCCCCCCCCCGCTGGACGTAGGGCCTTCTCTCGCCCGAACCAAGATAAGTCTTTGTGTCTTTTTGCATCACCATCTGGGAAAGGGAAGCACGCATACAAATTCACTCGTTGGTGTGACCCCCCGTGGGGAAAACACCGACACTACTAAATTATAGCTACTCTACAGGGTTCCATGATCTTTTGCTATCAACAAAAACATAAAGAACATTCATCATCTTCACTACTCAAGCACATAAAACTACAATACTTTAAAGGTACACTTATGCAAAACATCATGGTGACAAAACTAGTCAAGTTTGTACTTCTAAGAATAATTAATATGCACTAGATCATATTTAAACATATACAACATATGGCAACAACAAATAAATATTATGTAAACAAAGCCAATAAGATTTGCACATGTCTCAAAGTTAACAATAGCAATGATATATAACATAGCATAAGGATACTTAAGCAGAACAAACACCTCAATATCAAAAGGCATGACTAACATATAAATCCATACCCAACCTACATGTGCAAGTGTGTCATTTTAAATCTTACTTTTTCCGAGAATCTAATGCCTGCTTTGATACCAACTGTAACACCCCGGAAACCACAAATACACCAGAATGCTACTGAACTACACAAACAACAGCTGCACACAACTAACAAATAATTTGGCAGCATCTCCTTTGTATTTATAGGAAGCGGAAGAATAAAATATATAAATAACTGAAATAACAAACTAGGATTAATGAACATCCTAACACAAATGAGTTACTTCAACAGGAATCAAGTTTAACATCCACACTTTAATCAATCACCTTCAAAACCAACGAGCAAACCAAGTTATTATTTATTAAAAACACAAGGTCTCTAAATGCAGAAGTGTGTGATGTGCAGCTAATTCCCTTCCCCTCCAAGCAAGAATCAAGTACCTAGATTGACTAAAGCGAGGGTGAGATGAAATATCTCAGCAAGCGAACTTGTTTTGACAAGCTATTTAAACCACATGTTCAATTAACATCAATTTACTATGTTGTTCCCAGCTGACATGATAACAAATAAAAGTAACGGTCTTCCAATTTGTAACATAGCTAACAATAGAGAGCTTCATAGTAACATAGATAAGATCCTTTCAATAATATACTTCTCATGAATGCATATGAATGCAATGCATATGTCTCCTGCCTGCACACCCAACAAGGTGTGGAGCTGCATCCCATGATGCTGTACCGGTACGGTCGTGCCCATAGGTCGACAACATAACTTCCAATGCAAATGAATGATGCAATGCACTTGGCATGCTGCAATGAAATTACATACACCACCAATTATACTTCAACTTCATCTCCACCGTTGTGGGCTACCACATATAGCAATATGGAATAATAACATCACCATCAATAAATAAATAAGACCACAATTAAATATGATTGAATAAACCAAGGTCAGCAGTTTTCGATATTAGTGGTATGATATTCTTACAAACAATAAGTTGTAGGTGATGAAAATAACAAGCCAAAACGGTAGCAAACCACCACTACATTCACTTGCCTCTTTGCCGAAGGAGAACAAAAGCACTAGCGACGTTCTGAAGTGCTACCACCCCGATGATTTCAGATGAGGAACGAAAACGGCAGTGATCCGTAATCCATGGGTGAAACCCTAGTTTCTCCCACCTCCTCCCTTCTCTCCATTCTTTTCTCTTCTCCCCACTATTCCTTTCTTTTCCTTGAATATGAATAGCTATGGATGGCACCTAAAGGCCTTGGAAGGGGATATAAAAGGTCACCATGGGCACTGTAGCGTCGTGCTACAGTACATGTTTCCTGTTTATTTGTTTTTCTTAAAACTTCTAAAGTTTATATCTCCATAACCCAAATTCCAAACAATGCATAAGAGCAGTGCAACTGAAACCATGCGATGATCTCTACACATTTATGGTCTCTGATTATCCATTCAAGCGACATAAACAAATTACTCCTAATTATGTATTTACCATTTTATGCTTTCTGACATACAAAACTGTTTTGGGGTATTATAGGTGCAGCGTCCGGTGCACTCATGAGCAGTTTTTCAACTTCGAACTTTGCCTGACTTTTACCCAACCAAGTTCCAACTTTAAGAAGACTCAAATAAACACCAATTGGAACTGGTAGGAGTGACCTCTCTCAAACTCTCAAGTTTTCACAAATATTTAGCCTTAGGCATTGTAGTTTTTATGAAAATAGACAAGTGAAAGCATCGAGGAGCATCGTGTGGCCATAAAGCTAGGGGTTTAAATCATAATGAGCTTTGAATGCTCCCCCTATCTATGGACAAACACAGTGGATGCTCAAAGCATAACCAAAAAGAAACGGTCAACTAACAGTGTGTTAGACATGCCCTACACACAATTTTTTGTATTTTAGTTTTAGTATGCATGATATGCAAAACAAAAGTTATTTACAAGGTCAACACACAACTTCATTTTTTAGAGAAGTTAGAGAGATCAAGCACATTAAGTTCATTTATCAACAAACAAAACCTAGCTTCATCTTGGGGTTTTGTGAAGATATCCACTAATTGATTTTCCGTTCCCACATTCTATAGAGATATGTCACCTTTAGCAACATGATCCCTAAAGAAGTGGTGACGGATGTCAATGTGTTTTGTGCGGGTGTGTTGAACCGGGTTCTTAGCAAGTATTACGGCACTTTCATTGTCACACAACAAAGGTACTTTGTTTAGTACTACTCCATAGTCTAGCAAAGTTTGTTTCATGTAAAGTATTTGTGCACAACAAGCACCGACGGCAATGTATTCCGCCTCGGCCGTTGACAAGGCAACACTATTTTGTTTCTTTAACATCCAAGAGACAAGTGATCTACCTAGGAAGTGGCACCCTCCGGATGTGCTTTTTCTATCAATCTGGCACCCGGCATAATCCGAATCGGAATAGCCTACAAGTTGGAATCTTGCACCTTTGGGATACCACAAGCCTAGCCAAGGTGTGTATTTTAGATACGTAAGAATTCTCTTGACGGCAATCAAGTGAGATTCCATAGGCATAGCTTGATATCTAGCACACATACACACACTAAACATGATATCGGGCCTAGATGCGGTGAGGTAGAGTAGACTTCCTATCATGGAGCGATAGATAGTCTTGTCAATTGGGTTACCTCCCTCATCCAAGTCGAGATGTCCATTTGATTCCACGGGAGTCTTGATTGGCTTGCAATCCATCATCTTGAACATCTTGAGAAGATCTTGTGTGTACTTCTCTTGAGAGATGAAGACCCCTTCCCTCATTTGCTTGACTTAAAACCCTAGGAAGAAGGATAGCTCGCCAATCATGGACATCTCAAACTCTTGGACATCAAATCACCAAATTCCTTGCAAAAATCTTCAATAGTAGAGCCAAAAATAATATCATCAACATAAACTTGGCAAATGAAGATTTCCCCATTCATTTTCTTGGTGAAAAGTGTTGTGTCAACTTTCCCAATCTTGAAGCCCTTTTCAATGAGGAAGTCCCTAAGCCTCTCATAACAAGCTCTAGGAGCTTGCTTGAGACCATAGAGTGCCTTGGACAACCGGTAGACATGCTTGGGGTACCTAGGGTCTTCAAAACTGGGGGGTTGCTCAACATAGACAAGTCATTAATGTAACCATTCAAAAAAGCACTTTTCACTTCCATTTGAAATAACTTGATATCATGACTAGATGCATATGCAAGTAGGATACGGATAGCTTCAAGTCTTGCCACCGATGCAAAGGTTTCACCGAAGTCAAGACCTTCCACTTGTGAAATGCCTTTTGCCACGAGCCTTGCCTTGTTGCACACCACCTTGCCTTGATCATCCTTCTTGTTCCGGAAGACCCACTTTGTTCCAATCACTCTTGCATCTTTGGGTCGCTCTTCAAGTGTCCACACTTGGTTGCGAGAGAAGTTGTTCAACTCCTCTTGCATGTCAATGATCCAATCCGCATCACGAAGAGCTTCCTCTATAGTCTTTGGTTCATCTTCAAGAGACACAAAAGCGTGATGTTCAATAAATAAGGCATGTCTAGAGCCTGTAGTTACACCACGTGATGGACTCTCGATGATGAGATCTTGAGAGTGATCTTGGAGGAGATGTGATGATCTTCTTGGCGCCACTTGAGGGGTTGGTTGGGGAGCATCAAATCTTGTGCTTGTGCCACCGCTTGCTCATGAGTGACTTGGGTGTCTTCATGAGCATCTCTCACATCCTTGTCTTCATCTTATGGTACATGTGAGGTAGATGGTGGCTCAATGACTTGCACATCATCATCTTCTTTTGGCTTGATGTCTCCCACCGGCATGTTCTTCACGGCATCCCTCAATGGTTCACCACCTACATCATCAAGATTATCACTTGCTCCTTGGGAGCCATTAGTTTCATCAAATTCAACATCAAATGTTTCTTCAACCATGTTTGTGGCATGGTTAAAGACCCTATATGCCTTGGACTTTGATGAATAGCCAACCAAGTAGCCAATGTCACATCTTCTTTGGAAGTTTCCCAAGTGTTGGCGCTTCTTGTAGATGTAGCATTTCCACCCAAACACTCTAAAGAACGAGACATCGGGCTTTTCCCATTTAGCGACTCATATGGTGTCTTCTCTAGGAACTTGTGAGGAAAGAGCCGGTTTGATGCATAGCATGCGTTGTTGATTGCCTCGGCCCACATCTTCTCCGAAGTGTTGTACTCATCTAGCATTGTTCTTGCCAAGGTGATCAATGTCTGGTTCTTTCTTTCTACAACCCCATTTTGTTGTCATGTGTATGTTGAGGAGAACTCGTGTTTGATTCCAACTTCATCACAATATTCTTCAATGTTGGTGTTGTCAAACTCTTTGCCATTATCACTTCTAATCTTCTTGAACTTGACATCAAATTGATTTTGGGCATTCTTTGCAAACTTCTTGAATGTTGATGCAACTTTGGCCTTGTCTTGCAAGAAGAATGTCCAAGTGTATCGGGAATAATCATCAACTATGACCAAGCAATATTTGTTGCCTCCAAGACTAGCATATGTGGTTGGTCCAAATAAATCCATGTGGAGTAGCTCAAGCACTCTTGAAGTAGAGAGATAGGCCTTGGTTGGATGGGTGTTTGCAACTTGCTTGCCGGCTTGACATGCACTACAAAGCTTGTCCTTTTCAAAGGTCACATCCTTCAAGCCTCTAATCAATTCTTTCTTCATCAACTTCTTGAGTGTGCCCATTCCAACATGTGCTAACCTTCTATGCCATAACCAACCAAGTGACCTCACCGGACGCACTCACAGAGCGTCCGGTGCAGCGTCCGATGCCTACTTAGGAACCCTAACTTCGTCGAAATGCGACCATCCCAAAACAAAGTTGGTTCCTCTCGATCTAAGGATAATCTCTGAGCTGCCTAGTGCTAGGTTTACCAAGTGTGCACCACACCTTAACCTAAAGCCTTGCCTAAGTCAAGCTACTAGATCAAAGCCCCTCTAAATAGTACGATCAAGGGAAAACAAAGTCCTAAACTACTCTAAGTGCCCTTCGCCATATGGCACTTAGACCTAGTCTAGTCTTGACGATGTCCGTCCATCCTTTGAAAACCGAAACGATTTCCACTATTAAGTAGGCATGTACGTCCCTGTTCATCGAGTACGTATTTTCCATGACCTCACTAATGACTTTGCCTTTGCAAAACACACGTTAGTCACATTAATCAACATTGTCATTAATCACCGAAATCATTAGGGGCCAAGATGCTCTTTCAGTGTCGAATGCACCATAGGCTAAGAAACCATTTTGGACACACCCAATGGTACTCCTAGGTGAAGGGGCTCAAATGGAAGCTCAGTTTGGTATGTTCGGAGATAATGCTAATCATGTTGCAAGATAGGTGTATGGTTTGCATGGAACCTACCATATGCTCGGAAATCAATTTGGACTCATCTGATGGAACTCCTAGATGACGTGTGTCGTATGGAATCTCGGTTCGGTCTGTTTGGAGATATTGTTAGTTTCGGTGCAAAATAGGTGCACGGTTTGTGCCTAATGCACCATAGGCTAAAAAACCACTTTGGACACACCCGATGGTACTCCTAAGTTAAAGGGCTCAAGTGGAAGCTTTGTTTGGTCTATTCGGAGATAATGTTAATCTTGATGCAAGATATATAGGTGCATAGTTTGCTTTGAACATACCATATGCTCGGAAATCAATTTGGATGCACCCGATGGAACTCCTAAATGACATGTGTCATATGGAATCTCGCTTCGGTCTGTTTGGAGAGAGTGTTAGTTTTGGTGCAAGATAGGTGCACAGTTTGCACCTAGTGCACTATAGTCTAAGAAACCATTTTGGATGCACCTATTGGTACTCCAAGGTGAAGAGGCTCAAGTGGAAGCATGGTTCGGTCTGTTTAAAGATAGTGCTAAACTTGATGCAAGATAGGTGCACGGTTTGCATGGAACGTTTCATATGTTTGGAAATCAATTTGGACACACCCGATGGAACTCCTAGATGACATGTGTCATGGAATCTCGCTTTGGTCTGTTTGGAGATAGTGTTGGTTTCAGTGCAAGATAGGTGCCCAGTTTGCAACTAATGCACTATAGTCTAAGAAACCATTTTGGACGCACCTATTGGTACTCCAAGGTGAAGAGGCTCAAGTGGAAGCTCAGTTTTGTGTGTTTAGAGATAGTGCTATTCTTGATACAATTTAGGATGCACGGTTTGCATGGAACGTACCGTATGCTCGGAAATCAATTCGGACGCACCCGATGGAACTCCTAGATGACATGTGTCATACGAAATCTTGCTTCAGTCTGTTTAGAGATAGTGTTAGTTTCGATGCAAGATAGGTGTATGATTTGTATCTAATGCACCATAGGCTAAGAAACCATTTTGGTCGCACCCGATGGTACTAATAGGTTAAAGGGCTCAAGTGGAAGCTATGTTTGGTCTATTCGGAGATAGTATTAATCTTGATGTAAGGTAGGTGCACAGTTTGTGTGGAACGTACCATATGCTTGGAAATCAATTTGAATGCACCCGGGAAATCAATTGGGACGCACACGATGGAATTCCTAGATGACATGTGTCATATGATATCTTTCTTCAGTATGTTTGGAGATAGTGTTACTTTTGGTGAAAGATAGGTGCACAGTTTGCACCTAATGCACCATAGTCTAAGAAACCATTTTGGACGCACATATTGGTTCTCCAAGGTGAAGAGGCTAAATTGGACGCTTGGTTCGCTCTGTTTGGAGATAGTGCTAAACTTGATGCAAGATAGGTGCACGGTTTGCATGCAACATATCATATGCTCAGAAATCAATTTAGACGCACCCATTGGAACTCCTCGATGACATCTGTCATGGAATCTCGCTTCAGTCTGTTTGGAGATAGTGTTAGTTTCAGTGCAATAAAGGTGCCCAGTTTGCGCCTAATGCACTACAGCCTATGAAACCATTTTGGACGCACCTGTTGGTACTCCAAGCTGAAGAGGCTCAAGTGGAAGCTCAGTTCTATCTGTTTAGAGATTGTGCTAATCTTGATCCAAGATAAGATGCACGGTTTGCATGGAACAAACCATATGCTTTGGAAATCAATTTGGACACACCTGATGGAACTCCCTGATGACATGTGTCATATGAAATCTCGCTTCGATCTGTTTGGAGATATTGTTAGTTTTGGTGCAAGATTGGTGTATGGTTTGTACCAAATGCACCATAGGCTAAGAAACCATTTTGGTCGCACCCGATGGTACTAATAGGTTAAAGGGCTCAAGTGCAAGCTCTATTTGGTTTGTTCGGAGATAGTGTTAATCTTGATGCAAGATAGGTGCACAGTTTGCGTGGAACGTACCATATGCTTGGAAATCAATTTGGACGCATCCGATGGAACTCCTAGATCACATGTGTCATATGAAATCTTTCTTCACTCTATTTGGAGATAGTGTTACTTTTGGTGCTAGATAGGTGCACAGTTTGCACCTAATGCACCATAGTCTAAGAAACCATTTTGGACGCACCTATCGGTACTCCAAGGTGAAGAGGCTAAAGTGGACGCTTGGTTCACTCTGTTTAGAGATAGTGCTAAACTTGATGCAAGATAGGTGCACGGTTTGCATGGAACGTTTCATATGTTCAGAAATCAATTTGGACGCACCCGATGGAACTCCTAGATGACATGTGTCATGGAATCTCGTTTTGGTCTGTTTGGAGATAGTGTTAGTTCTAGTGCAAGATAGGTGCCCAGTTTGCACCTAATGTACTATAGTATAAGAAACCATTTTCGACGCACCTATTGGTACTCCAACGTGAAGAGGCTCAAGTGGAAGCTCAGTTTTGTCTGTTTCGAGATAGTGCTAATCTTGATCCAATATAGGATGCACGGTTTGCATTGAACGTACCATATGCTCGGAAATCAATTTGGACGCACCCGATGGAACTCCTAGATGCAAATCTTTCTTTAGTCTGTATGGAGATAGTGTTAGTTTCAATGCAATATAGGTGTATGGTTTGTATCTAATGCACTATAGGCTAAGAAACCGTTTTGGTCGCACCCGATGGTACTAATAGGTTAAAGAGCTCAAGTGGAAGCTCTGTTTGGTCTGTCCGGAGATAGTGTTAATCTTGATGTAAGATAGTTGCATAGTTTGCGTGGAACGTACCATATGCATGGAAATCAATTTGTACGCACCCAGGAAAAATCAATTTGGACGCACCCGATGGAACTCCTAGATGACATGTGTCATATGAAATCTTTCTTCAGTCTATTTGGAGATAGTGTTACTTTTGGTGCAAGATAGGTGCACAGTTTGCACCTATTGCACCATAGTCTAAGAAACCATTTTGGACGCACCTATTGGTACTCCAAGGTGAAGAGGCTCAAGTGGACGCTTAGTTCGCTCTGTTTAGAGATAGTGCTAATCTTGATGCAAGATAGGTGCACGGTTTGCATGCAACATATCATATGGTCGGAAATCAATTTGGACACACTTGATGGAACTCCTAGATGACATGTGTCATATGAAATCTCACTTCGGTCTGTTTGGAGATAGTGTTAGTTTCGATGCAAGATAGGTGCATGGTTTGTCCCTAATGCAGTATATGTTAAGAAACCATTTTGGACGCACCCGATGGTACTCCTAGGATAAAGGGCTCAAGTGGAAGCTCGGTTTGGTCTGTTCGGAGATAGTGCTAATCTTGATGCAAGATAGGTGCACAGTTTGTATGGAACGTACCATATGCTCAAAAATCAATTTGGACACACTCGATGGAACTCCTAGATGATGTGTGTCATATTGAATCTCACTTCGGTCTATTTGGAGATAGTGTTAGTTTCGGTGCAAGATAGGTGCACGGTTTGCGCCTAATACACCATAGGCTAAGAAACCATTTTGGACACACCCAATGGTACTCCTAGGCGAAGAGGCTCAAATGGAAGCTCAGTTTGGTATGTTTGGAGATAATGCTAATCATAATGCAAGATAGGTGCATGGTTTGCATCGAAACTACCATATGGTCGGAAATCAATTTGGACTCACCCGATGGAACTCCTAGATGACATGTGTCATATGGAATCTCGGTTCGGTCTGTTTTGAGAGAGTGTTAGTTTCGGTGCAAGATAGGTGAACGGTTTGTGCCTAATGCACCATAGGCTAAGAAACCACTTTGGACACACCCTATGGTACTCCTAGGTTAAAGGGACCAAGTGGAAGTTTTGTTTGGTCTATTCGGAGATAGTGTTAATCTTCATGCAAGATATATAGGTGCATAGTTTGCGTGTAACATACCATATAATTGGAAATTAATTTGGATGCACCCAATGGAACTCCTAAATGACATGTGTCATATGGAATCTTGCTTCGGTCTATTTGGAGACAATGTTAGTTTTGATGCAAGATAGGTGCACAGTTTGCACCAAATGCATTATAGTCTAGGAAGCAATTTTGGACGCATCTATTGGTACTCCAAGGTGAAGAGGCTCAAGTGGAAGCTTGGTTTTGTCTGTTTAGAGATAGTGCGAAACTTGATGCAAGATAGGTGCACGGTTTGCATGGAACGTTTCATATGCTCAGAAATCAGTTTGGACGCACCCGATGGAACTCCTAGATGACATTTGTCATGGAATCTCGCTTCGGTCTGTTTGGAGATACTGTTAGTTTCGGTGCAAGACAGGTGCCCAGTTTGCACCTAATGCACTATAGTCTAAGAAACCATTTTGGACACACCTGTTGGTACTACAAGGTGAAGAGGCTCAAGTGGAAGCTCAGTTCGATCTGTTTAGAGATAGTGCTAATCTTAATCCAAGATAGGATGCATGATTTGCATGGAACGTACCACATGCTCCGAAATCAATATGGACACACCGGATGGAACTCCTAGATGACATGTTCCATATGAAATCTCGCTTCGATCTGTTAGGAGATAGTGTTACTTTCGATGCAAGATAGGTGCACGGTTTGTGCCTAATGCACCATATGCTAAGAAACCATTTTGGACGCACCCAATGGTACTCCTAGGTTAAAGGGCTCAAGTGGAAGCTCGGTTTTCTCTATTCGGAGATAGTGCTAATCTTGATGCAAGATAGGTGCACAGTTTGTGTGGAATGTACCATATGCTCACAAATCAATTTGGACGCACTCGATGGAACTCCTAGATGATGTGTGTCATATTGAATCTTGCTTCGGTGCATTTGGAGATAGTGTTAGTTTTGGTGCAAGATAGGTGCACGGTTTGCGCCTAATGCACCATAGGCTAAGAAACCATTTTGGACACAGCCAATTGTACTCCTTGGTGAATGGGCTCAAATTGAAGCTCAGTTTGGTTTGTTTGGAGATAGTGCTATCCTTGATGCAAGATAGGTGTATGGCTTGCATGGAACATACCATATGCTCGGAAATCAATTTTGACTCACCCGATGGAAATCCTAGATGACGTGTGTCATATGGAATCTCGCTTTGGTCTGTTTGGAGAGAGTGTTAGTTTCGGTGCAAGATAGGTGCACAGTTTGTGCCTAATGCACCATAGGCTAAGAAACCACTTTGGACACACCCGATGGTACTCATAGGTTAAAGGGCTCAAGTGGAAGCTATGTTTGGTCTATTTGGAGATAGTTTTAATCTTGATGCAAGATATATAGGTGCACAGTTTGCGTGGAACATACCATATGCTCGGAAATCAATTTAGATGCACCCGATGCAACTCCTAGATGACATGTGTCATATGGAATCTCACTTCGGTCTATTTGGAGACAATGTTAGTTTCGGTGCAAGATAGGTGCACGGTTTGCGCCTAATGCACCATAGGCTAGGAAACCATTTTGGACACACCCAATAGTACTCCTAGGTGAAGGGGCTCAAATGGAAGCTCAGTTTGGTTTATTTGGAGATAGTGCTAATCTTGATGCAAGATTGGTGCATGGTTTGCATGGAACATACTATATGCTCGAAAATCAATTTGGACCCATGCGATGGAACTCCTAGATGACGTGTGTCATATGGAATCTCGCTTCGGTCTATTTGGAGAGAGAGTTAGTTTCGGTGGAAGATAGGTGCACGGTTTTTGCCTAATGCACCATACTCTAAGAAACCATTTTGGATGCACCTATTTGTACTCTCAGGTGAAGAGGCTCAAGTGGAAGCTTGGTTTGGTCTGTTTAGAGATAGTGCTAAACGTGATGCAAGATAGGTGCACGGTTTCAATGGAACATACTATATGCTTGCAAATAAATTTGGACGCACCTGATGGAACTACTAGACGGCATGTGTCATATCAAATCTCGCTTCGGTCTGTTTGGAGATAGTGTTAGTTTCGATGCAAGATAGGTGCATGGTTTGTGCTTAATGCACCATATGCTAAGAAACCATTTTGGATGCAAATCGATGGTACTCCTAGGATAAAGGGCTCAAGTGGAAGCTCAGTTTGGTCTATTTGGAGATAGTGCTAATCTTGACGCAAGATAGGTGCATGGTTTGCAAGGAACATACCATATGCTCGGAAATCAATTTGGACTGACCCGATAGAACTCCTAGATGATGTGTGTCATATAGAATCTCGCTTTGATCTGTTTGGAAAGAGTGTTTGTTTCGATGCAAGATAGGTGCACAGTTTGTGCCTAATGCACCATAGGCTAAGAAACCACTTTGGACAAACCCGATGGTACTCCCAGGTGGTGCTCAAGTGGAAGCTTGGTTTGGTCTGTATGGAGATTATTCTAATCTTGATACATAATAGGATGCACGGTTTATATGGAATGTACCATATGCTCAGAAATCAATTTGGACACACGCAATGGAACTCCTAGATGATGTGTGTCATACAAAATCTTGCTTCAGTCTAGTTGGAGATAGTGTTAGTTTCGATGCAACATAGGTATACGGTTTGTTCCTATTGCACCATAGGCTAAGAAACCATTTTGGTCGCACCCGATGGTACTCCTAGGTTAAAGGGTTCAAGTGGAAGCTCTATCTAGTCTGTTCAAAGATAGTGTTAATCTTGATGCAAGATAGATGCACAGTTTGCGTGGAACGTACCATATGCTCGGAAATCAATTTGGAAGTGTCACAGAACCGACCAAATTATAAGAGTTCAAGTGTAGAAACGATCGACAAGCAATCAAGTTTCCAAACTTGAGCCCATATAATCCCGGTAGTCAATTGAAATCACGAAGGACTTCAAACCAACTTGCAATAAACCAAGATCGTAATAATTCAGCACAATACAGCGAATGTTACATAGTCATTCTTTGCCGTCGAAGCGGCACCACATCGGAGTATTAAGGTATTACAACACTTGTTTGAAGTAGCGGAAGCAAAATAGTTACACACACACTTTCCAAAGTTTAGTTCACAAGTTCGAGTTACTGCCAGAGTCTACATCATCCTTCCAAAAGCAACAGGTACGAGATTGTTAGAGAACCGTGCCCAACGGTTAGTCCTCATCCCCAGCGGGATGGAGACAGGTCTTGCAGAAGCCGTCATAAAAGATGTCATCTGCAACACCCGTCTAGTAAAACATAAAAGACACCAAGGATCATGCAAGGCTAATATATAAAAGTAGAGCTGGTTGACTCAATATTTTGCCAAAAGCCTTTATTACAACTAACCTATTGTAAGAGCTTCATATTTATTTATCATTAGCCTACTGCTAGATTAGCACCTGTACTAAAGCATTTCACTTGATTATTACAAGCAATAATAACCATATCAAATTCATCATAAGTTCTTCTTTGCTATCATCATTATCATGAACCAAGTTCATTAGTGAATGCTACGTTTGCCGCTGCTCTGTCAAGTTCTCACTAACCGGGAAAGACGGTGATTCGAATCGAATTCCTATCCAGCTGGAGGGTTATTCCTAGCACTCACCCAAGCATCCCCCATCGGAGAGCCAACGGGTCACCTTTGGTACAACTCAGGAATCGCGGCTCCGATCAGCGCCGCACTCCCAGGGCAACCACTCTGTCAGGGAGGTCAGGAATTTTAACTCACCTGCCTTTGGGCTTACGCCAATGGTCCCCCGCACACCGCACTTCCTCCGGTAGTGCGCACTTTATACTTGCCGGTCTTCCGGCCTGAGTCATACTACTCGGCTTCGCGGTCGGAATGAGTTATCCGGCCAACTAAGTGTTAGGCATGCGTTCAACATGACAAGAGGATGTACAACGGTCGGTCCTTAGCTGCCACAGACGAAGTTACTACAACCTTGCAAAACTCTGCCCGGCTTAAGTCAAATTAATCAGGTTCCATCCACGATAGCACATATAGACCATCGTGATCCGACACAACCCTATATCGCGCAGGTGACCCGAAATCACCCGACTTCTACCGATTAAGCATGGCTAAGCTGCTACTCGATCCTAACTCTACAACCAGGGTGTGGTGAGTTATCTGGACAAGGATGGAGGAAAATGCAGCAAAGGTTTCATCACAACTCCTATACTTAACGCAGCAATAGATATAACATATTAAATAAACTTTCGAAAGTAAAGGGAGGCTTAGAATGCTCCGGGGCTTGCCCTTCACGAACGAAGCTGGCTCGTGATTTGGGCACTCAACTTCTTCTTCGGGCTCCTCGAGTCCGACTTGCTGGACCTCCACCTCCGGGTTGCCCTCCTGGCCTTCGGGGTTCGCTTGCAGTTCGAAGGAGGCTGCCACGTCCGATGCACCTATTGCATGCTCGGTGAATGAGAAGGTGTGCATACAAAAGAATGAATGCTTGATAACATAAGTGACCCACTGGACACTCATTTACGGAGCAATAGTTATAACAAGTTCACACAAGTTAACAAGTTAATTTAGCCCAAAACCTATCATGATAGCCTATAACAACAAGCATCAAACAGCAGGATTAGCTCAGTAACCAGATCATAACTATTACCACAAAGATCCAACAAATTTAAGTGAGGACATTCTGGAAAGTTTATGAAATTGTCTACAGATCATCTTTAAACATCACAGCAAGATTCATAAATTAATCAAGTCATTTAAACAAAGTTCCAGGTTCTGTCCCAGAAAAACAGAGAACACCTATTTCTGGAACTTGACTTGGAAAGATCCTAACTTCAAAACTACTGGATCAAATGATCCCAAATTTAAACCACAGCTAGTTCAATAAGTTTACAACAACTTTGATTTAGACAAGTTTCCCAGAAAACCAAGTTATCATTAAGCAAAAGTTAAATTACTCCCTTGCTGTCCAGAACAGCCTTTAACCCTTTAATTAATTATTTGATGACATAACCAAAACATAAACCATGCCAACCACATGGCTTATGAGCACAAGCATATCATAAGACAACCAAAACATCAGATGATAACCCTCAAACATGTACTTAACAAGGCATTTATTAATTAATTCTAGAAAGGAGCATAATTACAAGATACCAGTCAAAGTGCTCAGAAAAATCTACAAAAATTACAGAAGCACAAGTAGGGCATCAAGGCATCACCATAAAAATTTCAGAGCAATTGCACATACCAAATTAAAGATATGCATTTAACATATGACAAGGTGTTTATTTCATAAATTCAGAAACATGACTTATATAGTATCAAACAACAGATTTCAGATTATTTACATATTATGAATGCCATAAACAAGTTTACCACCTAAGTAGAACACCAGCATAAGCACCAATTATTTTATATGATTTACTCAAGGAAACAAGCCAAATCTCAAACATAAATTACATAACAAAGCTCCATTACTTCAAAAATCATGAAATATTTATCAAAGCACTCTAGTACCACACAGAGACTACCATAAAATTTTCTTGGCAAACTAAGCAGTAAAACAAGATATATGAATTTATTCATGAATAACAAGATTAAATTCTTAATAAATATTTTCCTAGAAACCCTAGTTCAAACAAAGGAGAAAGAGAGACTGACAGGGGGACCCGCGAGTCAACGGACCCCACATGCCAGCGACCCGAGAGCAGAGGCGCGACTTGACCGCCGGAGATCTCGTCGACGGCAAGGTCTCGGCGACCACCAAGGGCACCATCGTGCTCCCCTCATCAATCCGCATCGAGCGGTACGCGAAACCCTAACTCTACTGGACTCTAGGTACCTCGCCCTCGCGAATGGCGGCACGGCGGTGGTGCGCGGCCGACCACCGGCGTCTCTGGCCGGAGACAGAGCGAAAGAGAATGTGGACGAGCAACAGCAAGACCTAGCGGAGCTTTTGGGAGAAGAATGAGGAAGAATGGTGGACTACAGAGCCCTAGCCACGACGCCGGTGGCTATAGCGGAGCTCCGGCGAGGAAAGCTCGCGACGGAGAAGGCAATGCGGGCTCACCGAGGCTCGGCAGCCGCAACCAACTTGACGACGGTGAAGTGGAGAGGCTGGCGGAGCGCTGGGCGGAGTGGCTTGACCGGAGATGCGGAGACACGCGCGCGAGCTCGCCGAAGCAACGGCGGCGACGCGGAGACGACGACGCACGCGAGAGGGAGGGAACCGGGAGTGGAATGGCGCTGTCCACGCGACCGGGGGCGCCGCGGCGAGCTGAAGGACGCGCTGAGGACTGACGAGCGGGGCCAACGGCGACGTACGGACGCCACGGGTCCAGACACGCGGTGTCACCGGTTAAGTTGCGCTGAGAAGTGATCAACATGAACATTGTTCCCAAGGTTAAGTTAAGCATAGATAAACTATTTACCAAGGCATAGAGCACAAACACAAGCATGGTTCACTCAAACATAAGCATAGGAAGCCTATTTAAGCAATTTAGATCACATATTTGCATGGAATGACATGGCCCAAGATAGATGATGATCATGATATGCTTTGAGTAGATGATGATGCTCATGCTATGCACATGATTAATGCAACCATAACACTGGGGTGTTACAGCCCTCACCCCTTACAAAAATCTCGTCCCGAGATTTGAAAGCTTACTGATTTTCGAAGAATGTTTTGTAAACTTCTTTTAAATAATCCTCCGTCTCCCAAGTGGCATCTTCTTCCCCGTGGTTACTCCACAACACCTTGTAGAGCTTAACCACCCGATTACAAGTCTCCCGTTCCTTGCGATCAAGAACCGCTACGGGTTTTTGTTCATACACCAAGTCTGACTTCAACTTGATATCTCGAACTTCCACTCGTTCCTCCGGTACACGAAGGCACTTCTTTAATTGTGATACGTGGAAGACAGGGAAAATAGCTCGAAGCGCAACTGGGAGTTGAACTTTGTACGCCACATTCCCTTTCTTATCGAGAATCCGATAAGGTCCCACATAACGAGGTGCAAGCTTTCGCTTGACTCCGAACCTTTGTACACCCTTCATCGGAGACACCTTGATATACACATGGTCACCAACTGAAAACTCAATCGGCTTCCTTCTCTTATCAGCATAACTTTTCTGACGAGCTTGAGCAGCTTCCAGATGTTGCTGGATGGTACGGACTTTCTGCTCTGCTTCGTTCAAGAAATCGATACCATAATACCTTCGCTCTCCGGCTTCTACCCAATTCAACGGGGTTCGACACTTTCGACCGTACAGGGCTTCAAATGGAGCCATCTTGATACTCTCCTGATAACTATTGTTGTAGGAGAACTCAGCTAATGGCAACCACTTAACCCAATAACCTTTTGAAGAGAGAGCACATGCCCTCAACATGGCTTCTAGGATTTGGTTGACCCATTCAGTTTGACCAGCCGTTTGGGATGATAAGCAGAGCTACGGACTAAATGAGTACCAATCTACTCATGCAGACATTCCCAAAAACGAGCAGTGAACTGTGGTCCACGATCTGATATAATAGTTCGAGGCACACCATACTGACGAACAATGTGCTCGAAATACAATTCTGCATATTGATGTGGACGATAGTCAGTTCGAACTGGAATAAATTGAGCAACCTTGGTCAAACGGTCTACAATCACCCAGATGGAGTCGTAACCCTTAACAGAAGTTGGGAGTCCAACGATGAAATCCATGTTGACTTCTTCCCATTTCCAAACAGGAATTGACAAGGGTTGAAGTAAACCAGCTTTCATGTGAACAGCCTTCACATGACAACAATTGTCACAACGTGCGACAAAAGCAGCGATCTCCTTTTTCATCTTTGTCCACCAAAACAAAGGTTTCAGATCCTGATACATCATGCTACTACCAGGATGGATAGATAATTTGGATGAATGAGCTTCAGACAAGATCTGATTTCGCAGCTCACGGTCTTTTGGGACCACTAGCCGATCTTTGAACCAAAGAATTCCGTTCTCATCGACCCAGAAATGCTTGGTTTCTTCTTCCTTCATTTTCCTCTTTATATGGTGGATGCCTACATCTGTTTACTCCAATTCGATGACTCGATTGCGAAGAGTACTCTCCAGAGAAATTTGGTTGAGCACAAGTGGATGCATAAGATGTGACAACAACGGATCTTCCACTTGGATTGAGTGACAGTGCGCTTTCTGACTCAAGGCATCCGCCACCACGTTCGCCTTGCCCGGATGATAGTGCACTTGTAGATTATAATCTTTAATCAACTCAAGCCACCTTCGCTGCCGCATGTTCAGTTCAGGTTGAGTGAAGATATACTTGAGGCTCTTATGATCGATGTAGATGTTACACAGATTACCCAGCAAATAATGCCTCCAGATTTTCAAAGCATGAACAACTGCTGCCAATTCTAAGTCATGAGTAGGGTAATTGACCTCATGCTTTCGAAGTTGGCGCGAGGCATACACGATAACGCGACCTTCCTGCATCAACACGCAGCCTAGACCGATGTCTGACGCGTCACAAAAGACATCGAAGGGCTTTTCGATATCAGGTTGAGCTAGGACAGGAGCTGATGTCAACAATGTCCTCAACTTGTGGAATGCCTCTTCACATTCAGGCGTCCATACAAACTTCTCATCTTTCTGAAGTAGCCGAGTCATAGGCTTGGATATTTTTGAGAATTCGGGAATGAATCGACGATAATATCCAGCCAGACCAAGAAAACTCCGAACCTCGTGTACCGAAGTTGGAACTTTCCAATCCAGCACTTCTTGCACCTTGGCTGGGTCCACCGATATGCCTTCTTCAGATAAGACATGGCCCAAGAAAGTTACTTTCTTTAGCCAGAACTCGCATTTGCTAAACTTAGCATAAAGCTGATGTTCACGCAAACGCGACAACACTATACGCAGATGCTCTGCATGCTCCTCTTCATTGCAGGAATATACCAAGACATCATCAATGAAGACCACCACAAACTTGTCCAGTTCGGGCATGAACACTGAATTCATGAGATACATGAAGTGAGCAGGTGCATTTGTAAGACCGAAGGACATGACGAGATACTCATACAACCCATACCTCGTCGAGGAAGCTGTCTTAGGTACATCTTCAGGACAGATCTTGATCTGATGATACCCAGATCGCAAATCAATCTTGGAGAATACATTAGCTTTAGACAACTGATCAAATAAGATATCAATGCGAGGAAGAGGGTATTTGTTCTTGATGGTTACCGCATTTAGGGGACGATAGTCCACACACATGCGCAAAGATTGATGCTTCTTCTTCACAAAGATAGCCGGACAACCCCATGGAGACGAACTAGGACGGATAAGACCCTTCTTCAACAACTCATTTAGTTGGGTCTTAAGCTCAGCTAATTCATTGGGTGGCATTCTATAAGGTCTTCTAGAGATAGGAGCGGTACCTAGAATCGACTCAATTTTGAACTCCACATCCCAATCCGGAGGAAGCCCGGGCAAATCATCAAGAAATACATCCGGGAACTCACACACCACCGGAATGTCCTGAATAGCCTTAGATGTAACTCCATTCACAGTGCTACGGATTTGAATGTCACGAGGGAGTTGCACTAGAAATGCCTCCTTGGTATTTGGGTCTTTCAACATCACTACACGAGTGGTGGTGTCTATAAGAACTCCGTTGCCACTCATCCACTTCATCCCCAGAATTACATCTATGCCCACACCGGGTAGAACAACCAAATCAGCAAGAAACTGACGGCCTCCTATTTCCAGAGTTGCCAACAAAACCACTGGATTGGTGGAAATATCATATCCCGCAGCACTAATACAATAACTGCCCTTATCAAGTGTAATTGCCTTGATATTATGCTTAGACACAAATTCAGAACTCACAAAAGAATGCGATGCTCCTGAATCAAAAAGCACAAGTGCATCACGTTGGTTAACCAGAAACTTACCAGCCGTGACTACCTCACTAGCAGGGATTGCTTCCATAGTTGTGTAGTGAACACGCCCCTGACGGACGTTTCCCTGGTTGCCCTTCTTTGGAGGGTAAGGACAGTTGCTCTGCCAATGCCCGGTCTGATTGCAGTTCCAGCACGGACGGTTGGCAGGTGGAGTCTTGGCATAGTTGGGACCCGTGTTGCCCCTAGGAAGAGCAATAGAGTACCCTTTGCGAAAACCCATCTTCGCCTGATTCTTCTTCACCGGAGGGCAATACCGCTGATTAGGCGTTGGAGCACGGAACGGTGGCTAAGCTGCCACTGGAGCCTTGGACTGAGATGACCCTGCCCCGGCCTCAAAAGCCCTCTTGCGAGTCTTGGTCGCAGTGTACACAGTGTTATAGTTCTCTTGAGTGAGAGCATCACTGACAAACTTATTGAAAGTTGCACACTTAGTGCGGCCCATAGTCTTCAGCAACTTGGGGCCCAAACCCTGCTTGAAACTAGCAATCTTTTTTGCCTCAGTGTTCACAAACTCAGGAGCATACCTAGACAAATGATTGAAAGCATGCAAATACTCCTTCAAAGTTTTGTTGCCCTGGGTTAACTGCATGAACTCAGTATGCTTCATCTCCATGACACCAGGAGGAATGAAATGCCCTTTAAAAGCATCACAGAAAAGATTCCAGTCAAGCACAGTGTCGGCTGGAAGAGCTTCCCGATACTGATTCCACCAGATGCCTGTTGGACCTTGCAGTTGATGAGCTGCATACTCTGCCTTCAAACCTTCAGTCAACCGAAGCAAGCGGAACTTTTGTTCCACCGTGTTCAGCCATTCTTCAGCTTGAAGGGGTTCTTCAGCTTCTCTAAAAGGTGAGGGCTTTGTATTCATGAAGTCCTTGAAGTTACTGTACTGGTTAGGAGCTGGCCCTTCATGTGCATTACGACCACCCTGATTGGCCATCCGATTGATGGTCTCAGTGAGCATCCTCTGATTTCCCACCATCATTTGCATTATCTCAGTAGGATTTGGTGGTGGAGGAGGAGGGGGTGGATTCATGTTTGCACGCTGTTCCGCACCTCGGGTGCCACGAGACATCTATAAAGACACAGTCAGTGAGCATTGATGATGACAAGATTTGCCGCAGAAGAACTTATATTTATGCCTGAAAGTATTCGAGAGAATAGCTTTACAGAAAGGCACAATAATTCGATTCCATAAAACAACATCACCAATCCAACACATGACAGAGATATCCGCAATATGCACCACAACGGAAAACATCATCATAACATAACGAACATGTTAAGATTACACATTGGGTCCACAAAGTCATTACACCATCCCAGTACATGCCATGAGTCCAGGTCAAAGTTCCGGATTACAACATGGGTACAACAGCACCACGGCTGACTGACATACTACAAAAGATCCTCACATAACACTACCCACTGCTCCCTACATTCCAGGCTCGTCGTCCGAGTCAGCGTCGAAGATCGCCTCTCCATCCTCGTCGCTAACCGGTTCAAGCTCCTCGTCCTCCACGTCCTCATGCAAAAGTGGTACAGCCGCTGCTGGTCCATCGACCTCCATATCATCATCATCGGCCACAATCACCTGAGGTCCCACCTCTGGATACACAGGTATCGGTGAGGAATAGGGTGTAGCAAGTTGTTGAGACGGTGAATCTCCACAAGACCAGCCTCAATCTGATCCTGCAGATAGTTCTCCCGTTCAAGCGACTGAACTCGGTGCATCTCCCTTGCCCGGCGCCTGTTCTCCGACACGCGGAGTGCAGTGTCCCTCTCACGAGTGATCTGCACCAAGCGCTCCTGTATGGTCTCCCTCTCTCTAGCTGACTCATCTGATCCTGTTTATGATCTCTCCCTAATGGCCTTCACCCACTGCTGCCTACGGTACTCCGCAATGTCTTCCCAGTCATTGCGGTCCTTCTGAGCTTGCTCCAGGAGTCTAGCTTGCTTGCGAAACTTGCGAGCACGCTTTTCAGCCTTCCGTTGCATCTTCTGAGTCTGGCGAACAGCCACCATCACCTGTGCATAGGTGTCCTCTCACTGACTGATCAGCTTGAGCACAGCCATCATAGCACTCATAGCAGGACTAGAACTCTCAGCTCGCTCTCCCCTGCCTCGAACCAAAGCACAACCATCAGCCTGTTTCCATTCCGCTGCTGCTGGATCAGCACGAGGAATGGAGGCTGCTGATCCTCCCATCAGCTCATCACCACACCTCTGACAGATATCGAGCAGGATAGTCTGGGCTGCAACCTGAGCTGCCTCCCAAGGAGTCTACCCATCTGAGTTACAAGTCCAGCCTGTCCGTTCAGGCTTGTCCCCATGTGGAGGGACAACTCCCTGCACAGCAAACCACTGTATCCCTCCTGTGCTCTCCAACTCCCACCAAGAATACTGAGGTGGCTCAGTATACCCGACAGTCTGTAACACTCTCCAGAGCAGGATAGGAGTGCCAAACTCGCTCAAGAAAGTGTCACTGGGACGGGGTGAAGCGGGTGCGTCCATCTGTGGAAAGGAATAGGAATACCATGGGTAAAAGAGGATTAGTTTAAGCAACATTTATTTAATTAAAAGAGACGACATTGTAAGGGAAGGAGTAGACAGAATGTATGTATGAATGCGACATGATGCATGCACGAACCGTACGTTCTCAGAAACTTAGAAAATTAATATTCTAACGGATATACGGTGGCATACATTCGTCTCTCGATACGATAACTATCGATTTACACGTGCGCTGTTAGAGTACCTGTAGAAAACTTCATTTCAGCCCAACAGTTCCCAATACATCACTCAAGAAAGCAGTAAACTAAGTGCACATTGCTTGGAGATGCCCAACATGCACAAACAATGACACCACAGCTACCCGAGAAATTAAATGCTCCCCAATTAAGTTTCTTTCGTGGTTCCATGGTTTTGACATGTAACCACTCCAGAAAACAACCGCGAACACTCCCCTAGACCGCCGGTTGGACGATCATGCTCTCACAGCTCACACTTACCAGGGCGTAGGTGCGACGTTGCATAATTTAAATCTAGCGACATATGTGGCTAATTCACATATGAAGGCTACCTCCACCATTAGACCACAGTGTAGCATAGTGCGGTCATCACACATCCATACCTGAGTACTGCCGGAGATGCATAAATAAAAACCCCCAAGTCAGTACTTAAATAGCCACCTATTACAACACTTGTTTGAAGTAGCGGAAGAAAAATAGTTACACACACACTTTCCAAAGTTCAGTTCACAAGTTCGAGTTACTGCCAGAGTCTACATCATCCTTCCAAAAGCAACAGGTACAAGATTGTTAGAGAACCGTGCCCAACGGTTAGTCCTCATCCCCAGCGGGATGGAGACAGGTCTTGCAGAAGCCGTCATAAAAGATGTCATCTGCAACAGGTGGGAATAAACCCTGAGTACGAGAATGTACTCAGCTAGACTTACCCGTCTAGTAAAACATAAAAGACACCAAGGATCATGCAAGGCTAATATATAAAAGTAGAGCTGGTTGACTCAATATTTTGCCAAAAGCCTTTATTACAACTAACCTATTGTAAGAGCTTCATATTTATTTATCATTAGCCTACTGCTAGATTAGCACCTGTACTAAAGCACTTCACTTGATTATTACAAGCAATAATAACCATATCAAATTCATCATAAGTTCTTCTTTGCTATCATCATTATCATGAACCAAGTTCATTAGTGAATGCTACATTTGCCGCTGCTCTGTCAAGTTCTCACTAACCGGGAGAGACGGCGATTCGAATCCAATTCCTATCCAGCTGGAGGGTTATTCCTAGCACTCACCCAAGCATCCCCCGTCGGAGAGCCAACGGATCACCTTTGGTACAACTCAGAAATCGCGGCTCCGATCAGCGCCGCACTCCTAGGGCTACCACTCTACCAGGGAGGTCAGGAATTTTAACTCACCTGCCTTTGGGCTTACGCCAATGGTCCCCCGCACACCGCACTTCCTCCGGTAGTGCGCACTTTATACTTGCCGGTCTTCCGGCCTGAGTCATACTACTCGGCTTCACGGTCGGAACGAGTTATCCGGCCAACTAAGTGTTAGGCATGCGTTCAACATGACAAGAGGACGTACAACAGTCAGTCCTTAGCTGCCACAGACGGAGTTACTACAACCTTGCAAAACTCCGCCCGGCTTAAGTCAAATTAATCAGGTTCCATCCATGATAGCACATATAGACCATCGTGATCCGACACAACCCTATATCGCGCAGGTGACCAGAAATCACCCGACTTGTACCGATTAAGCATGGCTAAGCTGCTACTCGATCCTAACTCTACAACCAGGGTGTCGTGAGTTATCTGGACAAGAATGGAGTAAAATGCAGCAAAGGTTTCATCACAACTCCTATACTTAATGCAGCAATAGATATAACATATTAAATAAACTTTCGAAAGTAAAGGGAGGCTTAGAATGCTCCGGGGCTTGCCTTTCACGAACGAAGCTGGCTTATGATTTGGGCACTCAACTTCTTCTTCGGGCTCCTCGAGTCCGACTTGCTGGACCTCCACCTCCGGGTTGCCCTCCTGGCCTTCGATGTTCGCTTGCAGTTCGAAGGAGGCTGCCATGTCTGATGCACCTATTGCATGCTCGGTGAATGAGAAGGTGTGCATACAAAAGAATGAATGCTGGATAACATAAGTGACCCACTGGACACTCATTTATGGAGCAATAGTTATAACAAGTTCACACAAGTTAACAAGTTAACTTAGCCCAAAACCTATCATGATAGCCTATAACAGCAAGCATCAAACAGCAGGATTAGCTCAGTAAACAGATCATAACTATTACCACAAAGATCCAACAAATTTAAGTGAGGACATTCTGGAAAGCTTATGAAATTGTCTACAAATCATCTTTAAACATCACATCAATATTCATATATTAAACAAGTCATTTAAACAAAGTTCCAGGTTCTGTCCCAGAAAAACAGAGAACACCTATTTCTGGAACCTGACTTGGAAAGATCCTAACTTCAAAACTACTGGACCAAATGATCCCAAATTTAAACCACAGCTAGTTCAATAAGTTTACAACAACTTTGATTTAGACAAGTTTCCCAGAAAACCAAGTTATCATTAAGCAAAAGTTAAATTACTCCCTTGCTGTCCAGAACAGCCTTTAACCCTTTAATTAATTATTTGATGACATAACCAAAACATAAACCATGCCAACCACATGGCTTATGAGCACAAGCATATCATAAGACAACCAAAACATCAGATGATAACCCTCAAACATATACTTAACAAGGCATTTATTAATTAATTCTAGAAAGGAGCATAATTACAAGATACCAGTCAAAGTGCTCCGAAAAATCTACAAAACTTACAGAGGCACAAGTAGGGCATCAAGGCATCACCACAAAAATTTCAGAGCAATTGCACATACCAAATTAAAGATATGCATTTAACATATATCAAGGTGTTTATTTCATAAATTCAGAAACATGACTTATATAGAGTCAAACAACAGATTTCAAATTATTTACATATTATGAATGCCATAAACAAGTTTACCACCTAAGTAGAACACCAGCATAAGCACCAATTATTTTATATGATTTACTCAAGGAAACAAGCCAAATCTCAAACATAAATTACATAACAAAGCTGCAGTACTCCAAAAATCATGAAATATTTATCAAAGCACTCTAGTACCACACAGAGACTACCATCAAATTTTCATGGCAAACTAAGCAGTAAAACAAGAGATATGAATTTATTCATGAATAACAAGATTAAATTCTTAATAAATATTTTCCCAGAAAACATGGTTCATTTTATATTTTTATTAAAAACTAGCCATCTCAAGGAATACCACAAAATTGATTTCACAATTTTTGGATTATCAGAACTAGAGATATGATTTTTGCAAAAACAGCTCAAACCCTAGTTTAAACAAAGGAGAAAGTGAGACTGACAGGGGGACCCGCGAGTCAACGGACCCCACATGCCAGCGACCCGAGAGCAGAGGCGCGACTTGACCGTCGGAGATCTCGTCGATGGCAAGGTCTCGGCGACCACCAAGGGCACCATCGTGCTCCCCTCATCAATCCACATCGAGCGGTACCCGAAACCCTAACTCTACTAGACTCTAGGTACCTCGCCCTCGCGAATGGCGGCACGGCGGTGGTGCGCGGCCGACCGCTGGCGTCTCTGGCCGGAGACAGAGCGAAAGAGAATGCGGACGAGCAACAGCAAGACCTAGCGGAGCTTTTGGGACAAGAATGAGGAAGAATGGTGGACTACAGAGCCCTGGCCACGATGCCGGTGGCCATGGCGGAGCTCCGGCGAGGAAAGCTCGCGACGGAGAAGGCAATGCGGGCTCACCGAGGCTCGGCAGCCGCAACCAACTTGACGACGGTGAAGTGGAGAGGCTGGCGGAGCGCTGGGCGGAGTGGCTTGATCGGAGACACGGAGACACGCGCGCGCGAGCTCGCCAAAGCAACGGCGGCGACGCGGAGACGACGACTCACGCGAGAGGGAGGGAACCGGGAGTGGAATGGCGCTGTCCACGCGACCGGGGGCGCCGTGGCGAGCTGAAGGACGCACTGAGGACTGACGAGCGGGGCCAACGGCGACGTACGGACGCCACGGGTCCAGACACGCGGCGTCACCGGCGAGCTCCCCTTGTCTGACGACGACCTCATTCAGTTCCCAAACCCGACTGAAACTCGATTTTGCACGATGATTATCTCCTAAACCACTCAATGATTTTGCTGGCTAATTGCTCTATGCTGGAGAGCTACATGAGTACTCCAACATTGCTTACAAGATCATAGTTTGATTCGGCCTAGAATTCAAACTGGAGGATGAACAATACCCCCTCGAGCAAACTGCAATGATTCGAGACTTAGAAAATTTTCTAAGTGTTGGAAACAGCCCCAAATCTGCCTTGTGGGTCAATTTTGAGCTATTTGTGTTCATTTTCATGAGATGGCCATAAAATAACTTTTGTTCCTTATAAAATTTTCTACAACTTTGTTGTAGAAAGTTTTGGCATGCAAACATTTTATGAAACACTTTTTAAAAGCCTAATCAAAAGAGGTTTCTAGAGCCTATTTGTCTAAGTATGACTTAAGTGATTATTTTGGAGAAGTGATCAACATGAACATTGTTCCCAAGGTTAAGATAAGCATAGATAAACTATTTACCAAGGCATAGAGCACAAACACAAGCATGGTTCACTCAAACATAAGCATAGGAAGCCTATTTAAGCAATTTAGATCACATATTTGCATAGAATGACATGGCTCAAGATAGATGATTATCATGATATGCTTTGAGTAGATGATGATGCTCATGCTATGCACATGATTAATGCAACCATAACACTGGGGTGTTACAGGAAGTACCCGACGGAACTCCTAGATGACATGTGTCATATGGAATCTCGCTTTGGTCTGTTTGGAGATAGTGTTAGTTTCGGTGCAAGATAGGTGCACAGTTTGCACCTAATGCACCATAGTCTATGAAACCATTTTGCATGCACCTATTGGTACTCCAAGGTGAAGAAGCTCAAGTGGAAGCTTGGTTCGGTCTGTTTAGAGATAGTGCTAAACTTGATGCAAGATAGGTGCACGGTTTGATTGAAACGTATCATATGCTTGGAAATCAATTTGGACGCACCAGATGGAACTCCTTGATGACATCTGTCGTGGAATCTTGCTTCGGTATGTTTGGAGATAGTGTAGGTTCTAGGGCAAGATAGGTGCCCAGTTGGTGCCTAATGCACTATAGTCTAAGAAACTATTTTGGACGCACCTGTTGGTACTCCAAGGTGAAGAGGCTCAAGTGGAAGCTCAGTTCGATCTATTTAGAGATAGTGCTAATCTTGATCCAAGATAGGATGCACGGTTTGGATGGAATGTACCATATGTTTGGAAATCAATTTAGACGCACTCGATGGAACTCCTAGATGACATGTGTCATATGAAATCTCGCTTCGGTCTGTTTGGAGACAGCGTTAGTTTGTGCAAAATAGGTGCACAGTTTGCACCTAATGCACTATAGTCTAAGAAACCATTTTGGACACACCTATTGGTACTCCAAGGTGAAGAGGCTCAAGTGGAAGCTTGGTTCATTCTATTTAGAGATAGCGCTAAACTCGATGCAAGATAAGTGCACGGTTTGCATGGAACATATCATATGCTCGAAAATCAATTTGGACGCACCTGATGGAACTTCAAGATGACATGTGTCATGGAATCTCGCTTTAGTCTGTTTGGAGATAGTGTTAGTTTCAGTGCAAGATAGGTGCCCAGTATGCACCTAATGCACTATAGTCTAAGAAACCATTTTGGACACACCTGTTGGTACTCCAAGGTGAAGAGGCTTAAGTGGAAGCTCACTTCGGTCTGTTTAGAGATAGCGGTAATCTTGATCCAAGATAGGATGCACGGTTTGCATGGAATGTACCATATGCTCGGAAATCAATTTGGATGCACCCGATGGAACTCCTAGATAACATGTGTCATATGAAATCTTGCTTTGGTCTGTTTGGAGATAGTGTTAGTTTCGATGCAAGATAGGTGTACGGTTTGTACCTAATGCACCATAGGCTAAGAAACCATTTTGGTCACACCCAATCGTACTAATAGGTTAAAGGGCTCAAGTGGAAGCTCTGTTTGGTCTGTTCGGAGATAGTGTTAATCTTGATGCAATATATGTGCACAGTTTGTGTGGAACGTATGATATGCTTCGAAATCAATTTGGACGCACTCGATGGATCTTGCTTCGGTCTGTTCGGAGATAGTGTTACTTTTGGTGCAAGATAGGTGCACAGTTTGCACCTAGTGCACCATAGTCTAAGAAACCAGTTTGGACGAACCTATTGGTACTCCATGGTGAAGAGGCTCAAGTGGAAGCTTGGTTCGGTCTGTTTAGAGATAGTGCTAAACTTGATGCAAGATAGGTGCACGGTTTGTATGCAACATATCATATGCTCGGAAATCAATTTAGACGTACCCGATGGAACTCCTAGATGACATCTGTCATGGAATCTCGCTTCAGTCTGTTTGGAGATAGTGTTAGTTTCAGTGTAATATAGGTGCCCAGTTTGCGCCTAATGCACTGTAGTCTAAGAAACAATTTTGGACGCACCTGTTGATACTCCAAGGTGAAGAGGCTCAAGTGGAAGCTCAGTTCAACCTGTTTAGAGATAGTGCTAGTCTTGATCCAAGATAGGATGCACGGTTTGCATGGAAAGTACCATATGCTCAGAAATCAATTTGGACACACCTGATGGAACTCCTAGATGACATGTGTCATATGACATCACGCTTCGATCTGTTTGGAGATAGTGTTAGTTACGATGCAAGATAGGTGTACGATTTGTACCTAATGCACCATGGGCTAAGAAACCATTTTGGTGGCACCCGATGGTACTAATAGGTTAAATGGCTCAAGCGGAAGCTCCGTTTGGTCTGTTCGGAGATAGTGCTAATCTTGATGCAAGATAGGTGCACAGTTTGTATAGAACATACCATATGCTCAGAAATCAATTTGGATGCACTCGATGGAACTCCTAGATGATGTGTGTTGTATCGAATCTCGCATCGGTTCATTTGGAGATAGTGTTAGTTTCGGTGCAAGATAGGTGCACGGTTTGCTCCTATTGGTACTCCAAGGTGAAGAGGCTCAAGTGGAAGCTCAGTTCGATCAGTTTAGATATAGTGCTAATCTTGATCCAAGATAGGATGTACGGTTTGCATGGAACGTACCATACGCTCAGAAATCAATTTAGACACCTCATGGAACTCCTAGATGACATGTGTCATATGAAATATCGCTTAGGTCTATTTGGAGATAGTGTTAATTTAGATGCAAGATAGGTGTATGATTTGTACCTAATGCACCATAGGCTAAGAACTATTTTGGTCGCACCCGATGGTACTCCTAGTTTAAAGGGCTCAAGTGGAAACTCGGTTTGGTCTGTTCGGAGATAGTGCTAATCTTGATGCAAGATAGGTGCACAGTTTGTATGGAACATACCATATGCTCAGAAATCAATTTGGATGCACTCGATGGAACTCCTAGTTGATGTGTGTCATATTGAATCTCACTTCGGTTCATTTGGAGATAGTGTTAGTTTCGGTGCAAGATAGGTGCACGGTTTGCGCTTAACACACCATAGGCTAAGAAACCATTTTGGACACACCCAATGGTACTCCTAGGTGAAGGGGCTCAAATGGAAGCTCAGTTTGGTATGTTCGGAGATAATGCTAATCATGATGCAAGATAGGTGCATGGTTTGCATGGAACCTACCATATGCTCGAAAATCAATTTGGACTCATCCGATAGAACTCCTAGATGAAGTGTGTCATATGGAATCTCGGTTCAGTCTGTTTGGAGAGATTGTTAGTTTCGGTGCAAGATAGGTGCACGGTTTGTGCCTAATGCACCATATGCTAAAAAACAACTTTGGACACACACGATTGTACTCCTAGGTTAAAGGGCTCAAGTGGAAGCTTTGTTTGGTCTATTCGGAGATAGTGTTAATCTTGATGCAAGATATATAGGTGCATAGTTAGCGTGGAACATACCATATGCTCGGAAATCAATTTGGACGCACCCGATGGAACTCCAAGATGACATGTGTCATATGATATCTTTCTTCAGTCTGTTTGGAGATAGTGTTACTTTTGGTGCAAGATAGGTGCACAGTTTGCACCTAATGCACCATAATCTAAGAAACCATTTTGGACGCACCTATTGGTACTCCAAGGTGAAAAGGCTAAAGTGGACGCTTGGTTCGCTCTGTTTAGAGATAGTGCTAAACTTGATGCATAATAGGTGCACGGTTTGCATGCAACATATCATATGCTTGGAAATCAATTTAGACGCACCCATTGGAACTCCTAGATGAAATCTGTCATCGAATCTCGCTTCAGTCTATTTGAAGATAGTGTTAGTTTCACTGCAATAAAGGTGCCCAGTTTGCGCCTAATGCACTATAGTCTATGAAACCATTTTGGACGCACCTGTTGGTACTCGAACGTGAAGAGGCTCGAGTGGAAGCTCAGTTTAGTCTGTTTAGAGATAGTGCTAATCTTGATCCAAGATAGGATGCACGGTTTGCATGGAGTGTACCATATGCTCGGAAATCAATTTGGACGCACCCGATGGAACTCCTAGATTACATGCGTCATATGAAATCTTGCTTCAGTGTGTTTGGTGATAGTGTTAGTTTTGATGTAAGATAGGTGTACGGTTTGTGCCTAATGCTCCATTTGCTAAGAAACCATATTGGTCGCACCCGATGGTACTCCTAGGTTAAAGGGCTCAAGTGGAAGCTCTGTTTGGTCTATTCGGAGATAGTGTTAATCATGATGCAAGATAGGTGCACAGTTTGCATGGAATGTACCATATGCTCGAAAATCAATTTGGACGCACCCAATGCAACTCCTAGATGACATGTGTCATAAGGAATGTCGCTTCGGTCTGTTTGGAGATAGTGTTAGTTTCGGTGCAAGATAGGTGCACAGTTTGCACCTAATGCACCATAGTCTAAGAAACCATTTTGGACGCACCTATTGGTACTCCAAGGTGAAGAGGCTCAAGTGAAAGCTTCGTTCGGTCTGTTTAGAGATAGTGCTAAACTTGATGCAAGATAGGTGCACAGTTTGCATGGAACGTATCATATGCTCGAAAATCAATTTGGACGCACTCGATGGAACTCCTAGATGACATCTGTTATGGAATCTCGCTTCGGTCATTTTGAAGGTAGTGTTAGTTTCAGTGCAAGATAGGTGCCCAGTTTGTGCCTAATGCACTATAGTCCAAGAAACCATTTTGGATGCATCTGTCGGTACTCTAAGGTGAAGAGGCTCAAGTGGAAGCTCAGTTCAATCTATCTAGAGATAGTGCTAATCTTGATCTAAGATAGGATGCATGGTTTGCATGAAACGTACCATATGCTCGTAATTCAATTTGGACACACCTGATAGAACTCCTAGATGACATGTGTCATATGAAATTTCACTTTGGTCTATTTGGAGATAGTGTTAGTTTTGATGCAAGATAGGTGCACGGTTTGTGCCTAATGCACCATATGCTAAGAAACCATTTTGGACGCACTCGGTGGTACTCCTAGGTTAAAGAGCTCAAGTGGAAGCTCAGTTTGGTTTGTTTGGAGATAGTGCTAATCTTGATGCAAGATAGGTGCATAGTTTGTGTGGAACGTACCATATGCTCAGAAATCAATTTGGATGCACTCGATAGAACTCCAAGTTGATGTGTGTCACATTGAATCTCGCTTCGGTCCATTTGGAGATAGTGTTAGTTTCGGTGCAGGATAGGTGCACGGTTTGCGCCTAATGCTCCATAGGCTAAGTTTTCTAATCTTGATGCAAGATAGGTGCATGGTTTGCATGGAACATACCATATGCTCAGAAATCAATTTGGACTCACCTGATGGAACTCCTAGATGACGAGTGTCATATGGAATCTCGTTTCGATCTGTTTGGAGAGAGTGTTAGTTTCGATGCAAGATAGGTGCACGATTTGTGCCTATTGCACCATAGGCTAAGAAACCACTTTGGAAAGATCCGATGGTACTCCTAGGTAAAGGGGCTCAAGTGGAAGCCTGGGTTGGTTTATATGGAGATCGTGATAATCTTGATCCAAGATAGGATGCACTGTTTGCATTGGAACATACCTTATGCTCAGAAATCAATTTGGACGCACCTGATGGAACTCCTAGATGATGTGTGTCATATGAAATCTCGCTTCGGTCTGTTTGGAGATAGTGTTAGTTTCGATGCAAGGTAGGTGCAGGGTTTGTGCCTAATGCACCATAGGCTAAGAAATAATTTTGGTCGCACCCGATTGTACTCCTAGGTTAAAAGGCTCAAGTGGAAGCTCTGTTTGGTCTATTCGGAGATAGTATTAATCTTGATTCAAGATATATAGGTGCACAGTTTGCATGGAACGTACCACATGCTCGGAATCAATTTGGATGCACCTGATGGAACTCCTAGATGATATGTGTCATATGGAATCTCGCTTTGTTCTATTTGGAGACTGTTAGTTTCAGTGCAAGATAGGTGCACAGTTTGCACCTAATGCACTGCTAAGAAACCATTTGGGATGCACCTATTGGTACTCCATGGTGAAGAGGCTCAAGTGGAAGCTCGGTTTCGTCTATTCGGAGAGTGCTAATCTTGATGCAAGATAGGTGCACAGTTTGCGTGGAACGTACCATATGCTCAGAAATCAATTTGGACGCACTCGATGGAACTTCTAAATCATGTGTGTCCTATTGAATCTTGCTTCGGTGCATTTGGAGATAGTGTTAGTTTCGGTGCAAGATAGTTGCACCGTTTGCGCCTAAGGCACCATAGGCTAAGAAACCATTTTGGACACACCCAATTGTACTCCTTGGTGAATGGGCTCAAATGGAAGCCCCGTTCGGTTTTTTTGGAGATAGTGCTATTCTTGATGCAAGATAGGTGCATGGTTTGCATGGAACATACCATATGCTCAGGAATTAATTTAGACTCACCCAATGGAACTCCTAGATGACGTGTGTCATATGGAATCTCGCTTCGGTCTGTTTGGAGAGAGTGTTAGTTTCAGTGCAAGATAGGGGCACAGTTTGTGCCTAATGCACCATAGGCTAAGAAACCACTTTGGACACACCCCGATGGTACTCCTAGGTAAAGGGGCTCAAGTGGAAGCTTGGTTTGGTCTGTTTGGAGATCGTGCTAATCTTGATCCAAGATAGGATGCACGATTTGCATGGAACATACCAAATGCTCAGAAATCAATTTGGACGCACACGATGGAACTCCTAGAGGATGTGTGTCATATGAAATCTCACTTTGGTCTTTTCGGAGATAGTGTTAGTTTCGATGCAAGGTAGGTGTATGGTTTGTGCCTAATGCACCATAGGCTAAGAAACCATTTTGGTCAAACTCGTACTCCTATGTTAAAGGGCTCAAGTGGAAGCTCTATATGGTGTATTCGGAGATAGCATTCATCTTGATGCAAGATATATGGAATCTCGCTTCGGTCTGTTTAGAGACAGTGTTAGTTTCGGTGTAAGATAGGTGCATAGTTTGCACCTAATGCACTATAGTCTAAGACACCATTTTGGACGCTGGTACTCCAAGATGAAGAGGCTCAAGTGGAAGCTCAGTTTTGTCTATTTAGAGATAGTGCTAATCTTGATCCAAGATAGGATGCACGGTTTGCATGGAACGTACCATATGCCCAGAAATCAATTTGGACGCACCCGATGGAACTCCTAGATGACATGTGTCATATGAAATCTTGCTTCAGTCTATTTGGAGATAGTGTTAGTTTCAATGCAAGATAGGTGTATGGTTTGTGCCTAATGCACCATAGGCTAAGAAACCATTTGGGTCGCACCCGATTGTACTCCTAGGTTAACAAGCTCAAGTGGAAGCTCTGTTTGGTCTGTTCGGAGATATTGTTAATCTTGATGCAAGGTAGGTGCATGGTTTGAATGGAGCGTATTATATGCTCCAAAATTATTTTGGACGCACCTGATGGAACACCTAGATGACATTTGTCATGGAATCTCGCTTCGGTCTATTTGGAGTGAGTGTTAGTTTTGGTGCAAGATAAGTCCACAGTTTGCGCCTAATGCACTATAGTCTATGAAACCATTTTGGACACACCGGTTGGTACTTGTCGAGGGTACCAGTAAGGGGTATCCTAACTGATGCACATAACAAGACTACCCGTACGTAGATCGAGGCCCCCAACTCGACGCTCTAATTGGTCACATGCACAATCATCGACAGCCGCAGCCTCGAAGACGAAAAGGGTGTCGGGCGAACCGCACAAGGGTCGAGCGCTAACTACCGTTTAATACGGAAATAGGCTCGAGCGAACCAGCAGGCGTCGAGCGCAAGGACATCGTCCGCCGCCTGACGCGCGCACGAGAACCCGGGCATTTAATGCGCCTGTCGCTTTCCCACCTAACACGCTGGTCACGGGAAGCGTGATGGGGAACAGGCACCCGTCCCGTCATTCTTTTTGCAGCCTTCCCCACTGAATGACCCAGAGCGTGTCAGGACGCGGGAAGCCGGGATGGAACGTCAAGTCAGGACCCCTTCGAGACGCCAAAAGTCAATACTCTGGATAGCAAGGCACTACATAGCATCCGACCCTCGATCGGACATGTTTCCTTCCTGGGGAAGGGTTGGACGTCGACTGACGGCACTGCCACCACTCTGACGTATCAGCCGCCATGACGTACAGGCGCGCAACGGACAAATCGGCCCAAGACGGTGTACAGAGCGGGATATATGGGCACGCGTAATCATCATCAAGCTACTAGGACGGGACGGCTCGAGACCATGCCGGTACGGAGGCCTCGAGTAGGTCAGCGCACCATGCCTCTATCGACCCCTACTCTGTCACCTATACATGTACCCTAGGCCTCTCCTTGGAACTATAAAAGGGGAGATCCGGGAGCAAACCATGGATCATGCGGCACAACACCCACACGTAGTAGAGTCTCAGTACTCCATTCCACCCCGCGCTTGTATTCACCCCGTACAAGCACTTAGGTGCAAGATAATAAAAACTCCCCTCCCCCGCTGGACGTAGGGCCTTCTCTTGCCCGAACCAGGATAAATCTTTGTGTTTTCTTGCATCACCATCTGGAAAAGGGAGCACGCATACAAATTTACTCGTTGGTGTGACCCCCCGTGGGGAAAACACCGACAGTTGGCGCGCTAGGTAGGGGTCCTGCGTGTTTTTTCGATTTCCCATTCCTTTCCAGATGGCCGCTCTCGCCTCGCCGATTCCGCGCTCCACGGTGATTTGGTTTGGGAGTCTCGAGTTCATGTCTACTGGCTCTGGCTATGACATGATCTTGCTCTCGATCAAAGGACCGGGAGGAGCCCGCGTTGCGCCAGTACAGTTGAGGGCCTCGGGGCGCCCTCGTCACCATGCCTCCCCACCCAAGAAGAGGCGTGGACAGCACTATCGTCGCCCCTCTACCTCGTCACGACCAGCAGTCCGCGCTAGACAGGAGGTGACACGAGAGCTGGCAGCACCGCGAGCCGGAACCGTGGGCATGCCGGCTCAGCATCACACGACGACAAGAGGTGACGCGCCCCGCGCGCCCTCCCCCACCGCTGGGCTACTTCCGCATGGGCTGTTCGCCTCAAGAGGAGCCCTGCCGTTCGGCCTGGACAATGCCGCGGCGTCACTCGCCAGAGCGATATGCCCAAATGCCCAGACGTACGTGGAGAGACCAATGGTCCTCTCATGCGGCCCTGGAGCGCAGCAACCGACGTCCGAGCTGCCAGACTTCTCCCAAGTACGAGGCCTCCGCCGCTTAGGCCTCGGGCGGTACACGATTACCTCCCTCAGACAGCGGTTGCTGGAGGAAGGACGTGGATGTTTCTACGCCGCCGAGCCGGACTCCGGCTCGGAATCCGACAGCCACCACCCAACTAGGGAGTGCTTCAATATCGACGGTGCGGTGGAAGCCACCGACGAGACACAAGACGCCGTCGCAGGCGGGCGAGCCCCTGCAACGAGGGAAGACCCCAGGACGCCTGGGAATGATGGTCAAGTCGACCCCCCGCCACAAGAAGATAGAGCCGCACAAATAGCGCAACTACGAGAGCTCAAGGCAAAAGCTTGACGAGGATCGTGAGCGTCTTGTCTTGCTTGAGCAGATCCTCGAGCAGGACCTGCCTTACCCGCCTGGCGGAAGTGTCCGCAGGCGAGCTCGAGAGGTGCACCGACAGATCGTTGGAGACGCAGAGCCAGAGCAGCCCATCAGCCGTTTCCCTCGAGCAGGCCAGAACATCATGACAGCGACAATGCTGCTGCGAAACATGCCGAAGCCGTCAAACTCCCAAGCTCGACGCATTCGAGACGAGGTACAGACGCTACTCCAGGTGGCGGCAGTTCAACAGGCCAAAAGCTCGGCTTCTCGACGTCGAGGGGCAGCCACTGAAAAGCGCGATGAGCCACCCCAAAACGAAAAGGAGGTGTCAGTCCATCAGCAGCCGCCCCCACGAGGAAGAAAGATCACGCTCGTTCTCCCTGTCGACAATCAGCGTCGACACGACGCCGTCGGCATGGGGACGTAGAAGAGCGCGGTTACAGCGCGCATCGCGGTGGTAGGTACGACAGCGATGAGGATCGGATGGCCCCCGAGCCACCTGGCCCACGGGTGTTCAACAGGGCAATCCGCAGCACGCCACTGCCCAGTCCGTTCCGACCCCCGACCAGCATCGCAAAGTACAACGGTCAAACCAAACCAGAGTTGTGGCTAGCCGATTCCAGGCTGGCCTGTCAACTGGGAGGCGCTCGAGGAGATGATCGAGCCATCATCAGACAGCTACCGCTTTTCCTCTCCGACACCGCCCGTCGGTGGCTCGAGGAACTCCCAGCTGATCAGATCCACGATTGGGTCGATTTGGTTAGAGTTTTTGAGGGTAATTTCAGAGGGACCTACATACGACCCGACAACTCGTGGGACCTCAGGAAATGCAAGCAGAGGTCAGGGGAAACTCTTCGAGAGTACGCTCGACGCTTCTCGAAGCAGCGCACCGAGCTACCGCATATCCCTGACCACGATGTCATTTTGGCCTTTGTTTCTGGTACCACCAGTCAAGACTTGGTACGGGAATTGGGCCAGAATCACCCTCAGACCGTCGATGAGCTGATGGATGTAGTGGCAAACTACGCAGCAGGGGAGGAAGCGGTCGGCGCTTTCTTCAGCTGTGAAGGAAGGAAAGGCAAGCAGCCCACCGACGAATATGAGACCCCCAGTCGAGGGCCCAAGAAGAACAAGAAGAAGCAGAAGGTGAGGCAGTTCAAGCGGGAAGATTTCGACGACGATCTCTTCGCCGCCATGGAACGCAAGAGGCCTCGAGGCCCTCTAGATGGAGGCATCTTCGACAAGATGCTAGAGGATCCATGCCCTTACCATAAGGGAGGAGCCAACCACGAGCTCAAGGATTGTCGTATGCTGAAAAAGCATTTCGACGGTCTGGGGTCCAAAAAGGACGCGTGCGACGACCCAAAGAAGGAGAAGGGCGGCAACAAGGAAGACAACAAAGACGACGACGGCTTCCCGGCCGTCCACGACTGTTACCTGATCTATGGTGGCCCCTCGACGCAGTTGACCACAAGGCAACGCAAGAGGGAATGCCGTGAGGTCTTCGCAGCAAGAATGGTAGTGCCCCAGTACCTCAGCTGGTCGAGCACCCCCATCACCTTCGATCGAGAGGACCACCTAGACAAGGTAGTCGCCCCAGGCGTCTACCCGCTCGTCGTCGACGCCATCATCGTCAACACCCGACTTTCAAAGGTGCTGATGGACGGTGGCAGCAGCCTCAACATCATCTACCTCGAGACCCTCGACCTCTTCGGCATCGACAGGGGGCGGCTCCAACCAAGCGCCGGCGGTTTCCATGGTGTCGTGCCAGGGAAGAAGGCGCTGCCGGTGGGTCGAATCGACCTACCGATCTGCTTTGGCACGGCGGCCAATTTCAGAAAGGAGACCCTCACCTTTGAGGTGGTTGGGTTCCGGGGCACGTACCACGCCATCATCGGGCGCCCGGGCTACGCCAAATTCATGGCTATACCCAACTACACCTACTTGAAGCTGAAGATGCCCGGTCCCAACGGCGTCATCACCGTCAGTTCCTCCTTTGAGCACGCTTACGAGTGCGACATCGAATGCATCGAGTATGGGGAGGCGGTCGAGAATTCCACCGAGCTCATCGCAAAGCTCGAGGCCCTGGCCGCTGAGGCTCCAGAGCCCAAGCGCCGCACGGGCAGCTTCTAGCCGGCAGAAGGAACCAAGAAGATCCCGCTCGACCCTAACAACTCCGACGGCAAGGTGCTGACGATCAGCGCCGAGCTCGACCCCAAATAGGAAGCTGTGCTCGTCAACTTTCTCCGTCCGATCAGTCCTATGTGATCTATGGCGAGGACAATGAGCTATATCGACAAAGCCCGACAGGGGTCTTGCAGCGTTGCATCACCGTGGAAGAAGGCCGGAAGCTCCTCGAGGGCTTGTGGCCACCATGCTGCTCCACGGACCCTCGTAGGGAACGCCTTCCGACAAGGTTTCTACTGGCCAACGGCCGTAGCTGATGCCATCGAGCTCGTACGCTCATGCCATGGGTGCCAGTTCTACGCCAAGCAGACGCACATGCCTGCCCACGCTCTTCAGATGATCCCCATCACATGGCCGTTTGCGGTGTGGGGGCTCGACTTAGTAGGGCCTCTACAAAATGCAAAAGGGGGGTACACCCACTTGCTGGTGGCTATCGACAAGTTCTCCAAATGGGTCGAGGCTCGACCCATCACCAACATCCGCTCCGAACAGGCCGTCCTTTTCTTCACCGACATCATCCACCGATTTGGGATTCCCAACGTCATCATCACTGACAACGGCACTCAGTTCACTGGCAAGAAGTTCTTGGACTTCTACGATCAGCATCACATCCGTGTGAACTGGTCCGCAGTGGCCCACCCTCGAACTAATGGCCAGGTCGAGCGTGCCAACGGCATGATTTTGCAGGGGCTCAAACCAAGGATCTACAATTGCTTGAAGAAATTCGGAAAGAAATGGGTTGAGGAGCTTTCCTCGATCCTGTGGAGCCTAAGGACGACGCCAAGCAGGGCCACAAAATACACCCCATTCTTCATGGTCTACGGCTCTGAGGCTGTTCTCCCAACAGACCTCGAGTATGGGTCCCCTCGACTCAAAGCGTACAACGAACAATCAAATAAAGAGTCTCAAGAAAACGCGGTCGACCAACTCAAAGAAGCTCGAGATATGGCCCTCATCAACTCTGCTAGATACGAGCAGAAACTTCGACGCTACCACGACAAGCATGTGCGCAAGAGGGACTTGAACGTGGGTGACCTTGTCCTACGACGACGGCAAAGCAATCAAGGACGCCACAAGTTGACTCCACCTTGGGAGGGCCCATACGTGGTGGTCGAGGTCTTGAAGCCAGGGACATACAAGCTAGCGGACGAAAAGGGGGCGATCTTCACCAACGCATGGAACATCGAATAGCTACGTCGATTCTACCCCTAGAATTTCAAAGCTTTATGTTCCTGCGTACATTCTGTACCAAGGCCCTGTAAATGAACGAATGAATAAATAAAGTCTTTTCCTCGAGCAACTTACCTTTTTACAGGTCTTAACGTTAGAAGGGAGTATCGACTATGACCCATCATAGTCGACACCCCCTCGGGGGCTAGCAAGGTGGGTAACCCCCCCCAAGTGTCAAAAAAAACCAAGTAATCCTTTCGTTCCTATCGGCAATCTCATAAAGTTGAGTAGTAAAGGTACCTCGAGCCCCTTAAGGACCGAGAAACAATGAGCCTGAGAACTCCTACGCCCCTGGGCTATGGAAACTCTACTCGTCTCCTCACCCTTGAGGTAATCAAGACCGCCTCGAACAAAAGACCAAGTGAGAAAAACAAACATAGGTGCGAAAAGGAATAAAGGAGATTTGAGAGGAAAGACAGACAAACATTTAACAAACCACTTAAAGACACTATATTACTTAAAAGCAAGTTAATAGAGTACTATACAAGGGGCCCCAGGCACCCAGAGCAGGCTCGCAGGCCATAGTCCACAGCATGGTCCTCACCACCCTCGCCTGCGCCCGAGCTAGTCTCAGTGGGAAGCACCTCGGGCTCAAATAGCTTGGCCAGCCTCTCTCCAGGAACCTCCGCGTCGTCGATCAAGGCGTGAAGCCTCTCTTCGTTCTCCACGTCGGTCTTGGAAATGTCAGTGACAAAGCCATGGGACACCACCTCCATATCATAGGAAAAGCCTGAGCAGACAACCGCCATTGCCCGCTTTACCCCGATATGGAGAACATCCCGCACCCGATCTCTCAGCGTCGCGCCTAAGTAGCACAGCTGATCGACCAGCGCATCGCCTCGAGCCTCCTCCTTCGACTCGTCCATGCGCTCGACCTCCCAAGAAGTCAAGAGATCGCTTATCGCCATCCGCACTCGACGGTTCAAAGCAACCTCCGCCTCGAGCTGGGCCTTGGCGCTGCGAGCCTCGACTTGGGTGGCCAAGAGCTCGTCCTTAAGCCCTGTGAACGCCAATGCAAAAAAATTTAAAAAAACCAAACACACCTCGAAAAGGAAATCCGACAATAGAAACGTACCGCGGAGGCTCTCCTCCAGGGCCGTGTTCTCACCAATTAATTTGGTGTTGGCCATCTTGATCTCTCTGTTGGAGCGTGCCAACTCAGTGTTGGCAACACGAAGATCCTCGATTGCCTTGCCAGCCTGAGCAATGGCTCCGCTCTTCTCCAACAGCTCCCCCTTCAGACGATCGACGTCGTCAGAGAGGCTGCGGGATCGAGCCCGCTCCGCCTCAAGGTCTTCGAGGACCTTCTTCTTTGCTTCCTCCATGGCCCCCCGGGCGACCTCGCTGTTCAAATACTCCACCTTCATCCTTTGAAAGGATTCTCGGAGGGAGTCCAGGTCGGTCTTGAGACGGCCCTTCTCCTTGTCCAGGTCAGCAATGACGTTCTTATAGGACAGGGCCTCCTCCCGGGCTTTGGATGCAGCCTCCTCGACCGTCAGAGCCCGCTCCCTCAGCAACGTCGTTTCTTCCTCCGCCTTCCTTGAGGCCTCTCGAGCCTCAACCTGGGCAGCCTCCCTCGCTTTCTTCTCCTCCTCGAGCGCTATGAGGTCTTTATAAGCCTTAAGGAGTTTCTCCTGCGACTCGAGGAGTTGATCCTTGAGGACGGAGAGCTGCTCCCAGCCGCCTCTTGTGGCATGAATGAAGCTTGACTTGATACGGGAGGTCTCTTTTAGGTCCTGCAAGCTGGTAGTCGAACAGTTAGCACACAAAACCAAATGCTCTATAAGGATTAAGGGCTAAAAGACTCTTACGAAGTAGGCTGGCCTGAGCCCGTTGTTTACAACGTCCGACAGGAGCCCCACCACATGCTTCATCCAGAGGCGGAGCTCCTCGACATGCTCCCACTTCTCAGCCTCCTTTCGATCGTCCAGGAAGATGTTGGGCTCGGACGGATCGGTGGAAGCCCGGATGCGGATCCGATCGGGGCACCAGTTCTCCATCTCCTGGTCGGCCCGCGCCTTGACTCCGCGAATGAGGTCCTCGACGGTCTCGAGGGACCCCCCATGGTGCAGGAACAAGTCGACGAGGGAGGGGAACCGCCCGTCATCGTCCACCGTCTTCCAGGTGCCGTCTTTGCTACCCGATCTCCCGGCCTCGTCCTCTTCAGCAGGAATGCGGTCCTCCCACGCCCGGCGCTCCCGGAGGAACCCTGGGGCAATTCCGTCCATGCCATAGATCGTCCTCCTGATCTTAGACTCGGGGTCTACAGGGGTGCGCATCATACAGGCAAGCGCCACCACGCCGTCCGCCCGCCCCGACTCTGCTGGGATCGTGGCGGGCGCCCCAGGACGGAGCCACGCTGGGGTTGGGGGTCCAAAAAATGGCAGACCCTCTTCCTGGTCGCCGGGCTCTTGCGGCGCCGGTAATACTGGATGGGGCAAACTGTGGGGAGGAGGCTCGAGCGGTTCCTCCAACGGCTGGCCCCCCTGTTGCTGCTGCTGCTGCCCCTCGAGCTCCTGCGACTCTTGGTGGCGGCCCTGCTCCTGCAGTTGCCGTTGCGTCTCCTGCTCCTGCAGTTGACGTCTTGCTTCTCGCTCCCGCTCCTCCTCTTCCTCCTTCTTCCTCTGCTCCTCGAGGGAGCGAAGACCGGCAGGCCAGGGCGTTCTTCCCGCAACAAAAGAGGTCGAGGCCTCCTTGTCTATAGGACGGACATCCCTCGACATCCCGTCGCCACCAGACCCATCACTGATGGTAATGGGATCCCCCTCGACCCCCGATCGGGGAGGCTCGGGGGCTCCCTCTTGCCCTTGGGTCTGGGGCGCCTCGGCCTGTTTCGGCGACGACGGGGCAGACTCAGGACGGGGTGGGGCACTCTCAGCGCCGGTCGGAGGCCGTGGGTCGGAGGAGCCTGTAAAACAAGAAACAAAGGACAGTCACTATGATGACCAACGTAAGAACAACACAAGTCCCCTGAACAAGCTACAGACCTGGCTGTTTGGAGGCTGCTCCCACCATGAACCTCTTCGCCATCGAAGGCTTGGCTTGCTCAAGCGTCCGCTTCAACCTGAGGAAAGAGAAACGGGCATAAAGAATACCGTGATATGAGGAAACAAGAAGAACCAGGAGAATAAGAATCAAGCATCGAAGAAGTTACCCCACAGGGAGAACCGCTCGCCTGCTGGGACCTCGACCGGTGGGCCTCGAGCCACCCCACGTCAAGGCCCCGGGCCCCTCAAGAGCAGACGCAGGCCTTGGCCCCGGGACTCCCGCCTAGCGGTCGCTGGGACTGGCGCTCCTGCGGCCGGTCTCTCCCTTCTTGGAGGCCGCGGCGCGACCGCTGGTCAGTGGCCCCGTCGCCTGGGGCTTAGCTTGGCTACCCGCCTTGGGCGCAGGAGGGGTGTCAGCACGGGGGCGGTGAGATCCGCCTGGCCCCTCCTTTGGCGCTTCCATCCGTGTGGCGTCGACGTCGCCTCGAGGCGGACCCTCGAGGATCCGGTCGAGGCGAGACGCCATCCCCTCGGAGTCGTCACTGTCATCGTCATCGTCTCCACCATCGACGTCGCTGGGGGATTCTTCCTCAAGCTCCCCGCTCTGCCTGGACTTAGCTCGACGCGCCTCTAATGCTTGGCGGTCGAGGTTCTTCTTTTTCTCTCCTTTCTTTACAGAGTCCTTGACGGACTTTTGCTTCTCGGCAGAACGGTGCCGTGCGTCACGATCAACCTCATCCTCCTATACTGGAGGCCTCGAGGACTGGACATCAATCCGTCCCTGCCGAGAACAAAGGTAGACTTAGAAAAGGGGTAGAAAGAATTCCAGAATCGAAGCTATGCACGAGAAGAGAGCATACCAGATCAATCGAGCCCGCATCAGGCCTCATGGGGAAGCCGTTAACATGCTCCGGCTTAAAGTCACCAGCAATGGCGGCCCTAACCCGGGCCGCGACTTCGTCGTCCGCCGAAGCCTCGTTGGACATCCGGCACGCCTCGAGGTCCCGAGACGAGACGCCAGGGCCCATCTCGTCCATCCTCAGCGGTCGAGACATCAATGGGAGAACTCTCCGGTGATGGACGACCGAGAGGACGAGAGCGGCGGTCAAGCCTTCTAAGCACAGCTTCTTCATGGCGTCGAGGAGGGGGTCGAGCCGAGATTGATGAGCTTGAACGATGTCATACGTCCAGTTCTCCGGACGCTCCATGATCAGACGCCCGGTGTAGGCGGGCAGGAGGTCGTCGTCGTTCCTCAAATAGAACCACTGGGAATCCCAGCTGGCATGGGTAGTCGACAGTCCCACTGGGATGTACTTGCGCGGCCTCTCTGACTTCCCCGTCTTCAGCACGAGGTTGAGGCAACCCGCCCACATAGGTTTCCTCACGCCGGTGGTCCCAGTAGGGGCGTTGAAGAGCTCGCCCCTGTAGAGGTGGAGCCACAACTCCCAGTGGGGCATCATCCCCAAATATCCCTCACATACCGCGGCGAAGACCGCCGCGACGGTGATGGCGTTTGGGGAGAACTGTTGGAGCTCTACCCCATAATGGAGGCAGAGCGCCCGCATCAAGCGGCTCGGAGGGGAGCCCAGGCCGTGGCGGTGGAACTTGGCGAACGACACCACGTAGCCCTTGGGCGGCTGGGGCTCCCGGTGGTCCGCTGGCGCCGCGATCCACTCCGGCGACGACAGCGAGGTGCGGTGGCGTAGGAGTCCCTCCCTCTCAAGCTCTAGCAACCGACGCTCCGTCATCGACGACGGGCGCCAGTCGTCGGCGACGACGAGTCTCACAGGCATCTTGGCCGGAAGGATGGTGGATTCGCTACCGCTCGAGGGGGTGTGCGCGCGCGTAAGATGGCAAGAGAACTCAGACGGCAAGAAAGCAAAGGCAAGAGGGCGGAAGGCGGAAGGGAGAATGGCGGCAACGCCACGGCGTATTTATAGGCGGCGGTCCACCAACGGGCAGATCCGATAAATGAGGTAACTCCCCCCATAAATGCGCCGTCTAACAGTACCTTTCCTCCTCACAGGCGAGGTGCTCTGAATTCTACGCCAACACAGTGCTGTAACGGCCCCCACCTAAAAAGGCGCGCCCAACGGGCAAAAAGGCGAACCGCCTACGGCCTCTTCCTTCCCTTCTAAGCCAAGGAGCGTACCCGTGAAAGCCTCGAGAGGTCGCAGGCTGACCCGCCGAAAGGGTTCGACAGTCGATCTCGAGCACCAGAGTCAGGGTTCCCCAGCGAGTGGTCAAAAATCGAGGCCTGCCTCGAAGACTTGCTGGGGATGTCCGAGGTAGGGTCGAGACAGTCGAGAGGAATCCCCCCGACGGGAGGCATCGAGCTGCAGGTCTCTATTGAACGAGATTAGTATCCCCGACCATGTCAACCCTGCTTTATGAGAACGCCTCCGGGCTACAGCTGACCCCCTCGAAAGGGGCATAGGTTCTCACTTGGACTACACGCTAGGAACTCAATTTGGAGCGGAAGACGCTCGCTCTATCGAGAGTACGTCGAAACCTCCGTGCAAAACGAGCTAATGAGAGCCTTCCATCACTGGTGTCGACAGCATTTCTGAGAGTTAGACAATATAACCCTCGAAGGAGTCAAAAAAGTTCTCCAAGGGCTCGGGGGCTACCCCCGCGGGGTCGCTCGCGCGCCCCCACGGAAATTCGACCGCAAAATAAAAGCCTCCACTCGAGCGCCAGCGCTCAAATGGAGACTCGGGGGCTACTGTCGAGGGTACCAGTAAGGGGTCGCAGCCTCGAAGCCTCCTAACTGATGCACATAACAAGATTACCCGTACGCAGATCGAGGCCCCCAACTCGACGCTTTGATCGGTCACATGCACAATCATCAACGGTCGCAGCCTCGAAGACGAAAAGGGTGTCGGGCGAACCGCACAAGGGTCGAGCGCTAACTACCGTCGAATACGGAAATAGGCTCGAGCGAACCAGCAGGCGTCGCGCGCAAGGAAACCGTCCGCCGCCTGACGCGCGCACGAGAACCCAGGCATTTAATGCGCCTGTCGCTTTCCCACCTAACACGCTGGTCACGGGAAGCGTGATGGGGAACAGGCACCCGTTCCGTCATTCTTTTTGCAGTCTTCCCAACCGAATGACCCAGAGCGTGTCAGGACGCGGGAAGCCGGGATGGAACGTCAAGTCAGGACCCCCTCGAGACGCCAAAAGTCAATACTCTGGATAGCAAGGTGCTACATAGCGTTCGACCCTCGACTGGACATGTTTCCTTCCTGGGGAAGGGTTGGACGACGACTGACGGCACTGCCACCACTCTGACGTATCAGCCGCCATGACGTACAGGTGCGCAACGGACAAATCGGCCCAAGACGGTGTACAGAGCGGGATATAAGGGCACGCATAATCATCATCAAGCTACTAGGACGGGACGGCTCGAGACCACGCCGGTACGGAGGCCTCGAGTAGGTCAGCGCGCCATGCCTCTATCGACCCCTACTCTGTCACCTATACATGTACCCTAGGCCTCTCCTTGGAACTATAAAAGGGGAGATCCGGGAGCGAACCATGGATCATGCGACACAACACCCACACGTAGTAGAGTCTCAGTACTCCATTCCACCCCGCGCTTGTATTCACCCCTGTACAAGCACTTAGGTGCAAGATAATAAAAACTCCCCTCCCCCGTTGGACGTAGGGCCTTCTCTTGCCCGAACCAAGATAAATCTTTGTGTTTTCTTGCATCACCATCTAGAAAAGGGAGCACGCATACAAATTTACTCGTTGGTGTGACCCCCCGTAGGGAAAACACCGACAGTACTCCAAGGTGAAGACGCTCAAGTGGAAGGTCAGTTCGATCTGTTTAGAGACAGTGCTAATCTTTATCTAAGATAGGATGCAAGATTTGCATGGAACGTACCACATGCTCGGAAATCAATTTGGACACACCCGATGGAACTCCTAGATGACATGTTCCATATGAAATCTCGCTTCGGCCTATTAGGCGATAGTGTTAATTTGGATGCAAGATAGGTGCACGATTTGCGCCTAATGTACCATATGCTAAGAAACCATTTTGGACGCACCCATGGTACTCCTAGTTTAAAGCGCTCAAGTGGAAGCTTGGTTTGGTCCATTCGGAGATAGTGCTAATCTTGATGCAAGATAGGTGCACAGTTTGCGTGGAACGTACCATATGCTCAGAAATCAATTTGGACGCACTCCATGGAACTCCTAGATGATGTGTATCATATTGAGTCTTGCTTCGGTGCATTTGGAGATAGTGTTAGTTTCGGTGCAAGATAGGTGCACGGTTTGCGCCTAATGCACCATAGGCTAAGAACCATTTTGGACACACACAATTGTACTCCTTGGTGAATGGGCTCAAATGGAAGCTCAGTTTAGTTTGTTTGGAGATAGTGCTATTCTTGATACCATATGCTCAGAAATCAATTTGGACGCACCCAATGGAACTCCTAGATCATGTGTGTCATATGGAATCTCGTTTCGGTCCATTTTGAGATAGTGTTAGTTTCGGTGCAAGACAGGTGCATGGTTTGCATCTAATGCACAATAGGCTAAGAAACCATTTTGGACACATCCAATGGTACTCCTAGGTGAAGGGGCTCAAATGGAAGCTCAGTTTGGTCTGTTTGGAGATAGTGCTAATATTGATGCAAGATAGGTGCCTGGTTTGCGTGGAACATACCATATGCTCAGACATCAATTTGGACTCACCCGACGGAACTCTTAGATCACATGTGTCATATAGAATCTTGCATCGGTCTGTTTGGAGAGAGTGTTAGTTTCGGTGCAAGATAGGTGCACGGTTTGTGCCTAGTGCACCACGGGTGAAGAAACCACTTTGGACACAGCCGATGGTACTCCTAGGTAAAGGGGCTCAAGTGGAAGCCTGGTTTGGTCTGTTTGGAGATCGTGCTATTCTTGATCCAATATAGGATGCACGGTTTGCATGGAACATACCATATGCTTAGAAATCAATTTGGACGCACCCGATAGAACTCCTAGATGATGTGTGTCAAAATAAATCTTGCTTCGGTCTATTTCGAGATAGTGTTAGTTTCGATGCAAGATCTGTGCACGGTTTGTGCCTAGTGCACCATAGGCTAAGAAACCATTTTTGGTCGCACCAGATGGTACTCCTAGTATAAAGGGCTCAAGTGGAAGATCTGTTTGGTCTGTTCGGAGATAGTGCTTATCTTGAAGCAAGATAGGTGCACGGTTTGTATGGAATGTACCATATGCTTGGAAATCAATTTGGACGCACCTGGTACATCATTGTGGACGCACCCGATGGAACTCTTAGATGACATGGGTCATATGGAATCTCGCTTCATTCTGTTTGGAGACAGTGTTAGTTTTGGTGCAAGATAGGTGCACAGTTTGCACCTAATACACCATAGGCTAAGAAACCATTTTGGACGCACCAATTGGTACTCCAAGGTGAAGAGGCTCAAGTGGAGGCTTGGTTCGGTCTGTTTAGAGATATGCTAAACATGATGCAAGATAGGTGCACGGTTTGCATGGAACGTATCATATGCTCGGAAATCAATTTTAACGCATCCAATGGAACTGCTAGATGACATGTGTCATATGGAATCTTGTTTTGGTCTATTTGAAGATAGTGTTAGTTTTAGTGTAAGATAGGTTCCCAGTTTGCACCTAATGCACAATAGTCTAAGAAACCATTTTGGACGCACCTATTGGTACTCCAAGGTGAAGAGGCTCAAGTGGGAGCTCAGTTCGATCTGTTTAGAGATAGTGCTAATCTTGATCCAAGATAGGATGCACGGTTTGCATGGAACATACCATATGCTTAGAAATCAATTTGGACACACCTGATGGAACTTCTAGATGACATGTGTCATATGAAATCTGTTTGGAGATAGTGTTAGTTTTGATGCAAGATAGGTGCACAGTTTTTGCCTAATGCACCATATGCTAAGAAACCATTTTGGACGCACCCAATGGTACTCCTAGGTTAAAGGGCTCAAGTGGAAGCCGAGTTTGGTCTGTTCGGAGATGGTGCTAATCTTGATGCAAGATAGGTGCATAGTTTGCGTGGAACATACCATATGCTTGAAAATCAATTTAGACGCACTCGATGGAACTCCCAGATGATGTGTGTCATATGGAATCTCACTTCGGTGAAATTGGAGATAGTGTTAGTTTTGGTGCAACATAGGTGCACGGTTTGCGCCTAATGCACCGTAGGCTAAGAAACCATTTTGGACACACCCAGTGGTACTCCTAGGTGAAGGGCCTCAAATGGAAGCTCAGTTTGGTTTATTTGGAGATAGTGCTAATCTTGATGCAAGATAGGTGCATGGTTTGCATGGAACATACCATATGCTCAAAAATCAATTTGGACTCACCCGATGGAACACCTTGATGACGTCTGTCATATAGAATCTTGCATCAGTCTTTTTGGAGAGAGTGTTAGTTTCAGTGCAAGATAGGTGCATGGTTTGTGCCTAATGCACCATAGGCTAAGAAACCACTTTGGACACACCCGATGGTACTCCGAGGTAAAGGGGCTCAAGTGGAAGCTTGGTTTGGTCTGTTTGGACATCGTGCAAATCTTGATCCAAGATAGGATGCATACTTTCCATGGAACATACCATATGCTCGAAAATCAATTTGGACGCACCTGACGGAACTCCTAAATGATGTGTGTCATATGAAATCTCGCTTTGGTCTGTTTGGAGATAGTGTTAGTTTCGATGCAAGATAGGTGCATGGTTTGTGCCTAATGCATCATAGGCAAAGAAACCATTTTGGTCGCACCCGATGGTACTCCTTTGTTAAAGGGCTCAAGTGGAAGCTTTGTTTGGTCTATTCGGAGATAGTATTAATCTTGATGCAAGATAGGAGCACAGTTTGCGTGGAACGTACCATATACTCGAAAGTCAATTTGGACGCACCTGATGGAACTCCTTGATGACGTGTGTCATATGCAATCTTGCTTCGGTTTGTTTGGAGATAGTGTTAGTTTCGGTGCAAGATATTAGCACAGTTTGTACCTAATGCAGCAAAGTCTAAGAAACCATTTTCGACGCACCTTTTGGTACTCCAAGGTGAAGAGGCTCAAGTGGAATCTTGGTTTGGTCTGTTTAGAGATAGTGCTAAACTTGATGCATGATAGGTGCACGGTTTGCATGGAATGTATCATATGCTTAGAAATCAATTTGGATGTACTCGATGGAACTCCTAGATGATGTGTGTCATATGGAATCTCACTTTGGTCCATTTAGAGAGAGTGTTAGTCTTGGTGCAAGATAGGTGCATGCTTTGCACCTAATGCACCATAGGATAAGAAACCATTTTGGACACTCCCAACAGTACTCCTAGGTGAAGAGGCTCAAATGGAAGCTCAGTTTGGTCCATTAGGAGATAGTGCTAATCTTGATGCAAGATAGGTGCATGGTTTGCATGGAACATACCATATGCTCGGAAATCAAGTTGGACTCACCCGATGGAACTCCAAGATGACGTGTGTCATATAGAATCTTGCTTTGGTCTGTTTGGAGAGAATGTTAGTTTCGGTGCAAGATAGGTGCACGGTCTGTGCCTAATGCACCATAGGCGAAGAAACCACTTTGGACACACCCGATGGTACTCCTAGATACTGCTCAAGTGGAAGCTTGGTTTGGTCTGTTTGGAGATCGTGCTAATCTTGATCCAAGATAGGATGCATGGTTTGCATGGAACATACCATATGCTTAGAAATAAATTTGGACGCACCGATGCAACTCCTTGATGATGTGTGTCATATGAAATCCCACTTCGGTCTGTTTGGAGATAGTGTTAGTTTTGATGCAATATATTTGCGTGGTTTGTGCCTAATGCACCATAGGCTAAGAAACTATTTTGGTCGCACCCGGTGGTACTCATAGGTAAAAGGGCTCAAGTGGAAGCTCTGTTTGGTCTGTTTGGAGATAGTGCTAATCTTGATGTAAGATAGGTGCACAGTTTGTGTGGAATGTACCATATGCTCGGAAATCAATTTGGATGCACCCGATGGAACTCCTAGATGACATGTGTCATATGGAATCTCACTTTGGTCTGTTTGGAGATAGTGTTAGTTACATTGCAAGATATGTGCACAGTTTGCATCTAATGCACCATAGTCTAAGAAACCATTTTGGACGCACCTATTCGTACTCCTAGGTGAAGAGGCTCGAGTGGAAGCTTGGTTCGGTCTGTGTAAAGATAGTGTTTAGCATGATGCAAGATAGGTGTATGGATTGCATGGGATGTATCATATGCTCAGAACTCAATTTGGACGCACCCGATGGAACTCCTAGATGATGTGTGTCATATGGAATCTCGCTTTGGTCTGTTTGGAGAGAGTGTTAGTTTCAGTGCAGGATAGGTGCACGGTTTGTGCCTAATGCACCATAGGCTAAGAAACCACTTTGGACAAACCCAATGGTACTCCAAGGTAAAGGGGCTCAAGTGGAAGCTTGGTTTAGTCTGTATGGAGATCATGCTAATCTTGATCTAAGATAAGATGCACAGTCTGCATGGAACGTACCATATGCTCAGAAATCAATTTGGACGCACCCATTGGAACACTTAGATGATGTGTGTCATAGGAAATCTCGCTTCAGTCTGTTTGGAGATAGTGTTAGATTAAATGCAAGATACGTACACGGTTTGTGCCTAATACACCATAGGCTAAGAAACCATTTTGGTCGCACCCGATGGTACTCCTAGGTTAAAGGGCTCAAGTGGAAGCTCTGCTTGGTCTGTTCAAAGATAGTGTTAATCTTGATGCAAGATAGGTGCACAGTTTGCATGAATGTACCATATGCTTGGAAATCAATTTGGATGCACCCGATGAAACCCCTAGATGACATGTGTCATATGGAATCTCGCTTTGGTCTGTTTGGAGACAGTGTTAATTCCGTTGCAATATTGGTGCACAGTTTGCATCTAATGCACCATAGTCTAAGAAACCATTTTGGACGCACCTATTGGTACTCCTAGGTGAAGAGGCTCGAGTGGAAGCTGGTTTGGTCTGTGTAGAGATAGTGCTTAGCTTGATGCAAGATAGGTGTGTGGTTTGCATGGAATGTATCATATGCTCGGAAATCAATTGGACGCACCCGATGGAACTCCTAGATGACATGTGTCATGGAATCTCGATTCGGTCTGTTTAAAGATAGTGTTAGTTTCAGTGCAAGATGGGTGCCCAGTTTGCACCTAATGCACTATAGTCTAAGAAACCATTTTGGACGCACCTGTTGGTACTGCAAGGTGAAGAGGCTCAAGTGGAAGCTCAGTTTGGTCTGTTCAGAGATAGTGCTAATCTTGATCCAAGATAGGATACAGGTTTGCATGGAACGTACTATATGCTTGGAAATCAATTTGGACGCACCTGATGGAACTATTAGATGACATGTGTCATATCAAATCTCGCTACGGTCTGTTTGGAGATAGTGTTAGTTTCGATGCAAGATAGGTGCATTGTTTGTGCCTAATGCCCCATATGCTAATAAACCATTTTGGACGCACCCGATGGTACTCCTAGGATAAAGGGCTCACGTGGAAGCTTGGTTTGGTCTGTTCGGAGATAGTGCTAATCTTGATGCAAGATAGGTGCACACTTTGCGTGGAACGTACCATATGCTCAAAAATCAATTTGGATGCCCTCAATGGAACTCCTAGATGATGTGTGTCATATGGACCATAGTCTAAGAAACCATATTGGACGCACCTATTGGTACTCCTAGGTGAAGAGGCTCGAGTGGAAGCTCGGTTCGGTCTGTGTAGAGATAGTGCTTAGCTTGATGCAAGATAGGTGTATGGTTTGCATGGAATGTATCATATGCTCGGAAATCAATTTGGATGCCCTCAATGGAACTCCTAGATGATGTGTGTCATATGGACCATAGTCTAAGAAACCATTTTGGATGCACCAATTGGTACTCCATGGTGAAGAGGCTCAAGTGAAAGCTTGGTTCGGTCTGTTTAGAGATAGTTCTAAACTTGATCCAAGATAGGTGGACGGTTTGCATGCAACGTATCATATGCTCAAAAATCAATTTAGATGCACCCGATGGAACTCCTAGATGACATCTGTCATGGAATCTTGCTTCAGTCTGTTTGGAGATAGTGTTAGTTTTAGTGCAAGATAGGTGCCCAGTTTGCACCTAATGCACTATAGTCTAAGAAACCATTTTGGATGCACTTGTCGGTACTCTAAGGTGAAGAGGCTCTAGTGGAAGCTCAGTTCGATCTGTCTAGAGATAGTGCTAATCTTGATCCAAGATAGGATGCATGGTTTCCATGGAACGTACCATATGCTTGGAACTCAATTTGGACGCACCCGATGGAACTCCAAGATGGCATGTGTCATATGAAATCTCATTTCGGTCTGTTTGGAGATAGTGTTAGTTTTGGTGCAAGATAGGTGCATAGTTTGCACCTAATGCACCATAGTCTAAGAAATCATCTTGGATGCACCTATTGGTACTCCAAGGTGAAGAGGCTCAAGTGAAAGCTTGGTTTGGTCTGTTTGGAGATAGTGCTAAAGTTGACGCAAGATAGGTGCACGGTTTGCATGCAACGTATCATATGCTCAAAAATCAATTTAGATGCACCTGATGGAACTCCTAGATGACATCTTTTATGGAATCTCGCTTCAGTCAGTTTGGAGATAGTGTTACTTTTAGTGCAAGATAGGTGCCCAGTTTGCACCTAATGCACTATAGTCTAAGAAACCATTTTGGACACACCTGTTGGTACTCCAAGGTGAAGAGGCTCAAGTGGAAGCTCAGTTTGTTCTGTGTAGAGATAGTGCTAATCTTGATCCAAGTTAGGATGCACGGTTTGCAAGGAACGTACCATATGCTCGGAAATCAATTTGGACACACCGGATGGAACTCCTAGTTGACATGTGTCATATGAAATCATGCTTCGATCTGTTTGGAGATAGTGTTAGTTTTGATGCAAGATAGGTGTACAGTTTGTACCTATGCACCATAGGCTAAGAAACCATTTTGGTCGCACCCGATGGTACTAATAGGTTAAAGGGCTCAACTGGAAGCTCTCTTTGGTCTGTTCAGAGATAGCGTTAATCTTGATGCATGATAGGTGCACAGTTTGCATGGAACGTACCATATGGTTGGAAATCAATTTGGACGCACCCGATGGAACTCCTAGATGACATGTGTCATATGAAATCGCGCTTCGGTGTGTTTGGAGATAGTGTTAGTTTTGGTGCAAGATAGGTGCACAGTTTGCACCTAATGCACTATAGTCTTAGAAACCATTTTGGACGCACCAATTGGTACTCCAAGGTGAAGAGGATCAAGTGGAAGCTTGGTTCGATCTGTTTAGAGATAGTGCTAAACATGATGCAAGATAGGTGCACGGTTTGCATGGAATGTATCATGCTCGGAAATCATTTGGACGCATTCAATGGAACTGCTAGATGACATGTGTCATATGGAATCTTGTTTCGGTCTATTTGAAGATAGTGTTAGTTTTAGTATAAGATAGGTGCCCAGTTTGCACCTAATGCACTATAGTCTAAGAAACCATTTTGGACGCACCTGTTGGTACTCCAAAGTGAAGAGGCTCAAGTGGGAGCTCAGTTCGGTCTGTTTAGAGATAGTGCTAATCTTGTTCCAAGATAGGATGCACGGTTTGCATGGAACGTACCATATGCTTGGAAATCAATTTGGACGCACCTGATAGAACTCCTAGATGACATGTGTCATATGAAATCTTGCTTCACTCTGTTTGGAGATAGTGTTAGTTTTGATGCAAGATAGGTACACAGTTTTTGCCTAATGCACTATATGCTAAGAAACCATTTTGGACGCATCCAATGGTACTCCTAGGTTAAAGGGCTCAAGTGGAAGCTCGGTTTGGTCTGTTTGGAGATAGTGCTAATCTTGATGCAAGATAGGTGCATAGTTTGCGTGGAACATACCATATGCTTGAAAATCAATTTGGACGCACTCGGTGGAACTCCCAAATGATGTGTGTCATATGGAATCTCGCTTCGGTCAATTTGGAGATAGTGTTAGTTTTGGTGCAAGATAGGTGCACGGTTTGCACCTAATGTAGCATAGGCTAAGAAACCATTTTGGACACACCCAATGGTACTCCTAAGTGAAGGCCCTTAAATGGAAGCTCAATTTGGTCTATTTGGAGATAGTGCTAATCTTGATGCAAGATAGGTGCATGGTTTGCATGGAACATACCATATGCTTAGAAATCAATTTGGACTCACCCGATAGAACTCCTAGATGACGTGTGTCATATGGAATCTTGCATCGGTCTGTTATGAGAGAGTGTTAGTTTCAGTGCAAGATAGGTGCATGGTTTATGCCTAATGCACCATAGGCTAAGAAACCATTTTGGACACACCCAATGGTACTCCTAGGTGAACAGGCTCAAATGGAAGCTCAGTTTGGTCTGTTTGGAGATAGTGCTTATCTTGATGCAAGATAGGTGGATGGTTTGTATGGAACATACCATATGCTCAGACCTCAATTTGGACTCACCCGATGGAACTCCTAGATGACGTGTGTCATATAGAATCTCGCTTCGGTCTATTTGGAGAGAGTGTTAGTTTCGGTGCAAGATAGGTGCACGATTTGTGCCTAGTGCACCATGGGTGACGAAACCACTTTGGACACACCCAATGGTACTCCTAGGTAAAGTGGCTCAAGTGGAATCTTGGTTTGGTCTGTTTGGAGATCGTGCTATTCTTGATCCAAGAGAGGATGCACGGTTTGCATGGAACATACCATATGCTTAGAAATCAATTTGGACACCCTTGATAAAACTCCTAGATGATGTGTGTCATAAGAAATCTCGCTTCAGTCTATTTGGAGATAGAGTTAGTTTCTATGCAAGATATGTGCACGGTTTGTGCCTAATGCACCATAGGCTAAGAAACCATTTTTGGTCACTCCCGATGGTACTCCTAGTTTAAAGGGCTCAAGTGGAAGCTCTGTTTGGTCTATTCGGAGATAGTGTTAATCTTGATGCAAGATAGGTGCATAGTTTTCGTGGAACGTACCATAAGCTCGGAAATAAATTTAGACACACCCGGGAAATCAATTTGGACGCACCCGATGGAACTCCTAGATGACATGGGTCAAATAGAATCTCGCTTCGTTCTGTTTGGAGACAGTGTTAGTTTTGGTGCAAGATAGGTGCACAGTTTGCATCTAATGCACTATGGTCTAAGAAACTAGTTTGGACACACCAATTGGTACTCCAAGGTGAAGAGGCTCAAGTGGAAGCTTGGTTTGGTCTGTTTAGATACAGTGCTAAACATGATGCAAGATAGGTGCACGGTTTGCATGGAATGTATCATGCTCGGAAATCAATTTGGACGCACCCGATGGAACTGCTAGATGACATATGTGATATGAAATCTCGCTTCGGTCTATTTGGCGATAGTGTTAGTTTCAATGCAAGATAGGTGCAAGGTTTTTGCCTAATGCACCATATGCTAAGAAACCATTTTGGGCACACCCGATGGTACTCCTAGGTTAAAGGGCTCAAGTGAAGCTCGGTTTGGTCTATTCGAAGATACTGCTAATCTTGATGCAAGATAGGTGCACAGTTTGCGTGGAACATACCATATGCTCGGAAATCAGTTTGGATGCACTCGATGGAACTCCTAGGTGACATGTGTCATATGAAATCTCGCTTCGGTCTATTTGGAGACAGTGTTAGTTTCAGTGCAAGATAGGTGCACAGTTTGCACCTAATGCACTATAGTCTGAGAAACCATTTTAGACGCACCTATTGGTACTCCAAGGTGAAGAGGCTCAAGTGGAAGCTTGGTTCATTTTGTTTAGAGATAGCACTAAACTTGATGCAAGATAGGTGCACGATTTGCATGGAACGTATCATATGCTCGGAAATCAATTTGGACGCACCCGATGGAACTCCTAGATGTCATGTGTCATATGAAATCTCGCTTCGGTCTATTTGGAGATAGTATTAGTTTTGATGCAACATAGGTGCACAGTTTGCACCAAATGCACCATAGTGGAAGCTCGGTTTGGTCTGTTCGGAGATAGTGCTAATCTTGATGCAAGATAGGTGCACAGTTTGTATGGAACGTAACATATGCTTAGAAATTAATTTGGTCGCACTCGATGGAACTCTTAGATGATGTGTCATATTGAATCTCGCTTCGGACCATTTGGAGATAGTGTTAGTTTCGGTGCAAGATAGGTGCACGGTTTGCGCCTAATGCACCATAGGCTAAGAAATTATTTTGGACACATCCAATGGTACTCCTAGGTGAAGGGGCTCAAAAGGAAGCTCAGTTCGGTATGTTCAGAGATAATGCTAATCATGATGCAAGATAGGTGCATGGTTTGCATGTATTTGGACTCAAAAGGAAGCTCAGTTCGGTATGTTCGGAAATCAATTTGGACTCACCCGATGGAACTCCTTGATGACGTGTGTCATATGGAATCCCAGTTCGGTCTGTTCGGAGAGATTGTTAGTTTCAGTGCAAGATAAGTGCACGGTTTGTGCCGAATGCACCATAGGCTAAGAAACCACTTTGGACACACCCGATGGTACTCCTAGGTTAAAGGGCTCAAGTGGAAGCTTTGTTTGGTCTATTTAGAGATAGTGTTAATCTTGATGCAAGATATATAGGTGCATAGTTTGCGTGAAACATACCATATTGAAAGGTCCAAATGGCTTGAGGGGGGTGAATAGCCTATTTAAAATTTCTACAAACTTCACTAAGCAAGTGAGTTAGTAAAACAAAAGGCAAAGCAACTAGCACTAGCTCAACTAAGCTATGCAAGCCACCTATACAAACTAGTACAAGGCTAAACACAAAAAACACAACAACAAGAGAAGGCTAGTTACACTCCTAAACAAGGAGACTATACTAAACAATCTAAACAACTAGCAAGGTATACAAGTAAGTATAGGAGTGGAGAGTCATTGTTATACCAACGTTGTAGAGTAGAGATATATCCAACCAATCACTCACAATCACAAGAGAGTCCTCGGCAAGAGATGACACAAGATTTTTACCGAGGTTCACTTGCTTCCTGGCAAGCTAGTCCTCGTTGTGGCGATACACCCACTTGATGGATCGCGAGCTAATTGGCAATCCAAAGCCAAACCCTCAGTGGGTGCCGCACATCCACTCACAAGATGGGGGTCCTCCAAGCCACGAGCAATCCACTAGAGTAGCCAATTGCGATCTCCCACGGGGGAGGCTCAAGAACCCCTCACAAATAACTTGATGAGGCTCGAAACAATCTCCAATCACGAGCTCAACACCACCGCTGCTCCACGCCGTCTAGGGCGTCGGGAAACACCCAAGAGTAACAAGAAATCCACAGCAAACTCAAGAATCAAGTGCCACTAAATGCAACTCTCAAAGCAATGCACTTGAATCTCACTTAATCTCACTAGGATTAGCAATCAATCAAGGAGATGAGTGGAGGGAGTGTTCTCTAGCTCAAAGTAAGCCTCAAGTATCCAAATTTGCAAGAGTTAACCTCCCAAAGCCAGCCACCCTCTATATATAAGCCCCCTCAAAGAACCAGCCGTTGGCCACTTTCACTAGGCTGAAATCGCGGGCACCAGACGCTACCAAGTGATCACCGGAGGCTCGACCCCAAGCGTCCGGTGCTCAGGGGTTGGCCACGTGTCCTTCTTGAATCTCGCGTGTCAGTCTCTAACGGCTACCTGCAAAACACCAGACGCTCTGTAGATCCACACCGGATGCGTCCGGTGCACAACAGACTAAAACTCACGGAGGTATGCAAAACCTCGGGGTCACCTGACGCTGAGCATCGGACCGTCCGGTGCTCACCGGATTCATACCCAGAGAGGTTCGCAAAATGCCCGCACATCGGTCGCTAAGCAGTGGACTCACCCCGGTGTGTCCAGTGCACTCTGCTACACCCGACAGCACACCGAACGCTAAAGGCCAGCGTCCGGTGCCTCCGCGCAGTTCGTCCGCCAAATTTCCCATCGACGCAATAGAAAATATACACTTAATTTTCTCAAAAGCGCTGAGGGAGAGAGGAACCCAAACCCCTCTCAACCCTAGGAACTCCACCTCCTTTGCAAATTTCTAACACCAACAAGAGTTCACCACCAAAGTGTATGTGTGTTAGCTTTTCGTGCTCACCGGATTCATACCCAGAGAGGTTCGCAAAACGCCCGCACACCGGACGCTGAGCAGTGGACTCACCCCGGTGTGTCCAGTGCACTCTGCTACACCCGATAGTACACCGAACGCAAAAGGCCAGCGTCCGGTGCCTCCGCGTAGTGCGTCCGCCAAATTTCCCATCGACGCAATAGAAAATTATACACTTAATTTTCTCAAAAGCGCTGAGGGAGAGAGGAACCCAAACCCCTCTCAACCCTAAGAACTCCACCACCTTTGCAAATTTGCTAACACCAACAAGAGTTCTCCACCAAAGTGTATGTGTGTTAGCTTTTCATAAACATTTTCACCCAAAGGAGTTAAGTTGGCACTTTACTAGATCCTAATGCATATGCTCAAGATGTAGACCTAGTAGCACTTGATTCGAGAGATGACCGTGATTTCCCCTCTTGATAGTCAGCTATTTATCCTAAACCCGGTCAGTCACTTCTCTACTCATCTTAGACCGGCAAAAGTAAAACCCTACGTTTATACCTTTGCCTTGATAACTTTGCTCCTCGTCTATCACCATGATTTTCACTTCATGCTTCATTCCTTTGTGATCATGTGGCCACCTTTCCATGCCATCATGCACCTTCATCACATGTGTTGCTATGCCTAACTCAAATCACTTAAACACAAGGCATTAGCAACTTGGTGTCATTAATTACCAAAACCAAACTTGGGCTTTAAATCTCCCCCTTTTTGGTAATTGATGACAACCATCACAAAGATATGAAATGAAATCGTAATGAACTTGAATTGCTTGTCCAAAGCATTTTAATCATGAAACAAGGTTGGACAAACATTTCAATTTCAGTTTTGGTAGTACTAGCTCCCCCTGCATATGTGCTTCCATGAGTTTGGTTCAACTTTGCACATATGCATGAATTGGAATTTTGGGAGATTTATTACTACCAAAATGATGCTAAGGTATATAGAATGGACCTTTGAAGCGTGATACCAATCGGAGTTGCCAATATACCATCCTTAGCACCAATGTAGCTAGACATACATAAAAAACTCAAGATACCTCGTGAGATCACATTATATGTCTAGATACCACATGAAAATAAAACTCTATGCTAGAATTCAACGCATCATTCAAGTTCTATTTCTAGCAAGCACAAATCAAACAAGAGTTGTGAATTTAAACTTGCAATGCAACACTTCATTATGTTAATGCACATACAAATGCAACAAATGGTTCATGAGCTTGCTCCCCCTATTTGTGTGCTCAAGTTTTTTTAAAAAAGTTTTCTCTTATTTTCTCTCCCAATCTTTGTTTCTCTCCCCCTTTTTGACTTTATCTTTGTTTCTCTCCCCCTTTGTCATCAATGACCACAAAGGTTCAAATTTTAGTGAGAATTAAGTCAATCGATGTGAGGGTCAAATTATGGTTCAATCTAGATCACTTGCCTAAAACATATAATTCGGTTTGACCCAAGGACAAGCTTTTCCACACCTTATGAAGTATAAGGGTTAACTTGACCATGTTGAATTACACATCATAAGCTCATATTCGAGATTCAACACTAGACTTGCAAGCTCACAAACATGTCATATGCTACCACTAGATCAAACAACCATAGAAACAATAGTGGTACCATACATACATCAAATCCTTTTGATTTTCATGAATGAGCCTATTTGTCATGCAAATATGTCTACATGAGCTAATCATGTCCTTAGCAAAGTATGAATGCTATGTCAACCAACCTTACCTTGCTTTGTCGGAGGAGAGGCATGTCATATAGAAATGTGGTGGTGCACTCATCTCAAGTTGGAGAAGTCAAGTATGTTCAATTCATTCCTCAACTTGCAAAATCTCTTCTCATCAAGTGGCTTTGTGAAGATGTCGGCTAGTTGATCTTTGGTGTCAATGCTTTCAATGCTAATATCACCATTTTGTTGATGGTCTCTTATGAAATAGTGCCTTATGTCAATGTGCTTGGTTCTTGAATGTTGAACCGGATTTTGTGTCATCTTGATTGCACTTTCATTGTCACATAGCAAAGGCACATTCTTGAATTTGATTCCAAAGTCATTCAAGGTAGCTTTCATCCAAAGCAATTGTGCACAAGAACTACAGGCACTAATGTATTCGGCCTCGGCGGTTGATAGTGCAACACTATTTTGTTTCTTTGATGACCATGAAACTAGAGACCTTCCTAGCAATTGACAAGTGCCACTTGTGCTCATTCTATCAATCTTGCATCCACCATAGTCAGAGTCCGAATATCCAATTAACTCAAAGTTAGACCCCTTGGGATACCATAGTCCAACATCATGAGTGCCTTTGAGATACCTTAATATTCTTTTGGTTGCCTTCAAGTGACTCTCTCTAGGTGAAGCTTGGTATCTAGCACACTTGCACACACTAAACATCACATCCGGCCTTGTTGCGGTGACATAGAGCAAACTTCCAATCATGAACCAATATAGCTTTTGGTCTACCATGTTGCCACTAGCATCACTACCTAGTTGATCATTTGTGCCCATAGGCGTTCTCATTGGTTTAGCTTCTTGTAACCCAAACTTCTTGATCATGTCCTTGATGTACTTGCCTTGACTCACAAATGTGCCATCCTTCATTTGCTTGATTTGAAGACCAAGGAAGTAACTAAGCTCTCCTATCATAGACATCTCAAACTCATTTGCCATCATTCTTCCAAACTCTTCACAAAAATCTTGATTGGTTGATCCAAAGATGATATCATCAACATAGATTTGCAACACAAACAAGTCCTTGCCTAGCTTCTTGGTGAAGAGGGTAGTGTCAACCTTTCCCATCTTGAACACTTTAGAGAGAAGGAAATCTCTCAATCTCTCATACCATGCTCTAGGTGCTTGCTTGAGACCATACAATGCCCTCTTGAGCTTGTAAACATGGTTGGGTTTCTTGTCATCTTCAAAATCGGGAGGTTGTTCAACATAAACCAACTCATTTATGTATCCATTGAGAAATGCACTCTTCACATCCATTTGATAGAGCTTGATGTTGTGGGCGCAAGCATAGGCTAATAATATTGTAATTGCCTCCAATCTTGCAACTGGTGCATATGTTTCTCCAAAGTCAAGACCTTCAACTTGAGTGTAGCCTTGTGCTACTAATCTTGCTTTGTTCTCACAACTACACCATCTTGATCTTGCTTGTTTCTAAAGACCCACTTGGTACTAATCACATTGTAGTTCTTTGGCCTCTCAACAAGCTCCCACACTTGATTTCTTGTGAAGTTGTTCAATTCTTCATGCATGGCATTTACCCAATCGGAATCTTTCAATGCATCTTCTATTCTCTTTGGTTTTTCAAATGAGACAAATGAATAGTGCTCACAAAAAGGATGCTAGCCTTGATCTTGTTTGCACACTACTTTGAATACCTCCAATGACTTGATCCAATGGATGATCCCTTGCTATGCTAGTAGGTTGGAGTATTGGGAGTTGATTGCTTCCACAAGCTTGATTTTGATCTTGATCATCATCATGAGAGCCACTAGTACTTGTTTGATTTGTATCAATTTGTACTTCTTGATTGATCATGTGAATATCATCATCATCATCAATTTGCCTTGGCCTTATGTCACCTACATCCATGTTCTTCATTGCATTTGCCAATTGATCTCCTCTTACATCATCAAGATTTTGAGCTTCATTTTGAGTTCCCTCAGCTTCATCAAACTCAACATCATGGACTTCTTCCAATGTGCCACTTGTCAAGTTCCAAACTCTATATGCTTTGTTTGTGGTGGAATAACCAAGTAAGAACCCTTTTTCTTCTCAAACTTGCTCAATCTAGTGCCTTTCTTGAGAATGTAGCATTTGCAACCAAACACTCTAAAGTATGCAATGTTGGGCTTTCTTCCATTCAATAGCTCATATGGTGTCTTCCCAAGCTTCCCATGGCAATAGAGACGGTTGCTACAATAGCAAGCCGTGTTGACAGCTTCACTCCAAAATGAATGGCTAACATTGTATTCATTAAGCAAATCAAGGTTCTATTCTTCCTTTCAACTACACCATTGGATTGAGGAGTGTATGTTGGAGAGAATTGATGTCCAATGCCAAGATCATCACACAATTCCTCAATTCTTGTGTTCTTGAATTCACTACCATTGTCACTTCTAATCTTCTTGATAGTGGTTTCAAACTCATTTTGCACCCTCTTGACAAAAGACTTGAATAGATCACAAACATCACTCTTGTCATAGAGGAAGAACACCCAAGTGTATCTAGTGTAGTCATCTACTATCACATAGCTATACTTGTTGCCACCAATGCTAGTGTATGTTGTTGGCCCAAATAAATCCATGTGCAATAGCTCAAATGCCTTTGATGTGCTCATTTCACTTTTGTTAGGATGTGCATTTCCAACTTGCTTTCCGGCTTGACAAGCACTACATGGTTTATCTTTCTCAAAGGTGACATCCTTTAAGCCTCTAACTAAGTCATGCCTCAATAGTTTGTTCAATTGTTTCATTCCAACATGACCAAGCCTTCTATGCCACAACCAACCCAAACTTGATTTGCTAATTAGGCATGATGTCAATTGAGTGTCACTATCATTGAAATCAACCAAGTATAAGCTACCATGCCTAAATCCTTTGAATATCAAGTTTGATCCATCAACACTAATCACCTCAACATCATCACTACCAAAGATGCACTTGAAACCAAGGTCACAAAGTTGTGCAATTGATAAGAGGTTGAAATCTAGGCTCTCAACTAGCAACACATTTGATATGCTCATGTCATTTGAGATAGCAATTTTACCAAGACCCTTGACCTTGCCTTTCTTGTTGTTGCCGAAGGTGATTGAATCAAAGCCACCATTTTGACTAGTATCAATTGATTTGAACATACAAGACTCTCCGGTCATATGTTGAGTGCACCCACTATCAAGCACCCAATGCCTTCCTCCGGCTTCGTAATTGACCTACAAAACAAGATTAATTCTTTTTAGGTACCCAAACTTGATTGAGTCCTCCAAGGTTAGCAACTAAGCTCTTTGGTACCCAAATGGCTTTCTTCTTTGAGCCCATCTATGGTGCACCAATGAACTTAGCATGAACACCTTTTGTATCCTTGTTAAGCACATAGAAAGAATTAAACTTAGTTGTGGATACATAAGCTTTGGGTTTCTTGTTCATGCATTGTTGCTCTAGGTGACCAATTTGCTTACAAGCCTTGCAATAACGGCCATTGTTCTTCACAAAACTAGTCTTGTGAGGAGCAAAGACGGCCTTGCCTTTCCTGGGGTTATAGCCCAATCCCTCTTGATAGAGGGAAGCTCTTTTGCTACCCAAGCACATAAGCAAGCGGTCCTGACCACCATTAGCCTTGGCTAGGGTGTGATTGAGCTCTTTCACCTCCTTCATGAGAATTTCATTCTCAACTTTTAGTGTGGTGTCACAAGTGAAACCATCACTACTAGATGAGGATGATGTAGATGTGCTACATGAAGAGTTAGTAGAAGTAACAATAATAGGCTTACTTAAGATATCACATGTTATGCCTATGTTGCAAGTTTGAGCTTTTTCAATTTTAGTTGGCTCATTTTCACATTTGTTAACTAGACAGGAATGAGCTTCTTCAAGCTTAGTGTGGGCCTTTTGAAGCTTCTTATGGTCTTCCTTTAGACTCTCATAAGATGCTCTAAGCTCGTCAAGTTCTTGCTCAAGGGTTTTCTTATCCTTAAGCATGGCCTTGCACTCCTTTCTAGTTTCTTTATAGTGATGAGTGCAATCTTCTAGCATAGTGATTACTTCATTTTTAGTTGGTTCATCATCATCACTATCACTATCATGGGACTCTCATCATCGGATGATACCTTCATGGCCTTAGCCATGAAACATGATGGAGTGTCGAAGATGGAGTTTTTTCCTTGAATTGCAATGCTAGCATGCGTCTTCTTCTTGGTGCTCTCATCATCACTGGAGGAGTCATCACTATCCCAAGTTGCAACATGGGCATCACCCTTCTTCTTGTTTGAGCCTTCCTTCTTTTCTTGCTTCTTCTTTTGCTTCTTTCTTTCCTTCTTGATAGCATCTTCATCATCACTATCATAAGAACACTTGGCGATGAGACGATCCTTGGTATAGCATCTAAAGCACCTCATGGAATGGTCATTCTTCTTGGAGGAGCTCTTCTTCCTTCTTGCCCGATAGCCCTTCTTTTTCATAAACTTGCCAAATCTTTTGACAAAAAGAGCCATCTCCTCATCTTCATCACTATCATAAGAGCTTGCTTCTTCTTCACTTGATGACTCTATCTTGGCTTTGCCCTTGGATGAGGAGGCCTTGAATGCCACACTTTTCTTCTTCTCATCATCTTTCTTCTCACCAACCTTTTTCTTCTTCTTGATCAACTCATCCTTCTCATCATCTTCCCTATAAGCATCATCGGTCATCACCTCTTGGAAGACTTGTTGGGGAGTTGATTCACTAAGTGTTTTCTTGACTAGCACGGTGATCAATGTGTCAAATCTCTTGGGCAAGCTTCTCAAGAACTTCATAGAGAATTGACTATCTTTTACTTCTTCCCCATGTGCCTTGAGTTCATTCACAATGACTTGCAACCGGTGAAACATCTCCGGCACACTTTCATATTCTTGCATCTTGAAGCTTGAGAACTTTTCTTGGAGGATGTATGCTTTGGCGGTCTTGGTTCCCTTGGTGCCCTCAAATGTCTCTTCTAGCTTTGCCCATGCATCATGAGCAACCTCAATGTTCTTGATTTGCTCAAAGGTCTTGTCATCAAGAGCTTCATGAAGAGCACTTATTGCAATGTCATTGCATTGAAGCTTCTTTTCTTCAACCGGTGTTGGTGCATTCTCATTTGCAACCTCAAACTTTGTTTCGGTCACCTTCCAAATCTCTCTATTGATTGACTTAAGATGAGCGGTCATCTTGACCTTCCAATATGCATAATTGGTGCCATCAAAGAAAGGTGCTTTCTTGGTGTTGTTGATATGCAAACTAAGAGCCATTTCATCACCGAAGGTTGTTAAGCCTCAAATAAACAGTGCCTCGGCTCTGATACCACTTGAAAGGTCCAAATGGCTAGAGGGGGGTGAATAGCCTATTTATAATTTCTACAAACTTCACTAAGCAAGTAAGTTAGTAAAACAAATGGCAAAGCAACTAGCACTAGCTCAACTAAGCTATGCAAGCCACCTATACAAACTACTATAAGGCTAAACACTAAAACACAACAACAAGACAAGGCTAGTTACACTCCTAAACAAGAAGACTATACTAAACAAGCTAAACAACTAGCAAGGTATACAAGTAAGTAAAGGAGTGGAGAGTGATTGTTATACCAATGTTGTAGAGTAGAGATATATCCAACCAATCACTCACAATCACAAGAGAATCCTCGGCAAGAGATGACACAAGATTTTTACCAAGGTTCACTTGCTTCCCGGCAAGCTAGTCCTTGTTGTGGTGATACACCCACTTGTTGGATCGCGAGCTAATTGGCAATCCAAAGCCAAACCCTCAGAGGGTGCCGCACATCCACTCACAAGATGGGGATCCTCCAAGCCACGAGAAATCCACTAGAGTAGCCAATTGCGATCTCCCGCAGGGAAGGCTCAAGAACCCCTCACAAATCACTTGGTGAGGCTGGAAAAAATCTCCAATGACGAGCTCAACACCACCGCTGCTCCAAGCCGTCTAGGGCGTCGAGAAACACCCAAGAGTAACAAGAAATCCGCAGCAAACTCAAGAATCAAGTGCCACTAAATGCAACTCTCAAAGCAATGCACTTGAATCTCACATAATCTCACTAGGATTAGTAATCAAGCAATGAGATGAGTGGAGGGAGTGTTCTCTAGCTCAAAGTAAGCCTCAAGTATCCAAATGTGCAAGAGTTAACCTCCCAAAGCCAGCCACCCTCTATATATAAGTCCCATCAAAAAACTAGCCGTTGGCCACTTTCACTAGGCTGAAATCGGGGGCACAGGATGCTACCAAGTGATCACCGGACGCTCGACCCCCAGCGTCCGGTGCTCAGGGGTTGACCACGTGTCCTTCTTGAATCTCGTGTGTCAGTCTCTAACGGCTACCTGCAAAACACCGGACGCTCTGTAGGTCCACACTGGATGCGTCCGGTGCACAACAGACTAAAACTCAGGGAGGTATGCAAAACCTCGGGGTCACCTGACGCTGAGCACCAGACTCATACCCAGAGAGGTTCCCAAAACACCCGCACACCGGACGCTAAGCACTGGACTCACGCCGGTGTGTCCCGTGCACTCTGCTACATCGGACAGTACACCGAACGCTAAAGGCCAGCGTCTGGTGCCTTCGCGCAGTGCGTCCGGTGAGTGTTTCTTAGTGAGAAACACTCTCGCGACTTCTCCAAATTTCCCATCGACGCAATAGAAAATATACACTTAATTTTGTGAAAAGCGCCGAGGGAGAGAGGAACCCAAACCCCTCTCAACCCTAGGAACTCCACCTCCTTTGCAAATGTGCTAACACTAACAAGAGTTCACCACCAAAGTGTATGTGTGTTAGCTTTTCATAAACATTGTCACCCAAAGGAGTTAAGTTGGCACTTTACTAGGTCCTAATGCATATGCTCAAGATGTAGACCTAGTAGCACTTGATTCGAGAGATGACCGTGATTTCCCCTATTGATAGTCGGCTATTTATCCTAAACCCGGTCAGTCACTTCTCTACTCATCTTAGACCGGCAAAAGTAAAACCCTACGTTTGTACTTTTGCCTTGATAACTTTGCTCCTCGTCTATCACCATGATTTTCACTTCATGCTTCATTCCTTTATGATCATGTGGCCACCTTTCCATGCCATCATGCACCTTCATCACATGTGTTGCTATGTCTAACTCAAATCACTTAAACACAAGGCATTAGCAACTTGGTGTCATTAATTACCAAAACTAAACTTGGGCTTTCACATAAGCTTAGAAATCAATTTGGATGCACCCGATGGAACTCCTAAATGACATGTGTCATATGGAATCTCGCTTTGGTCTGTTTGGAGATAGTGTTAGTTTTGGTGCAAGATAGGTGCATAGTTTGCACCTAATGCACTATAGTGTAAGAAACCATTTTCGACGCACCTTTGCACCTTTTGGTACTCCAAGGTGAAGAGGCTCCAGTGGAAGCTTGGTTTGGTCTATTTAGAGATAGTGCTAAACTTGATGCAAGATAGGTGCACGGTTTGCATAGAACATTTCATATGCTCGGAAATCAATTTGGATGCACCCGATGGAACTCCTAGATGACATGTGTCATATGGAATCTCGCTTCCGTATGTTTGAAGATAGTGTTAGTATCGGTGCAAGATAGGTGCCCAGTTTGTGCCGAATGAACTATAGTCTAAGAAACTATTTTCGACGCACCTGTTGGTACAGCAAGGTGTAGAGGCTCAAGTGGAAGCTCAGTTCGGTGTATTTAGATATAGTGCTAATCTTGATCCAAGATAGGATGCACGGTTTGCATGGAACATACCATATGCTCGAAAATCAATTTGGACTCACCCGATGGAACTCCTAGATGACTGTGTCATATGAAATATCGCTTCGGTCTGTTTGGAGATAGTGTTAGTTTCGATGCAAGATAGGTGCACGGTTTGTGCCTAATGCACCATAGGCTAAGAAACCATTTTGGACACACCCAATGGTAATCCTAGGTGAAGGGCCTGAAATGGAAGCTCAATTTGGTCTATTTGGAGATAGCACTAAACTTGATGCAAGATAGGTGCACGTTTTGCCTGGAACGTATCATATGCTCAGAAATCAATTTGGACTCACCCGATCGAACTCCTAGATGACATGTGTCATATGAAATCTCGCTTTAGTCTGTTTGGAGATAGTGTTACTTTTGGTGCAAGATAGGTGCACAGTTTGCACCAAATGCACCATAGTGGAAGCTCGGTTTGGTCTGTTCGGAGATAGTGCTAATCTTGATGCAAGATAGGTGCACAGTTTGTATGGAATGTAACATATGCTCAGACGTCAATTTGGACGCACTCGATGGAACTCTTAGATGATGTGTGTCATATTGAATCTCGCTTCGGTCCATTTGGAGATAGTGTTAGTTTTAGTGCAAGATAGGTGCACGGTTTGCACCTAATGCACCATAGGCTAAGAAACCATTTTGGACACACCCAATGCCTAGGTGAAGGGGCTCAAATGGAAGCTCAGTTCGGTATGTTCGGAGATAATGCTAATCATGATGCAAGATAGGTGCATGTTTTGCATGGAACCTACCATATTCTCGAAAATCAATTTGGTCTCACCCGATGGAACTCGTAGATAACATGTGTCATATGGAATCCTGGTTCGGTCTATTTGGAGAGAGTGTTTGTTTCGGTGCAAGATAGGTGCATGGTTTGTGCCTAATGCACCATAGGCTAAGAAACCACTTTGGACACACCCCATGGTACTCCTAGGTTAAAGTGCTCAAGTGGAAGCTTTGTTTGGTCTATTTAGAGATAGTGTTAATCTTGATGCAAGATATATAGGTGCATAGTTTGCATGTAACATACAATATGCTCGAAAATCAATTTGGATGCAGCCGATGGAACTCCTAAATGACATGTGTCATATGGAATCTCGCTTTGGTCTGTTTGGAGATAGTGTTAGTCTTAGTGCAAGATAGGTGCACAGTTTGCGTGGAATGTACCATATGCTCAAAAATCAATTTGGACACACCCGGGAAATCAATTTGGACGCGCCCAGTGGAACTCCTTTATGACATCTGTCATGGAATCTTGCTTCAGTATGTTTAGAGATAGTGTTAGTTCCAGGGCATGATAGGTGCCCAGTTTGTGCCTAATGCACTATAGTCTAAGAAACTATTTTGGACGCACCTGTTGGTACTCCAAGGTGAAGAGGCTAAAGTGGAAGCTCAGTTCGATCTGTTTAGAGATAGTGCTAATCTTGATCCAAGATAGGATGCACGGTTTGTATGGAACGTACCATATGCTTGGAAATCAATTTAGACACACCCAATGGAACTCCTAGATATAGTGTTAGTTTAAATGCAAGATAGGTGCACGGTTTTTGCCTAATGCACCATATGCTAAGAAACCATTTTGGGCGCACCCGATGGTACTCCTAGGTTAAAGGGCTCAAGTGGAAGTTCGGTTTGGTCTGTTCGGAGATAGTGCTAATCTTGATGCAAGATAGGTGCACAGTTTGCGTGGAACGTACCACATGCTCGAAAATCAATTTGGACGCACTCGATGGAACTCCTAGATGCTATGTGTCATATGAAATCTCGCTTCGGTCTGTTTGGAGACAGTGTTAGTTTCAGTGCAAGATAGGTGCACAGTTTGCACCTAATGCACTATAGTCTAAGAAACCATTTTGGACGCACCTATTGGTACTCCAAGGTGAAGAGGCTCAAGTGGAAGCTTGGTTCATTCTGTTTAGAGATAGCACTAAACTTGATGCAAGATAGGTGCACGGTTTGCCTGGAACGTATCGTATGCCCAGAAATCAAATTGGACGCACCCGATGGAACTCCTAGATGACATGTGTCATATGAAATCTCGCTTCAGTCTATTTGGAGATAGTGTTAGTTTTGGTGCAAGATAGGTGCACAGTTTGCACCAAATGCACCATAGTGGAAGCTCGGTTTGGTCAGTTCGGAAATAGTGCTAATGTTGATGAAAGATAGGTGCACGGTTTGCGTGGAACGTACCATATGCTCAAAAATTAATTTGGACATACTCGATGGAACTCCTAGATGACGTGTGTCATATGGAATCTCGCTTCGGTCCACTTGGAGACAGTGTAAGTTCCAATGCAAGATAGGTGCACGGTTTGTGCCTAATGCACCATAGGCTAAGAAACCATTTTGGACACACCCAATGGTACTCCTAGGTGAAGGGGCTCAAATGGAAGCTCAGTTCGGTATGTTCGGACATAATGCTAATCATGATGCAAGATAGGTGCATGGTTTGCATGGAACCTACCATATTCTCAAAAATCAATTTAGACTCACCCGATGGAACTCGTGGATAACGTGTGTCATGTGGAATCCTGGTTCGGTCTGTTTGGAGAGAGTGTTAGTTTCGGTGCAAGATAGGTGCATGGTTTGTGCCTAATGCACCATAGGCTAAGAAACCACTTTGGACACACCCCATGGTACGCCTAGGTTAAAGTGCTCAAGTGGAAGCTTTGTTTGGCGTATTTAGAGATAGTGTTAATCTTGATGCAAGATATATAGGTGCATAGTTTGCATGGAACATACCATATGCTCGAAAATCAATTTGGATGCAGCCGATGGAACTCCTAAATGACATGTGTCATATGGAATCTCGCTTTGGTCTGTTTGGAGATAGTGTTAGTTTTAGTGCAAGATAGGTGCACAGTTTGCACCTAATGCACTATAGTCTAAGAAACCATTTTGGACACACATATTGGTACTCCAAGGTGAAGAGGCTCAAGTGGAAGCATGGTTTGGTCTGTTTAGAGATAGTGCTAAACTTGATGCAAGATAGGTGCATGGTTTGCATAGAACGTTTCATATGCTCGGAAATCAATTTGGACGCACTCGATGGAACTCCTAGATGACATGTGTCATATGGAATCTCGCTTCGGTCTGTTTGAAGATAGTGTTAGTATCGGTGCAAGAAAGGTGCCTAGTTTGCACCTAATGAACTATAGTCTAAGAAACCATTTTGGACGCACCTGTTGGTACTCCAAGGTGAAGAGGCTCAAGTGGAAGCTCAGTTCGGTGTATTTAGATATAGTGGTAATCTTGATCCAAGATAGGATGCACGGTTTGCAAGGAACGTACCATATGCTCAATAATAAATTTGGACTCACCCGATGGAACTCCTAGATGACGTGTGTCATATGAAATCTCGCTTTGGTCTGTTTGCAGATAGTGATAGTTTCGATGCAAGATAGGTGCACGGTTTGTGCCTAATGCACCATAGGCTAAGAAACCATTTTGGACGCACCTGATGGTACTCCTAGGTTAAAGGTCTCAAGTGGAAGCTCGGTTTGGTCTGTTCGGAAGTAGTGCTAATGTTGATGAAAGATAGGTGCACGGTTTGCGTGGAACGTACCATATGCTCGAAAATTAATTCGGACATACTCGATGGAACTCCTAGATGATCTGTGTCATATGGAATCTCGCTTCGGTCCATTTGGAGATAGTGTAAGTTCCAATGCAAGATAGGTGCACGGTTTGCGCCTAATGAACCATAGTCTAAGAAACCATTTTGGATGCACCCGATGGTACTCGTAGGTAAAGGGGCTCAAGTGGAAGCCCAGTTTGATCTGTTTGGTGATCGTGCTAATCTTGATCCAAGATAGGATGCGCGGTTTGCATGAAACATACCATATGCTCAGGAATCAATTTGGATGCAGCCGATGGAACTCCTAGATGACGTGTGTCATATGAAATCTTACTTCGGTCTATTTGGAGATAGTGTTAGGTTTGGTAGAAGATAGGTGCACGGTTTGCATCTAATGCACCATAGTCTAAGAAATCATTTTCGATGCACCTATTGCTACTCCAAGGTGAAGAGGCTCAAGTGGAAGCTTGGTTCGGTCTGTTTAGAGATAGTGCTAAATTTGATTCAAGATAGGCGCACGGTGTGCATGGAACATACCATAGGCTAATCCACCATAGGCCAAGAAATTATTTTGGATGCACCCAATGTACTCCTAGGTTAAAGGGCTCAAGTGGAAGCTCGGTTTGGTCGGTTCGGAGATGTGCTAATCATGGTGTAAGATAGGTGCACAATTTGCTTGGAACGTACCATATGCTCAGAAATCAATTTGAACACACTCGATGGAACTCCTAGATGACATGTGTCATATGGAATCTCGCTTCGGTCCATTTGGAGATAGTGTTAATTTCGGTGCAAAATTGGTGCACGGTTTGCGCCTAACGCACCATAGGCTAAGAAACCATTTTGGACACACCTAATGGTACTCCTAGATGAAGGGGCTCAAATGGAAGCTTAGTTTGGTTTGTTTGCAGATATTGCTAATCTTGATGCAAGATAGGTGCATAGTTTGCATGGAACGTACCGTATGCTTTGAAATCAGTTTGGACTCACTCGATAGAACTCCTAGATGACGTGTGTCATATGGAATCTCACATCGGTCTCTCTGGAGAGATTGTTAGTTTTGGTGCAAGATAGGCGCACGGTTTGTGCTAATGCACCATAGGCTAAGAAACCACTTTGGACGCACCCTATGGTACTCATAGGTTAAGAGGCTCAAGTGGAAGCTCGGTTTGGTCTGTTTGGAGATCGTGCTAATCTTAATCCAAGATCGGATGCACGGTTTGCATGGAATGTACAATATGCTTAGAAATCATTTTGGACGCACCTGATGGAACTCGTAGATGACGTGTGTCATATGAAATGTCGCTTCGGTCCGTTTGGAGATAGTGTTAGTTTTGGTGCAAGATAGGTGCACGGTTTGTGCCTAATGCACCATTGGCTAAGAAACCATTTTGGATGCATCTATTGGTACTCCAAGGTGAAGAGGCTCAAGTGGAAGCTTGGTTCGGTCTGTTTAGAGATAGTGCTAAACATGATGCAAGATAGGTGCACGGTTTGCATGGAACATTTCATGTGCTCCGAAATCAATTTGGATACACCAGATGGAACTGCTAGATGACATGTGTCATATGGAATCTCGCTTTGGTCTGTTTGTAGATAGTGTAAGTTTTAGTGCACGATAGGTACCCAGTTTGTGCCTAATGCACTATAGTCTAAGAAACCATTTTGGACGCACGTGTTGGTACTCCAAGGTGAAGAGGCTCAAGTGGAAGCTCAGTTCGGTCTATTTAGATATAGTGCTAATCTTGATCCAAGATAGGATGCACAGTTTGCATGGAATGTACCATATTCTCGAAAATCAATTTGGGCGCACCCGATGGAACTCCTAGATGACGTGTGTCATATGAAATTTGGCTTCACTCTGTTTGGGGATAGTGTTAGTTTCAATGCAAGATAGGTGCACGGTTTGTGCCCAATGCACCATAGGCTAAGAAACCATTTTGGACGCACCTGATGGTACTCCTAGGTTGAAGGGATCAAGTGGAAGCTCGGTTTGCTCTATTCGGAGATAATGCTAATCTCGATGAAAGATAGGTGCAAAGTCTGCATGGAATGTACCATATGCTCAAAAATCAATTTGGACATACTCGATGGAACTCCTAGATGACGTGTGTCATATGGAATCTTCCTTTGGTCCATTTGAAGATAGTGCTAGTTCTGGTGCAAGATTGGTGCATGGTTTGCGCCTAAGCACCACAGGCTAAGAAACCATTTTGGACGCACCTAATGGTACTCCTAGGTAAAGGGGCTCAAGTGGAAGCTCAGTTTGATCTGTTGGGAGATAGTGGTAATCTTGATGAAAGATAGGTACGCGGTTTGCATGGAATGTACATATGATCGAAAAGCAATTTGGACATACTCGATGGAACTCCTAGATGACGTGTGAAATATGGAATCTCGCTTCGATCCATTTGGAGATAGTGTTAGTTCCAATGCAAGATAGGTGCACGGTTTGCACCTAATGCAACATAGTCTAAGAAACCATTTTCGACGCACCCGATGGTACTCCTAGGTAAAGGGGCTCAAGTGGAAGCTCAGTTTGATCTGTTTGGTGATCGTACTAATCTTGATCCAAGATAGGATGCACGGTTTGCATGGAACATACCTTATGCTCAGGAGTCAATTTGGATGCACCCGATGGAACTCCTAGATGATGCGTGTCATATGAAATCTGGCTTTGGTATGTTTGGAGATAGTGTTAGTTTTGGTAGAAGAGAGGTGCACGATTTGTGCCTAATGCACCATAGGCTAAGAAACCATTTTTGTCGCACCCGATGGTACTCCTAGGTTAAAGGGCTTAAGTGGAAGCACGATTTGGTCTGTTTGTAGATATTGCTAATCTTGATGCAAGATAGGTGCACAGTTTGCGTGGAACATACCATATGCTCTAAAATCAATTTGGGCGCACCCGATGGAACTCCTAGATGACATGTGTCATATGAAATCTGGCTTCAGTCTGTTTGGAGACAGTGTTAGTTTCAGTGCAGGATAGGTGCACAGTTTGCATCTAATGCACCATAGTCTATTGGTACTCCAAGGTGAAGAGGCTCAAGTGGAAGCTTGGTTCGGTCTATTTAGAGATAGTGCTAAACTTGATTCATATAGGTGCATGGTGTGCATGGAACCTATCATATGCTCGGAAATCAATTTGGACGCACCCGATGGAACTCCTAAATGACATGTGTCATATGAACTATCGCTTTGGTTTCTTTGGAGATAGTGTTAGTTTCAGTGCAAGATTGGTGCACAGTTTGCACCTAATGCACTATAGTCTAAGAAACCATTTTGGACGCACCTGTTGGTACTCCAAGATGAAGAGGCCCAGTGGAAGCTCAGTTCGGTCTGTTTAGAGATATTGCTAATCTTGATCCAAGATAGGATGCATGGTTTGCATAGAACGTACTATATGCTCGGAAATCTATTTGGACGCACCTGATGGAACTCCTAGATGACGTGTGTCATATGAAATCTCGCTTTAGTCTATTTGGAGATAGTGTTAGTTTCGATGCAAGATAGGTGCACGGTTCGTGCCTAACCCACCATAGGCTATGAAATTATTTTGGATGCACCCAATGTACTCCTAGGTTAAAGGGCTCAAGTGGAAGCTCAGTTTGGTTGGTTTGGAGATGTGCTAATCATGTTGCAAGATAGGTGGACAGTTTGATTGGAACGTACCATAGGCTCAGAAATCAATTTGAACACACTCGATGGAACTCCTAGATGACATGTGTCATAAGGAATCTCGCTTCGGTCCATTTGGAGATAGTGTTAGTTTTGGTGCAAGATAGGTGCACGGTTTGCGCCTAACACACCATAGGCTAAGAAACCATTTTGGACACACCTACTGGTACTCCTAGGTGAAGGGGCTCAAATGGAAGCTCAGTTTTGTCTGTTTTTAGATATTGCTAATCTTGATGCAAGATAGGTGCATAGTTTGCATGGAACATACCATATGCTTTGAAATCAGTTTGGACTCACCCGATAGAACTCCTAGATGACGTGTGTCATATGGACTCTCACATCGGTCTCTGTGGAGAGATTGTTAGTTTTGGTGCAAGATAGGCGCACGGTTTGTGCTAATGCACCATAGGCTAAGAAACCACTTTGGACGCACCCGATGGTACTCAGGTCAAGAGGCTCAAGTGGAAGCTCGATTTGGTCTTTTGGTGATCGTGCTATCTTGATCCAAGATAGGATGCACGGTTTGCATGGAATCTACCATATGCTTAGAAATCATTTTGGACGCACCCGATGGAACTCCTAGATGACGTGTGTCATATGAAATCTCACTTCGGTCTGTTTGGAGATAGTGTTAGTTTTGGTGCAAGATAGGTGCACGGTTTGTGCCTAATGCACCATTGGCTAACAAACCATTTTGGATGCATCTATTGGTACTCCAAGTTGAAGAGGCTCAAGTGGACGCTTGGTTCGATCTATTTATAGAGAGTGCTAAACATGATGCAAGATAGGGGCATGATTTGCATGGAACGTTTCATATGCTCCGAAATCAATTTGGACGCACCTGATGGAACTCCTAGATAACATGTGTCATATGGAATCTCACTTTGGTCTATTTGGAGATAGTGTTAGTTTTAGTGCACGATAGGTACCCAGTTTGCGCCTAATGCACTAAAGTCTAAGAAACCATTTTGGACGCACCCAATGGTACTCCTAGGTAAAGGGGATCAAGTGGAAGCTTAGTTTGATATGTTTGGTGATCGTGCTAATCTTGATCCAAGATATGATGCACGATTTGCATGGAACTTACCATATGCTTAGCAATCAATTTGGATGCACCCGATGGAAATCCTAGATGACGTGTGCCATATGAAATCTCGCTTTGGTCTGTTTGGAGATAGTGTTAGTTTTAGTGCACGATAGGTGAAGGGGCTCAAGAAACAGTTTTGGACACACCTAATGGTACTCATAGGTGAAGGGATGGAAGCTCAGTTTGGTCTGTTTGGAGATATTGCTAATCTTGATGCAAGATAGGTGCATAGTTTGCATGGAACGTACCATATGCTTTGAAATCAATTTAGACTCACCCGATAGAACTCCTAGATGACGAGTGTCGTATGGAACCTCACATCGGTCTATCTGGAGAGATTGTTAGTTTTGGTGCAAGATAGGCGCACGGTTTGTGCTAATGCACCATAGGCTAAGAAACCACTTTGGACGCACCCGATGGTACTCATAGGTCAATAGGCTCAAGTGGAAGCTTGGTTTGGTCTATTTCGAGATCGTGCTAATCTTGATACCCGATGAAATGTACCATATACTTAGAAATGTACCATATGCTTAGAAATCATTTTGGACGCCCCCGATAGAACTCCTAGATGACGTGTGTCATATGAAATCTCGTTTCGGTCTGTTTGGAGATAGTGTTAGTTTTGGTGCAAGATAGGTGCACGGTTTGTGCCTAATGCACCGTTGGCTAAGAAACCATTTTGGATGCATCTATTGGTACTCTAAGGTGAAGAGGCTCAAGTGGAAGCTTGGTTCGGTTTGTTTAGAGATAGTGTTAAACATGATGCAAGATAGGTGCACGGTTTGCATGGAATGTTTCATATGCTCCAAAATCAATTTGGACGCACCCGTTGGAACTCCTAGATGACATGTGTCATATAGAATATCGCTTTGGTCTGTTTGGAGATAGTGTTAGTTTTAGTGCACGATAGGTACCCTGATTGCGCCTAATGCACTATAGTCTAAGAAACCATTTTGGACGCACCTGTTGGTACTCCACGATGAAGAGGCTCAAGTGGAAGCTCAGTTCGGTCTATTTAGATATAGTGCTAATGTTGATCCAAGAAAGGATGCACAGTTTGCATGCATCGTACGATATGCTTGAAAATCAATTTGGATGCACACGATGGAACTCCTAGATGACGTGTGTCATATGAAATCTAGCTTCGCTCTGTTTGGGGATTGTGTTAGTTTCAATGCAAGATAGGTGCACGGTTTCTGCCTAATGCACCATAGGCTAAGAAACCATTTTTGACGAACCTGATGGTACTCCTAGGTTAAAGGGCTCAAGTGGAAGCTCGGTTTGGTCTGTTCGGAGATAGTGCTAATCTTGATGAAAGATAGGTGCACAGTTTGCGTGGAACGTACCATATGCTCGTAAATCAATTTGGACATACTCGATGGAACTCCTAGATGATGTGTGTCATACGGAATCTCGCTTCGGTCCATTTGAAGATAGTCCTAATTTTGGTGCAAGATAGGTGCACGGTTTGTACCTAGTGCACCAAGGGTGATGAAACCACTTTGGACACACCCGATGGTACTCCTAGGTACAGGGGCTCAAGTGGAAGCTTGGTTTGGTCTGTTTGGAGATCGTGCTATTCTTGATCCAAGATAGGATGCACGGTTTGCATGGAACATACCATATGCTTAGAAATCAATTTGGACGCACCCGATAGAACTCCTAGATGATGTGTGTCATAAGAAATCTCGCTTCAGTCTATTTCGAGATAGTGTTAGTTTCGATGCAAGATATGTGTACGGTTTCTACCTAGTGCACCATAGGCTAAGAAACCATTTTGGACACACCCGATGATACTCCTAGGTAAAGGGGCTCAAGTGTAAGCTCGGCCCGGTCTGTTTAGAGATAGTTCTAATCTTGATGTAAGATAGGTGCACGGTTTGCATGGAACGTACCATAAGCTTGAAAATCAATTTGGATGCACCCGTTGGAACTCCTAGATGACGTGTGCCATATGAAATCTTGCTTCGGTCCATTTAGAGATAGTTCTAGTTCTGGTGCAAGATAGGTGCACGGTTTGTGCCTAATACACCATAGGCCAAGAAACCATTTTGGATGCACCCGATGGTACTTCTAGGTTAAAGGGCTCAAGTGAAAGCTCATTTTGGTCAGTTTGGAGATAGTGTTAATCTTGATGCAAGATAGATGCACAGTTAGCGTGGAACGTACCATATGCTCAGAAACTGATTTGGACGCACCCGATGGAACTTCTAGATGATGTGTGTCATATGTAATCTTGCTTCGGTCCATTTGGAGATAGTGTTAGTTTAGTGCAAGATAGGTGCACGGTTTGCGCCTAATGCACCATAGGCTAAGAAACCATTTTAGACACACCCAATGGTACTCCTAGGTGAAGGGGCTCAAATGGATGCTCAGTTTGTTCTGTTTGGAGATAGTGCTAATATTGATGCAAGATAGGTGCATGGTTTGCATGGAAGATACCATATCCTCGGAAATCAATTTGGACTCACCCGATGGAACTCCTAGATGACGTGTGTAATATAGAATCTCACATCGGTGTGTTTGGAGAGAGTGTTAGTTTTAGTGCAAGATAGGTGCACGATTTGTGCCTAATACACCATAGGCGACAAAACCACTTTGGACGCACCCGATGGTACTCCTAGGTAAAGAGGCTCAAGTGGAAGCTTAGTTTGGTCTATTTGGAGATCATGCTAATCTTGATCCAAGATAGGATGCTCGGTATGCATGCAACATACCATATGCTCATAAATCAATTTGGACGCACCCGATGGAACTCATAGATGATGTGTGTCATATTAAATCTTGCTTCGGTCTATTTGGAGATAGTGTTAGTTTCGATGCAAGATATGTGCACGGTTTGTGCCTAATGCACCATAGACTAAGAAACCATTTTGGTCGCACCCAATGGTACTCCTAGGTTAAAGGGCTCAAGTGGAAGCTCAGTTTGGTCTGTTTACAGATCGTGCCAATCTGGATCTAAGATAGGATGCACAGTTTGTGTGGAACATACCATATGATCAAAAATCAATTTGGACGCACATGATGGAACTCTTTGATGACATGTGTCATATGGAATCTCGCTTCGGACTATTTGGAGATAGTTTTAGTTTCGATGCAAGAAAGGTGCACGGTTTGTGCCTAATGCACCATAGGCTAAGAAACCATTTTGGATGCACCTGATGGTACTCCTAGGTTAAAGGGCTCAAGTGGAAGCTCAGTTTGGTCTATTTAGATATAGTGCTAATCTTGATTCAAGATAGGATGCATAGTTTGCATGGAACATACCATATGCTCGAAAATCAATTTGGACGCACCCAATGGAACTCCTAGATGACGTGTGTCATATGAATTATGGCTTCGCTCTGTTTGGGGATAGTGTTAGTTTCAATGCAAGAAAGGTGCACGATTTGTGCCTAATGCACCATAGGCTAAGAAACCATTTTGGACGCACCTGATGGTACTCCTAGGATAAAGGGCTCAAGTGGAAGCTCGGTTTGGTCTGTTCGGAGAAAGTGCTAATCTTGATGAAAGATAGGTGTGCAGTTTGCGTGGAACGTAGCATATGCTCGAAAATCAATTTGGACATACTCGATGGAACTCCTAGATGACGTGTGTCATATGGAATCTCGCTTCGGTCCATTTGAAGATAGTGCTAGTTCTGGTGCAAGATAGGTGCACGGTTTGTGCCTAATGCACCATAGGCTAAGAAACCATTTTGGATGCACCTGATGGTACTCCTAGGTTAAAGGGCTCAAGTGGAAGCTAGATTTGGTCTGTTTAGATATATTGCTAATCTTGATTCAAGATAGGATGCACAGTTTGCATGGAACATACCATATACTCGAAAATCAATTTGGACGCACCAGATGGAACTCCTAGATGACGTGTGTCATATGAAATCTGGCTTCGCTCTGTTTGGGGACAGTGCTAGTTTCAATGCAAGATAGGTGCACGGTTTGTGCCTAATGAACCATAGGCTAAGAAACCATTTTGGACGCACCTGATGGTACTCCTAGGTTAAAGGGCTCAAGTGCAAGCTCGGTTTGGTCTGTTCGGAGATAGTGCTATTCTTGATGAAAGTTAGGTGCTCAGTTTGTGTGGAACGTACCATATGCTCGAAAATCAATTTGGACATACTCGATGGAACTCCTAGATGACGTGTGTCATATGGAATCTCGCTTCGGTCCATTTGAAGATAGTGCTAGTTCTGGTGCAAGATAGGTGCACGGTTTGTGCCTAATGCACCATAGGCTAAGAAACCATTTTGGATGCACCTGATGGTACTCCTAGGTTAAAGGGCTCAAGTGGAAGCTAGATTTGGTCTGTTTAGATATAGTGCTAATCTTGATTCAAGATAGGATGCACAGTTTGCATGGAACATACCATATACTCGAAAATCAATTTGGACGCACCAGATGGAACTCCTAGATGACGTGTGTCATATGAAATCTGGCTTCGCTCTGTTTGGGGACAGTGCTAGTTTCAATGCAAGATAGGTGCACGGTTTGTGCCTAATGAACCATAGGCTAAGAAACCATTTTGGACGCACCTGATGGTACTCCTAGGTTAAAGGGCTCAAGTGCAAGCTCGGTTTGGTCTGTTCGGAGATAGTGCTATTCTTGATGAAAGTTAGGTGCTCAGTCTGTGTGGAACGTACCATATGCTCGCAAATCAAATTGGACATACTCGATGGAACTCCTAGATGACGTGTGTCATATGGAATCTCGCTTCGGTCCATTTGAAGATAGTGCTAGTTCTGGTGCAAGATAGGTGCACGGTTTGTGCCTAATGCACCATAGGCTAAGAAACCATTTTGGATGCACCTGATGGTACTCCTAGGTTAAAGGGCTCAAGTGGAAGCTAGATTTGGTCTGTTTAGATATAGTGCTAATCTTGATTCAAGATAGGATGCACAGTTTGCATGGAACATACCATATACTCGAAAATCAATTTGGACGCACCAGATGGAACTCCTAGATGACGTGTGTCATATGAAATCTGGCTTCGCTCTGTTTGGGGACAGTGCTAGTTTCAATGCAAGATAGGTGCACGGTTTGTGCCTAATGAACCATAGGCTAAGAAACCATTTTGGACGCACCTGATGGTACTCCTAGGTTAAAGGGCTCAAGTGCAAGCTCGGTTTGGTCTGTTCGGAGATAGTGCTATTCTTGATGAAAGTTAGGTGCTCAGTTTGTGTGGAACGTACCATATGCTCGAAAATCAATTTGGACATACTCGATGGAACTCCTAGATGACGTGTGTCATATGGAATCTCGCTTCGGTCCATTTGAAGATAGTGCTAGTTCTGGTGCAAGATAGGTGCACGGTTTGTGCCTAATGCACCATAGGCTAAGAAACCATTTTGGATGCACCTGATGGTACTCCTAGGTTAAAGGGCTCAAGTGGAAGCTAGATTTGGTCTGTTTAGATATAGTGCTAATCTTGATTCAAGATAGGATGCACAGTTTGCATGGAACATACCATATACTCGAAAATCAATTTGGACGCACCAGATGGAACTCCTAGATGACGTGTGTCATATGAAATCTGGCTTCGCTCTGTTTGGGGACAGTGCTAGTTTCAATGCAAGATAGGTGCACGGTTTGTGCCTAATGAACCATAGGCTAAGAAACCATTTTGGACGCACCTGATGGTACTCCTAGGTTAAAGGGCTCAAGTGCAAGCTCGGTTTGGTCTGTTCGGAGATAGTGCTATTCTTGATGAAAGTTAGGTGCTCAGTTTGTGTGGAACGTACCATATGCTCGAAAATCAATTTGGACATACTCGATGGAACTCCTAGATGACGTGTGTCATATGGAATCTCGCTTCGGTCCATTTGAAGATAGTGCTAGTTCTGGTGCAAGATAGGTGCACGGTTTGTGCCTAATGCACCATAGGCTAAGAAACTATTTTGGACATACCAAGTGGTACTCCTAGGTGAAGGGGCTTAAATGGAAGCTCAATTTGGTCTGTTTGGAGATATTGCTAATCTTGATGCAAGCGTACCATATGCTTAGAAATCAATTTGGAAACACCTGATGGAACTCCTAGATGACATGTGTCATGTGGAATCTCGCTTTGGTCTATTTGGAGACAGTGTTAGTTTTGGTGAAAGATAGGTGCACAGTTTGCACCTAATGCACCATAGTCTAAGAGACTATTTTGGATGCACATGTTGGTACTCCATGGTGAAGAGGCTCAAGTGAAAGTAGTGCTAATCTTGATGCAAGATAGGTACATGGTTTGCATGGAACATATCATATGCTCGAAAATCAATTTGGACACACCTAATGGAACTCCTAGATGACATGTGTAATATAGAATCTCACATCGGTCTGTTTGGAGAGAGAGTTAGTTTTAGTGCAAGATAGGTGCACGATTTGTGTCTAATACACAATAGGTGACAAAACCACTTTGGACGCACCCGATGGTACTCCTAGGTAAAGAGGCTCAAGTGGAAGCTTAGTTTGGTCTATTTGGAGATCATGCTAATCTTGATCCAAGATAGGATGCTCGGTATGCATGGAACATACCATATGCTCATAAATCAATTTGGACGCACCCGATGGAACTCCTAGATGATGTGTGTCATATTAAATCTTGCTTCGGTCTATTTGGAGATAGTGTTAGTTTCGATGCAAGATATGTGCACGGTTTGTGCCTAATGCACCATAGACTAAGAAACCATTTTGGTCGCACCCAATGGTACTCCTAGGTTAAAGGGCTCAAGTGGAAGCTCAGTTTGGTCTGTTTACAGATCGTGCCAATCTGGATCTAAGATAGGATGCACAGTTTGCATGGAACGTACCATATGATCAAAAATCAATTTGGACGCACATGATGGAACTCTTTGATGACATGTGTCATATGGAATCTCGCTTCGGACTATTTGGAGATAGTTTTAGTTTTGATGCAAGAAAGGTGCACGGTTTGTGCCTAATGCACCATAGGCTAAGAAACCATTTTGGATGCACCTGATGGTACTCCTAGGTTAAAGGGCTCAAGTGGAAGCTCAGTTTGGTCTATTTAGATATAGTGCTATTCTTGATTCAAGATAGGATGCATAGTTTGCATGGAACATACCATATGCTCGAAAATCAATTTGGACGCACCCAATGGAACTCCTAGATGACGTGTGTCATATGAAATCTGGCTTCGCTCTGTTTGGGGATAGTGTTAGTTTCAATGCAAGATAGGTGCACGGTTTGTGCCTAATGCACCATAGGCTAAGAAACCATTTTGGACGCACCTGATGGTACTCCTAGGATAAAGGGCTCAAGTGCAAGCTCGGTTTGGTCTGTTCGGAGAAAGTGCTAATCTTGATGAAAGTTAGGTGCTCAGTTTGTGTGGAACGTACCATATGCTCGAAAATCAATTTGGACATACTCGATGGAACTCCTAGATGACGTGTGTCATATGGAATCTCGCTTCGGTCCATTTAAAGATAGTGCTAGTTCTGGTGCAAGATAGGTGCACGGTTTGTGCCTAATGCACCATAGGCTAAGAAACTATTTTGGACATACCAAGTGGTACTCCTAGGTGAAGGGGCTTAAATGGAAGCTCAATTTGGTCTGTTTGGAGATATTGCTAATCTTGATTCAAGATAGGATGCACAGTTTGCATGGAACATACCATATACTCGAAAATCAATTTGGACGCACCAGATGGAACTCCTAGATGACGTGTGTCATATGAAATCTGGCTTCGCTCTGTTTGGGGACAGTGCTAGTTTCAATGCAAGATAGGTGCACGGTTTGTGCCTAATGAACCATAGGCTAAGAAACCATTTTGGACGCACCTGATGGTACTCCTAGGTTAAAGGGCTCAAGTGCAAGCTCGGTTTGGTCTGTTCGGAGATAGTGCTATTCTTGATGAAAGTTAGGTGCTCAGTTTGTGTGGAACGTACCATATGCTCGAAAATCAATTTGGACATACTCGATGGAACTCCTAGATGACGTGTGTCATATGGAATCTCGCTTCGGTCCATTTGAAGATAGTGCTAGTTCTGGTGCAAGATAGGTGCACGGTTTGTGCCTAATGCACCATAGGCTAAGAAACTATTTTGGACATACCAAGTGGTACTCCTAGGTGAAGGGGCTTAAATGGAAGCTCAATTTGGTCTGTTTGGAGATATTGCTAATCTTGATGCAAGCGTACCATATGCTTAGAAATCAATTTGGAAACACCTGATGGAACTCCTAGATGACATGTGTCATGTGGAATCTCGCTTTGGTCTATTTGGAGACAGTGTTAGTTTTGGTGAAAGATAGGTGCACAGTTTGCACCTAATGCACCATAGTCTAAGAGACTATTTTGGATGCACATGTTGGTACTCCATGGTGAAGAGGCTCAAGTGAAAGTAGTGCTAATCTTGATGCAAGATAGGTACATGGTTTGCATGGAACATATCATATGCTCGGAAATCAATTTGGACACACCTAATGGAACTCCTAGATGACATGTGTAATATAGAATCTCACATCGGTCTGTTTGGAGAGAGAGTTAGTTTTAGTGCAAGATAGGTGCACGATTTGTGTCTAATACACCATAGGTGACAAAACCACTTTGGACGCACCCGATGGTACTCCTAGGTAAAGAGGCTCAAGTGGAAGCTTAGTTTGGTCTATTTGGAGATCATGCAAATCTTGATCCAAGATAGGATGCTCGGTATGCATGGAACATACCATATGCTCATAAATCAATTTGGACGCACCCGATGGAACTCCTAGATGATGTGTGTCATATTAAACCTTGCTTCGGTCTATTTGGAGATAGTGTTAGTTTTGATGCAAGATATGTGCACGGTTTGTGCCTAATGCACCATAGGCTAAGAAACCATTTTGGTCGCACCCAATGGTACTCCTAGGTTAAAGGGCTCATGTGGAAGCTCTGTTTGGTCTGTTTACAGATCGTGCCAATCTGGATCTAAGATAGGATGCACAGTTTGCATGGAACGTACCATATGATCAAAAATCAATTTGGACACACATGACGGACCCCCTTGATGACATGTGTCATATGGAATCTCGCTTCGGTCTATTTGGATATAGTTTTAGTTACGATGCAAAAAAGGTGCACGGTTTGTGCCTAATGCACCATAGGCTAAGAAACCATTTTGGATGCACCTGATGGTACTCCTAGGTTAAAGGGCTCAAGTGGAAGGTCGGTTTGGTCTGTTTAGATATAGTGTTAATCTTGATTCAAGATAGGATGCATAGTTCGCATGGAACATACCATATGCTCGAAAATCAATTTGGACGCACCCAATGGAACTCCTAGACGACGTGTGTCATATGAAATCTGGCTTCGCTCTGTTTGGGGATAGTGTTAGTTTCAATACAAGATAGGTACACAGTTTGCGCCTAATGCACTATAGTCTAAGAAACCATTTTGGACGCACATGTTGGTACTCCAAGATGAAGAGGCCCAAGTGGAAGCTCAGTTCGGTCTGTTTAGAGATATTGCTAATCTTGATCCAGAGATAGGATGCACGGTTTGCATGGAACGTACTATATGCTCGGAAATCAATTTGGACGCACCTGATGGAACTCCTAGATGACGTGTGTCATATGAAATCTCGCTTTAGTCTATTTGGAGATAGTGTTAGTTTCGATGCAAGATAGGTGCACGGTTCGTGCCTAATCCACCATAGGCTAAGAAATTATTTTGGATGCACCCAATGTACTCCTAGGTTAAAGGGCTCAAGTGGAAGCTCAGTTTGGTCGGTTTGGAGATGTGCTAATCATGGTGCAAGATAGGTGCACAGTTTGCTTGGAACGTACCATAGGCTAAAAAATAAATTTGAACACACTCGATGGAACTCCTAGATGACATGTGTCATACGGAACCTCGCTTCGGTCCATTTGGAGATAGTGTTAGTTTTGGTGCAAGATAGGTGCACGGTTTGTGCATAACACACCATAGGCTAAGAAACCATTTTGGACACACCTAATGGTACTCCTAGGTGAAGAGGCTCAAATGGAAGCTCAGTTTTGTCTGTTTGTAGATATTGCTAATCTTGATGCAAGATAGGTGCATAGTTTGCATGGAACGTACCATATGCTTTGAAATCAGTTTGGACTCACCCGATAGAACTCCTAGATGACGTGTGTCATATGGAATCTCACATCGTTCTGTCTGGAGAGATTGTTAGTTTTGGTGCAAGATAGGCGCACGGTTTGTGCTAATGCACCATAGGCTAAGAAACCACTTTGGACGCACCCGATGGTACTCAGATCAAGAGGCTCAAGTTGAAGCTCGGTTTGGTCTGTTTGGTGATCGTGCTATCTTGATCCAAGATCGGATGCACGGTTTGCATGGAATGTACCATATGCTTAGAAATCATTTTGGACGCACCCGATTGAACTCCTAGATGACGTGTGTCATATGAAATCTCGCTTCGGTGTGTTTGGAGATAGTGTTAGTTTTGGTGCAAGATAGGTGCACGGTTTATGCCTAATGCTCCGTTGGCTAAGAAACCATTTTGGATGCATCTATTGGTACTCTAAGGTGAAGAGGCTCAAGTGGAAGCTTGGTTTGGTTTGTTTAGAGATAGTGTTAAACATGATGCAAGATAGGTGCACGATTTGCATGGAACGTTTCATATGCTCCGAAATCAATTTGGACGCACCTGATGGAACTCCTAGATGACATGTGTCATATGGAATCTCACTTTGGTCTATTTGGAGATAGTGTTAGTTTTAGCGCACGATAGGTACCCAATTTGCGGCTAATGCACTATAGTCTAAGAAACCATTTTGGACACACGTGTTTGTACTCCAAGCTGAAGAGGCTCAAGTAGAAGCTCAGTTCGGTCTATTTAGATATAGTTCTAATCTTGATCCAAGATAGGATGCACAGTTTGCATGGAACGTACCATATGCTCGGAAATCAATTTGGACGCGCCTGATGGAACTCCTAGATGACGTGTGTCGTATGAAATCTGGCTTCGCTCTGTTTGGGGATTGTGTTAGTTTCAATACAAGATAGGTGCACGGTTTGTGCCTAATGCACCATAGGCTAAGAAACCATTTTGGACGCACCTGATGGTACTCCTAGGTTAAAGGGCTCAAGTGGAAGCACGGTTTGGTCTGTTCGGAGATAGTGCTAATCTTGATGAAAGATAGGTGCACAGTTTGCGTGGAATGTACCATATGCTCATAAATCAATTTGGACATACTCGATGGAACTCCTAGATGATGTGTGTCATATGGAATCTCGCTTCGGTCCATTTGAAGATAGTGCTAGTTTTGGTGCAAGATAGGTCCACGGTTTGTACCTAGTTTACCACGGGTGACGAAACCACTTTGGACACACCTGATGGTACTCCTTGGTACAGGGGCTCAAGTGGAAGCTTGGTTTGGTCTGTTTGGAGTTCGTGCTATTCTTGATCCAAGATAGGATGCACGGTCTGCATGGAATATACCATATGCTTATAAATCAATTTGGACGCACCCGATAGAACTCCTAGATGATGTGTGTCATAAGAAATCTCGCTTCGGTCTATTTTGAGATAGTGTTAGTTTCGATGCAAGATATGTGCACGGTTTCTACCTAGTGCACCATAGGCTAAGAAACCATTTTGGACACACCCGATGATACTCCTAGGTAAAGGGGCTCAAGTGTAAGCTCGGTCCGGTCTGTTTAGAGATAGTTCTAATCTTGATGCAAGATAGGTGCATGGTTTGCATGGAACGTATCATATGCTCGGAAATCAATTTGGACGCACCTAATGGAACTCCTAGATGACATGTGTCATATGGAATCTCACTTCGGTCCGTTTGGAGACACTGTTAGTTTTGGTGTAAGATTGGTGCATGGTTTGTGCCTATTGCACCATAGGCTAAGAAACCATTTTGGACACACCCGATGATACTTCTAGGTAAAGGGGCTCAAGTGTAAGCTCGGTCCGATCTGTTTGGAGATAGTGCTAATCTTGATGCAAGATAGGTGCACGGTTTGCATTGAACGTACCATATGCTCAGAAATCAATTTGGATGCACCCGATGGAACTCCTAGATGACGTGTCTCATATCAAATCTTGCTTCGGTCCATTTGGAGATAGTGCTAATTCCAGTGAAAGATAGGTGCACGATTTGCGCCTAATACACCATAGGCTAAGAAACCATTTTGGACGCACCCGATGGTACTCCTTGGTTAAAGGGCTCAAGTGAAAGCTGAGTTTGGTCAATTTAGAGATAGTGCTAATCTTGATGCAAGATACGTGCACAGTTTGCGTGGAACGTACCATATGCTCAGAAACTGATTTGGACGCACCTGATGGAACTTCTAGATGACGTGTGTCATATGTAATCTCGCTTCAGTCCATTTGGAGATAGTGTTAGTTTAGTGCAAGATAGGTGCACGGTTTGTGCCTAATGCACCATAGGCTAAGAAACCATTTTAGACACACCCAATGGTACTCCTAGGTGAAGGGGCTGAAATGGATGCTCAGTTTGTTCTATTTGGAGATAGTGCTAATATTGATGCAAGATAGATGCATGGTTTGCATGGAAGATACTATATGCTCGGAAATCAATTTGGGCTCACCCGATGGAACTTCTAGATGACGTGTGTCATATAGAATCTTGCATCGGTCTGTTTGGAGAGAGTGTTAGTTTCAGTGCAAGATAGGTGCATGATTTGTGCCTAATACACCATAGGCGACGAAACCACTTTGGACGCACCCGATGGTACTCCTAGGTAAAGAGGCTCAAGTGGAAGCTTAGTTTGATCTATTTGGAGATCGTGCTAATCTTGATTAGGATTCTCGGTATGCATGGAACATACCATATGCTCATAAATCAATTTGGACGCACCCGATGTAACTCCTAGATGATGTGTGTCATATGAAATCTTGCTTCGGTCTATTTGGAGATAGTGTTACTTTCAATGCAAGATATGGGCATGGTTAGTGCCTAATGCACCATAGGCTCAGAAACCAATTTGGTCACACCCAATTGTACTCCTAGATTAAAGGGCTCAAGTGGAAGCTCTATTTGGTCTGTTTACATATCATGCCAATCTTGATCTAAGATAGGATGCACAGTTTGCGTGGAACGTACCATATGCACAAAAATCAATTTGGACGCACATGATGGAACTCCTAGATGACATGTGTCATATGGAATTTCGCTTCGGTGTATTTGGAGATAATGTTAGTTTCGATGCAAGATAGGTGCACGGTTTGTGCCTAATGCACCATAGGCTAAGAAACCATTTTGGATGCACCCGATAGTACTCCTAGGTTAAATGGCTCAATTGGAAGCTCGGTTTAGTCTCTTCGGAGATAGTGCTAATTTTGATGAAAGATATGTGCACAGTTTGCGTGGAACATACCATATGCTCGAAAATCAATTTGGACATACTCGAAGGAACTCCTAGATGACGTGTGTCATATGGAATCTTGCTTCGGTCTATTTGGGAAAAGTGTTAGTTTCGATGCAAGATATGTGCACGGTTCGTGCCTAATGCACCATAGGCTAAGAAACCATTTTGGTCGCACCCAATGGTACTCCTAGGTTAAAGGGCTCAAGTGGAAGCTCTGTTTAGTCTGTTTACATATCATGCCAATCTTGATCTAAGATAGGATGCACAGTTTGCGTGGAACGTACCATATGCTCAAAAATCAATTTGGACGCACATATTGGAACACCTAGATGACATGTGTGATATGGAATCTTGCTTCGGTCTATTTGGAGATTGTGTTAGTTTCGATGCAAGATAGGTGCACGGTTTGTGCCTAATGCACCAGGCTAAGAAACCATTTTGGATGAACCCGATGGTACTCCTAGGTTAAAGGGCTCAAGTGGAAGCTCGGTTTGGTCTGTTCGGAGATAGTGCTAATCTTGATGCAAGATAGGTGCACAGTTTCTATGGAATGTACCATATGCTCGGAAATCAATTTTGACGCACCCAATGTCACTCCTAGATGATGTGTGTCATATGGAATCTCGCTTCGGTCCATTTTGAGATAGTGTTAGTTTTGGTGCAAGACAGGTGCACGGTTTGCACCTAATGCACCATAGACTAAGAAACAATTTTGGACACACCCAATGGCACTCCTAGGTGAAGGGGCTCAAATGGAAGCTCAGTTTGGTCTGTTTGTGCTAATCTTGATGCAAGATAGGTGCATGGTTTGCATGGAACATACCATATGTACCCAATGGAACTCCTAGATGACTTGTGTCATATAGAATCTCGCTTCGGTCTGTTTGGAGAGAGTGTTAGTTTTGGTGCAAGATATGTGCATGGTTTGTACCTAGTGCACCACGGGTGACGAAACCACTTTGGACCCTCCCGATGGTACTCTTAGGTAAAGGGGCTCAAGTGGAAGCTTGGTTTGGTCTGTTTGGAGATCGTGCTATTCTTGGTCCAAGATAGGATGCACGGTTTGCATGGAACATACGATATGCTTAGAAATCAATTTGGACGCACCCGATATAACTCCTAGATGATGTGTGTCATAAGAAATCTCGCTTTGGTCTATTTCGAGATAGTGTTAGTTTCGATGCAAGATATGTGCACGGTTTCTTCCTAGTGCACCATAGGCTAAGAAACAATTTTTGGTCGCACCCGATGGTACTCCAAGTTTAAAGGGCTCAAGTGGAAGCTCTGTTTGCTCTGTTCGGAGATAGTGTTAATCTTGATGCAAAATAGGTGCGTAGTTTGCGTGGTACGTACCATATGCTCGGAAATCAATTTGGACACACCTGGGAAATCAATTTGGACGCACCCGATGGAACTCCTAGATGACATGGGTCATATGGAATCTCGCTTCGTTGTGTTTGGAGACAGTGTTAGTCTTGGTGCAAGATAGGTGCACAGTTTTCACCTAATGCACTATAGTCTAAGAAACCCTTTTGGACGCACCAATTGGTACTCCTAGGTGAAGAGGGTCAAGTGGAAGCTTGGTTCGGTCTGTTTAGAGATATGCTAAACATGATGCAAGGTAGGTGCACGGTTTGCATGGAACGTATCATATGCTCGGAAATCAATTTTAACGCACCCAATGGAACTGCTAGATGACATGTGTCATATGGAATCTCGTTTCGGTCTATTTGAAGATAGTGTTAGTTTTAGTGTAAGATAGGTGCCCAGTTTGCACCTAATGCACAATAGTCTAAGAAACCATTTTGGACGCACCTATTGGTACTCCAAGGTGAAGAGGCTCAAGTGGGAGCTCAGTTCGATCTGTTTAAAGATAGTGCTAATCTTGATCCAAGACAGGATGCACGGTTTGCATGGAACGTACCATATGCTTGGAAATCAATTTGGACGCACCTGATGGGACTCCTAGATGGCATGTGTCGTATGAAGTCTTGCTTTGCTCTGTTTGGAGATAGTGTTAGTTTTGATGCAAGATAGGTGCAAAGTTTTTGCCTATTGCACCATATGCTAAGAAACCATTTTGGACGCACCCAATGGTACTCCTAGGTTAAAGGGCTCAAGTGGAAGCTCAGTTTGGTCTGTTCGGAGATAGTGCTAACCTTGATGCAAGATAGGTGCACAGTTTGCGTGGAACATACCATATGCTTGAAAATCAATTTAGACGCACTCGATGGAACTCCTAGATGATGTGTGTCATATGGAATCTCACTTCGGTCAATTTGGAGATAGTGTTAGTTTTGGTGCAAGATAGGTGCACGGTTTGTGCCTAATGCACCATAGGCTACGCAACCATTTTGGACACACCCAGTGGTACTCCTAGGTGAAGGGCCTCAAATGGAAGCTCAGTTTGGTCTATTTGGAGATAGTGCTAATCTTGATGCAACATAGGTGCATGGTTTGCATGGAACATACCATATGCTCGGAAATCAATTGGGACTCACCCGATGGAACACCTAGATGACGTGTTGTTGATGGTCCTTAATGCTCATATTTAACCATCAACTAATCATGGAAAAGGATCCAAATACAACCAACTCCTAGACTTATGGTTTTATCTAATAGAATTCCACAAGTTTTGGTGTTTGTCTATTTCTACAGAGGGTTATCAGGAAATATGGAAGAAAGGCCCACACGTCGGGTTTACATAGAGATATTAACATGCCGCACAATTTTCTATCATCTAGAAGACTCCAGAAGCCACGGGACCGAAGCGGAGGCCGAGAGGAACAGGGTGCCCGCCCTCCTCTCCTGGGCGCCTGCCGTCACATAGAGTCCAATCAGGACTCTCTTTCAGGATATTGCTCCACCGACCTAAAGGATCAAGGATAACCGTTCAATCAATGTCGGTTTGATCCAACGGCCCAGATTCACTTGAAGAGACAATGAAACCAGACCCCCTGGCCCCTGGAGATCATACCTCTTCTACAGAATCAAAGTTAGGGTTTCAGTTCTTCATCCAAGTAGAGAGGATCCCTCTAGTTCTTATAGTTCTACCTCTAGTTCATCTAGATCTAGTTCTAGTTCATCTAGTTCTAGTTCTAGTTCCTCTAGTTCTAGTTCTAGTTAGTTCTAGTTGTAATCTAGAAAATAGGGAGAGAGAAGAGGAGAGCGGAGGAGGAGCCAGATCTGTCGGATCTTCCTCAACATTGTACTTTTGCAGCAACTGGTTCGTTCTTCATCGTTCTCCAGGTTCTTCAATTCATAATTCCTGAGTTCTTTAATTACTTTTATTTACATTCAAGTTATTTATTGGATTCCCGCTTGCATCAAGTGCTCTAGTCTTTATAACGCTAGAGTAGTAATTAATAGATTAAACGTGGTGTTTAGTCTTGCAATTACCTGGAATTGCACCCAATCCTGCGGATTGTTGTGGTAGCCTTAGGGTAGTCACAGCCCTAACGGTCGACATATTCCACCTCGTTCGGATCGATGTTTGTAGAACCGTAGTCAGATCTTCCTAGCCCCCTTCTCATCTCTTTCTGTGGTTAGTGCTCTGATGTCCCGAAATAGATAATCTTGAAGTAATTCTTGATTCTTAGATCAACTAGAGAACTCTCAGGAAACTTCCTCTCTTCCCACCAAAAATAATTATATAGTTATCCTTGGGCGATCTTGATTCTTAATTAGTACACTCACGTTCTCTGTGGAAAATCGATACTCTGGAATACTCCCGGGTGAAGGCTACATCGGTATCCGTGCGCTTGCGAATTTTTCTATTTGCGTTTAAAATACCCAACAAGCTTTCTAGCGCCATTGCCCGGGAACGGTAGCTGTGCTAGTTTCGAACCAAGTCGTCCGTGTATCACTTTTATTTTCCTTTTTTACCACACTCACCTTACCATTTTCACCACACCACATGGATTTCACTCTAAGCATTAATGAGCATGGAATTTATTTCATAGCCACTTCATTTACTCCATGCTCATATGCAACATCTTCACAATCCGTTGGTCTCTCCAACATCACCACATTCGAGATCTCCACCCCCCTCATCCTTTCTATTTATAAAAACTTTAAAAGGGCGGTTGTCGATGCATATGTCTATATTAAATATTGCAGATCTCGTTGAGTTGATCTTGAACTAGGTCAGCGTTGGAGGGGAAACCACTTCGCTGACATAAATTAATGGTTTCCCAAGGACAAGCTTAGTATCCTAAAACAAGCACTTATTAGATTGTAACATGAGCTTTTAATTATTTGCAACATTACCTTTTGTGTTGAGCATATAAGGATAATTGTAAAAAAAAATTCCTTCGGGTATTCTTGTCACTAACCTTTTCAGGATTGGAGCAAGAAGATCGGATGAATGACAAGCACAAGGTATGTCCAACCAACCATCATACAACATTGAATTAAATTCATCCAAACTTGAATTTTGCAAAATTCAAGCTTGGGGGAGTACTTTACATAAAATCATCCTTTGCCATGTTGCTATGCTGGTTGTCCCTACCTTTGAGACATGCTCAATTTGTTAAATACTAATCACACTACTTCATCCCCACTTGAGTAGATCTCTATAAATGCTCCCATGCTACCTTTATTTGCTTTAGTATATGTCTAGGTTTGGAGTAGTTTCATTTATCTCTTAATTAAGCATGGTGCTTAGTTTAGGAATGATGATCTTACTTCCAAAGGATTTTAAATTAAGCATGATGCTTAGGTTAAAATTCCCTCTTAAATCAAATTAGACATGGTGTCTAGGTTCATCTTTGAGCCGATAGTATGCTATAGTAGATATTGGATATTTTGTTGGACTAACTCCTGCAGGAAAACTTTCAATATCGACCTGGGAAGTCCTGAGACAAACTCACATTGGAGACAAAGAGAGAGGCACATGAAGTTTAACAATTACACAAGGAAGGCATAGCTCACAAGAGATGATCTATGGAGGGTGCCACAAACATGATGCACAACCGCTAAGAAAGGAAAGCTTCCACAAGGTGATATTGTACTATCACTCTTCAATTAAGGTAACATCTTAAGGTACTTGACTATCACTTTTATAAAGCTTCTCCTTGGTTCTGGCGTTCACATGAATAAAAGAGACAAACATGTATGATTTACAACTCTAGATTAACCAACTCAATCGATTCAATATGTTTAGTCCTTCCACCTTTGTGATCCCACACTCCTAATCATATGAACTAAAATGTTGCACACACAATCTTTGGAATACATATATATAAAAAACATAGGTATAGATAGATCATCTTTCCATTAGGTTGAGCGATCTAATCTGACAAATGTTTTAAATTCTACACTCATGATCTAATTATCCATCAACTTTGTCTTGCTCACTATGCTTAAGGTTAGAGAAGAACAAACACACTTTTGGTTTTGTTGGTGTTTTCCACCAACAGGGCCCATGCACTTGATCTCTGCCTTGTCTCTATGAGCAGGTACACTTCGTGCAAAATATGAAGGACTTTTACAACTCCCAGACTCCACCAAGTGAAGAACCTAGATCTACGAGCAAAAACACACTGGAGATACTGGACACTCAGGCAATCACTGCCCTGAGATGCTTGAGGACGTAACTACTGGAGTAACCCCATTGTGGAAGTAATTACTGATCTTCTGCCGGCCAAGAGAGACAATCCAAGATGCCCCGTCATCCCGATCTCCATCGGCATGGTGGACTTCCCAGAAGCACTCTGCGACTTTGGCTCCAGCGTCAAAATTATGCCCAGGGTACTCTATGAAAAATTCTTTACACATCCTTTACGAGAAACAACCATGTGTTTGCAGCCTGCAGATCGTACGCTAAGTTTCCGAAAGGGAATATTGAAGAACCTCTACGTCCGAGTTATTACCCTATACGCTCCAGCAGACTTCGTGGTGATAGAGACTGGTAGTGATGAGAGGGCACCCATCATCCTAGGGAGGCCATTCCTGAACACCTCGGGAGCTGTCATCTACGCTATTGCTGCCAAGAACAGTTTCTACATCAAGGGGAGGAAGGAGATGTTTTCCTTCAAGAACAAGACTACACAAATCTCAGAGCATTCCCGACATGAACCAAGGAAGAGGACCAACAGGATGAACAGGAACAAGCAAATATGGACTGAGTCAGCTAAGATGGTCACTGCAGCTTAAGGAGGTCAAGATCGTCAACTCAAGTTGCCTTTCTTGATCAAGAAGGACGACCCTAGTGTTCCAAGCATCGAGTGCACAATCAACGGATATTCTTTTCAGAAGACAATCTACGACACAGGATCTGACGTCAACATAATGGCCGCAGTCACTTATCAGCTCCTGCATGGAACCATGCCCCTACAACCAACATACATTCAGCTCCAGATGATTTTAAGGTTATTGACATGGGAGAAGATGAGTACAATCCACCCATCACCATTGGGAGACTGTTCCTCAACGCCGTTAAAGCAATCATCTACATTGGAACCGGCGGAGTCCACATGCACTTTCCCTCTGAGAAGGTACGCCGCTATTTTACTGACCCTAACTATATAGTTGAAGACTCAGAGCAGGTCAGGACAAGAAGAAGACGACGCAACCGCAACCAGAGGAGGCAAATCATCAAGGACGGATGGGCAGACTATGAAGGAGAAGGGGTAAGATCTGAAGACATACAACTTGAACAGAACTGTCCTGAGGAGACCATAGCACCGAGTCAGGTGTGTAGAGAGAAGATAGTTATACATGAAGAGCAGGCGCTGCCGGAACCACCGACTACGCCATCCAACGAATCCCAGAACGACTGAAAAAATGGAGAGTCCTGTTTGGAGGACTTAAAAACACCGAACGCCTTGCTAAGAGGTAAACTTGGTAGTTATCTTTTTCCTTTCAATTATTTTAAAATAGTTTGCTTAGTTAATCAGGTTCATATCATCTTGAAAAGAAAATAAAAATGTTAAAAATAGTAAGCCCCATGTGAGTATGCTCATGGCATAAAACCCATAAGTACATTCACTGTGGTGGCATAAAAGTAAAATAAATATATTCATGTCCTATAAAAATAAAATTATAAAAATAAATTTATGATCCTACTAAAGAGTGTAACATTTATTGAGGAGGCTCAACATGATAAAGACTAAATATTTATGCTAACACTTAACTAGTTCCACAAAGCTTTGTTGTCTATTTGAGCTCCACAGAATTCAAGGATCAAAGAAGACTAGCAGACGGAGGACATCCTAATCGCTGTTAGAGTGCTGCCGACATTCAAATACACCTCCGCCACCTGCTATCTACATCAGAAGAAATTACGTCAAAATCCAGCTTGGGGGAGAGCACCCCCATTTATCCAGCTAAGTGTTCTACTCACGTTTATATTTTACTCAAATAATAAAAAGATGCATAATCATAAAAACCCAAATAAAGATTTTGTGCTTATATATATTTGCTTAGTTTGCTAAATAAATAAATAAATAAAGTTTGCTATGAACCCTCATGATAAGCTCTCACATGGAAATGATAAATAGTTGCTCTGCCATGACTAGTTCTCAAAATTGAAATCTCTCTCAAGTTTAGGCATGACTGGTATTAATTAAGATTTGCTCTAAACCTGAACTTGTGGGGAGAGTACTTGATCTGAAGTCTAAGTTGTTAACGGATATGATATGGGAAGGTTGAGCTGCTGTTTATCTGTTCCTAGAGATGCTAGAATTTTGGAGAATTTTATCTTTGAAAATCTTTAAAATGTTGAATGATGAGTTCCTGTATGATGAGAGTTTAAAATCCTACCACAACCATATATACATGCTTATTAGACTATGAACCATACATTTACTGCTTATGAGCATTGAGTGTGGTCAAGCTGTGTAGACCCTTAGGAGCTTGTCATGTGGTTAAATCAAGATTCAGTTGCACGTTCACTCACACATGCTGCTTCTACTCCGGAAGTACGCATCCACATATATACACCCATTCCCATCTCCAGAACCACCCAAAAATATTCTACTCCTAATCCGGGAGAGAATAGCCAAAAATATTTCTGTTTTTCCCCTGTGAAATAACTGCTCAAGTTATCTTGTTACTACCACTTGCTATATTATCTCATGAGATGAGTGCTCTTAAAAAAAAGAGAAAAAAAAGAGATACGAGGAAATAAAAAGGGGCAAGTGCCCGGAACCTCGAAAGAAAAGAAGAAGTGAGACGAGAGGTAAAAATGGACAAGTGTCCGACAGTAGAATTAGGGGTACAAGATACCCACCTGAGAGGAAAGAAAAAGAAAATACAGAGCATCTCATTCTCCTCAAAGTTTCAAAAGAGCAAGAAAGGTATGTATCCCCTCAAAAGAGCACAAGTAGAATTAGACTTTCACCATTGTTATCACTATTATCACCATACACCATTCATTCGCCAGACATACACATCTTGATTTGACTTATTGACTTGTTCTTCTGGATCCATGGTTTGACTATGCAATAAATGTCTTGTAAGTATGTATTAGCTGTCTCCCACCTATGAGCTCCAGATATCAAAACCTTATTAGAGTAGGGTGAGAGAGAAGGCAATGCCACTATGCCTCATACTGAAAATACCACATACTTTGAGAGAAGGCATACACCATTAATGCCTTGGTAAGGATCCAGAAATACCACAAAAGGGAGACTAGAGAGAGTCATACAAGGAATCTCTGAGTTTTATGTGAAAATCGGCAAAAACTCCAGAGCTATAGTTAATCGAAGAACAAGAGACATGGCGCTTGACTAGACCGTTCTATCTTTTAACTGCTCAAGACGCAAGTGACGGTTGCAAGCCCCATGGTGGAAGGTACAATGGGTAAGTTTAAATCTTAACAGTTTACCCTAACCCAGAGATGAGATTTTGTTTGAACGCATGTATATCTTTAAGGCATGAAACCACTATAGAAACTCTTAAGTCCATCTTTGCTCAGGGACGAGCAAAGGTTAAGCTTGGGGGAGCTTGTTGACGGTCCTTAATGCTCATATTTAACCATCAACTAATCATGGAAAGGGATTCAAATACAACCAACACCTAGACTTAGGGTTTTATCTAACAGAATTCCACAAGTTTTGATGCTTGTCTATTTCTGCACGGGTTATCAGGAAATATGGAAGAAAGGCCCACACATCGGGTTTACATAGAGATATTAACGTGCCGCACAATTTTCTATCATCTAGAAGACTCCAGAAGCCACGGGACCGAAGCGGAGGCCGAGAGGACTCAGGGACAGGGCGCCCGCCCTCCTCTCCTGGGCGCCCGCCCTCACATAGAGTCCAATCAGGACTCTCTTTCGCGATATTGCTCCACCGACCTAAAGGATCAAGGATAACCGTTCAATCAATGTCGGTTTGATCCAATAGACCAGATTCACTTGAAGGGACTATAAAACCAGACCCCCTAGCCCCTGGAGATCATACCTCTTCTACAGAATCAAAGTTAGGGTTTATATTCTTCATCCAAGTAGAGAGGATCCCTCTAGTTCTTCTAGTTCTACCTCTAGTTCATCTAGTTCTAGTTCTAGTTCATCTAGTTCTAGTTCTAGTTCCTCTAGTTCTAGTTCTAGTTAGTTCTAGTTGTAATCTAGAAAATAGGGAGAGAGAAGAGGAGAGCGGAGGAGGAGCCAGATCTGTCGGATCTTCCTCAACATTGTACTTTTGCAGCAACTGGTTCGTTCTTCATCGTTCTCCAGGTTCTTCAATTCATAATTCCTGAGTTCTTTAATTACTTATATTTACATTCAAGTTATTTATTGGATTCCCGCTTGCATCAAGTGCTCTAGTCTTTATAACGCTAGAGTAGTAATTAATAGATTAGACGTGGTGTTTAGTCTTGCAATTACCTAGAATTGCACCCAATCCTGCGGATTGTTGTGGTAGCCTTAGGGTAGTGACAGCCCTAACGGTCGACGTATTCCACCTCGTTCGGATCGGTGTTTGTAGGACCGTAGTCAGACCTTCCTAGCCCCCTTCTCATCTCTTTCTGTGGTTAGTGCTCTGATGTCCCGAAATAGATAGTCTTGAAGTAATTCTTGATTCTTAGATCAACTAGAGAACTCTCAGGAAACTTCCTCTCTACCCACCAAAAATAATTATATAGTTATCCTTGGGCGATCTTGATTCTTAATTAGTACACTCACGTTCTCTGTGGAAAATCGATACTCTGGAATACTCCAGGGTGAAGGCTACATCGGTATCCGTGCGCTTGTGGATTTTTCTGTTTGCGTTTAAAATACCCAACACGTGTGTCATATAGAATCTTGCATCAGTCTTTTTGGAGAGAGTGTTAGTTTCAGTGCAAGATAGGTGCATGGTTTGTGCCTAATGCACCATAGGCTAAGAAACCACTTTGGACACACCTGATTGGTACTCCAAGGTGAAAAGGGTCAAGTGGAAGCTTGGTTCGGTCTGTTTAGAGATAGTGCTAATCTTGATACAAGATAGGATGCATATTTTGCATGGAACGTACCATATGCTTAGAAATATGTTTGGACACACCAGATGGAACTCCTAGATGACATGTGTTATATGACATCCCGCTTCGGTTTGTTTGGAGATAGTGTTTGTTTTGATGCAAGATAGGTGCACGGTTTTTGCCTAATGCACCATATGCTAAGAAACCACTTTCGACACACCCGATGGTACTCCTAGGTAAAGGGGCTCAAGTGGAAGCTTGGTTTGGTCTGCTTGGAGATCGTGCTAATCTTGATCCAAGATAGGATGCACGGTTTGCATGGAACATACCATATACTCATAAATGAATTTGGACGCAACAATGGAACTCCTAAATGATGTGTGTCATATGAAATCTCACTTCGGACTCTTTGGAGATAGTGCTAGTTTCGATGCAAGATATGTGCATGGTTTGTGCCTAATGCACCATAGGCTAAGAAACCATTTCGGTCGCACCAGATGGTACTCCTAGGTTAAAGGGCTCAAGTGGAAGCTCTATTCGGTCTGTTTGGAGATAGTGCTAATCTTGATGCAAGATAGGTGTGTGGTTTGCATGGAACATACCATATGCTCGAAAATCAATTTGGACTCACCCGATGGAACTCCTAGATGATGTGTGTCATATGGAATCTCGCTTCGGTATGTTTAAAGAGAGTGTTAGTTTCAGTGCAAGATAGGTGCACGGTTTGTGACTAATGCACCATAGGCTAAGAAACCACTTGGGACAAACCCAATTGTACTCATATGTAAAGGGGCTCAAGTGGAAGCTTGGTTTAGTCTGTATGGAGATCGTGCTAATATTGATCTAAGATAAGATGCACGGTTTGCATGGAATGTACCATATGAAATCTCGCTTCAGTCTGTTTGGAGATAGTGTTAGTTTCAAGGCAAGATACGTACACGGTTTGTGCCTAATGCACCATAGGCTAAGAAACCATTTTGGTCACACCCGATGGTACTCCTAGGTTAACGGGCTCAAGTGGAAGCTCTTCTTCGTCTATTCAGAGATAGTGTTAATCTTGATGCAAGATAGGTGCACAGTTTGCATGAAATGTACCATATGCTCGGAAATCAATTTGGATGCACCCGATGGAACTCCTAGATGACATGTGTCATATGGAATCTCACTTTGTCTATTTGGAGACAGTGTTATTTTCGTTGCAAGATAGGTGCACAGTTTGCATCTAATGCACCATAGTTGAAACCATTTTGGACGCACCTATTGGTACTCCGAGGTGAAGAGGCTCGAGTGGAAGCTTGGTTCGGTCTGTGTAGAGATAGTGCTAAACTTGATGCAAGATAGGTGTATGGTTTGCATGGAATGTATCAAATGCTCGGAAATCAATTTAGACGCACCCGATCGAACTCCTAGATGACAGGTGTCATGGAATCTCACTTCGGCCTGTTTGGAGATAGTGTTAGTTTCAGTGCAAGATGGGTGCCCAGTTTGCGCATAATGCACTATAGTCTAAGAAACCATTTTGGACGCACCTGTCGGTACTACAAGGCGAAGAGGCTCAAGTGGAAACTCAGTTTTGTCTGTTTAGAGATAGTGCTAATATTGATCCAAGATAGGATCCACGGTTTGCAAGGAACGTACTATATGCTTGGAAATAAATTTGGACGCACCCGATGGAGCTATTAGATGACATGTGTCATATCAAATCTTGCTTCGGTTTGTTTGGAGATAGTGTTAGTTGTTGATATTTGGGAACGCAATAAGGAATTGATCTGCAAGCGCACGGATATCAGTGAGCACTTCACCCGGGAGGTTATCCAGAGTATCGTATTTATTTTTTTACCACTAGGAGAAAGAGTGCATCTGACTAACTGATCTATTACTACTAACCCTTTAGGCACAAAGCTAGTCAGGGAATATCTATGAGTACCCCTACCTAAACACCATGTTTACGCCAGCAATGATTACTCTAAACTCTACGCGAAGAGATTAAAGTAAACTCATAAACCATAAGAACAATAAAACAAGAACTTACTAGAATTTAGAAGTTGAAATACTGAAGAATCCTAGGAGCAAGCTTCGGGTTAGGAGAACTTGATCCTGCAGGTACAAGCTTGGAGTAGACACTGACAGGCCGGGCTTCCTCCAATCTACACCTCCACTCTATCTCTCTCAATCTAGTAGAAACTAGAAGATCTATTTTTACTTTACATTGGTTGCCAAGCCTAAAAAGAAATATTAATTAGAGAAGAGGTTTTCCTTCGAGGGCACCCCTCAATCTCTATGATAATTTCTTCATGTCTTCTCCAGGGACCAGGGGGTCTCCTTATATAGTCCCCCTCCTCTATGCGTTTTTGGGTCGGTAGGCGAGGTGGTACTATGTTTTTCTTGATCCAATAGGTCGGTGGAATATCCCGTGCGAAGAGAGTCCTGATTGACATCCAGCAGGGGGCGGGCGCCCAGGTCACCAGGGCGGGCGCCCTGGGCCTGGCCCCTTTCGGCCTCCGTCTTCTTCCCGTGGCTTCTGGAGTCTTCTAGATGGTAGAAAATCGCGCGGTGCATTGATATCTCTATGTAATCCCGACATGTGGGCCTTTCTTCCTTATTTCCTGATAACACCCTGCAGAAACAGATAAACAACAAAACTCGTGGAATTCTGTCAGATCAAACCCTAATTCTAGGTGTTGGTTGTATGTTGGTCCTTTCTCTTGTTTATTTGATAATTAAAATTGATACTTAAGAACCGTCAACAAATACCCCCATACTTAGGCTTTTACTCGTCCTCGAGAAAAGGATGGTTAAGAACAATATCTGGGGTAAAATATTTTAAAACATTCTTTATATTTGCAGGGTGTTAAAAATCCACTGTGTACCATAGTGAGGGATGTTTATGGTTAAGAGTAAAGATCCTTTCTTCCCAATCCTTGTCACTTGGAGTTTTTGTATACTTTTGAAAAAATTAGCATACCTTTTTATCCTCATAGGTTCTTCTCAGATCACTCATTATTTTTTATATATTTCTCACTGAGGTTGTTTTATTTTGCTAAAATTCTCAAGCATACTTGCATTTATTGCCTGATCAAAACGGGATCCGAGGAGGGGAATGTCATACTCTTAGATCAAAGACTTTGGAAATTAAAATCTTTGTCAACTCTTGCTGGCATATTGCTTATTAGAGGGACCATGGGCTATCATTTTCTCTTTTTTTTTCTTCTCTCTTTTTTTTAAGTGGATACCAAAGTACCCCTAATTCTACTGCCGGACACTTGTCCATTTTTTCTGCGAGGTTGTCGAGCACTTGCTCCTTTTTATTTCCTCGAAATATCTCTATTTTTGCATAGCCCATGCCTCTAATGCAATAATACTTCGGAAGAGTGAATCTTTCTGAATAAATGTCTTGATCTTAGGAGCATGATAAATCTCTCAACAAGGGTCTAACTCATTTTGAACAAACTCAATACAGAGTAGATAGCTTTTATAATTAATATTCAATATTTTCAGTTTTATCAGGCATATAAAACACTGAGGATGGTAGCTAGAGTTTTGAATATTTTGAAATAAATTCTCCAAGCAACAATGATATCAAGAATAAGAAACTTATACTCTACCATCACATATTCCACAATGACTTAAGTAACACAGGGTTTTAAAATGATTTTATAATAATTGCAAGTTTTCAGGAAATATCACAGATTGAGATTAATCATGATTAGAAATATTTTAATGTTTTTATTTTATCATGTCGGAAACAATATTCTGCATAATCAAGATAGTTGTATGTGTAAATTAAAGTGTGCAGAGTGTGTACCTGAATCGTGGAGTGGTGTGGTCGGAGTGTGTTTAGCATGTCGAGAGATCTCTCCCATACTTGTTTTCTGCTTTCTTGCACAAAAATAAAGTAGAGACACACAAGACATAATAATAATACTCTTTATTAATCTTGAGGCATTTATTACAAAAGACTAGTAGCAAACTGATGATGATAGTTAACTGATGATAATAGTAAACCTAAACCGAATTTAAAGATAAATGACTAAGACGCATTGCCTCAAGGTCTAATCTAGATAACTTAGCGGCGCTCTAATTCCTTAATCTTCTTGTTGGCACTGGCAAGATCCTGCCTGAGGCCTAGTATAATGGTGTTGTGGTTAGAGAGCTGCCTAGTGAGGGAATTAATCGAGGACTGGAGGTCTATGATAATTCTGTCTAGCCTGCGAACGTCCTCATCAATATCCATTATAGTCTTGCGACGCATGGGAGGTGTCTCAAAAGCATTGAGAGCGTGCTTCGGGGCTGCCTTTGGAGGGATGAAACAGACTTTGGCTGCTCGAATCCCTTCAAAGTAAGGCCTTTCCTCCTCCGTAGTGTAGCGTACGCTGCTGATCTCGCCGCTCCGGTTGGTCTTGACTCCAACGACCCTCTCATTGGGTCTAGGTGGAAGGATCCTTGAGCCGGTTGGCACCTTGATAGTGGTCTTCGTCTTGGATGATGATCCTTTGAGGAGTAGGGGTTGTGGCGGTGCGGTGAGAACTGGTTGAGCATGGTAGGATTGGGCGGAGCTGCGTTGGCGTAATGGCATGGCTTCTAGCTGTCGCTCTGTGTTCGCCGGGACGAGAGCACGGGCATCGGGGTCTTCCACAGGCTCCATGTTGAGGTTGAAGGGGATGACTTCCCAATCATCGTGGTACTTCTCAACCATTGGAGCAGCAAGGAACTAATCAAGCTCTAATTGAAGGAGAGAAGGCTTGGTGGCTTGGTGTTTGAAAACTGAGGTCAGCGTCTGTTTATATAGGGGTCAAAAAGTGACTCTATGGGTCGGGTTTCTCCCGTCGATGTGCGTGCGAAACTTTCCAACCGAGGGATTATTCGGATTACCATAAGTGCATTTTCCATAACAGAGAAAATCGGGACCGAGGGGGAACAGGAGCTGGGCGCCCGCCCACCTGAGCTGGGCGCCCGCCCTCTCTCTGGCCCCTCTGTGGGCCCATTTTCTCGAGCGCGTTTCTAGATAAGAAATTGTTTAGAAAAATATATATATGACCCAAAAACATCAGACTAAAAAGGTCGGGCTCTAATTCTCCATGGAAAGGTAAAAATGGACTACGTCTATTTCTTCAAATTCTTCATTGGGCTATAAAAATAATTTAAGACGTTGACCATTTACCTTGAATAACGTACCTTCGCTATTTTGAAGTGTGATAGCTCCGTGGGATGATGAATTAATTACCTTGAATGGTCCTTCCCATTTGCTTCGGAGTTTTCCATGCCTGAAAAGCTTCACCCTGGAATTAAAAAGTAATACCTTATCTCCGGGTGTGAACTCCTTCTTCTTGATTCTCTTGTCATGCCACCTTTTGACTCTTTCTTTGTAGATCTTTGAGTTGTGATATGCCTTCTCTCGCCATTCTTCCAATTCTGATAGTTGCATTCTTCTATAATCTCCAGCAACGTCTAGGTCCATATTCCATCTCTTTATGGCCCAGTGTGCTTTGAACTCTAGTTCAACAAGTAGATGGCAAGTCTTCCCGTACACCAATTGGTATGGAGACATTCCAATTGGGGTCTTGTATGCTGTCCGGTATGCCCAGAGTGCATCGGGTAACTTGTCTTTCCATGCCGTTCCCATTTCATTTACTGTCTTCTGAAGAATATTCTTGATTTGTTTGTTGGAAGTCTCTGCTTGGCCACTTGTCTGAGGATGATAGGGGGTAGCGACGTTGTGAAGGATTCCATGTTTTGATAGATATTGCTTGAAGCGTTTGTCGATGAAGTGTGCTCCTCCATCACTTATCACTACTCTGGGGACTCCAAATCTTGGAAATATAATTTTTTCAAACATCCTCTTTGAACTGACGTTGTCGGCATGTTTGCAAGGTAATGCTTCTACCCACTTGGAGACATAGTCAACCGCCACCAAGATGTACTCGCACTTCTTTGATGGAGGAAATGGACCCATGTAGTCTATTCCCCAGACATCAAAGAGCTCAATCTGAAGGTTGTTGGTGAGTGGCATTGCATCCCTTGTATTTATGTTTCCGTGTCTTTGACATGGCCCACATCTTCTGATATATTGCTTCGTGTCTTCATACATTGTAGGCCAGTAGAATCCACACTGCCAAATCTTTGAATGTGTACGGAATGCTCCATAGTGACGTCCATATGGTGATGAATGACATCTGTCGATGATTTTCCATCCTTCCTCAGTGGTCATACATCTCCTGAGTAAGTCATCAGAGCATACTCGGAAGAGGTATGGCTTATCCCATATATGTGAACGACTTTCTTGAATAAGCTTCTTCTTGTTTGCTCCTGGTGGTACATACCCTGAAACCATAAAATTAACAATATCTGCATACGAGGGGTCAGACCTGTTAATCCCGTAGAGCATGTCGTCCCGGAGTGAATCATTGATGGGGGTTTCCTGTGGACTCTTAAAATACATTCTAGACAAGTGATCAGCAACAAAATTTTCTACTCCCTTTTTATCTTTTATTTCTAAGTCAAATTCTTGGAGTAATAAGATCCATCTAATCAAGTGAGGTTTAGCATCTTTTTAGTGAGCAAATATTTTAGTGCAGCATGATCAGTGTAAACAATTATTTTAGGTCCAACTAAATAAGATCTAAATTTATCAATGGCAAAGACAACAGCAAGAAGCTCTTTTTCAGTGGTTGCATAATTAAGTTGAGCTCCTGTCAAAGTTTTACTGGCATAAGCAATTGCATGATGCTTTTTATTTTTAGTTTGTCCCAATACTGCCCCCATAGCATAATCACTAGCATCACACATAATTTCAAAAGGCAACGACCAATCAGGGGGTTGAATGATTGGTGCAGAGATGAGTGCTTTCTTTAATAAATTGAAAGATGATAGACATGCATCATTAAATTCGAAAGGAGCATCCTTGGCTAGCAAAAGAGTAAGTGGTCTAGCAATAAATGAAAAATCTTTTATGAATCTATGATAAAAACCAGCATGGCCAAGAAAGCTTCGAATTCCTTTTATGTTCACAGGTGGAGGTAGTTGTTCAATTACTTCAATTTTAGCTTTGTCTACCTCAATACCTCTTTCAGACACTAGGTGTCCCAGCACTATTCCTTCCCTAACCATAAAATGACATTTTTCCCAATTAAGGATTAAGTGCTTTTCTTCATATCTTTGCAAAACCTTGTCTAAGTTTTCAAGACAACTATCAAAAGTTTTTCCATAAACAGAGAAATCATCCATGAAAACTTCCATAATCTCTTCAATCATATCAGAAAATATAGACATCATGCATCTTTGAAAAGAAGCTGGTGCATTACATAACCCAAAAGACATTCTACGGTAAGCATAAGTTCCATATGGGCATGTAAAAGTGGTTTTGCTTTGATCATCTGGATGGATCGGGATTTGGTGATACCCTGAATATCCATCTAAGAAACAGAAGAACGAATGGTTTGCTAACCGCTCTAGCATCTCATATATGAAAGGCAAAGGAAAGTGATCCTTTCTCGTGGCTTTGTTTAGTTTTCTATAGTCTATGCACATCCGCCATCCTGTGACGGTGCGTTGCGGAATTAGCTCGTTCTTTTCATTCATAATAACAGTCATGCCTCCCTTTTTAGGCTCAACTTGCACTGGGCTTACCCACTCACTGTGCGGCACAGGATATATAATCCTACATGCAGTAACTTTATAACTTCCTTTTTAACTACCTCTCTCATAGTGTTGTTAAGTCTACGTTGGGGTTCTCGAGAGGGTGAAACAGAAGGATCTGTTGGAATACGATGGGTACAAATCATAGGACTGATTCCTGTAAGATCTTGGAGTGAATAGCCGAAAACTGAGTGATGTTTCTCAAGAATGGTCATTAATCGCAGAGTTTGATCCTGAGTGAGTTTATCGCTAATGATTACAGGGAACTCTGGATTATTGTTTAGGAAAGCATAGGTAAGACCGGGTGGTAAAGTTTTAAGCTCTATGGGGGGTCTAGGTGTTTCTGCAAACTCATCTAAGGGTTCAGGCTCAAAAGGTTCGGTTTCTTCTTCAGTGAAGAAAGGAGTTTCGTTTTCTAAGTCTGATTCTTCTAAAAGCTCTAGAGATGCAGCCTTTACCTCCTCCATAGGATCAGGCAAAAGATATGATTCGGCCTTATTGTTTAAGGAGTGTGAAATTATTATTGAGAATTTAAAGGTTTTTCCAAAAGAAATGTGTAGCTTTCCAGTATGACCTTCATAAAGGAGTCTTCTAAAAGGTTGTCCTATCAACAGGTCGAAGTCCCATGTATCAAAGATATAGAAGTTCAAATGAACCATGGAGGCTTCTACTGTAAGAGGTAGAACATTAATAATTCCAAGACTGGGGACTAATCGTCCCGAAGATTCCTTTATGACCTTTGTTGTGGGGGTTAAGACAAGATTTTTAAATAGTTTAAGTGAAAAAGATTCGGACATGATGTTGATCCCCACAACAGGATTATAAAGAGCATTAAATCGATCAGAATTATAAGCACAGCGTATAGTTATAGAGGGTGTGTCCAAACGGATCACATCAGAGGAAAGCTCTGATTCCTCCAACCATTCGCTACTCATTACTGAGATAAGCTCTCTCAATTGATATTCACTTGGCAAATAAATGCTAAACTATCCATTTTGGGGTTTGTCAATAGAATGGTAATTTGAAATGTTTCCAAAATCGGCAAAAAGATCGGATTCTATATCCAGCATGAAGTCCGGTGGTGGAATTTCTTCCTCTTGTGGCTCAGAACTTGGGATAGCTAAAGTAGCTGAAGAATTTGGCAGAGTGTCTACTTTGGCTTCGTAGGTTTCATCATGAAGGGTATTATCCATCTCAGCTTCTAGGATTCTATCTAGGATCACTCTAGCTTCATCAGTAGGGATTCGAAAGAAAGAACCTCTAGACATTGTGTGTAGCATTTGTTTGTGATTTTTATGAAGACCTCGAAAAAAGTGGAATAAAAGAATAGGGTCTTCAAGATTAAGGTTTGGACCAGATTCTAAAAGATCAGAAAAACGTTTCCAGGATATTCCCAAAGTTTCATTATCTTTTTGTTTAAAAGATAGGACTTCGAGTCTAAGGTTGGCTATACGGTCAAGGGAATAGAAATCCAGACAAAAGTTGGCTCGTAAAACTCCCCATTCACCTTGTTGTTGACTTACCTTCTGACTGTACCATTGTCTAGCTTCTCCCCTTAAAGAAAAAGGAAAAAGCTTCCAACGCAAAGTTTTATCAGAATTGGCTTCAATGGGAAGACAATCACATGTTTGCTCAAAATCTCTAATATGAAGGTAAGGGTTTTCGTCTTCCTTTCCCGAAAAAGATAGGTTTTGAATCATGGCAATCAACCTAGAACTTAACTTATACTGGGATGTTTGGATAGGCTGTGATGATTCCCATGGTAAAAGGTCAGTTATTGAAGGGATTGCAGATTCATGGATCGATTTAGAATTTTGGTTTTCCATAAGGTAAGAGTAAAGAAAATAAATAAAGAATATAAAAGATAAGAAAAGATAAAAGTATAGATACAAGCTAGTAGTAAGACTCAGGTTATCTCAGCAACCGTCTTTCTGCCCGGCAACGGCGCCAGAAATGCTTGTTGATATTTGGGAACGCAATAAGGAATTGATCCGCAAGCGCACGGATATCGGTGAGCACTTCACCCGAGAGGTTATCCAGAGTATCGTATTTATTTTTTTACCACTAGGAGAAAGAGTGCATCTGACTAACCGATCTATTACTACTAACCCTTTAGGCACAAATAATGTCTTTCGATGTGAGTGATAAATAGAGAAGACTGCAACCGTAGTCTCCTTCTAACCTTGGTAAGGATGATCTACTGTTCTAATGGGGAGGCTAACGGAATCTAGACACCACAAAGGATGTTCAACCCGCACCTATAAACCCTATCCTTCCTGCTAACGAGATGTGGTCTGCAAAGGTAACTCGGAATTGTCACGTTCCTCACTACTACCACAGTCTAGCTAGTCAGGGAATATCTATGAGTACCCCAGCCTAAACACCACGTTTACGCCAGCAATGATTACTCTAAACTCTACGCGAAGAGATTAAAGTAAACTCATAAACCATAAGAACAATAAAACAAGAACTTACTAGAATTTAGAAGTCGAAATACTAAAGAATCCTAGGAGCAAGCTTCGGGTTAGGAGAACTTGATCCCGCAGGTACAAGCTTGGAGTAGACACCGACAGGCCGGGCTTCCTCCAATCTACACCTCCACTCTATCTCTCTCAATCTAGTATAAACTAGAAGATCTATTTCTACTAGGAAACCATATGCTAAGAAACCATTTTGGACGCACTCGATGGTACTCCTAGGATAAAGGGCTCAAGTGGAAAGCTTGGTTTGGTCTGTTCGGAGATAGTGCTAATCTTGATGCAAGATAGGTGCACAGTTTGTGTGGAACGTACCATATGCTCGAAAATCAATTTGGACGCACTCAATGGAACTCCTAGATGATGTGTGTCATATAGAATCTCGCTTCGGTCCATTTGGAGATATTGTTAGTTTCGGTGCAAGATAGGTGCACGGTTTGCGCCTAATGCACCATAGGCTAAGAAATCATTTTGGACACACCCAATGGTACTCCTAGGTGAAGGGGCTCAAATGGATGCTCAATTTGGTCTGTTTGGAGATAGTTCTAATCTTGATGCAAGAAAGGTGCATGGTTTGCATGGAACATACCAAATGCTCGGAAATCAATTTGGACTCACCCGATAGAACTCCTAGATGACGTGTGTCATATAGAATCTCGCTTCAGTCTGTTTGGAGAGAGTGTTTGTTTCGATGCAAGATAGGTGTACGGTTTGTGCCTAATGCACCATAGGCTAAGAAACCACTTTGGACACAATCGATGGTACTCCTAGATGATGTGTGTCATATGAAATCTTGCTTCGGTCTATTTGGAGATAGTGTTAGTTCTGATGCAACATAGGTATACGGTTTGTGCCTAGTGCACCATAGGCTAAGAAACTATTTTGGTCGCACCCGATGGTACTCCTAGGTTAAAGGGTTCAAGTGGAAGCTCTGTTTGGTCTGTTCGGAGATAGTGTTAATCTTCATGCAAGATAGTTACACAGTTTGCGTGGAACGTACCATATGCTCAGAAATCAATTTGGATGTACCCGATGGAAGTCCTAGATGACATGTGTCATATGGAATCTCGCTTTGGTTTGTTTGGAGATAGTGTTAGTTTCAGTGCAAGATAGGTGCACAGTTTGCACCTAATGCACCATAGTCTAAGAAACCATTTTGGACGCACCTATTGGTACTCACAGGTGAAGAGGCTCAAGTGGAAGCTTGGTTTGGTCTGTTTTGAGATAGTGCTAAACTTGATGCAAGATAGGTGCACGGTTTGTATGGAACGTATCGTATGCCTGGAAATCAATTTGGACGCACCCGATGGAACTCCTTGCTGACATCTGTCATGGAATCTTGCTTCGGTATGTTTGGAGATAGTGTTAGTTCTAGGGCAAGATCGGTGTCCACTTTGTAGCTAATGCACTATAGTCTAAGAAACTATTTTGGACGCACCTATTGATACTCCAAGGTGAAGAGGCTCAAGTGGAAGCTCAGTTCGATCCGTTTAGAGATAGTGCTAATCTTGATCCAAGATAGGATGCATAGTTTGCATGGAACATACCATATGCTTGGAAATCAATTTAGACACACCCAATGGAACTCCTAGATGACATATGTCATATGAAATCTCGCTTCGGTCTGTTTGGAGATAGTGTTAGTTTCAATGCAAGATAGGTGCACGGTTTTTGCCTAATGCACCATATGCTAAGAAACCATTTTAGACGCACCTGATGGTACTAATAGGTTAAAGGGCTCAAGAGGAAGGTCTATTTGGTCTGTTCGGAGATAGTGTTAAACTTGATGCAAGATAGGTGCACAGTTTGCGTGGACAGTACCATATGCTTGGAAATCAATTTGGACGCACACGATGGAACTCCTAGATGACATGTGTCATATGAAATCTCTCTTCAGTCTGTTTGGAGATAGTGTTAGTTTCGATGCAAGATAGGTGTACGGTTTATACCTAATGCACCATAGGCTAAGAAACCATTTTAGTCGCACCCGATGGTTCTAATAGGTTAAAGGGCTCAAGTGGAAGCTCTATTTAGTCTGTTCAGAGATAGTGTTAATCTTAATGCAAGATAGGTGCACAGTTTGTGTGGAACATACCATATGCTAAGAAATCAATTTGGACGCACATGATGGAACTCGTAGATGACATGTGTCATATGAAATCTCGCTTCGGTCTGTTTGGAGATAGTGTTAGTTTTGGTGCAAGATAGGCCTGCACAGTTTGCACCTAATGCACCATAGTCGAAGAATCCATTTTGGATGCACCTATTGGTACTCCAAGGTGAAGAGGCTCAAGTGGAAGCTTGGTTCGGTTTGTTTAGAGATAGTGCTAAACTTGTTGCAGAATAGGTGCATGGTTTGCATGCATCGTATCATATGCTCGGAAATCAATTTAGATGCACCTGGTGGAACTCCTAGATGACATCTGTCATGGAATCTCGCTTCGGTCTGTTTGGAGATAGTGTTAGTTTGAGTGCAATATAGGTGCCCAGTTTGCGCCTCATGCATTATAGTCTAAGAAACCATTTTGGAGGCCCTATTGGTACTCCAAGGTGAAGAGGCTCAAGTGGAAGCTCAGTTCAATCAGTTTAGAGATAGTGCTAATCATGATCCAAGATAGGATGCATGGTTTGCCTGGAACATACCATATGCTCAGAAATCAATTTAGACACACCTTGCATCGGTCTGTTTGGAGAGAGTGTTAGTTTCATTGCAAGATAGGTGCATGGTTTGTGCCTAATGCACCATAGGCTAAGAAACCATTTTGGACACACCTAATGGTACTCTTAGGTGAAGGGGCTCAAATGGAAGCTTAGTTTGGTCTATTTGGAGATAATGCTTATCTTGATGCAAGATAGGTGCATGGTTTGCATGGAACATACCATATGCTCAGACATCAATTTGGACTCACCCGATGGAACTCCTAGGTGACGTGTGTCATATTGAATCTCGCTTCGGTCTGTTTGGAGAGAGTGTTAGTTTCGGTGCAAGATAGGTGCACGATTTGTGCCTAGTGCACCATGGGTGACGAAACCACTTTGGACACACCCAATGGTACTCCTGGGTACGGCTCAAGTGTAAGCTTGGTTTGGTCTGTTTGGAGATCGTGCTATTTGTTGACACTAGCTAACACCACTTAGATACTAGGTTGTCATCCCTAGCATGGCGCCAGAGTGTACAAAGGTATTTATAAATGTAAAGGCTCTTTAGAAAATAATCTATTCTATCCGCAAGCGCACAGATAAAACACCTCATTGTAGCATTTCACCAGGATAAGTATTCCAGGTATCGTTATTTATAATTTTGCTCTAGGGATCTAAAGAAGATGGAATTAAATCAAGGGACAAAATCTATCAAGGCATAGACTAGAGATAAACTTGCAAGAACATGATTACTAATGAGAAACTCGTCACACAGTCACTTACTTTAGCAGGGGGTAAACCATAAAGATAATGATAATAAAGTATAAGTTCATGGGTAGATAACACAGCGATTAGAAAATAGACTACTCCTCATATATGTAGGTGATGTCGGATTAGCTAGAGAATGGATTCTAAGTTATCTACTAACTACTAAGTCATAATCTACTCTAGTTATCTACAAGATCATATATAGCATAAAAGACTCTTCATTCATGTATAAGGAACATTGATAAAGTAAATCAGAGCATCGCATGACTTATTCCACAATACCGGTTCTGCCTGTCCTATCAACGGAGGGTGGACTATATAAGAATCAACGAAGCTGTCACTATCGCGAACTACCACACGACCCGGCCAATAGGATACATTTGCAGATAAATAACATCTAAGCACCACGCTCACATGTGATCTATCACCTAACTCCCTCGCGACAAGAGCTAAGCGCTTTGCAAACTTATACATAAACTCATTATCAATTAGAACTATATCCAATATAGAACTAGAGCAAACTAAGAACATAATAATTAAAGACATAATGCAATTAGAACAAAGAATTAGAGAAAGATATGAATAATACCAATCTTTATTACCGAAGATCCGAATCCAGAGCATAGTGCTCTACTTCTCTAATCGCTATCTAATCAACCTCTAAACTTGAAGGATTAGGGAGTAGCTAATTATAATTCTCTGTGGGAGAGAGATCTAAACCCTAACTTTGATGGCAACCTCTGAATAATGATTTCTCCTCCTCTCCTCCAGGGCCCAGGGGGTCTGGTTTTATAGTCCCCTCAAGTCAATGTGAGCCATTGGATCAAACCGACATAGATTGTATGGTTTAGATTGATCCTTTAGGTCGGTGGAGAGTTGTCCCGAGAGAGAGTCCTGATCCAACTCCTGGCCAGGGCGGGCGCCCAAGGGGGGTGGGCGGCCGCCCAGCTCCCGAGCCCGAATCGCGTCCCGTTCGTTCCCGTGGCTTCTGGATCCTTCTAGATCAAGGAAAATTGCGCGGCACGTAATTATCTCGTTGTAAACATGACATGTGGGCCTTCTCTCCCTATTTTCTGATAAACCCAATTTTGTCAGAAATAGATAAACACCAAAGCTCGTGGAATTATGTCAGATAAAACCTCAATTCTAGATGTTTGTTTCATATTGATCCTTTTTCATGTTTATTTGATTATTAATTTTAGTACTTAAGGACCGTCAACAAACTCCCCCAAGCTTACCCTTTGCTCGTCCCTGAGCAAATAGCTAAACTTAGACGGATCAGGAGTTGCTTCGATGTTTTCTTTCCTGACAGGCACACATGCTTTTACATAAAAATTCTTCCAGATTAGAGTGAAGTGTTATAGAGTTTAGTACCTGCACTTAAATCTTAAGTAATCGAAAGACAAAATAGTTAAGTCAAGCACTATCCCTCCTGTCTATACTTCACCTTTGTTCTAGAGTTTTTTCATAAGTTTCCAAAATAAAACTCAGAGTTCCCAGCAATGATTCTCTCAAGTCTCTCTATATGTGGTATTTGTGGATCCTTACCATAATGTCACTTTCCTATAGCTAATGGAATATTTAAGTGGAGCTCATATGAGTGGAAAACAGCTCATACATATGTTGTCTAATCGAGCCATGGATACAAAGGAACTCAGCATATAATTAAATCAAGATGTGCATGTGTGGTGGAGTAAATGATAGTGATGGTGAAAATGCAATAGTGTTAATAAATCTTAGTTCTCATTGCTCCTCATATTGCTATCTCTCCTCCTCTTTGATTTTTGCCTTGGGAGAACATGGGCTATCTCTTTTTCTTCTCTTTTTTTTTCAGGTGGGTAATAGATACCCCTAATTCTACTGTCGGACACTTGTCCATTTTTTCCGCTCAAGTGGGCATCTTTGTACCCCTAATTCTACTTCGGACACTTGTCCATTTTTACCTCTCGTCTCACTCTTTTTCTTTCTTTTTCGAGGTTCCGGGCACTTGCCCCTTTTTATTTCCTCGTATATTTTTGCATAACCCATACCTCTTCTGCATTGAATCTTTTTTAGAGAGAGAGAATAACAATACTCGGGACAGTGAGTGATAATATTTTTAGCAATTTTAATGATTGGTGATGAATGTTGTGGTAGATGTGTGCAAGTGAATATCTTAATTTAACCACATGAAAAGCTCCTAAGGGTCTACACAGCTCGATCAAACTCAATGTGAATATAGTAAAAGATGTTATAGCAAGTATGGCTGCTGTAGGTAGTTTTGTTATGCTAGGAACTCATCATGTGATTTGTAAGTTTTCAAAAATAAATCTCTAGAACTTGGTGTAGTAGGAACAAGATAAACAGTAGCTCAACTTTATATCATGCCTTTCTCTTACCTAGACTTTAGTTTTATGCTTCCCAAAGATAGTAATTTTAGTTTTAGTAATTCCTGGAAGAATTCTAATATAAAAGCTAGGTACTTATAAGTAAGCAAACAGAGCAACTGTTCATCATTTCCATCATGCATCTTTTTTGATTTTTTTAGAGATTAAACATAGCAGGAAAATAAAGCACACTTATCTACTCTTTTTATTTTGTTTTCATGTTTATACAATGCAGTAAATTAAAACAAGAAAATATTTATTTGGTTTTCTAAGTTTTTCCTTTTAAGATAAATTAAATACTAAGACAGAATAGAATAAATAAGAAGAGCAAATAGAAACTTACTTGATAAATTTAGGGAGGAACTCCCCCAAGCTGGATGTTGCTGTCGGTCTCACCCGATGTTCCAGAACCGCATCATGGTTGTGATGTTGTCGTTCATTGTTGTTGTATCTTGTCTCAGCTCTTGCACTGCAGCAGCATGGTCCTGGTTCCATTTTTGTTGCTCTTCCAGGAGTCTTCCATGTTCTGCTTGCGTGTTCTGGATGTCGAGGAGGGTGTTGTCGGTACGAGTGAAGAAAGCACCGGCCTCTTGATAGTAGTCATTCGTGAAGGCGTAGGAGGCGTCGGAGTATCGTCCTGCATCAAATTGGGGTGGAGGTCTGGATCCTGAAGCTCCATATGGATCAGTGGAGTACCTGCCCGTATGAAAAGGCGGGTTTGTCCACTGGTGATCTTGGCTCTCCGGCCATGTCTCCTCTGTTGGCTCTTGTGGTTGCGCATGACGAGCCCATGGGTCTCGAAGGACTCGTGGATTGTAATCGCAATAATGCAGGTGCGCTGCTTCTTCAGGTCCAGGGTCAGCTCCATACCAAGTGCGTTCTCGGTGAGTGGTTATCCTTTCAGATGCTATTCGCTGTGGAGTTCTTTGGTTCACTGGTGTTGCTGCAATCTCAATCAAAAAGTTTTGCACAGAGTAGAGGCCAAGGTTCGGGTTAGGTAACCGAATCTTACCTTTATCATCATATAGCATATACATTATATTCCCCTCTTTCTTTAACATCCGAGCTTGTCTAAATGTGTCATAGCCATGATAAATTCTTAATTCTTCTATGAAGTCCAACGATGAGTTTTCTAGTAAGTGAAGATTAGTGGCTAGACGAGTGATAAGTGAAGTACAGCCTACTGGTCCCTGAAGACTAGGTATACTAAGCCAATGTGAAACTAATAGTGTAACAGGTGAAGTGGGTACTTTACTAATAGCAGCATATAAAAGTTGTAAATCTCCTACTCTTACTTTCCTAATATCATCGCGATAGAAAAGATTGTACCCAAGCCATTTGTGAAACATCCTAAGAGTGGGGTGTTCCATGTCACTGGTTCGGGCTTGACTATAAAAATTATCTCTAGATATTTCTCTCCAAAACTGGTGTCTCTCAAAATTGGGTAAATCGGAGTCAATGTTCAGGATGCATCTTGAAGAGAAACCAAGATGGTCGCTTAGCTCTCTCCAAGACAACATAATTTCCTGTTTGAACATCCGAAAAACAATTCCCCCCTCATAATATTGTAAGGTGCAAAGAAATTCGAGGGTGAGAAGATGAGAACCCAGCTCAGTTATATTCCAAGAATTTGTCCAACCCATCATCTGAAAAAATAAGTCAAATTCAGTGTCCATACCTGTTTCTCGTAGTAGGATTGGATCGATAGTAGGGGTGTGAATGAAATCTTTGTTCTTCAATTGCTGATATACTTCCTTCTCTCTTCGGGTCTTCAGTCCTAGGTCTCCTATCTTGAGAAGGACCTTAACTTGCTGACCTGATGAAGATGATGGAGCTTGTGTGGGTGTCGGGTCGACGTTCATCTCTGATGGCTGTGAGGAGTGTCGGGATGAACTCCTTGTACCAGGGTTCTTGATAGCCTTCCCTGCATTCTTCACCTTCTTAAACATCCTGCAAAAGTTGGCAAAAACACAACTGGTGGAAAATGTGAGATAAAATGTTAGTGGTTAGCTGTCCGGAGTGTCAGTAGTCCAGGGGTTAATCGTTCAAGACAAGTTTCTATTTTGGTATAGCCTCCCCCTAAACAACTTTTACTTCCGCTTAGACAGCGGGATCACTACTTGCTAAGTGACAATCACTCTCTCAAAAGAACTCCAACCTTCCCTTCCACTCTCCTCTTTCTCTCTACTCTCTATTCTCTTCACTACTTCTCGGGAAAGTAAGATTTGTGTGGTTTTCTGAAGTGTTTGTGTGAAGAGAAGGGGAGCTGGAGGTGGCCTTTTATAGGCTAAGCAGGGGACAGGGCGGGCGCCCAAGGTAGGTGGGCGGGTGCCCACCCCTGGTGTCCATCCTGGGTGTGCCTCCTCCATATGCTTCCTTGCTTTGATCTCACGCAGAATAATGTTGTGTTGGTGGTGGTTGGACGGTGGAAAGATGTCAGGTGAGTGGAAACATATTGGTGGATGAAATTATGTGATGGGATATATGTGAGGTGAAGTGTATGACATGTGGGACCCATGGAGTGTGGGTCATGCTTCTAGAAGATTAACATAAATAAAATGCAGGAAAATCTATGAGAATTGAAACTTAATTAAAATGATAATGGAAAATATTTTTGTGCCTCCACAATAATTAATAAATATGGGTTGTTACACACCACGAATATTATTTATATGGGGCTTTTTTGATTATTATAATTATGCTATGACTAATGCAAGAATTAATTATGCAAGAATTTAAATATGAGAAAATTAATAATGCGGGTAAATACCGATTTACCTCCCGGTGAGGGTTTGGGATTTTTAGGTCCCCCAAGCTGGACCTCCAAATCTTTTAATCTTCTGAGTTTCCTTCCTCCGGAGATGGTGTCTCCAGTGGTTCTTCATGAACTTCCTTCACTGTAGAGTCTCTCTCTGGTCTGGGTTTGAATGTGAAGTGTTCTTCTTGACCGTTTATGTTGAACTTGATTTCTCCTTTCCCGACATCAATGTGGGCATTGGCAGTGCTCAGAAATGGCCTTCCAAGGATGATGGACACTTTTGAGTCAGGACTCATGTCCAGTACTACGAAGTCTACTAGCACCAGGAAATCTCTGATCTTGAGTGGAATGTTCTCGGCGATGCCCAGCGGGTGTCGAACCGATTGATCCGCTAGTTGTAGGCACATTGATGTTGGTTCTAAGGTTGCATGCTCAAGCTTTTTGTAGACTGATGCTGGCATCACACTGACACTAGCTCCGAGATCACAAAGTGCATTGTTGAAGTGTTGGTTTCCGATCGAGCAATCAATAGTGGGGCATCCTGGATCTTCCTTCTTTTTTGGTAGTTTGTTGAGGATGGCCGCACTACATTCTTCTGTCAGCTTGATAACCTCAGTGGTGGGCAGTGGCCTCTTCTTGTTAAGAATATCCCTGATGTACTTTGCATATGTAGGTACCTGTATGGCATCGAGCAGAGGTATGTTGACATATAATTTCTGAATGACCTCTACAAACTTACCAAACTGCTCATCCGACTGTAGTCCTCTGTTTCTTCTGGGAAATGGCAAATAGTTGGTGTCCTAAAAATCTTTCCTCATTTCTCCAGTTCTTGGTGGTTGTAGCAGATCTTCTGCTTCAACTGGGCTTTCTTCTTCTATCACTGCTGGTTGCACTGGTGCTGATGTTCTTTGTTTCTCTTTTGGGTATGGTGGATCTCTGGTAGCTTTACCTCCTCTAGTAGTTATATTCTTTACCTGCTCAAGGTTAGTAGCAACAGGCAGTGCGGCAGCTAATTTTATTAATTTAAGCTCTACCCTTTTATTAAGAGTGTTTTGCTCATCAAAGGCAGTTAGTAGAAAATCCATTTTATTGTATATATCTTTTAGAGATGATTCATTTGTATCTAGCCTTTGTTTAACTTCATCATTAATTTTGGCTTGTTGAGCAATTACCTCTTTTAATGAAAGTTGCTTGAAAGTATTACCTGAATTCATACCTTTGCTATTGGGTTGACTCGAAGTTGGTTGATATTTGTATGCTGTCTCAATGGCCCTTTGATCTTCTTTGAACTTGGCACTCTGGTCAATCCAATGGAGCAAATTTTCCATCTTACTTGATAATGCATTGACTTCTTTGGGTATTTCTTCAGTTTGATGACATTGTTGAGCTTTATCTTGGAACCAGCTTTGATTTTCTGCTATCTTATCCAAAAGTATTTCTGCTTTTCCAGTTGTAAGCTCCAAGAATGATCCTTTAGCAGATGCATCTAGGCACTCACGAGCCTTCTGGGTTAATCCATGGTAGAAGGTCTGCATAAGTAACCATGTAGCCATTCCATGGTGAGGACAATCTGATATGTATCCTTGAAAACGCTCCCATGGTTCTGAAATGGCTTCTGTCTTCTGCTGTTGGAAATTGACAATATTTCCTCTTAAGGCAGTTGTTTTGCCTATAGGGAAAAACTTTGATAGAAAGGCATCTGACAAGTTCGTCCAGTTGTTGATGTTATCTTGATGAGTGTAGAACCACTTCCTCGCTTTTCCTTCTAGTGAGAATGGAAAAAGGCGAAGCAGTATGACGTCTTTGTCAACTCCGTTGATGTGGATTGTGCTTCCAATCTCTAAGAAATTCTGCAAGTGTGCACTGGCATCTTCATGTGCCTTTCCACTGAATTGTGTAGCTTGAACCAAATTGATTAGGCTTGACTTGAGCTCAAACTTAGGTATTCCTTCTTCTACTGCAAATCTTGGACCGGTTGGAATGTTGTCAAGACTTGGAGTAGAGAATTCTTGCAAGGTCTTTTGTGCCATAGCTTCAGCAATTGGTAGCTAGCTTCTTCTTCTCTTGATTGCTTTGGTTCTGATGATGAAGAGTTGAATGTATCCAAAGTCAATCCTATTATACCCTGTATAAAAATATAAACATAGAAAAACAACAGGGTGAACCTGCCAAAGCAGAGGTGCCTTGTTATGATTTCTCACTTAGTAGCTGTTTTATGCAATTATTTCTCTATAGTCTAGTCTAATGTTTTATGTGAATATCCTTGATTGATTTTCTGGCTTTCCTAAATATTACCCTTTTGTTCCCTTTTTATGACTTATTCCTGAGACTCGTATGACTTCTATAATGTTCCCCGGCAACGGCGCCAGAAATGCTTGTTGACACTAGCTAACACCACTTAGATACTAGGTTGTCATCCCTAGCATGGCGCCAGAGTGTACAAAGGTATTTATAAATGTAAAGGCTCTTTAGAAAATAATCTATTCTATCCACAAGCGCACAGATAAAACACCTCATTGTAGCATTTCACCAGGATAAGTATTCCAGGTATCGTTATTTATAATTTTGCTCTAGGGATCTAAAGAAGATGGAATTAAATCAAGGGACAAAATCTATCAAGGCATAGACTAGAGATAAACTTGCAAGAACATGATTACTAATGAGAAACTCGTCACACAGTCACTTACTTTAGCAGGGGGTAAACCATAAAGATAATGATAATAAAGTATAAGTTCATGGGTAGATAACACAGCGATTAGAAAATAGACTACTCCTCATATATGTAGGTGATGTCGGATTAGCTAGAGAATGGATTCTAAGTTATCTACTAACTACTAAGTCATAATCTACTCTAGTTATCTACAAGATCATATATAGCATAAAAGACTCTTCATTCATGTATAAGGAACATTGATAAAGTAAATCAGAGCATCGCATGACTTACTCCACAATACCGGTTCTGCCTGTCCTATCAACGGAGGGTGGACTATATAAGAATCAACGAAGCTGTCACTATCGCGAACTACCACACGACCCGGCCAATAGGATACATTTGCAGATAAATAACATCTAGGCACCACGCTCACATGTGATCTATCACCTAACTCCCTCGCGACAAGAGCTAAGCGCCTTGCAAACTTATACATAAACTCATTATCAATTAGAACTATATCAAATATAGAACTAGAGCAAACTAAGAACATAATAATTAAAGACATAATGCAATTAGAACAAAGAATTAGAGAAAGATATGAATAATACCAATCTTTATTACCGAAGATCCGAATCCAGAGCGTAGTGCTCTACTTCTCTAATTGCTATCTAATCAACCTCTAAACTTGAAGGATTAGGGAGTAGCTAATTCTAATTCTCTGTGGGAGAGAGATCTAAACCCTAACTTTGATGGCTACCTCTGAATAATGATTTCTCCTCCTCTCCTCCAGGGGCCAGGGGGTCTGGTTTTATAGTCCCCTCAAGTGAACGTGAGCCATTGGATCAAACCGACATAGATTGTATGGTTTAGATTGATCCTTTAGGTCGGTGGAGAGTTGTCCCGAGAGAGAGTCCTGATCCAACTCCTGGCCAGGGCGGGCGCCCAAGGGGGGTGGGCGGCCGCCCAGCTCCCGAGCCCGAATCGCGTCCCGTTCGTTCCCGTGGCTTCTGGATCCTTCTAGATGAAGGAAAATTGCGCGGCACGTAATTATCTCGTTGTAAACATGACATGTGGGCCTTCTCTCCCTATTTTCTAATAAACCCCTGCAGAAATAGATAAACACCAAAGCTCGTGGAATTCTGTCAGATAAAACCTCAATTCTAGATGTTTGTTTCATATTGATCCTTTTCATGTTTATTTGATTATTAATTTTAGTACTTATGGACCGTCAACACTATTCTTGATCCAAGATAGGATGCATGGTTTACATGGAACATACCATATGCTTAGAAATCAATTTGGACGCACTTAATAGAACTCCTAGATGATGTGTGTCATAAGAAATCTCGCTTCGGTCTGTTTGGAGATAGTGTTAGTTTCGATGCAAGATATGTGCACGGTTTGTGCCTAATGCACCATAGGCTAAGAAACCATTTTTGGTCGCACCCGATGGTACTCCTAGTTTAAAGGGCTCAAGTGGAAGCTCTGTTTGGCCTGTTCGGAGATAGTGTTAATCTTGATGCAAGATAGGTGCATAGTTTGCGTGGAACGTACCATATGCTTGGAAATCAATTTGGACACACCCGGGAAATCAATTTGGACGCACCTAATGGAACTCCTAGATGACACGGGTCATATGGAATCTCGCTTTGTTCTATTTGGAGACAGTGTTAGTTTTGGTGCAAGGTAGGCGCACAGTTTGCACCTAATGCACTATAGTCTAAGAAACCATTTTGGACTCACCAATTGGTACTCCAAGGTGAAGAGGCTCAAGTGGAAGCTTGGTTCGGTCTGTTTAGAGATAGTGCTAAACATGATGCAAGATAGGTGCACAGTTTGCATAGAATGTATCATATGCTTGGAAATCGATTTGGACGCACCCGATGGAACTGCTAGATGACATGTGTCATATGGAATCTCGTTTCGGTCTATTTGAAGATAGTGTTAGTTTTAGTATAAGATAGGTGCCTAGTTTGCACCTAATGCACTATAGTCTAAGAAATCATTTTGGACACACCTGTTGGTACTCCAAGGTGAAGAGGCTAAGTGGGAGCTCAGTTCGGTCTGTTTAGAGATAGTGCTAATCTTGATCCAAGATAGGATGCACTGTTTGCATGGAACATACCATATGCTTGGAAATCAATTTGGACGCACCTGATGGAACTCCTAGATGACATGTGTCATAAAATCTTGCTTCGCTCTGTTTGGAGATAGTGTTAGTTTTGATGCAGGATAGGTGCACAGTTTTTGCCTAATGCACCATATGCTAAGAAACCATTTTGGACGCACCTAATGGTACTCTTAGGTTAAAGGGCTCAAGTGGAAGCTCGGTTTGGTCTGTTTGGAGATAGTGCTAATCTTGATGCAAGATAGGTGCACAGTTTGCGTGGAATATACCATATGCTCGAAAATCAATTTGGACGCACTCGATGGAACTCGCAGATGATGTGTCATATGCAATCTCGCTTCGGTCAGTTTGGAGATAGTTCTAGTTTTGGTGCAGGATAGGTGCACGGTTTACGCCTAATGCACCATAGTCTAAGAAACCATTTTGGACACAACCAATGGTACTCCTAGGTGAAGGGCCTCAAATGGAAGCTCAAATTGGTCTATTTGGAGATAGTGCTAATCTTGATGCAAGATAGGTGCATGGTTTGCATGGAACGTACCATATGCTCGAAAATCAATTTGGACTCACCTGATGGAACTCCTAGATGACATGTGTCATATGGAATCTTGCATCGGTCTGTTTGGAGAGAGTGTTAGTTTCAGTGCAAGATAGGTGCATGGTTTGTGCCTAATGCTCCATAGGCTAAGAAACCACTTTGGACACACCCGATGGTACTCCGATGTAAAGGGGCTCAAGTGCAAGCTTGGTTTGGTCTGTTTGGACATCGTGCAAAATTTGATCCAAGATAGGATGCATAGTTTGCATGGAACGTACCATATTCTCCCAAATCAATTTGGACGCACCTGACGGAACTCCTAAATGATGTGTGTCATATGAAATCTCGCTTCCGTCTGTTTGGAGATAGTGTTAGTTTCAACGCAAGATAGGTTCACGGCTTTTGGCTAATGCACCATATGCTAAGAAACCATTTTGGGCACACCCCATGGTACTCCTAAGTTAAAGGGCTCAAGTGGAAGCTCGGTTTGGTATGTTCGGAGATAGTGCTAATCTTGATGCAAGATAGGTGCACAGTTTGCGTGGAACATACCATATGCGTGGAAATCAATTTGGACGCACTCGATGGAACTCCTAGATGACATGTGTCATATGAAATCTCGCTTCGGTCTATTTGGAGACTGTTAGTTTCAGTGCAAGATAGGTGCATAGTTTGCACTAATGCACTATTGTCTAAGAAACCATTTTGGACGCACCTAGTGGTACTCCAAGGTGAAGAGGCTCAAGTGGAAGCTTGGTTCATTCTGTTTAGAGATAGCACTAAACTTGATGAAATATAGGTGCACGATTTGCATGGAACGTATCATATGCTCGGAAATCAATTTGGACGCACCTAATGGAACTCCTAGATGACATGTGTCATATAAAATCTCGCTTCGGTCTGTTTCGAGATAGTGTTAGTTTTGGTGCAAGATAGGAGCACAGTTTGCACCAAATCCACCATAGTCTAAGAAACCATTTTGGACGCACCTATTGGTATTCCAAGGTGAAGAGGCTCAAGTGGAAGCTTGGTTCTGTCTGTTTAGAGATAGTGCTAAACATGATGCAAGATAGGTGCACGGTTTGCATGCAACGTATCATATGCTCGAAAATCAATTTGGACGCACCCAATGGAACTCCTAGATGACATCTCTCATGGAATCTCGCTTCGGTCTGTTTGGAGATAGTGTTAGTTTTAGTGCAAGATAGGTGCCCAGTTTTCACCTAATGCACTATAGTCTAAGAAACCATTTTGGACGCACCTGTTGGTACTCCAAGGTGAAGAGGCTCAAGTGGAAGCTCAGTTCGATATGTTTAGAGATAGTGCTAATCTTGATCCAAGATAGGATGGACGGTTTGCATGGAACGTACCATATGCTCGGAAATCAATTTGGACACACCTGATGGAACTCCTAAATGACATGCGTCAAGGAAATCTCACTTCGGTTTATTTGTAGATAGTGTTAGTTTCAATGCAAGATAGTGAAAGGTCCAAATGGCTAGAGGGGGTGAATAGCCTATTTAAATTTTCTACAAACTTCAACTAGACAAGTTGATTAGTAAAACAAAAGGCGAAGCTATTCTAGTACTAGCACAACTAAGCTATGCAAGCCACCTACACAAGTCTAGAAAGAAAGCTAAACACTAGTTACAACAAGAAAGCTAAGCTAAACAAGCTACACAACTAGCAAGGTATGCACATAAGTAAAGGAGAGGTGAGTGATTGTTATACCAATGTTGTAGAGTAGAAATATAGCCAATCAATCAATCACAATTATAGGAGAATCCTCGGCAAGAGATGACACAAGATTTTTTAACGAGGTTCACTTGCTTCCCAGCAAGCTAGTCCTCGTTGTGGCAATACACCCACTTGATGGATCACAAGCAAATTGGCAATCCAAAGCCAAACCCTCAGCGGGTGCCACACATCCACTCACAAGATGGGGATCCTCCAAGCCACGAGCAATCCACTAGAGTAGCCAATTGCGATTTCCCGCGGGGAAGGCTCAAGAACCCCTCACAAAACACTTGGTGAGGCTCGAAACAATCTCCAATCACGAGATCAACACCACCGCTGCTCCAAGCCGTCTAGGGCGTCGGGAAACACCCAAGAGTAACAAGAAATCCACAGCAAACTCAAGAATCAAGTGCCACTAAATGCAACTCTCAAAGCAATGCACTTCAATCTCACTCAATCTCACTAGGATTATCAATCAAGCAATGAGATGAGTGGAGGGAGTGTTATCTAGCTCAATGTATGCCTCAAGTAATCAAAAGTGCAAGAGATTGCCTCCCAAAGCCGGCCACCTCCTATTTATAAGCCTCCTCAAAGAACTAGCCGTTGGCCACTTTCACTGGGCTAAAATCGGGGGCACCGGACGCTACCAAGTGATCACCGGACGCTCGACCCCTAGCGTCCGGTGCTTAGGGGTTGGCCACGTGTCCTTCTTGAATCTCGCGACAGTCTCTAATGGCTACCTGCGAAACACCGGACGCTCTGCAGGTCCACACTGGACGCGTCCGGTCCTCAACGGACTAAAACTCAGAGAACTCTGCAAACTTGTAGGGTCACCAGATGTGAGCCACTAGACGAACCCTGAGCGTTCGGTGCTCACCGGACTTAAACTCAGAGAGGGTCGCCAAAACGCCCGCACACCGGATGTTGAGCACCGGACTCACTCCGGTGCGTCTGGTGCACTCTGCTAGACCCGACAGTACACCGGACGCTAAAGGCCACCACGCAGTGCGTCCGGTGAGTGTCTCTCAGTGAAAAACACTCCCGCGACTTCTCCAAATTTTCCACCGGTGCAATAGAAAATATACACTTACTTTTCTCAAAAGTGCCGAATCCCGCCCAAACCCCTCTCAACCCTAGGAACTCCACCTCCTTTGCAAATGTGCTAACACCAACAAGTGTCCACCACCAAAGTGCATGTGTGTTAGCTTTTCACAAACATTTTCCCGAAGGAGTTAAGTTAGCACTTTACAAGATCCTAATGCATATGCTCAAGATATGGGCCTAGTAGCACTTGATTCGAGAGATGACCGTGATTTCCCCTCTTGATAGTCGGCTATCTATCCTAAACCCGGTTAATCACTTCTCTACTCATGTTAGACCGACAAAAGTAAAATCCTATGTTTATACCTTTGCCTTGATAACTTTGCTCCTCGTCTATCACCATGATCTTCACTTCATGCTTTATCCCTTTGTGATCATGTGGCCACCTTCCATGCCACCTTGCACCTTCATCACATGTGTTGCTATGCCTAACTCAAATCACTTAACCACAGGGCATTAGCTGTCACAGAACCGACCAAATTATAAGAGTTCAAGTGTAGAAACGATCGACAAGCAATCAAGTTTCCAAACTTGAGCCCATATAATCCCGGTAGTCAATTGAAATCACGAAGGACTTCAAACCAACTTGCACAAACCAAGATCGTAATAATTCAGCACAACACAGCGAATGTTACATAGTCATTCATTGCCGTCGAAGCGGCACCACATCGGAGTATTAAGTTATTACAACACTTGTTTGAAGTAGTATAAGCAAAATAGTTACACACACACTTTCCAAAGTTCAGTTCATAAGTTCGAGTTACTGCCAGAGTCTACATCATCCTTTCAAAAGCACAGGTACGAAGTAGTATAACATCATCCTTCCAAACTTGCGGTCTTCCGGCCTGAGTCATACTACTCGGCTTCGTGGTCGGAACGAGTTATCCGGCGAACTAAGTGTTAGGCATGCGTTCAACATGACAGGAGGACGTACATCGGTCGGTCCTTAGCTGCCACAGATGGAGTTACTACAACCTTGCAAAACTCCGCCCGGCTTAAGTCAAATTAATCAGGGTCCATCCATGATAGCACATATAGACCATCGTGATCCGACACAACCCTATATCGCGCAGGTGACAGGAAATCACCCGACTTCTACCGCTTAAGGCATGGCTAAGCTGCTACTCGATCCTAACTCTATAACCAGGGTGTGGTGAGTTATCTGGACAAGGATGGAGTAAAATGCAGCAAGGGTGTCATCACAACTCCTATACTTAATGCATCAATAGATATAACATATTTAAGTAAACTTTCGAAAATAAAGGGAGACTTAGAATGCTCCGGGGCTTGCCTTTCACGAACGAGGCTGGCTCGTGACTCGGGCACTCAACTTATTCTTCGGGCTCCTCGAGTCCGACTTGCTGGACCTCCACCTCCGGGTTGCCCTCCTGGCCTTCGGGGTTCCCTTGCAGATCGAAGGAGGCTGCCACGTCCGATGCACCTATTGCATGCTCGGTGAATGAGAAGGTGTGCATACAAAAGAATGAATGCTTAAACTCACTGGGCACTCATTTACGGAGTAATAGCTATAACAAGTTCACACAAGTTAACAAGTTAACTTAGCCCAAAACCTATCATGATAGCCTATAACAGCAAGCATCAAACAGCAGGATTAGCTCAGTAAACAGATCATAACTATTGCCACAAAGATCCAACAAATTTAAGTGAGGACATTCTGGAAAGCTTATGAAATTGTCTACAAATAATCTTTAAACATTACAGCAAGATTCATAAGTTAAAGAAGCCATTTAAACAAAGTTCCAGGTTCTATCCCAGAAAAACAGAGAACACCTATTTCTGGAACCTAACTTGGAAAGATCATAACTTCAAAACTACTAGACCAAATGATTCCAAATTTAAACCACAGCTAGTTCAATAAGTTTACAACAACTTTGATTTAGACAAGTTTTCCAGAAAACCAAGTTATCATTAAGCAAAAGTTAAATTACTCCCTTGCTGTCCAGAACAGCTTTGAACCCATTAATTAATTATTTGATGACATAATCAAAATATAAACCATGCCAGCCACATGGCTTATGAGCACAAGCATATCATAAGACAACCAGAACATCAGATGATAACCCTCAAACATTTACTTAATAAGGCATTTATTAATTAATTCTAGAAAGGAGCATAATTACAAGATACCAGTCGAAGTGCTCAGAAAAATGTACAAAAATTACAGAAGCACAAGTATAACATCAAAGCATCACCATAAAAATTTCAGCGCAATTGCACATACCAAATTAAAGATATGCATTTAACATATGACAAGGAGTTTATTTCATAAATTCAGAAACATGACTTATATGATGTCAAACAACAGATTTCAGATTATTTACACATATGAATGTCATAAACAAGTTTACCACCAAAGTAGAACACCAGCATAAGCACCAATTATTTTATATGATTTAATCAAGGAAACAACCTAAATTTCAATCATAAATTACATATCAAAGCTGCAGTACTCCAAAAATCATATAATATTTATCAAAGCACTCTAGTACCACACAGAGGCTACGGTAAAATGTTTATGGCAAACTAAACAGTATAACCAGAGATATGAATTTATTCATGAATAACAAGATTAAATTCTTAATAAATATTTTCCCAGAAAACATGGTTCATTTTATATTTTTATTAAAAACTAGCCTTCTCAAGGAATACCACAAAATTGGTTTCACAATTTTTGGATCTCAGAAACAGGAGATATGATTTTTACAAGAAAGCCAAAAATCTGGATTTGAATAAAAGGAAGGAGGTGACCGTTGAGTCACTGGCAGACGGGACCCGCGCGTCAGTGACACCAAGAACAAAGGACTCCTTCGCTGGCAAATGCTCGCCGACGGTGAGCTTCTCCGGCGGATCCAAGGGCACCAACGTGCTCCTGGAGGGATTCCGCATCGATGGAGGTAGGTGGTGCTAGGGTTTCGGCTACGGAGAGGGGTCGCCGTCGGCCATGGCGGCACGGTGGAGCTACCCCGGCTTACGCCGGCCATCTCCGACCGGTAGAGCGTCGGGGAAGGGTGGCTACAGCATCAGTGAGTCAGTGTGGAGCTTTCGAGGTAGGAACGCCTAACCCTAACGGCTCCGGTGAGCCTGCTCACGTGCGAGGTGCTCGTCGGCGGTGAGCACGGCGGTGCGGCGGCCGTGTTCCCGCGTGACGGTGAGGTTTTAGCCGGAATGGCGTGGTGTGGACCGACGCCAAGACCTAAGCAGAACCTAACGCTACCCAAAGAGAAGAAAGGAAGCAAGGGTCGAGCAGCGGCGAGGTTCGCCGGAATCGGTGTCGCGACGGCCGCGAACCCGACGACGGAGAACTTGCGAAATGCCGCTCACCTCGGGGAGATTTCGTCCAACTGATGGGTGGAGAAGATGGAGGAGCTCGAGGCAGACTTGGAGGCGCTCGGAGGCGAAGTGAGACGGAGAGGCGAGGGCGCGAAGAGCTTGCGAAGCTCTTGGCGGCAATGGCGACGCCGTTTCCGCCAGAGCGAGCGCGAGAGAGAGGAAGGAGGAGAATGGACGGGCGCTGAGTGAGTGCGGGGCGCCGTGGCGTCCATGCCAACACCGTCGACCTGACGAGCGGGGCCATCGCCGGCGTACGGGCACCATCTGGCGGACAGATGTCGCGCTGGGCGTTCTCGACGGTGAGCTCCTTTCTGAATCAGACCTCGCTATCACCGACTGACAAAGCAACTTCGTCGATGATTAACTTCCAAACCAGAGTGAATTAGGAGATGATGCAGTTGACAAAGTTGGAGTTCCAATCGAGTTCTACAACATTGTCAACTAGAGAAAAAGCCAGATCGGCATGGATTGAGAGATATAGAGTTTTCAAAACCGATCAAGCAAACCGGTTTCATTCCAGGACTTAGAAAATTTCCTAAGTGTTGGAAACAGTCCCAAATCTGCCTTGTGGGTCAATTTTGAGCTAGATGTGGTCATTTTCATGAGATGGCCATAAAACAACTTTTGTTCCTTATAAAATTTTCTACAACGTTTCTGTAGAAAGTTTTGACATGCAAACATTTTATGAAACACTTTTTAAAAGCCTAAGCAAAAGAGGTTTCCAGGGCCTATTTGCATAAGTATGTCTTAAGTGATTATTTTGGAGAAGTGATCAACATGAACATTGTTCCCAAGGTTAAGTTAAGCATAGATAAACTAATTACCAAGGCATAGAGCACAAACACAAGCATGGTTCACTCAAACATAAGCATAGGAAGCCTATTTAAGCAATTTAGATGACATTTTTGCATAGAATGACATGGCCCAAGATAGATGATGATCATGATATGCTTTGAGTAGATGATGATGCTCATGCTATGCACATGATTAATGCAACCATAACACTGGGGTGTTACAGCCCTCCCCCCTTACAAAAATCTCGTTCCGAGATTTGAAAGCTTACTGATTTTCGAAGAATGTTTTGTAAACTTCTTTTAAATAATCCTCCGTCTCCCAAGTAGCATCTTCTTCCCCGTGGTTACTCCACAACACCTTGTAGAGCTTAACCACCCAATTACGAGTCTCCCGTTCCTTGCGATCAAGAACCGCTACGGGTTTTTCTTCATACACCAAGTCTGACTTCAACTTGATATCTCGAACTTCCACTCGTTCCTCCGGTACACGAAGGCACTTCTTTAATTGTGATACGTGGAAGATAGGGAAAATAGCTCGAAGCGCAACTAGGAGTTGAACTTTGTACGCCACATTCCCTTTCTTTTCGAGAATCCGATAAGGTCCCACATAACGAGGTGCAAGCTTTCGCTTGACTCCGAACCTTTGTACACCCTTCATCGGAGACACCTTGATATACACATGGTCACCAACTGAAAACTCAATCGGCTTTCTTCTTTTGTCGGCATAACTTTTCTAACGAGCTTGAGCAGCTTCCAGATGTTGCTAGATGGTACGGACTTGCTGCTCTGCTTCGTTCATGAAATCGATACCATAATACCTTCGCTCTCCGGCTTCTACCCAATTCAACGGGGTTTGACACTTTCGACCGTACAGGGCTTCAAATGGAGCCATCTTGATACTCTCCTGATAACTATTGTTGTAGGAGAACTCAGCTAATGGCAACCACTTAACCCAAGAACCTTTTGAAGAGAGAGCACATGCCCTCAACATGTCTTCTAGGATTTGGTTAACCCGTTCAGTTTGACCAGCCGTTTGGGGATGATAAGCAGAGCTACGGACTAAATGAGTACCAATCTGCTCATGTAGACATTCCCAAAAATGAGCAGTGAACTGTGGTCCACGATCTGATACAATAGTTCAAGGCACACCATACTGACGAACAATGTGTTCGAAGTACAATTCTGCATATTGATGTGGACGATAGTCAGTTCGAACTGGAATAAATCGAGCAACCTTGGTCAAACGATCTACAATCACCTAGATGGAGTCGTAACCCTTAACAGAAATTGGGAGTCCAACGATGAAATCCATGCTGACTTCTTCCCATTTCCAACCAGGAATTGACAAGGGTTGAAGTAAACCAGCTTTCATGTGAACAGCCTTCACACGACAACAATTGTCACAACGAGCGACAAAAGCAGCGATCTCCTTTTTCATCTTTGTCCACCAAAACAAAGGTTTCAGATCCTGATACATCTTGCTACTACCAAGATGGATAGACAATTTGGATGAATGAGCTTCAGACAAGATCTGATTTCGTAGTTCACGGTCTTTTGGAACCACTAGCCGATCTTTGAACCAAAGAATTCCGTTCTCATCGACCCGGAAATGCTTGGTTTCTTCTTCCTTCATTTTCCTCTTTATATGGTGGATGCCTACATCTGTTTACTGCAATTTGATGACTCGATTGCGAGGAGTACTCTCCAGAGAAATCTGGTTGAGTACAAGTGGATGCATAAGACGTGACAACAACGGATCTTCCACTTGGATTGAGTGACAGTGCGCTTTCCGACTCAAGGCATCCGCCACCACGTTCGCCTTGCCCGGATGATAGTGCACTTGTAGATTATAATATTTAATCAACTCAAGCCACCTTCGCTGTCGCATGTTCAGTTCAGGTAGAGTGAAGATATACTTGAGGCTCTTATGATCGGTGTAGATATTACACAGATTACCCAGCAAATAATGCCTCCAGATTTTCAAAGCATGAACAACTGCTGCCAATTCTAAGTCATGAGTAGGGTAATTGACCTCATGCTTTCGAAGTTGGCGCGAGGCATACGCGATAACGCGACCTTCCTGCATCAACACGCAGCCTAGACCGATGCCTGACGCGTCAAAAAAGACATCGAAGGGCTTTTCGATATCAGGTTGAGCTAGAACAGGAGCTGATGTCAGCAATGTCCTCAACTTGTGGAATGCCTCTTCACACTCAGGCGTCCACACAAACTTCTCATCTTTCTAAAGTAGCCGAGTCATAGGCTTGGATATTTTTGAAAATTCCGGAATGATCGACGATAATATCCAGCCAGACAAAAAAAACTCCAAACCTCGTGCACCGAAGTTGGAACTTTCCAATCCAGCACTTCTTGCACCTTGGCTGGGTCTACCGATATGCCTTCTTCAGATAAGACATGGCCCAAGAAAGGTACTTTCTTCAGCCAAAACTCGCATTTGCTAAACTTGGCATAAAGTTGATGTTCGCACAAACGCGACAACACTATACGCAGATGCTCTACATGCTCCTCTTCATTGCAGGAATATACCAAGATATCATCAATGAAGACCACCACAAACTTGTCCAATTTGGGCATGAACACCGAATTCATGAGATACATGAAGTGAGCAGGTGCATTTGTAAGACCGAAGGACATGACGAGATACTCATACAACCCGTACCTTGTCGAGAAAGCTGTCTTAGGCACATCTTCAGGACGGATCTTGATCTGATGATACCCAGATCGCAAATCAATCTTGGAGAATACCTTAGCTTTAGACAACTGATCAAACAAGATATCAATGCGAGGAAGAGGGTATTTGTTCTTGATGGTTACCACATTTAAGGGACGATAGTCCACACACATGCGCAAGGATTGATCCTTCTTCTTCACAAAGATAGCCGGACAACCCCACGGAGACGAACTAGGACGGATAAGATCCTTCTTCAACAACTCATTCAACTGGGTCTTAAGCTCAGCTAGCTCATTGGGTGGCATTCTATAAGGTGTTCTAGAGATAGGAGCGGTACCTGGAATCAACTCAATTTTGAACTCCACATCCCGATCCGGAGGAAGCCCGGGTAAATCATCAGGAAATACATCCGGGAACTCACAGACCACCGGAATGTCCTGAATAGCCTTAGATGTAACTGCATTCACAGTGCTATGGATTTGAATATCACGAGGGAGTTGCACTAGAAATGCCTCCTTGGTATTTGGGTCTTTCAACATCACTACACGAGTGGTGGTGTCGATAAGAACTCCATTGCGACTCATCCACTTCATCCCCAGAATTACATCTATGCCCACACTGTGTAGAACAACCAAATCAGCAAGAAACTGACGGCCTCCTATTTCCAGAGTTGCCCCCAAAACCACTTGATTGGTGGAAATATCATTTCCCGCAGCACTAATACAATAACTGCCCTTATCAAGTGTAATTGCCTTGATATTATGCTTAGACACAAATTCGGAACTCACAAAAGAATGCGATGCTCCTGAATCAAAAAGCACAAGTGCGTCACATTGATTGACCAGAAACTTACCTGCCGTGACTACCTCACCAGCAGGGATTGCCTCCACGGTTGTGTAGTGAACACGCCCCTGACGGACGTTCCCTTGGTTGCCCTTCTTTGGTGGGTAAGGACAGTTGCTCTGCCAATGCCCGGTTTGATTGCAGTTCCAGCACGGATGGTTGGCAGGTGGAGTCTTGGCATAGCAGGGACCCGTGTTGCCCCTAGGAAGAGCAATAGAGTACCCCTTGCAGAAACCCGTCTTCGCCTGATTCTTCTTCACCGGAGGGTGGTACCGCTGGTTAGGCGTTGGAGCACGGAACGGTGGCTTAGCTGCCACTGGAGCCTTGGACTGAGATGACCCTGCTCCGCCCTCAAAAACCCTCTTGCGAGTCTTGGTCGCAGTGTACACAGTGTTATAGTTCTCTTGAGTGAGAGCATCACTGACAAACTCATTGAAAGTTGCACACTTAGTGCGGCCCATAGTCTTCAGCAACTTGGGGCCAAAACCCCGCTTGAAACTAGCAATCTTTTTCACCTCAGTGTTCATAAACTCAGGAGCATACCTAGACAAATGATTGAAAGCATGCAAATACTCCTTCAAAGTTTTGTTGCCCTGAGTTAACTGCATAAACTCCGTATGCTTCATCTCCATGACACCAGGAGGAATGAAATGCCCTTTAAAAGCATCACGGAAAGATTCCAGTCAAGCACAGTGTCGGCTGGAAGAGCTTCCCGATACTGATTCCACCAGATGCCTGCCGGTCCTTGCAATTGATGAGCTGCATACTCTACCGTCAAACCTTCAGTCAACCGAAGCAAGCGGAACTTTTGTTCCACCGTGTTCAGCCATTCTTCAGCTTGAAGGGGTTCTTCAGCTTCTCTGAAAGGTGGGGGCTTTGTATCCATGAAGTCCTTGAAGCTACTGTACTGGTTAGGAGCTGGCCCTTCATGTGCATTATGACCACCCTGATTCGCCATCCTATTGATGGTTTCAGTGAGCATCCTCTGATTTTCCACCATCATTTGCATTAACTCAGCAGGATTTGGTGGTGGTGGAGGAGGGGGTGGATTCATGTTTGCACGCTGTTCTGCACCTCGGGTGCCACGAGACATCTGTAAAGACACAGTCAGTGAGCATTGATGATGACAAGATTTGTCGCATAAGAACTTATATTTATTCCTGAAAGTATTCGAGAGAATTGCTTTACAGAAAAGGCACAATAATTCAATTTCGCATAACAACATCACCAATCCAACACATGACAGAGATATCCACAATATGCACCACAACAGAAAACATTGTCATACATAACGAACGTGTCAAGATTACACATTGGGTCCACAAAGTTATTACACCATCCCAGTACATGCCATGAGTCAAGGTCAAAGTTCCAGATTACAACATGGGTACAACAGCACCACGGCTGACTGGCATACTCCAAAAGATCCTCACATAACACTACCCACTACTCCCTACACCCCAGGCTCGTCGTCCGAGTCAGCGTCGAAGATCGCCTCTCCATCCTTGTCGCTAACCGGCTCAAGCTCCTCGTCCTCCACGTCCTCGTGCAAATGTGGTGCAGCCATTGCTGGTCCATCGACCTCCATACTATCATCATCGGCCACAATCACCTGAGGTCCCACCTCTGGATACACGGGTATAGGGCGAGGAATAGGGTGTAGCAAGTTGTTGAGACGGTGAATCTCCACAAGACAAGCCTCAACCTGATCCTGCAGATAGTTTTCCCGCTCAAGCGACTGAACTCGGTGCATCTCCCATTCTCGGCGCCTGTTCTCCGACACGCGGAGTGCAGTGTCCCTCTCACGAGTGATCTGCACCAAGCTCTCCTGTAAGGTCTCCCTCTCTCTAGCTAACTGACGCATCTGATCCTGCTTATGATCTCTCTCTAATGGCCTTCACCCACTGCTGCCTACGGTACTCCGCAATGTCTTCCCAGTCATTGCGGTCCTTCTGAGCTTACTCCAGGAGTCTAGCTTGCTTGCGAAACTTGCGAGCACGCTTTTTAGCCTTCCGTTGCATCTCCTGAGCCTGGCGAACAGCCACCATCACCTGTGCATAGGTGTCCTCTCGCTGACTGATCAGCTTGAGCACAACCATCATAGCACTCATAGCAGGATTAGAACTCTCAGCTCTCTCTCCCCTGCCTCGAACCAAGGCACAACCATCAGCCTGTTTCCACTCCGCTGCTGCTGGATCAGCACGGGGAATGGAGGCCGCTGGTCCTCCCGTCAGCTCATCACCACACCTCTGATAGATATCGAGCAGGATAGTCTGGGCTGCAACCTGAGCTGCCTCCCAAGGAGTCTACCCATCTGAGCTACAAGTCCAGCCTGTCCATGCAGGCTTGTCCCCATGTGGAGGGACAACTCCCTACACAGCAAACCACTGTATCCCTCCTGTGCTCTCCAACTCCCACCAAGAATACTGAGGTGGCTCAGTATACCCGACAGTCTGTAACACTCTCCAGAGCAGGGTAGGAGTGCCAAACTCGCTCAAGAAAGTGTCACTAGGACGGGGTGAAGCAGGTGCGTCCATCTGTGGAAAGGAATAGGAATACCATGGGTAAAAGAGGATTAGTTTAAGCAACATTATTTAATTAAAAGGGACGAAATTGTAAGGGATGGAGTAGATAGAATGTATGTATGAATGCGACATGATGCATGCACGAACCGTACGTCCTCACAAACTTAGAAAATTAATATTCTAACAGATATACGGTGGCATACATTCGTCTCTCGATACGATAACTATCGATTTACACGTACGCTGTTAGAGTACCTGCAGAAAACTTCATTTCAGCCCAACAGTTCCCAATATATCACTCAAGAAAGCAGTAAACTAAGTGCACATTGCTTGGACATGTCCAACATGCACAAACAATGACACCACAACTACCCGAGAAATTAAATGCTCCCCAATTAAGTTTCTTTCGTGGTTCCATGGTTTTGACATGTAACCACTCCAGAAAACCACCGCGAACACTCCCCTAGACCGCCGTTTGGACGATCATGCTCTCACAGCTCACACTTACCAGGGCGTAGGTGCGACGTTGCATAATTTAAATCTAGCGACATATGTGGCTAATTCACATATGAAGGCTACCTCCACCATTAGACCACAGGGTAGCATAGGGCGGTCATCACACATCCATACCTGAGTACTGCTGGAGTTGCATAAATAAAATCCCCCATGTCAGTACTTAAATAGCAACCTATAGTCCTTATGTGGGCAAGGAGCATTCGACCACTGGCATAACTTAAACATTGATTTGCACCATTTTATTTAAAAACTCTTTTGTTTTTAAATACACAAACGCTACATTTATAATGCTGAACTTGCTCCGATGCCAGCTGTCACAGAACCGAGCAAATTATAAGAGTTCAAGTGTAGAAACGATCGATAAGCAATCAAGTTTCCAAACTTGAGCCCATATAATCCCGGTAGACAATTGAAATCACGAAGGACTTCAAACCAACTTGCACAAACCAAGATCGTAATAATTCAGCACAACACAGCGAATGTTACATAGTCATTCATTGTCGTCGAAGCGGCACCACATCGGAGTATTAAGTTATTACAACACTTGTTTGAAGTAGCGGAAGCAAAATAGTTACACACACACTTTTCAAAGTTCAGTTCATAAGTTCGAGTTACTGCCAGAGTCTACATCATCCTTTCAAAAGCACAGGTACGAGGTTGTTAGAGAACCGTGCCCAACGGTTAGTCCTCATCCCTAGCGGGATGGAGACAGGTCTTGCAGAAGCCGTCATAAAAGATGTCATCTGCAACAGGTGGGAATAAACTCTGAGTACGAGAATGTACTCAGCTAGACTTACCCGACTAGTAAAACATAAAAGACACCAAGGATCATGCAAGGCTAATATCAAGTGGAGCTGGTTGACTCATCGTTTGCCAAAAGCTTACAATAGAACTAAATTATTTTGAGAGCATCATATTTATTCGTCATCAGCCTACCACTAGATTAGCACCTGTACTACAACACATCACTTGATTATTACAAACAATAATAACCATATCAAATTCATCATATGTTCTTCTTTGCTATCATCATTATAATGAACCAAGTTCATTAGTGAATGCTACGTTTGCCGCTGCTCTATCAAGTTCTAACTAACCGGGAGAGACGGCGATTCGAATCGAATTCCTATCTAGCTGGAGGGTTATTCCTAGCACTCACCCAAGCATCCCCCGTCCGAGATCCAACGGGTCACCTTTGGTACAACTCAGGAATCGCGGCTCCGATCAGCGCCGCACTCCCAGGGCTACCACTCTACCAGGGAGGTCAGGAATTTTAACTCACCTGCCTTTGGGCTTACGCCAATGGTCCCCCGCACACCGCACTTCCTCCGGTAGTGCGCACTTTATACTTGCCGGTCTTCTGGCCTGAGTCATACTACTCGGCTTCGCGGTCAGAACGAGTCATCCGGCCAACTAAGTGTTAGGCATGCGTTCAACATGACAAGAGGACGTACAACGGTCGGTCCTTAGCTGCCACAGACGGAGTTACTACAACCTTGCAAAACTCCGCCCGGCTTAAGTCAAATTAATCAGGGTCCATCCACGATAGCACATATAGACCATCGTGATCCGACACAACCCTATATCGCGCAGGTGACAGGAAATCACCCAACTTCTACCGCTTAAAGCATGGCTAAGCTGCTACTCGATCCTAACTCTATAACTAGGGTGTGGTGAGTTATCTGGACAAGGATGGAGTAAAATGCAGCAAGGGTGTCATCACAACTCCTATACTTAATGCATCAATAGATATAACATATTTAAGTAAACTTTCGAAAATAAAGAGAGACTTAGAATGCTCTGGGGCTTGCCTTTTAAGAACGAGGCTGGCTCGTGACTCGGGCACTCAACTTCTTCTTCGGGCTCCTCGAGTCCAACTTGCTGGACCTCCACCTCCGGGTTGCCCTCCTGGCCTTCGGGGTTCACTTGCAGATCGAAGGAGGTTGCCACGTCCGATGCACCTATTGCATGCTCGGTGAATGAGAAGGTGTGCATACAAAAGAAAGAATGCTTAAACTCACTGGGCACTCATTTACGAAGCAATAGCTATAACAAGTTCACACAAGTTAACTTAGCCCAAAACCTATCATGATAGCCTATAACAGCAAGCATCAAACAGCAGGATTAGCTCAGTAAACAGATCATAACTATTGCCACAAAGATCCAACAAATTTAAGTGAGGACATTCTGGAAAGCTTATGAAATTTTCTACAAATCATCTTTAAACATTACAGCAAGATTCATAAGTTAAAGAAGCCATTTAAACAAAGTTCCAGGTTCTGTCCCAGAAAAAACAGAGAACACCTATTTCTGGAATCTAACTTGGAAAGATCATAACTTCAAAACTACTGGACCAAATGATTCCAAATTTAAACCACAGCTAGTTCAATAAGTTTACAAAAACTTTGATTTAGACAAGTTTCCCAGAAAACCAAGTTATCATTAAGCAAAAGTTAAATTACTCCCTTGCTGTCCAGAACAGCTTTTAACCCTTTAATTAATTATTTGATGACATAATCAAAACATAAACCATGCCAGCCACATGGCTTATGAGCACAAGCATATCATAAGACAACCAGAACATCAGATGATAACCCTCAAACATTTACTTAATAAGGCATTTATTAATTAATTCTAGAAAGGAGCATAATTACAAGATACCAGTCAAAGTGCTCAGAAAAATGTACAAAAATTACAGAAGCACAAGTATAACATCAAAGCATCACCATAAAAATTTCAGCGCAATTGCACATACCAAATTAAAGATATGCATTTAACATATGACAAGGAGTTTATTTCATAAATTCAGAAACATGACTTATATGATGTCAAACAACAGATTTCAGATTATTTACACATATGAATGTCATAAACAAGTTTACCACCAAAGTAGAACACCAGCATAAGCACCAACTATTTTATATGATTTAATCAAGGAAACAACCTAAATTTCAATCATAAATTACATATCAAAGCTGCAGTACTCCAAAAATCATATAATATTTATCAAAGAACTCTAGTACCACACAGAGGCTACGGTAAAATTTTTATGGCAAAATAAACAGTATAACCAGAGATATGAATTTATTCATGAATAACAAGATTAAATTCTTAATAAATATTTTCCCAGAAAACATGGTTCATTTTATATTTTTATTAAAAACTAGCCTTCTCAAGGAATACCACAAAATTGGTTTCACAATTTTTGGATCTCAGAAACAGGAGATATGATTTTTACAAGAAAGCCAAAAAATCTGGATTTGAATAAAAGGAAGGAGGTGACCGTTGAGTCACTGGCAGACGGGACCCGCGCGTCAGTGACACCGAGAACAGAGGACTCCTTCGCCGGCAAATGCTCGCCGACGGTGAGCTTCTCCGGCGGATCCCAGGGCACCAACGTGCTCCTGGAGGGATTCCGCATCGATGGAGGTAGGTGGTGCTAGGGTTTCGGCTACGGAGAGGGGTCGCCGTCGGCCATGGCGGCACGGCGGAGCTACCCCGGCTTACGCCGGCCATCTCCGACCGGTAGAGCGTCGGGGAAGGGTGGCTACAGCATCAGTGAGTCAGTGTGGAGCTTTCGAGGTAGGAACGCCTAACCCTAACGGCTCCGGTGAGCCTGCTCACGTGCGAGGTGCTCGTCGGCGGTGAGCACGGCGGTGCGGCGGCCGTGTTCCCGCGTGGCGGTGAGGTTTTAGCCGGAATGGCGTGGTGTGGACCGAAGCCAAGACCTAAGCAGAACCTAACGCTACCCAAAGAGAAGAAAGGAAGCAAGGGTGGAGCAGCGGCGAGGTTCGCCGGAATCGGTGTCGCGACGGCCGCGAACCCGACGACGGAGAACTTGCGAAATGCCGCTCACCTCGGGGAGATCTCGTCCAACTGATGGGTGGAGAAGATGGAGGAGCTCGAGGCGGACTTGGAGGCGCTCAGAGGCGAAGCGAGACGCAGAAGCGAGGGCGCGAAGAGCTTGCGAAGTTCTCGGCGGCAATGGCGACGCCGTTTTCGCAAGAGCGAGCGCGAGAGAGAGGAATGAGGAGAATGGACGGGCGCTGAGTGAGTGCGGGGCGCCATGGCGTCCATGCCAATGCTGTCGACCTGACAAGCGGGGCCATCACCGGCGTACGGGCGCCATCTGGCGGACAGATGTCGCGCTGGGCGTTCCCGACGGCGAGCTCCTTTCTGAATCAGACCTCGCGATCACCGACTGATAGAGCAACTTCGTCGATGATTAACTTCAAAACCAGAGCGAATTAGGAGATGATGCAGTTGACAAAGTTGGAGTTCCAATCGAGTTCTACAACATTGTCAACTAGAGCAAAAGCCAGATCAGCCTGGATTGAGAGATATAGTGTTTTCAAAACCGATCAAGCAAACTGGTTTTGTTCCAGGACTTAGAAAATTTTCTAAGTGTTGGAAACAGCCCCAAATCTGCCTTGTGGGTCAATTTTGAGCTAGATGTGTTCATTTTCATGAGATGGCCATAAAACAACTTTTGTTCCTTATAAAATTTGCTACAACGTTTCTATAGAAAGTTTTGACATGTAAACATTTTATGAAACACTTTTTAAAAGCCTAAGCAAAAGAGGTTTCTAGGGCCTATTTGCATAAGTATGTCTTAAGTGATTATTTTGGAGAAGTGATCAACATGAACATTGTTCCCAAGGTCAAGTTAAGCATAGATAAACTAATTACCAAGGCATAGAGCACAAACACAAGCATGGTTCACTCAAACATAAGCATAGGAAGCCTATTTAAGCAATTTAGATCACATTTTTGCATGGAATGACATGGCCCAAGATAGATGATGATCATGATATGCTTTGAGTAGATAATGATGCTCATGCTATGCACATGATTAATGCAACCATAACACTGGGGTGTTACATTAGCAACTTGGTGTCATTAATTACCAAAACCAAACTTGGGCTTTCAATCTCCCCCTTTTTGGTAATTTATGACAACCATCACAAAGATATGAAATGAAATCATAATGAACTTGAATTGCTTGTCCAAAGCATTTTAATCATGAGACAAGGTTTGACAAACATTTCAATTTTGGTTTTGGTAGTACTAGCTCCCCCTACATATGTGCTTCCATGAGTTTGGTTCAAGTTTGCACATATGCATGAATTAGAGTTTTAGGATATTTATTACTACCAAAATGATGCTAAGGTATATAGAATGGACCTTTGAAGCGTGATACCAATTGGAGTTGCCAATATACCATCCTTAGCACCAATGTAGCTAGACATACATAAAAAAACACAAGATACGTCATGAGATCACATTATATGTCTAGATGCCACAAGAAAATAAAACTCTATGCTAGAATTCAAAGCATCTTTCAAGTTCTATTTCTAGCAAGCACCAGTCAAAGAAGAGTAGTGAATTTAAGCTTGGAATGCAACACCTCATTATGTTAGTGCACATTCAAATGCAACAAGGTTCATGAGCTTGCTCCCCCTATTTGTGTGCTCAAGTTTAAAAAGTTTTCTCTTCTTTTCTCTCCGTATCTTTGTTTCTTTCCCCTTTTTGACTTTATCTTTGTTTCTCTCCCCCTTTGTCATCAATGACCACAAAGGTTCAAATTTTAGTGAGAATTAAGTCAATCAATGTGAGGGTAAAATTATGGTTCAATCTAGATCACTTGCCTAAAACATGTAATTCGGTTTGATCCAAGGACAAGCTTTTTCACACCTCATAAAGTATAAGGGTTATCTTGACCATGTAGAATTACACACCATAAGCTCATATTCTAGATTCAACACTAGGCTTGCAAGCTCACAAACATGTCATATGCTACCACTAGATCAATCGATCATAGAAACAATAGCGGTACCATACATACATCAAATCCTTTTGATTTTCATGAATGAGCCTATTGTCACGCAAACATGTATATATGTTCTAATCATATCCTTAGCAAGTATGAATGCTATGTCAACCAACTTTACCTTGCTTTGTTGGAGGAGAGGCATGTCATATATAAATGTGGGGGGTACACTCATCTCAAGTTGGATAAGTTAAGTATGTTCAATTCATTCCTCAACTTGCAAAATCTCTTCTCATCAAGTGGCTTTGTGAAGATATCGGCTAGTTGATCTTCGGTGCCAATTCTTTCAATGCTAATATCACCCTTTTGTTGATGGTCCCTTATGAAATGGTGCCTTATGTCAATGTGCTTGGTTCTTGAATGTTGAACCAGATTTTGTGTCATCTTGATTACACTTTCATTATCACATAGCAAAGGCACATTCTTGAATTTGATTCCATAGTCATTCAAGGTAGCTTTCATCCAAAGCAATTGTGCACAACAACTACCGACACTAATGTATTTGGCCTCAGCGGTTGATAGTGCAACACTATTTTGTTTCTTTGATGACCATGAAACTAGAGACCTTCCTAGCAATTGACAAGTGCCACTTGTGCTCATTCTATCAATCTTGCATCCACCATAGTCGAAGTCTGAATAACCAATCAACTCAAAGTTAGACCCCTTGGGATACCATAATCCAATATCATGAGTGCCCTTGAGATATCTCAATATTCTTTTGGTTGCCTTCAAGTGACTTTCTCTAAGTGAAGCTTAGTATCTTGCACATTTGCACACACTAAACATCACATCTGGCCTTGATGCGGTGACATAGAGCAAACTTCCAATCATAGATCGGTATAGCTTTTGATCTACCATATTGTCACTTGCATCACTACCTAATTGATCATTTGAGCCCATAGGTGTGCTCATTGGTTTAGCTTCTTGTAACCCAAACTTCTTGATCATGTCTTTGATGTACTTTCCTTGACTCACAAATGTGCCATTCTTCATTTGCTTGATTTGAAGACCAAGGAAGTAACTAAGCTCTCCAATCATGGACATCTCAAACTCATTTGCCATCATTCTTCCAAACTCTTCACAAAAGTCTTGATTGATTGATCCAAAGATGATATCATCAACATATATTTGCAACACAAACAAGTCCTTGCCTAGCTTCTTGGTGAAGAGGGTAGTGTCAACCTTTCCCATCTTGAACCCTTTAGAGAGAAGGAAATCTCTCAATCTCTCATACCATGCTCTAGGTGCTTGCTTTAAACCATACAATGCCTTCTTGAGCTTGTAAACATGGTTGGGTTTCTTGTCATCTTCAAAACCGGGAGGTTGTTCAACATAAACCAACTCATTCATGTATCCATTGAGAAAAGCACTCTTCACATCCATTTGATAGAGCTTGATGTTGTGGGCACAAGCATAGGCTAATAATATTCTAATTGCCTCCAATCTTGCAACCGCTGCATATGTTTCTCCAAAGTCAAGACCTTCAACTTGAGTGTAGCCTTGTGCTACTAATCTTGCTTTGTTTCTCACAACTACACCATCTTGATCTTGCTTGTTTCTAAAGACCCACTTGGTACCAATTATATTGTAGTTCTTTGGCCTCTCAACAAGCTCCCACACTTGATTTCTTGTGAAGTTGTTCAATTCTTCATGCATGGCATTTACCCAATCGGAATCTTTCAATGCATCTTCTATTCTCTTTTGTTCTTCAAATGAGACAAATGAATAGTGCTCACAAAAGGATGCTAGCCTTGATCTTGTTTGTACACCACTTTGAATACCACCAATGACTTGATCTAATGGGTGATCCCTTGCTATGCTTGTAGGTTGGAGTATTGGGAGTTGATTGCTTCCACTAGCTTGATTTTGATCTTGATCATCATCATGAGAGCCACTAGTACTAGCTTGATTTGAATCAATTTGCACTTCTTGATTGATCATGTGAATGTCATTATCATCATCAACTTGTATTGGCCTTATGTCACAAACATCCATGTTTTTCATTGCATTAGCCAATTGATCTCCTCTCACATCATCAAGATTTTGAACTTCATTTTGAGATCCCTCGGTTTCATCAAACTCCACATCATGGACTTCTTCCAATGTGCCACTTGTCAAGTTCCAAACTCTATATGCCTTGCTTGTGGTGGAATAACCAAGTAAGAACCCTTCATCACATTTCTTCTCAAACTTGCTCAATCTGGTGCCTTTCTTGAGAATGTAGCATTTGCAACCAAACACTCTAAAGTATGCAATGTTTGGCTTTCTTCCATTCAATAGCTCATATGGTGTCTTCCCAAGCTTCCATGGCAATACAAACGGTTGATATAATAGCAAGCCGTGTTGATAGCTTCACTCCAAAATGAATGGCTAACATTGTATTCACTAAGCATTGATCTAGCCATATCAATCGAGGTTCTATTTTTCCTTTCAACTACACCATTTTATTGAGGAGTGTATGTCGGAGAGAATTGATGTCCAATGACAAGATCATCACACAATTCCTCAATTCTTCTGTTCTTGAATTCACTACCATTGTCACTTCTAATCTTCTTGATAGTGGTTTCAAACTCATTTTGCACCCTCTTGACAAAAGACTTGAATAGATCACAAACATCACTCTTGTCATAGAGGAAGAACACCCAAGTGTATCTAGTGTAGTCATCTACTATCACAAATCCATACTTGTTGCCACCAATGCTAGTGTATGTTGTTGGCCCAAATAAATCCATGTGCAATACCTCAAATGCCTTTGATGTGCTCATTTCACTTTTCTTAGGATGTGCATTTCCAACTTGCTTTTCGGCTTGACAAGCACTACATGGTTTATCCTTCTCAAACGTGACATCCTTCAAGCCTCTAAGTCATGCCTCAATAGTTTGTTCAATTGTTTCATTCCAACATGACCAAGCCTTCTATGCCACAACCAACCCAAACATGATTTGCTAATTAGGCAAGATGTCAATTGAGTGTCACTATCATTGAAATCAACCAAGTATAAGCTACCATGCCTAAATCCTTTGAATATCAAGTTTGATCCATCAACACTAACCACCTCAACATCATCACTACCAAAGATGCACTTGAAACCAAGGACACAAAGTTGTGCAATTGACAAGAGATTGAAATCTCGGCTCTCAACTAGCAACACATTTGATATGCTCATGTCATTTGAGATAGCAATTTTACCAAGCCCTTTGACCTTGCCTTTCTTGTTGTTGCCAAAAGTGATAGAATCAAAGCCACCATTTTGATTTGTATCAATTTATTTGAACATACAAGACTCTCCGGTCATATATATGTTGAGTGCACCCACTATCAAGTACCCAATGCCTTTCTTCGGCTTTGTAATTGACCTACAAGACAAGATCAATTCTTTTTAGGTACCCAAACTTGATTGGGTCCTCCAAGGTTAGCAACTAAGCTCTTTGGTACCCAAATGGCTTTTTTCTTTGAGCCCATCCATGGTGCACCAATGAACTTAGCATGAACACCTTTTGTATCCTTGGTAAGTACATAGAAGGAATTAAGCTTAATTGACGATACATAAGCTTTGGGTTTCTTATTCATGCATTGTTGCTCTAGGTGACCAACTCGCGACTTCTCCAAATTTCCCATCGACGCAATAGAAAATATACACTAAATTTTCTCAGAAGCGCCGAGGGAGAGAGGAACCCAAACCCCTCTCAACCCTAGGAACTCCACCTCCTTTGCAAATGTGCTAACACCAACAAGTGTCCACCACCAAAGTGCATGTGTGTTAGCTTTTCACAAACATTTTCCCAAAGGAGTTAAGTTAGCACTTTAATAGATCCTAATGCATATGCTCAAGATATGGGCCTAGTAGCACTTGATTCGAGAGATGACCGCGATTTCCCCTCTTGATAGTCGGCTATCTATCCTAAACCCGGTTAATCACTTCTCTACTCATCTTAGACCAGCAGAAGTAAAATCCTATGTTTATACCTTTGCCTTGATAACTTTGCTCCTCGTCTATCACCATGATCTTCACTTCATGCTTTATCCCTTTGTGATCATGTGGCCACCTTCCATGCCACCTTGCACCTTCATCACATGTGTTGCTATGCCTAACTCAAATCACTTAACCAAAGGGCATTAGCAACTTGGTGTCATTAATTACCAAAACCATACTTGGGATTTTAGATAGGTGCACGGTTTGTGCCTCATGCACCATATGCTAAGTAAACATTTTGGACGCACCTGATGGTACTCCTAGGTTAAAGGGGTCAAGTGGAAGCTCGGTTTGGTCTGTTCAGAGATAGTGCTAATCTTGATGCAAGATAGGTGCACAGTTTGTATGGAATGTAACATATGCTGAGAAATCAATTTGGACACACTCGATGGAACTCTTAGATGATGTGTGTCATATTGAATCTCGCTTCAGTTCATTTGGAGATAGTGTTAGTTTTGGTGCAAGATAGGTGCACGGTTTGCGCCTAATGCACCATAGGCTAAGAAACCATTTTGGACACACCCAATGGTTGTTGGGTATTTTAAACGCAAACAGCAAAATCCGCAAGCGCACGGATACCGATGTAGCCTTCACCCGGGAGTATTCCAGAGTATCGATTTTCCACAGAGAACGTGAGTGTACTAATTAAGATCCAAGATCGCCCAAGGATAACTATATAATTATTTTTGGTGGGAAGAGAGGAAGTTTCCTGAGAGTTCTCTAGTTGATCTAAGAATCAAGAATTACTTCAAGATTATCTATATCAGGACATCAGAGCACTAACCACAGAAAGAGATGAGAAGGGGGCTAGGAAGCTCTGACTACGGTCCTACAAACACCGATCCGAACGAGGTGGAATACGTCGACCGTTAGGGCTGTCACTACCCTAGGGCTACCACAACAATCCGCAGGATTGGGTGCAATTCCAGGTAATTGCAAGACTAAACACCACGTCTAATCTATTAATTACTACTCTAATGTTGCAAAGATTAGAGCACTTGATGCAAGCGGGAATCCAATAAATAACTTGAATGTAAATAAAAGTAATTAAAGAACTTAGGATTACGAATTGAAGAACCTGGAGAACGATGAAGAACGAACCAGTTGCTGCAAAAGTACAATATTGAGGAAGATCCGACAGATCCGGCTCCTCCTCCTCCGCTCTCCTCTTCTCTCTCCCTATTTTCTAGATTACAACTAGAACTAACTAGAACTAGAACTAGAGGAACTAGAACTAGAACTAGATGAACTAGAACTAGATCTAGATGAACTAGAGGTAGAACTAGATGAACTAGAGGGATCCTCTCTACTTGGATGAAGAATTGAAACCCTAACTTTGATTCTGTAGAAGAGGTATGCCTCCAGGGGCTGATGGGGGTCTGCTTTTATAATCTAGGAAGAGTAGCCCCCAAGAAATCTAGGAAGAGTAGCTCCCAAGAAATCTAGAAAGAGTAGCTCCCAAGGAATTTTCACGTTATTCTCCACCATCTGATCAAACCGACCTTAATCGTGTGATTTTCCTCGATCCTTAGAGTTGGTGGAGCACGATCCGCGAAATTGACCCTGATTGGGCACTGTAGCAGGGCGGGCGCCCAGGAGAGTAGGGCGGGCGCCCTGCCTCCGAGCCCGATCACCTTCCCGTTCGTTCCCGTGGCTTCTGGAGTCTTCTAGATGGTAGAAAATTACGCGGCATGTTAATATCTCTACGTAAACCCGACGTGTGGGCCTTTCTTCCGTATTTCCTGATAACCCCCTGCAGAAATAGACAAACACCAAAACTCGTGGAATTCTGTCAGATAAAACCCTAAGTCTAGGTGTTGGTTGCCTTTGGATCCTTTTCCATGATTAGTTGATGGTTAAATGTGAGCATTAAGGACCGTCAACAAGCTCCCCCAAACTTAACCTTTGCTCGTCCCTGAGCAAAGCTAAAATCAGCAAGAAAACATGGGTTACTTTTATGCCTCTTACTACAGGGTTTTTAATTTATCACTAAGGTCTTAAGTGATTGAAAAACAGAACGATCAAGTCAAGCACTATGTCTCAAGTTCTTCTGTCTTACCTTTGTTCTGGAGTTTTTATAAGTCTGCAAAATAAAACTGAGGCATTTGTCTTCCTCTCAAAAGATTTATAAGTAGAGCTTTAAAGTTTTAGCATACTTACTTTGCATTTTGCTATGTCAACGCTCGGAGTAAGGGAGAGGAATGTCATACTCCTAGATCAGGACCTTTGAAAAGTTTGTCATCTCTTATTGGCATATTGCTTATTAGAGGGACCATGGGCTATCATTTTTTTTCTCTTTTTTTTCAATCTTTTTTTTCAAGTGGGCAGCAAGTACCCCTAATTCTACTGTCGGACACATGTCCATTTTTTTTCCACTCAGGTGGGTATCTTTGTACCCCTAATTCTACTTCGGACACTGGTCCATTTTTACCTCTCGTCTCACTCTTTTTTCTCGAATCAAATTTTTGCATAGTCCCATGCCTCTAACGCAATAATACTTCGGAAGAGTGAATCTTTTATATTTTTAAAACAAAAAGATCTTGATCTTGGGAGCATGATAATTCTCTCAACCAAAACTACAAGAATTAACAATGGCTTGAACAAAGCAAGTGCCCACAGTTTTAATATTTATATCTTATAAGACTCTAGGTATTATGATCTCATATATTTTTTTATGAATTTTTAGATTTTCAAAAGATAAGATCTCCAGAACTCTAGCAAAACTTGGAACAAGTTAAATAGTAGCTCAGACCTTCTCATATCATGTTTGTCAATTATCTAGACTTGAATCAAACTTTTTTTTTATTTTTATTTAAAACTTAGGATTACACAAAACTATTGTATATTACTCAAAAGAAAAACTTTATTTGGTTTCATGATTATGCATTATTATTTTTTATTTATTACTGAATACTTGTAAATAAAACCAAGGAAGAAGAAGTAATACTTATCTAGATACACGTGGGGGTGCCTCCCCCAAGCTAGATGTTGACATAGTCGTTCACTCTTGTGGCCTGCATGTTCGGTCTCACTCTTCTTAAACCTCAAAATCCTGCACAACCCAAATAGACAACAAAACTTGTGGAGCATGTTAAGGGTTAGGTAATTGTCTAGAGCTTATGAGAGCTTAATACAAGAATTCTATGAACTCAATCACATCAAGTTCCTCTACCAGGTTATTTTGTGGCTCGAGATAGATTTTCAAGCGTTGACCATTTACCTTAAAATTGTTACCTTTGTCGTCTTGGATGGTAATGGCTCCATGAGTTGAAGTGTCAATAACCTTGTATGGTCCATCCCACTTACTTCGTAACTTACCATGACCAAAGAGCTTAACTCTTGAATTGAATAGTAGAACCTTATCTCCAGGCTTAAACTCCGTGTGCTTGATTCTCTTATCATGCCATCGTTTTGTTCTCTCTTTATAGATCCTTGAATTGTGGTAGGCTTTCTCTCTCCATTCTTCTAGCTCAGATAGTTGCATCAGACGATTCTCGCTAGCGAGGTGGAGATCCATGTTCCATTTCTTGAGTGCCCAATGAGCCTTAAACTCTACTTCCACAGGCAAGTGACAAGTTTTTCCATATACAAGTTGATAAGGTGACATGCCTATGGGTGTTTTGAATGCAGTTCTATATGCCCAAAGCGCATCAGGAAGTTTGTCCTTCCACCCCTTACCCATCTCATCTACGGTCTTTTGTAAAATATTTTTGATTTGTTTGTTAGATGTTTCGGCTTGACCGCTAGTCTGAGGATGGTATGGTGTTGCGACGTTGTGTCGAACTCCTTGATCGACTAGGTACTTCCGGAAGATTTTGTCGATGAAGTGGGAACCTCCATCGCTTATAACTATCCGGGGTATACCAAAGCGAGGAAAGATTACTTCATGGAACATTCTCTTGGCATGTTTTGAATCAGCTGATCGACAAGGTAGGGCTTCTACCCATTTGGACACATAGTCCACAGCTACTAAGATATACTCGCAATTCCCGGACATAGGGAATGGCCCCATGAAATCAATGCCCAAAACATCGAAAAGTTCTACTTGAAGATTATTTGTGAGAGGCATTTCATTTCGTGAGTTAATATTCCCATGTTTTTGACACCGGTGGCATCTCCTGACAAAGTCCTTTGTATCTTCATACATCGTTGGCCAGAAAAAACCACTTTGCCAAATTTTAGCATGTGTCCGAAATGCTCCATAGTGTCCTCCATATGGCGAGGCATGGCATCTTTCCATAATTTGAGTAGCCTCAGCCATAGGAACACACCTTCTCAAGAGTCCATCAGCGCAGACTCAGAATAGATATGGCTCATCCCAAAGGTGGAAACGACTATCGTGAAGCAACTTCCTTTTGTTTGCACCAGGTGGGACATAGCCTTTTACTATAAAATTTACGATGTCTGCGTACCATGGATCTGCGTGTGTTATCTTAAGCAGGGTGTCGTCCCTTAGGTAGTCATTAATGGGAAGCTCATCATGTGTTTCCTTATATTGAAGCCTAGACAAGTGGTCGGCTACAGAATTCTCAACTCCCTTCCTATCTCGGATTTCTATGTCAAAGTCTTGGAGAAGAAGAATCCATCGAATTAGACGAGGCTTAGCATCTTTCTTAGTGAGGAGGTACTTGAGAGCAGCATGGTCTGAATAGATGATTATCTTTGCCCCCACTAAGTAAGATCTAAACTTGTCTATAGCAAAGACAATAGCCAAAAGCTCTTTTTCAGTTGTAGTATAATTGAGTTGTGGTCCAGACAAGGTTTTGCTAGCGTAGGATATGGCATAATGATTTTTATCCTTGGTTTGTCCTAAAACGGCACCAACCGCAAAATCGCTAGCATCACACATGATCTCAAAAGGAAGATTCCAATCAGGTGGTTGGATAATCGGGGCTGAGATGAGTGCTTTCTTAAGAGTTTGAAAAGATTCATGACACTCATCACTAAAGATGAAAGGTGCATCCTTAGCTAGGAGATTAGTTAGGGGTCTAGCAATTTGAGAGAAGTTCTTGATAAAGCGTCTATAGAACCCTGCATGTCCCAAAAAGCTACGGATTCCTTTCACATTCGTGGGAGGTGGAAGTTTTTCAATAACTTCAATCTTTGCTTTGTCCACCTCTATACCACGTTTGGACACTTTATGTCCTAGCACTATTCCTTCCTGAACCATAAAATGGCATTTCTCCCAGTTCAGGATTAAGTGCTTTTCTTCACATCGCTGCAAGACTCTGTCTAAATTCTCCAAGCAATGATCGAAAGTTTTGCCATAGACGGTAAAATCATCCATGAAAACCTCCATGATCTTCTCAATCATGTCCGAGAAAATAGACATCATGCACCGTTGGAAAGAAGCTGGAGCATTGCACAATCCGAACGACATTCGTCGGTATGCATAAGTTCCATACGGGCATGTAAAGGTAGTCTTTTCTTGGTCATCTGGGTGGATTGGGATTTGGTGATATCCAGAATAACCATCAAGGAAACAAAAGAAAGAGTTGTTTGCAAGCCGTTCCAACATTTCATCAATGAAGGTTAACGGAAAATGATCTTTCTTTGTAGCCTTGTTGAGTTTTCGATAGTCAATACACATACGCCACCCAGTGACAATTCGTTGAGGGATGAGTTCATTTTTCTCATTCCTAACAACAGTCATTCCTCCTTTCTTTGGCACTACTTGGACAGGGCTAACCCACTCACTATGTGGCACAGGATAAATAATCCCAGCACGATAGAGTTTGAGGACCTCTTTCTTAAGAACCTCTCACATAGCATTGTTAAGTCTCCGCTGTGGTTCCCTTGAAGGTGTAAAATTGGGATCAATAGGGATACGTTGAGTGCAGAGAATGGGACTAATGCCCGTGAGATCCTCGAGAGAGTAGCCAAATGCTGATCTATGTCTTTCAAGAACAGTGACAAGTTGTTGTGTTTCATAATCGGAAAGCTTGTCACTGATAATTACTGGAGTTTTTGAGTTGTTGTGCAAAAAGACATATCTAAGGCCAGAAGGAAGAGGTTTTAACTCTATTGAAGGAGGTGAAGGTTGTTCATTTTTGTCTAGCTCAACGGGTTCTACCAACTCTTCTTCTTCTTGAACAAAGTGTTCATGATTAAAGAGTGGTTGGGCCATCTCCTCTTGAGTCAACATTAAGATCTTCTCAATAGGATCTAGTACAAGTTTGGGTTCCACTATCGTGTTAATTGATCTAGCAAGAGGAACAATAATAGTGGAATTCCAAACCTTGAAGTCTAAATGACCTCGTTGTGGTTGTTCTTGTAGAAGCTTCATGATTGGTCTACCAATCAAGAGGAGAATCTCCGGTATGTCAAAAATGTGAAAATCTAGACATATTCCAGAGTCCTTGATTCTAACAGGAACTGCCCTTAATACCCCATGGCTTTCTAGAATTAATCTAGATGGACTTTGTAAAACTTTTTGAGATTGGGTTATGGACTCGTTGGGATAAAGAGTGTCAGCTAACTCCCTGGAAATAACATTTATCCCAACATATGGATTGTAGTGGACCTTCCTAGGGGACCCTCTAATTTGGCACAGAAGAATGGTTGAAGGAGTGATGATTCGAGCTACCTCAGGAGACAGCTCTGCTTCTATTAGCCATTCATAACTCAGAATAGCCGAAAGGCTTTTGATGTGTTCTATGTCAACAAATTCTACTCTTAGAATGGATTGAGTGGTCCTTGCTAGAGGTCGTGTTTGGATAGGAAAATTCGAGGTGTTTCCATAATCTTCAAAAAGATCTTCCTTGAATTCAAAGGGATGCTCTAAAGGTGGTGGTTCATCATCCCTTAGTTGGTTCTGCATTCCTTTATCAGGAGGTTTCTCTACAACCAAATTAATTGATGGGTCAGGTGGAATTTCTAACTCGGTTGCAAGTTCCTCATCTTTTGGTTTAGGGTTAGGCTCGACTTCTTTTTCTTCTTCAGGAAACTCATCATAAATGCCTGTGTAAGGGGTATTTTCAAGGATTCTTTCTAGGATGGCTCTCCCCTCATCTGTGAGTTTGTGTGTGAATGAGCCTCTTGAAGCAATGTCGAGGTGAAGAGCAGCTTCCTTGTTTAGACCACGATAAAAATGGTAGTACAGTACATGGTCAGGCAGGGAAAGGTTTGGACCAGAATTGGTAAGGCTTGTGAACCTAGCCCAAGCTACTCCTAAAGTTTGCTTCTCTCTTTGTTTGAATGTAAGAATTTCGATTCTAAGGTCAGCAATTCAAAAAAGTGGGAAGAAAGCGAGAGAAAAGTTGTCCCGAAGTTCATCCCAATTTCCATTAACGCCTCCTACAGAATGAGCATACCACTTTTTTGCTCTTCCCAAAAGGGAGAACGGAAGTAATTTCCATTTAAGGGTTTCTTGTGTCATGCCGGAAATAGATCGGCAAGAGCACAACTGCTCGAATTCTCTAAGGTGGGTGTATGGTTCTTCATCTACTTTCCCAGAGAAGGGTTGCTCCTGAATCATGGCTATTAGATCAGGGCCAAGGTCGTAGCCATCTGTAAGAATTGGATGTGATGATGGTGGTGGCTCTAATAACTCACCCTTTGGAGCAAAGAATTTATAGATAGGAGTGAAATCCATGTGGTGTGGTGAAAATGGTAAGGTGAGTGTGGTAAAAAAGGAAAAGAAAAAGGATACACGGACGACTTGGTTCGAAACTAGCACAGCTACCGTTCCTCGGCAACGGCGCCAGAAAGCTTGTTGGGTATTTTAAACGCAAACAGAAAAATCCGCAAGCGCACGGATACCGATGTAGCCTTCACCCGGGAGTATTCCAGAGTATCAATTTTCCACAGAGAACGTGAGTGTACTAATTAAGATCCAAGATCGCCCAAGGATAACTATATAATTATTTTTGGTGGGAAGAGAGGAAGTTTCCTGAGAGTTCTCTAGTTGATCTAAGAATTAGGAATTACTTCAAGATTATCTATATCGGGACATCAGAGCACTAACCACAGAAAGAGATGAGAAGGGGGCTAGGAAGCTTTGACTACGGTCCTACAAACACCGATCCGAACGAGGTGGAATACGTCGACCGTTGGGGCTGTCACTACCCTAGGGCTACCACAACAATTCGCAGGATTTGGTGCAATTCCAGGTATTTGCAAGACTAAACACCACGTCTAATCTATTAATTACTACTCTAATGTTGCAAAGATTAGAGCACTTGATGCAAGCGGGAATCCAATAAATAACTTGAATGTAAATAAAAGTAATTAAAGAACTCAGGATTATGAATTGAAGAACCTGGAGAACGATGAAGAACGAACCAGTTGCTACAAAAGTACAATGTTGAGGAAGATCCGACAGATCCGGCTCCTCCTCCTCCGCTCTCCTCTTCTCTCTCCCTATTTTCTAGATTACAACTAGAACTAACTAGAACTAGAACTAGAGGAACTAGAACTAGAACTAGATGAACTAGAACTAGATCTAGATGAACTAGAGGTAGAACTATATGAACTAGAGGGATCCTCTCTACTTTGATGAAGAATTGAAACCCTAACTTTGATTCTGTAGAAGAGGTATGCCTCCAGGAGCTGATGGGGGTCTGCTTATATAGTCCAGGAAGAGTAGCCCCCAAGAAATCTAGGAAGAGTAGCTCCCAAGAAATCTAGAAAGAGTAGCTCCCAAGGAATTTCCACGTTATTCTCCACCATCCGATCAAACCGACCTTAATCGTGTGATTTTCCTCGATCCTTAGAGTCGGTGGAGCACGATCCGCGAAGTTGACCCTGATTGGGCACTGTAGCAGGGCGGGCGCCCTGCCTCCGAGCCCGATCACCTTCCCGTTCGTTCCCGTGGCTTCTGGAGTCTTCTAGATGGTAGAAAATTATGCGGCATGTTAATATCTCTATGTAAACCCGACGTGTGGGCCTTTCTTCCATATTTCCTGATAACCCCCTGCAGAAATAGACAAACACCAAAACTCATGGAATTCTGTCAGATAAAACCCTAAGTCTAGGTGTTGGTTGCCTTTGGATCCTTTTCCATGATTAGTTGATGGTTAAATGTGAGCATTAAGGACCGTCAACAATGGTACTCCTAGGTGAAGGGCTCAAATGGAAGCTCAGTTCAGTATGTTTGGAGATAATGCTAATCATGATGCAAGATAGGTGCATGGTTTGCATGGAACCTACCATATGTTCAGAAATCGATTTGGACTCACCCGATGGAACTCCTAAATGACGTGTCTCATGTGGAATCCTGGTTCGGTCTGTTTGGAGAGAGTGTTAGTTTCGGAGCAACATAGGTGCACGGTTTGTGCCTAATGCACCATAGGCTAAGAAACCACTTTGGACACACCCGATGGTACTCCTAGGTTAAAGGGCTCAAGTGGAAGCTTTGTTTGGTGTATTTAGAGATAGTGTTAATCTTGATGCAAGATATATAGGTGCATAGTTTGCGTGGAACATACCATATGCTCGGAAATCAATTTGGATGCACCCGATGGAACTCCTAAATGACATGTGTCATATGGAATCTCGCTTCGGTCTGTTTAGAGATAGTGTTAGTTTTGGTGCAAGATAGGTGCACAGTTTGACATGATGCAAGATAGGTGCATGGTTTGCATAGAACGTTTCATATGCTCGGAAATCAATTTGGACGCACCCGATGGAACTCCTAGATAACATGTGTCATGTGGAATCTCACTTCGGTCTGTTTGAAGATAGTGTTAGTATCGGTGCAAGATAGGTACTCAGTTTGCGCCTAATGAACTATAGTCTAAGAAACTATTTTGGACGCACCTGTTGGTACTCCAAGGTGAGGAGGCTCAAGTGGAAGCTCAGTTTGGTCTCTTGGGAGATAGTGTTAATCTTGATGAAAGATAGGTGCACAGTCTTCGTGGAAAGTACCATATGCTCGAAAATCAATTTGGACATACTCGATGGAACTCCTAGATGACGTGTGTCATATGGAATCTCGCTTCGGTCCATTTGAAGATAGTGCTAGTTCTGGTGCAAGATAGGTGCATGGTTTGCGCCTAATGCACCATAGGCTAAGAAACCATTTTGGACGGACCTAATGGTACTCCTTGTGGGGGTATAAACCCCTATACCCTTACGGCTAGACTTGGGCCAGGAGGCTTGGCCCATTACGAGAGAAGCTCAAGGTTTGATCCGACAGCTCGGAGTTTCGCGCAAGGAAACAAGACATGGAGATCAAACAGGATTCTAGTCGGTTAGAATAGGAATTGATATCGAACTATCTATGGCAATTGTAACCGACTAGGATTAGTTTCCGGATCTGTAACCCTGCCCTCCGAACTATATAAGGAGAGGCAAGGGACCCCCCTAGGACATCATATTCTCTCAACACAAATCAATACAACCAGACGCAGGACGTAGGTATTACGCCAACCCGGCGGCCGAACCTGGATAAAAAGCTTGTCCGTGTCTTGCGTCACCATCGAGTTCATAGTTTGCGCACCGTCTACCGATAAACTACTACCGTGGGTATACCCCAAGGTAGACTGCCGACTAGCTTTCGTCGACAGTGGCGCGCCAGGTAGGGGAAGTGCGTACAGCTCTCCCGACGAACGAGATGGTCATCATCCCTGACTTCGTGGCCATGGCGGGCGACTTCACGTTCACCGACAGCTTCAACAGCTTCACCGCCACGACCACGGAGGAGGTGTAGATCCGATCTGCGCCAACCACTTCTTCATCGACGTCGGCGGCGGCTTCAACCACGCTAGCTACGACTCCAACTACTCCAGCAACGTCTCCGACCACGCCGACAACGCGTCACCCGCTTCTCTGCTACAAAGGGAGGCAGATTGACGACACCGACCTGCTCAGGCTATCGACCAAGTTGTTTGGCCTACTTGCTCTAACCACGAGTCGCAATAATAATCGCCACGAAGAACGGCGCTACGACAGCCGCGACCACCATCACGACAACAAGTCAAGCAACTCTCCCGACCAGACTTTCGTCCAAAGATAAGTACAATTCTAATATTTTATTTATTTTTGGCATAATATTTTTAATATTATTATTCTTCAAAACAACTTTTTTAGCCGACTAGTTTTTTCTCCTACACGAGCTTTCCAGAGCCGGTACTGTCTCCGACTCCTCCCTACACGTGCACGAGATCCGCCCTCTGCGTTCCGGGGGGTCGGCAGTAGCTCTCTGACGTAGCTGACAATCCTACGCGTGCCTAGGTTCCGCACCTCATGCTGATTGTTGGCTAGACCAGAGCTGGTACAAGCTCTAGGATGAATTAACTACTCGTGCTAATTTTATAACAAAAAATCTAAAACTTATCTTAGTACTGATTTTTTATCTAAAGGTTATTTATACATCATGTACTACCAATTCTTTATATTTATTTTTCAGGAGTTTGGCCCAGTCGACAAGCTATGCTTGGAGACTCGTCGACTATTCCCTACGCTGTGCCCGGGGACTGCTCCGACCACCGAGCACGTTTACGTTCCCAACCACGCTCGGGGACTTGTCGACTACTCTCTATGCTGTGCTCGAAGATTGTGCCGACCACCGAGCACGTTTACGTTCCCAACCATGCTCGGGGTCTTGTCGACTACTCTCTATGCTGTGCTCGAAGACTGTGCCGACCACCGAGCACGTTTACGTTCCCAACCACGCTCAGAGACTTGTCCACTGGTCCCTACGCCGTGCTCGGGGACTGTGCCGACCACCGAGCACTATACGCTCGGAGACTGTTCGACCAGCTCACCAATTTGAGAGTTTTGGGACTGTACCGACCACCGAGCACTATACGCTCGGGAACTGGTCGACCAGCCCACCAATTTGAGAATTCGGGGACTGTACCGATCACCGAGCGTTATATGCTCGGGGACTGGTCGATTAGTCTATTCAATTGCTGACGGACTGGTAAATTTAATTTTTTAGACCTTGCTACAAGGCTCATACTTCGCCTTCCAGCAAGCTCGGGGACTACATCGGTACGATGCATCTGGCGATGCATCTCAGTTTTAGAATTTCTTTGAGGACTTTTCTTTTGACCCTGGCACCACGTGCCTACGTCACCTACTACCAGGCTCGGGGACTAAGTGGGCACACTTCACCTTGCGGTGAATATGCTTGCTTTTTTGAGATTTATACTTTTCTTAAAAGTAAAGTGGACACACTTCACCAGGAAAGAAATCTTTTTTAATTTAGAGCACCATGCATTCTTCGAACAACCAGCTTCTTCGATGTCAATGTTGATCAACTGTCTTTTGAGTTGATCAAAGTACCGTTGCAACTGTTTGGGCGACTTTTCTGTTTACTGAAGACGTCAAGCCTCACTGATCGAAGAAGCTCAAGACGGCGTGTTACATCACAATACATGGTGCTCGGGGACTAGCTGTGGGGGTATAAACCCCTATACCCTTACGGCTAGACTTGGGCCAGGAGGCTTGGCCCATTACGAGACAAGCTCAAGGTTTGATCCGACAGCTCGGAGTTTCGCGCAAGGAAACAAGACGTGGAGATCAAACAGGATTCTAGTTTGTTAGAATAGGAATTGATATCGAACTATCTATGGCAATTGTAACCGACTAGGATTAGTTTCCGGATCTGTAACCCTGCCCTCCGAACTATATAAGGAGAGGCAAGGGACCCCCCTAGGACATCATATTCTCTCAACACAAATCAATACAACCAGACGCAGGACGTAGGTATTACGCCAACCCGGCGGCCGAACCTGGATAAAAAGCTTGTCCGTGTCTTGCGTCACCATCGACTTCGTAGTTTGCGCACCGTCTACCGATAAACTACTACCGTGGGTATACCCCAAGGTAGACTGCCGACTAGCTTTCGTCGACACTCCTAGGTTAAAGGGCTCAAGTGCAAGCTCGGTTTGGTCTGTTCGGAGATAGTGCTAATCATGATGAAAGATAGGTGCACGATTTGCGTGGAACGTACCATATGCTCGAAAATCAATTTGGACATACTCGATGGAACTCCTAGATGACGTGTGTCATATGGAATCTCGCTTCGGTCCATTTGGAGATAGTGTTATTTCCAATGCAAGATAGGTGCACGGTTTGCACCTAATGCAACATAGTCTAAGAAACCATTTTGGACGCACCCGATGGTACTCCTAGTTAAAGGGGCTCAAGTGGAAGCTCAGTTTGATCTGTTTGGTGATCGTGCTAATCTTGATCCAAGATAGGATGCACGGTTTGCATGGAACATACCTTATGCTTAGTAATCAATTTGGATGCACTCGATGGAAGTCCTAGATGACGTGTGTCATATGAAATCAGGCTTTGGTCTGTTTGGAGATAGTGTTAGTTTCGGTAGAAGATAGGTGCACGGTTTGTGCCCAATGCACCATAGGCTAAGAAACCATTTTCGTTGCACCCGATGGTACTCCTAGGTTAAAGGGCTTAAGTGGAAGCACGATTTGGTCTGTTCGGAGATATTGCTAATCTTGATGCAAGATAGGTGCACAGTTTGCGTGGAACATACCATATGCTCTGAAATCAATTTGGACGCAACCAATGGAACTCCTAGATGACATGTGTCATATGAAATCTGGCTTCAGTCTGTTTGGAGATAGTGTTAGTTTCGGTGCAAGATACCACAGCTTGCATCTAATGCACCATAGTCTAAGAAACCATTTTGGATGCACCTATTGGTACTCCAAGGTGAAGAGGCTCAAGTGGAAGCTTGGTTCGGTCTGTTTAGAGATAGTGCTAAACATGATGCAAGATAGGTGCACGGTGTGCATGGAATGTTTGCTTGCTGTAACACCCTTGGTGTTAAGCATGCACTTAGTCTTACCAAAGCATGCATAAGCATTCTCATCAAGCATTGCATCACATAAGCTTGGCATCCATCCAAAAATGTGATTTTATGTGCTTTATTCTATGTGATTTAAATATGTTGAAATTATGATACTTGCTTCTAAAATTCTGGAATGTTCAAATTAGGTTGAATTATGTGCAAAAAGATTTAAGAATATTTTTTTGCAATATTTGGAGCCATAGAATTTGAGAAATGGAATTTATACAAAAATCTCCAAAATGAATTTATTTGAAAACCTAGAACTAGTTTTAATTTGTAATTCAAATTCTATTTGGAATTTGGTCTTGCTTATTAAAACAAAGTTGTAGGGTTTTTGTTTTGGAACAACTTTGCTTTTGGGGGAAAAAGGTGGAAATGAATTTTAAATGGTCCAAATGAATTTAGAAAGAATTTGAGAAAAGAAATTCAAAAAAAAATGGAAAAGGGAACAGGCGCTGCTGGGCCAACCCCGCCTCCCTTTCGGCCCAACCAGCAGCCCGGCCTGCCTCCCCCTCCCCCTCTCTCCCGCGCGTGGACGCCCGCCTCGCTCCAGCCAGCGATGGCCACGTGGCGGCCATCGCCGTCGTTGGGCGCGCCGTGGCCGGCCTCCTCCACCCCCCTGGTTGGGACGCCGACCCGCGCCCCCAGAAGCCCTCCATCCATTCTATCGCCCGCGCCTCTCCCTCTGCTCGCGCAGCGCAGCAGCAGCAGTCCCGCCGCACGCCATTGCCGGAGAAAGCCCCGCCGCTCGCCGCTGACCGCACCAGAGCTTCAAGCTCACCGCCGAGAGCACCAGTGCACTCGCCGTCGCTGCGGTAAGCCCCTGCGTGCGCTCTACCGAGGTGAGAAGCAGCCGTGCGCCGTGAATCGCTCGCCGGAGTTGCTCCGAGCTCGCCGGAGTGCTCCGCCGCGACGGATCTTGCTGTTCCCGGCCTCTTTTCGCTCGTTCTTTGTTGCGCTAGGTCGGTCGTGAGGTGAGGCAGCTCGTAGGGTGGTTTGTGCGCGCTCAACTGCACCGGAGCGGCCTGGCCACGGCGAGCAGCGCCGCCGTGCCGCCATGCACGCTCGTCGGGGGTGCTCCGGTCATCCTCCGGCCAATCTGAGGGTACCCCTGGATGCGCCTCGCTGCGGAAAGCACCCTGGTGCTCACCCCGTGGCCGGAGACCTCGCCGTCAGCGAAAGCCGGCCGGCCGAAGCTCGGCCGAAGTGTTGCACGGCTGACCCGTGGGTTCACGGCCCCGGATCCCACCTGTCAGTGCCTCTGCGGGTGTGGATCTGGGTGAGTTTAGCTTTTTGCGTCGGTTTTTCAATTTAAATGTTTTCCAAAAATCTATTTAAAACTTGTAAATCCATATCTTGAGTTCTACAGCTCCAAATCTGATGAAATAAATTTTAGTGTCCTCTCTATTTTCAGATCTACAGTTTGATGTAATTGCATGTCATGTTTGAACACTTTTTCTGGACAGAAATAATTAATCCATGTTTTTGCTGGGTTTGGAAAATACATAGTAATTAAAATATGACTCAGAAAAATGTGAAACTTGTTTTGTTGGCTCTGCATGTATGTTTCAACATTGGGAAAATGTTGCTACACATTATTTGGTGTATAAATGAATTTATAGTGATTTAAATGCTTGCATGGCAGTGGTTTATGATTTTTAATAAAAATTTGGATCATGCAATTAATCTAGAAATTTTTGTGGGTGTTTCTGATGATATTAGGCAAATTATAAAAATATGAAATCTGCTGTTTGACACTTATACAACAGTAGAGTAATTGTACTTGCCTTTATTTATTAATCCTATGATTTTTGTAGCTCAAAATAAGTGTCCAAAAATTATGAAAAATTTATGGTGGACTTTATGCTTGACTGGTAGTCTCCTGTAATTTTTGGGGAATTTATTGATAAACAGAAATGCATGCTAATTTTGATGGGCCTAGAAATGAATAATTAAATTATGAATTGTTATATGTGGGTTAAATGGAATAAAAAGGGGTTTGGTGTATCTTTGAAGCAGCTTGTGAGTTGCTGTTTACACTTGAAGACAATTTGTAGAAGAGAATGCAATAGATGTTTAATTCAATTGCCTGTTCTTAGATGTTGTTGACTACCTTGTAAAGAGCATAACCAATTAAATCACCTATGTACCATGTCATGATCATTTGGCACCTTCTCATACAAGCATCCACTCGGACATCTCGCACTCCACTCATGAGCACACATGCATCATACAGGCTCGCAGGAGAACGAGGTGGGACCCGAGGAGCAGGAGGAAGTACAGGAGTAGGAACCTCTGGGAGTGTCAAAGCTCGGAGAGGAGCTGCAGGAGTGCCCGGATCATAAGCCGAGCACGTTCGAGAAAGGCAAGCCCCGGAGCATTCTAAGTCTCCCAATTTCTCGCTAACTTACATGATATATTATGCTTGTTCTATTATATTGCATTTAAGTGATATGAGTTGGTTGATACCGTTGATGCATTGATACTCCTTGATATCCCCATCCGTTTATCTACCTTGTCCTATGTAGATAGGCACGGAGTCTATGCTTTGGTTGCTTAGTCCGGTAGAAGTCGGATGATTTCCTGTCACCTGCGAGATATAGGTGAATACCTGCTTGATTAAGCAGTGATTGCTTTGGGAAAAGAATAACCAAGTGTGGAACGGAATTTGAGACCGAGCAGGGTCTTATAGTGGGGTGACTATAGTGCCCCTGCCTGTGTCGATTAAGGACTGGTCGTTGACGGCCCTCTTGTCATGTTGAACGCATGCCCCACATTTAGCTGGAAGGATAAGTCGTTCCGACCACGAAGCCTGAGTACTATCCGGGCCGGGAATCGGCCCGATGTACGCGCTGTATTGGTGATGGTTGAGGAGAACGATGAGGACGCGGCGCGCAACCTTGGTATACCTTGGATACCTCGATCGCCGGAACGGTCCTCGGGTACGGGCGGTGCCTGTCGAACCCGCGAATTGGTCCTGGATAGTGCAATATGGTGATCTGTAGCTCACTTGATCAGTGAGTGAGGGTTGTGTGGGGAATAAACTCGCCAGCTGGTTAGAAATCGATTCGAATCGCCATCGCTCCTGGATAGTGAGCACTTGACATGAGCCCTGTCCTCGTAGTAAGGACTATGGAACACTTGGGTTATAAAGATAAATGGTTTTATGAATGCTATGATGAGGTACCATCATATCACTATACTTGCTTGTAATAGCGCAGGTGCAAACCTAGATAATAGGTAATGATACTTTCAACTTGAGCAATTAAAAGAAGAAAGATTTATGTAGGTTATGTTAATAGAATCTTGCGGTGTTGCAAAAAGGTCGTCAGCTACCCCACTATATAGCCTTCATGACCTTGATGAGTCTTTACTTTGAGTGATGACGGGTAAGTCTAGCTGAGTACATTCTCGTACTCAGGGTTCTACTCCCATGTTGTTTTGCAGATGGTCAAATATACTATGCTTATTGCATCCTCTGCCTGTACCTAGCTATGGGTGAAGACTAGACCAAGGGCAATGGTCACTAGATAATAGGTAATGATACTTTCAACTTGAGCAATTCAAAGAAGAAAGATTTATGTAGGTTATGTTAATAGAATCTTGCGGTGTTGCAAAAAGGTCGTCAGCTACCCCACTATATAAGCCTTCATGACCTTGATGAGTCTTTAACTTTGAGTGATGACGGGTAAGTCTAGCTGAGTACATTCTCGTACTCAGGGTTCTACTCCCATGTTGTTTTGCAGATGGTCAAATATACTATGCTTATTGCATCCTCTGCCTGTACCTAGCTATGGGTGAAGACTAGACCAAGGGCAATGGTCACTCCGTCTTTTCTTTTGCTTTTGTGGGAATGACCAAAACTATGGCACTGTATCAGAATAAGTATGTGTGCGTTATTTCGAACTATGAGGCTTCCGCTACTTAAGAACTTGGTCTGTAATAATTTTTAGAACTCCGATGTATTTTATGAATATTGTAATCTGGATGTATTTGTGGATGGCGACCGCTAAACTTATTACGGTCTTGGCTGTATGTATGATATGTGGTTTGAAATCCTTCGAGATTTCTCGGACTACCGGGATTATATGGGCTTAAGCTCGATGGTTTGACTGTGCAAATGGTCACTATTAGGATTAATCTCTTATAATTTGGTCGGTTCTGTTACAGCTGGTATCGGAGCAAGGTTTAGCGAGTTACTGTTGATAAGTACGTTCTGAACTAAATCTAAACCGGGTTAATAAAAGATTTTATTAATTAATAATGATCAAGGTGTTAAACTAAGTTTTGGAAAACTATCTAGTGTGCCATGGTCATATCCTTTATGCCCAGTTAAGGACTCTAAGGTGGCTAGATTAGTACTGACTTGGGGGTTAATGCATCATATTTCTATTTCGTCGCTCATACGGCGTGCAATAGTATGAGTGCCATTCATTTGAGTGGTAATGTATGGCTCAATTTTTCCTCTACGCTACGGTAAGTGGGAGCTGTGAGAGCATGATCGGATACACTACCGGTCTAGGGGAGTGTTGTTAGGTGCTGTGTCATGCACACATGTTTTGGTGTGCTTGGAAAATAGTACCGCATGTTGGGAATTCCGTCCTGAGAGGCGATGCCGTCATTAGGGCGATGATGTGGGTAGTAACACGTCATATGCATGGACGGGTGCCTGTGTATGTGGGGTGTATAGCTTTAACTTCTTGTTCTGCATGATCATACTGTGGGTGGGCTGAAATGAGTTTTCTGCAGGTACACTAACCACGTTCTCGCTTAGAACGCTAGTTACGTATGAGAGAACGCTGTGTGCCACCGCATATACCGCTTAGTGTTAACTTTTGTTTCTAAGTTTGTGAGATCGTAAGTTCGTGCATGCATCATGTTCATTTCATATCATTGCTTACTTTCCCCTTTAATTTAATCTGTCCCAATTCTAAATAAATAATTAAAGATAATTCTCAATCTCACCCAAGGTATTCACTTTGCAGCAGATGGCACACACTAGACACACCGCTCGCAAGTCCACTGGTGGGCAGGCCCCTCGCCACCCGTTGGCAGCTAGGAGCTCGCGCCATAAGAGCAAGTTCCTGGAGGAGTTTGGGATGCCCACTTTGCTTTGGAGGGTGCTCAGTTCGATGGGGTATCCTAAAGGAAGGGAGCCTCGCTACTATTGGAATAAGGAGCAGCTTGGTTACGGGACCCTGGTGGGGATCGAGGCAGTTGTCCCTACGAGTGGAGGTGACCCCGCCTGGGGCGGCTGGGTGTATGAGTCCCGAGGTACTACGCCTTTCCACGGTGCCAGCAGGGCAGCTTTCGCAGTGCTGAGGGACCTCATGGCGAGGTTTCCACAGGAGCTGGCCCACGCCTTCGCTGGGGTGTTTCCCCGGGGTGACCCCTACACTTCGGTATGGGATCAGTCTGAGGTGAACGCTCTAGAGAGGAGTGCGGATGAGGACCAGCACAGTGACAGCACTACTATGAGTGCTATGTACGCTTTGATGAAGACCTATGGAGGCCTGGAGCATTGTTTGGGTCGCTTGTTCGGGTCCCTTCTCACAGTCCACGATGAGAAGTGCCAGCTGTAGCGTGAGTTCGACACTGAGGTTGAGAGGCTACAGGCCGAGTTGGCCCGCGTGACCCGAGAGAGGGACCAGGCGGTCCAGAAGAACAGTGAGCTGAGCCAAGATTTACTTGCAGTGCGAGAGCAGAGAGACAGGGTGACTACTGCTCACAGGAACTGCGAGCGTATGCTAGTCCATGTGCTTGGTCAGAGGAATGAAGCCTGGCACGAGGAGGACACTCTGAGGGCCCGACAGCTAGAGCTTGAGCAGCAGCTAGCTAATGCTGAGGAGTACAATGAGAACTTGCATGAGGAGATCCATCAGCTGCATAATCAGCTTCACCCTCACCCCCTGTCTGGAGCAGCTGAGCTAGACTCTAAGGACGAGATGGACGCGGATCCCGAGATAGGAGCAGCTGCTAGTGGAGATGAGGACGTGGAGGGCTCCGGCATGGACAGTGACCATAGCGAGTAGACGCTAGGGCTCTAGAGCTATTCCTTCTTCTTTTGTTGTTGTTGCATGGCATGTCTTGTACTTTTGGATCTGGGCTAAGTAAAACTTTATGAGATGACGCTGAAAGTCCAGTGTGTGTATGCTGGCAAGTTTGGATGTATGCAAACATTGTTGCTTGAATGTTGAGTAATTCGTTAGCGATGTTGTGCGTAGATGATGAATTGTTGTGCCTCTGTTTATTGTGCGAATTTATTCCCTCAGTAAATTCAGTATGGCATGATTCTACACATTTCTACCGTTGCTGGCAACTCCTAACGATCGCTTATCATTGACGTATGCAGATGGTGCAAACACGTGGCGGGGGTAACAGCAACCCGGGTCTTAGAGCAGGTACATCTGGAGGTGGGGCTCAACGGAATGAGGACAGAGCACCATCACCGCCACCACCACCGCCTCCTCCGTATACTACGGATGTGTTTTTCGCGTAGTTTCTGGGGAGCCAACGCAACATGGAGCAGATGCAGCGCAATATGGAAGAAGCCCTACGTAATATAGCTGACAACACCCGCCGTGGGGATAACCAGGGCGGTCGTGAAGTCAACCAGTATAGCTCTTTCAAGGACTTCATGGATACCAAGCCACCTGTCTTCAAGGAGGCTTTGGAACCTCTCGAGGCAGATGAGTGGATCAACACCATGGAGCAGAAGTTTCGTCTTCTTTGGATGACAGAAGAACTTAAAGCTGAGTATGCGGCACACCAGTTGCAGGGACCCGCTAGGATTTGGTGGTCCCATCACCGTACTACCTACCCGGAGGGGACCCCGATTACCTGGAACCGCTTCACCGACGCGTTCTGAGGAAATTATATTCCTCCGGGCCTGGTGGAAATGAAGGCTGGGGAGTTCATGAGGATGTCTCAGGGGACAAAATCTGTGAAGGAGTATCTGCACGCTTTCAACAATCTCGCTCGCTACGCCCCCGAGTTTGTGAACACGGAGGCCAAGATAGATTGCTAGTTTCCAGAGAGGCTTGAATCCAAAGATGCTAAAGACCATGGGTACAGGAGCCAGGGCTACCTTCAATGCCTATATCAGTGACTGTCTGACCCAGGAGAACAATAACAACAACTATAGTGCATCCAAGTCTCGTAAGAGGGCTTTTGAGGCCGGGTCATCCCAGTTCAGGACACCAGCGGCAGGGCGACAGCAGTATCGTCCTCCTGCCCCGGGTGCTAGGTTCCGACCACCGCAAAAAAGGAACACCGGGCATCCAACGCAGCAGAAGCCGTACAAGGTGGCGATAGCTCCTGCTAAGCCAAAGGCAATTCAAGCTGCGGCACCTGCCGCCAACAATGCGCCCAAGGGTCTGTGCTACATCTGCCACAAGATAGGGCACTTTGCCAAGGAATGTCCCTACCCCAAGAGGCAACAGCCAACCTATCCAGCTCGTGTACACCATACCTCGATAGAGGAGATTCCGGAAGGAGAACCGGTAACAGCTGGTATGTTCCCTGTCAACCAACATCTTGCAGTTGTTTTGTTTGATTCTGGATCATCGCATTCATTCATGAGCCAAGCATTTGCATAAAAGCATGACCAGCTAGTTACTGAGTTGGGTTATGGCTATCGCATCAGCTCAGCCGGAGCTGATGTGTTGACTAATAAAACCGTAACAGGAGTTACCTTGGATATCAGTGCTCGGAGGTTTCGTGCAAACCTTGTGGTCATGCCAGGGCTGGTTTTGGATGTCATCATTGGAATGAATAAGATGACTGACTGGGGTGCAGTTATAGATGCCGGGAATAGAACTCTTTCCCTCAAAGACCCGCAGGGAAAAGGTGTGCTTCAGGTCAAGCTACCCCGACGGTTAGACTTCGCTAGTCTTTCATGTGTAGTACAGGTGGTTCCACTAGAACACATACCCGTGGTATGTGAGTTCCCTGATGTTTTTCCCGAGGAATTGCCGGGACTTCCTCCAGATAGAGAAGTGGAGTTCGCAATAGAATTGCTACCAGGTACAGCACCAATATCTAGAAGGCCGTACCGGATGCCACCAAACGAACTCGCTGAGTTGAACAATCAACTAAAGGAGTTACTGGATAAAGGGTTCATCTGGCCCAGTTAGTCGGAATGGGGTTGTCCGGCGTTGTTTGTGAAAAAGAAGGATCAGTCATTGCGCATGTGCGTGGACTATCGTCCACTCAATGCGGTAACAATCAAAAATAAGTATCCCATGCCAAGGATTGATGTCTTATTTGATCAGTTGTCCAAGGCAAAAGTGTTTTCCAAGATAGATTTGAGAGCTGGGTATCACCAAATCAAGATTCGCCCGCAAGATATCCCGAAGACTGCTTTTTCCACCAGATATGGGTTGTATGAGTATTTGGTCATGTCCTTTGGGTTGACGAATGCTCCTGCATACTTCATGTATCTGATGAATTCAGTCTTTATGCCAGAATTAGGTAAGTTTGTTGTAGTGTTTATCGATGATATTCTAATTTATTCCAAAAATGAGCAAGATCATGCTGAGCATCTGCGAATCGTACTAACACGATTACGAGAGCATCAGTTATATGCCAAGTTCAGCAAGTGTGAGTTCTAGTTGAAGACAGTTCCTTTCCTAGGGCACATTCTATCGGAAGAAGGGATCGCCGTGGATCCATCAAAAGTGCAGGAAGTCATGGACTGGAAGGCACCAACTTCGGTCCCGGAAGTTAGAAGTTTTCTTGGTCTGGCCGAGTATTATCATCGTTTCATACCTGACTTCTCCAAGATTGCTAAGCCAATGACTAGTTTGCTACAAAAAGATCATAAGTTTGTCTAGACAGAGGGGTGTGAGCTAGCTTTCCGCACCTTGTGGAAGTTGCTAACCACCGCTCCCGTTCTGGCGCAACCCAATATCGAGAAGCCTTTCGATGTATTTTGCGACGCGTCGAAAAGTGGCTTGGGGTGTGTGTTGATGCAAGATGGCAGAGTGATAGCTTATGCTTCACGACAGTTGAGGAAGCACGAAGTCAACTACCCAACTCATGACCTAGAGTTAGCAGCAGTAGTGCATGCTTTGAAGATTTGGAGACACTATTTGCTGGGAAATAAGTGTCACATCTATACCGATCATAACAGTTTGAAGTATGTCTTCACTCAGTCTGAGCTGAATATGAGGCAACGATGGTGGTTAGAGTTAATCAAGGATTATGATTTGAAGGTTCATTATCATCTGGGCAAAGCTAATGTGGTAGCAGATGCATTGAGTCGCAAACCGCACTATCAACTGATTCAACCATTGTTTGAAGATGGTTTCAACCTCATGCATCCTGAAGTCTTATGTCACATACAACTCAGTTGTTCACTTGAGAGTCAAGTCATTGAAGGTCAGAAAACAGACAAGGGTATTTTCCACATCAAAGAGAAGATCAAAGATGACCCAAAAACTTAGTTTCGAGTTGATGAGAAAGGGGTATTGTGGTTCCAACATCGGTTAGTAGTCCCGAAAGATCGAGAATTGAAGAATCGCATCATGGATGAAGCCCATCTCTCTAAACTCTCTATTCATCCTGGCAGTAGTAAAATGTATCAAGACCTAAAACCCCACTTTTGGTGGACCAAAATGAAGAAAGAAATAGCCGCATATGTGGCCCGTTGTGACACGTGTTGCAGAGTCAAGGCCATCCACATGAAACCTGCAGGCCTGTTACAACCGTTATCAGTTACAGAGTGGAAATGGGAAGAGGTCAGTATGGACTTTATTACAGGATTACCAACGACAAGAAAGGGGAATGACTCGATTTGGGTAATCATAGATCGATTGACTAAGTCGGCTCATTTCATTCCTGTAAAAACTCGTTACCGACCCCCTGAGTATGCTGATATTTATATCGCAGAGATTGTTAAGTTACATGGCATTCCCAAAACCATCATATCGGATAGAGGACAGCAGTTCACCGCTCACTTTTGGGAGAGAATGCATAAGAGTTTGGGGACCAGTCTAATAAGAAGCACCGCGTATCATCCCCAGACCTCAGGTCAAACTGAGAGGCTAAATCAAGTGTTAGAAGATATGCTGAGGGCCTGTGTACTATCGTCCAAGGGATCATGGGAGTCATGGTTACCTCTGGCTGAATTCTCATACAATAACAGCTATCAAGAGAGTATCAAGATGGCTCCGTTCGAAGCGTTGTATGGTCGGAGATGTAGAACTCCGTTAAACTGGGTTGAACCTGGTGAAAGGAGATACTATGGTATCAACTTTGTGAACGAAGCGGAGAAAAAGGTGCAAATCATACAACAGCATATGCGGGCAGCTCAATCACGACAAAAGAGTTATGCTGATAAGAGAAGAAGGCCACTTGAATTCAATATAGGTGACTATGTCTATCTCAAGGTTACGCCAATGAAGAAAGTTCAACGTTTCCGAGTTCGAAGCAAGCTTGCACCTAGATATTTGGGACCGTATCAAATACTAGAGAGGAAGGGCCCTGTGGCCTACAAGATTCAGTTACCCGAAGAATTGAGTTCAATCTTTCCGGTCTTCCATGTGTCGCAGCTACGGAAATGTTTGAAAGTACCAGAGCAGAGGATTGAACCTCGAGGGTGTTGACACTAGCTAACACCACTTAGATACTAGGTTGTCATCCCCAGCATGGTGCCAGAGTGTACAAAGGTATTTATAAATGTAAAGGCTCTCTAGAAAATAATCTATTCTATCCGCAAGCGCACAGATAAAACACCTCATTGTAGCATTTCACCAGGATAAGTATTCCAGGTATCGTTATTTATAATTTTGCTCAAGGGATGGAATTAAAATAAGGGGGCAAAATCTATCAAGGCATAGACTAGAGATAAACTTGCAAGAACATGATTACTAATGAAAAACTCGTCACACAGTCACTTACTTTAGCAGGGGTAATCCATAAAGATAATGATAATGAATTATAAGTTCAAGGGATAAATAACATAGCGATTAGAAAATAGACTACTCCTCATATATGTAGGTGATGTCGGATTAGCTAGAGAATGGATTCTAAGTTATCTACTAACTACTAAGTCATAATCTACTCTAGTTATCTACAAGATCATATATAGCATAAAAGACTCTTCATTCATGTATAAGGAACATTGATAAAGTAAATCAGAGCATCGCATGACTTACTTCACAATACCGGTTCTGCCTGTCCTATCAACGGAGGGTGGACTATATAAGAATCAACAAAGCTATCACTATCGCGAACTACGACACGACCCGGCCAATAGGATACATTTGCAGATAAATAACATCTAAGCACCACGCTCACATGTGATCTATCACCTAACTCCCTCGCGTGAAGAGCTAAGCGCTTTGCAAACTTATACATAAACTCATTATCAATTAGAACTATATCAAATATAGAACTAGAGCAAACTAAGAACATAATAATTAGAGACATAATGCAATTAGAACAAAGAATTAGAGAAAGATATGAATAATACCAATCTTTATTACCGAAGATCCGAATCCAGAGCGTAGTGCTCTACTTCTCTAATTGCTATCTAATCAAACCTCTAAACTTGAAGGATTAGGGAGTAGCTAATTCTAATTCTCTGTGGGAGAGAAGCTCTAAACCCTAACTTTGATGGCTACCTCTGAATAATGATTTCTTCTCTTCTCCTCCAGGGGCCAGGGGGTCTGGTTTTATAGTCCCCTCAAGTGAACGTGAGCCATTGGATCAAACCGACATAGATTGTATGGTTTAGATTGATCCTTTAGGTCGGTGGAGCGTAGTCCCGAAGCAGAGTCCCGATTGGCCTCCAACCCTGGGCGGGCACCCAAGGGGGGTGGGCGGCCGCCCTGCCCCCGAGCCCGATCGTGCTCTCATTCGTTCGCGTGGCTTCTGGACTCTTCTAGATTGAGGAAAATTGCGCGGCACGTAATTATCTCGTTGTAAACATGACATGTGGGCCTTCTCTCCATATTCTCTGATAACCCCCTGCAGAAATAGATAAACACCAAAGCTCGTGGAATTCTGTCAAATAAAACATTAATTCTAGATGTTTGTTTCATATTGATCCTTTTTCATGTTTATTTGATTAGTAATTTTAGTACTTAAGGACCGTCAACAAACTCCCCCAAGCTTACCCTTTGCTCGTCCCTGAGCAAATAGCTAAACTTAGACGAATCAGAAGTTGCTTCGATGTTTTCTTTCCTGACAGGCACACATGCTTTTGCATAAAATTCTTCCAGATTAGAGTGAAGTGTTATGGAGTTTAGTACCTGCACTTAAATCTTAAGTAATCGAAAGACAAAATAGTTAAGTCAAGCACTATTCCTCCTGTCTATACTTCACCTTTGTTCTAGAGTTTTTCATAAGTTTTTAAAATAAAACTCAGAGTTCCCAGCAATGATTCTCTCAAGTCTCTCTATATGTAGTATTTGTGGATCCTTACCATGATGTCACTTACCTATAGCTAATGGAATATTTAAGTGGAGTTCATAGGAGTGAAAAACAGCTCATACATATGTTGTCTAATCGAGCTATGGATCCAAAGGAACTCAGCATATAATTAAATCAAGATGTGCATGTGTGATGGAGTAAATGATAGTGATGGTAAAAATGTATAAGTAATAATAAAACTTACTTCTCATTGCTCCTCATATTGCTATCTCTCCTCTTCTTTGATCTTTGCTTTTGGGATAACATGGGCTATCTTTTTCTTCTTCTTTTTTCAGGTGGGTAGTAGACACCCCTAATTTTACTGTTGGACACTTGTCCATTTTTTCCGCTCAAGTGGGCATCTTTGTACCCCTAATTCTACTTCGGACACTTGTCCATTTTTACCTCTCGTCTCACTCTTTTTCTTTCTTTTTCGAGGTTCCGGGCACTTGCCCCTTTTTATTTCCTCGCATATTTTTTGCATAACCCATGCCTCTTCTGCATTGAATCTTTTTAGAGAGAGAGAATAACAATATTTGGGACAGTGAGTGATAATATTTTTTAGCAATTTTAATGATTGGTGATGAATGGTGTAGTAGATGTGTGCAAGTGAATATCTTAATTTAACCACATGAAAAGCTCCTAAGGGTCTACACAGCTCGATCAAACTCAATGTAAATATAGTAAAAGATGTTATAGCAAGTATGGCTGTGGTAGGTAATTTGTTATGCTAGGAACTCATCATGTGATTTGTAAGTTTTCAAAATAAATCTCCAGAACTTAGTGTAGTAGAAACAAGATAAACAGTAGCTCAACTTTATATCATGCCTTTCTCTTACCTAGACTTTAGTTTTATGCTTCCCAAAGATAGTGATTTCAGTTTTAGTAATTCCTGGAAGAACTCTAATATAAAAGCTAGGTACTTGAAAGTAAGCAAACAGAGCAACTATTCATCATTTCCATCATGCATCTTTTTGGTCTTTTTGTTTTTTCTAGAGATTAACACTTAACAGATAAAATTAAAGCACACTTATCTACACACTCTTTTTATTTTGTTTTCATGTTTATAAAGTGCAGTAAATTAAAGCAAGAAAATATTTATTTAATTTTCTAAGTTTTTCCTTTTAAGATAAAATACTAAAATAGAAAAGAATAAATAAGAAGAGCAAATAAAAACTTACTTGATAAATTGGGGAGGAACACCCCCAAGCTGGATGTTGACGTCGGCCTTACCCGATGTTCCAGAACCGCATCATGGTTGTGATGTTGTCATTCATTGTTGTTGTATCTTGTCTCAGCTCTTGTACTGTAGCAGCATGGTCCTGGTTCCATTTTTGTTGTTCTTCTAGGAGTCTTCCATGTTCTGCTTGTGTGTTCTGGATGTCGAGGAGAGTGTTGTCGGTACGGGTGAAGAAAGCACCGGCCTCTTGATAGTAGTCATCCGTGAAAGCGTAGGAGGCGTCGGAGTATCGTCCTGCATCAAATTGGGGCGGAGGTCTGGATCCTGAAGCTCCATATGGATCAGTGCAGTACCTGCCCGTATGGAAAGGCGGGTTTGTCCACTGGTAATCTTGGCTCTCCGCCCATGTCTCCTCTGTTGGCTCTTGTGGTTACGCATGACGAACCCATGGGTCTCGAAGGACTCGGGGGTTGTAATCGCAATAATGCAGGTGCGCTGCTTCTTCTGGTCCAGGGTCAGCTCCATACCAGATGCGTTCTCGGTGAGTGGTTACCCTTTCAGATGCCACTCACTGTGGAGCTCTCTGGTTCACTAGTGTTGCTGCAATCTCAATCAAAACATTTTGAACAATGTAGAGGCCAAGGTTCGGGTTAGGTAACCGAATCTTGCCTTTATCATCATATAGCATATACATTACATTCCCCTCTTTCTTTAACATCCGAGCTTGTCTAAATGTGTCATAGCCATGATAAATTCTTAACTCCTCTATGAAGTCCAACGATGAGTTTTCTACTAAATGAAGGTTAGAGGCTAGACGAGTGATAAGTGAAGTACATCCTACTGGTCCCTGAAGACTAGGTATACTTAGCCAATGAGAAACTAAAAGTGTAACAGGTGAAGTAGGTACTTTATTAATAGCAGCATATAAAAGTTGTAAATCTCCTACTCTTACTTTCCTAATATCATCACGATAGAAAAGATTGTACCCAAGCCATTTGTGGAACATCCTAAGAGTAGGGTGTTCCATGTCACTGGTTCGGGCTTGACTATAAAAATTATCTCTAGATATTTCTCTCCAAAACTGGTGTCTCTCAAAATTGGGTAAATCGGAGTCAATGTTCAGGATGCATCTTGAAGAGAAACCAAGATGGTCGCTCAGCTCTCTCCAAGACAACATAATCTCCTGTTGGAACATCCGAAAGACAATTCCCCCCTCATAGTATTGTAAGGTGCAAAGAAATTTGAGGGTGAGAAGACGAGAACCCAGCTCAGTAATGTTCCAAAAATTTGTCCAACCTAACATCTGGAAAATTAAGTCAAATTCAGTGTCCCTACCTGTTTCTTGTAGCAAGATTGGATCGAGAGTAGGGGTGTGGATAAAATCTTTGTTCTTCAATTGCTGATAGACTTCCTTCTTCGGGTCTTCAGTCCAAGGTCTCCTATCTTGAGAAGGACCTTGACTTGCTGACCTGATGAAGATGACGGAGCTTGCGTGGGTGTCGGGTCGACGCTCATCTCTGATGGCTGTGAGGAGTGTCGGGCTGAACTCCTTGTACCAATGTTCTTGAGAGCCTTCCCTACATTCTTCACCTTCTTAAACATCCTGCAAACAAAAGTTGGCGAAAACACAACTAGTGGAAAATGTGAGAGAAAATGTTAGTGGTCAGCTGTCCGGAGTGTCAGTAGTCCAGGGCTTGGTCGTTCAAGATAAGTTTCTATTTTGGTAGAGCTTCCCTAAACAACTTTTACTTCTGCCTAGACAACGGGATCACTACTTGCTAGGTGATAATCACTCTCTATCAACTTCTTTCCCACTCTTCTCTTTCTTTCTACTCTCTTCTCTCTTCACTACAAGAGCTCTTTCTGGAAACTGATACTTGTGTGGTTTTCTGGAGTGCTTGTGTGGAGAGGATGGAGGTAGAAGGTGGCTATTTATAGGAGGAAGAGGGAGCAGGGTGGGCGCCCTTGGTAGGTGGACGGGCGCCCACTCCTGGTGTCCATCCTGGGTGTGCCTCCTCCACTTGCTTCCTTGCTTTGATCTCACGCAGAATAATGTTGTGTGGTGGTTGTTGGATGGTGGAAAGATGTCTGGTGAGTGGAAACATATTGGTGGATGAAATTATGTGATGGGATGTATGTGAGGTGTGGTGTATGACATGTGGGACCCAAAGAGTGTGAGTCATGCATCTAGAAGGTTAATATAATGCAAGAAAATCTATGAGAATTGAAAATTAATTAAACTGATTATGGAAAATATTTTTGTGGCTCCACAATAATTAATAAATATGGGTTGTTACACACCATGAATATTATTTATATGGGGCTTTTGATTATTATAATAATGCTATGAATAAATGTGACTAATGCAAGATTTAATTATGCAAGAATTTAAATATGAGAAAATTAATAATGCGGATAAATACCGATTTACCTCCCAGTGAGGGTTTGAGATTTTTAGGTCCCCCAAGCTAGACCTCCAAATCTTTTAATCTTCTGAGTTACCTTCCTCCAGAGATGGTGTCTCCAGTGGTTCTTCATGAACTTCCTTTACTGTAGAGTCTCTCTCTGGTCTGGGCTTGAATGTGAAGTGTTCTTCTTGACCGTTTATGTTGAACTTGATTTCTCCCTTCCCGACATCGATGTGGGCATTGGCAGTGCTCAAAAATGGCCTTCCAAGGATGATGGACACTTTTGAGTCAGGACTCATGTCCAGTACCACGAAGTCTACTGGCACAAGGAAATCTCTGATCTCGACTGGAATGTTCTCGGCGATGCCCAACGGGTGTCGAACCGATTGATCCGCTAGTTGTAGGCACATTGATGTTGGTTCTAGGGTCGCATGCTCAAGCTTTTTGTAGACTGATGCTGGCATCACACTGACACTTGCTACGAGATCACAAAGTGCATTGTTGAAGTGTTGGTTTCCGATCGAGCAGTCAATAGTGGGACATCCGGGATCTTCCTTCTTCTTCGGTGATTTGTTGAGGATGGCCGCACTACATTCTTCTGTCAGCTTGATAACCTCAGTGGTGGGCAGTGGTCTCTTCTTGTCAAGAATATCTCTGATGTACTTTGCATATGTAGGTACCTGTATGGCATCCAGCAGAGGTATGTTGACATATAATTTCTGAATGACCTCTACAAACTTACCAAACTGCTCATCCGACTGCAGTCCTCTGTTTCTTCTGGGAAATGGTAAATAGTTGGTGTCGTAAAAATCTTTCCTCATTTCTCTAGTTCTTGGTGGTTGGAGCAGATCTTTTGCTTCAACTGGGCTTTCTCCTTCTATTACTGCTGGTTGCACTGGTGTTGATGTTCTTTGTTTCTCTTTTGGGTATGGGGGATCTCTGGTATCTTTGCCTCCTCTAGTAGTTATATTCTTTACCTGCTCAGTGTTAGTAGCAACAGGCAGTGCAGCAGCTATCTTTATTAATTTAAGCTCTACCCTTTTATTAAGAGTGTTTTGCTCATCAAAGGGAGTTAGTAGAAAATCCATTTTATTGTGTATATCTTTTAGAGATGATTCATTTGTATCTAGCCTTTGTTTAACTTCATCATTAATTTTGGTTTGTTGAGCAATTATCTCTTTTAATGAAAGTTGCTTGAAAGTAACCTGAATTCATACCTTTGCTATTGGGTTGACTCGAAGTTGGTTGATATTTGTATGCTGTCTCAATGGCCCTTTGATCTTCTTTGAACTTGGCCCTCTGGTCAATCCAATGGAGCAAATTTTCCATCTTAGTTGATAATGCATTTACTTCTTCTGGTATTTCTTCAGTTTGATGACATTGTTGAGTTTTATCTTGGAACCAGCTTTGGTTTTCTGCTATCTTATCCAAAAGTATCTCTGCTTTTCCATTTGTAAGCTCCAAAAATGATCCTTTAGCAGATGCATCTAGGCACTCACGAGCCTTCTGGGTTAATCCATGGTAGAAGGTCTGCATAAGTAACCATGTGGCCATTCCATGGTGAGGACAATCTGAAATGTATCCTTGAAAACGCTCCCATGCTTCTGAAATGGCTTCTGTCTTCTGCTGTTGGAAACTGACAATATTTCCTCTTAAGGCAATTGTTTTGCCTATAGGGAAAAACTTTGATAGAAAGGCATCTGACAAGTTCGTCCAGTTGTTGATGTTATCTTGATGAGTGTAGAACCACTTCCTCGCTTTCCCATCTAGTGAGAATGGAAAAAGGCGAAGCAGTATGACGTCTTTGTCAACTCCGTTGATGTGGATTGTGCTTCCAATCTCTAAGAAATTCTGCAAGTGTGTGTTAGCGTCTTCATGTGCCTTTCCACTGAATTGTGTAGCTTGCACCAAATTGATGAGGCTTGACTTGAGCTCAAACTCGGGTATTCCTTCTTCTACTGCAAATCTTGGACCAGTTGGAATGTTCTCAAGGCTTGGAGCAGAGAATTCTTGTAGGGTCTTTTGTGCCATAGCTTCAGCAATTGGTAGCTAGCTTCTTCTTCTCTTGATTGCTTTGGTTCTGATGATGAAGAGTTGAATGTACCCAAAGTCAATCCTGATATACCCTGTATAAAAATATAAACATAGAAAAACAACAGGGTGAACCTGCCAAAGCAGAGGTGCCTTATTATGATTTCTCACTTAGTAACTGTTTTATGCAATTATTTCTCTATAGTATAGTCTAATATTTTATATGAATAACCTTGGTTGATTTTCTGGCTTTCCTTACCGTTCCTAAGTATTACCCTTTTGTTCCCCATTATGACTTATTCCTGAGACTCGTATAATTCCCCGGCAACGGCGCCAGAAATGCTTGTTGACACTAGCTAACACCACTTAGATACTAGGTTGTCATCCCCGGCATGGTGCCAGAGTGTACAAAGGTATTTATAAATGTAAAGGCTCTCTAGAAAATAATCTATTCTATCCGCAAGCGCACAGATAAAACACCTCATTGTAGCATTTCACCAGGATAAGTATTCTAGGTATCGTTATTTATAATTTTGCTCAAGGGATGAAATTAAAATAAGGGGGCAAAATCTAAGGCATAGACTAGAGATAAACTTGCAAGAACATGATTACTAATGAAAAACTCGTCACACAGTCACTTACCTTAGCAGGGGGTAAACCATAAAGATAATGATAATGAATTATAAGTTCAAGGGATAAATAACACAGCGATTAGAAAATAGACTACTCCTCATATATGTAGGTGATAAATAACACAGCGATTAGAAAATAGACTACTCCTCATATATGTAGACTACTCCTCATAATGATAATGAAAGTTATCTACTAACTACTATGTCATAATCTACTCTACTTATCTACAAGATCATATATAGCATAAAAGACTCTTCATTCATGTATAAGGAACATTGATAAAGTAAATCAGATCATCGCATGACTTACTCCACAATACCGGTTCTGCCTGTCCTATCAACGGAGGGTGGACTATATAAGAATCAACGAAGCTGTCACTATCGCGAACTACCACACGACCCGGCCAATAGGATACATTTGCAGATAAATAACATCTAAGCACCACACTCACATGTGATCTATCACCTAACTCCCTCGCGTCAAGAGCTAAGCGCTTTGCAAACTTATACATAAACTCATTATCAATTAGAACTATATCAAATATAGAACTGGAGCAAACTAAGAACATAATAATTAGAGACATAATGCAATTAGAACAAAGAATTAGAGAAAGATATGAATAATACCAATCTTTATTACCAAAGATCCGAATCCAGAGCGTGGTGCTCTACTTCTCTACTTGCTATCTAATCAAACCTCTAAACTTGAAGGATTAGGGAGTAGCTAATTCTAGTTCTCTGTGGGAGAGAAGCTCTAAACCCTAACTTTGATGGCTACCTCTGAATAATGATTTCTTCTCTTCTCCTCCCGGGCCAGGGGGTCTGGTTTTATAGTCCCCTCAAGTGAACGTGAGCCATTGGATCAAACCGACATAGATTGTATGGCTTAGATTGATCCTTTAGGTCGGTGGAGCGTAGTCCCGAAGCAGAGTCCCGATTGGCCTCCAACCCTGGGCAGGCGCCCAAGGGGGGTGGGCGGACGCCCTGCCCCCGAGCCCGATCGTGCTCTCGTTCGTTCCCGTGGCTTCTGGACTCTTCTAGATTGAGGAAAATTGCGCAGCACGTAATTATCTCGTTGTAAACATGACATGTGGGCCTTCTCTCCATATTCTCTGATAACCCCCTGCAGAAATAGATAAACACCAAAGCTCGTGGAATTCTGTCAAATAAAACCTTAATTCTAGATGTTTGTTTCATATTGATCCTTTTTCATGTTTATTTGATTAGTAATTTTAGTACTTAAGGACCGTCAACAGAGGGATCAAAATAAAAGCAGACTTAGAGTATAAAGAGCAGCCAGTGGGAATCATAGATACCAAGGAACGAGTAACCCGAAACCGAATTGTCAAAACATACAAGGTTGTGTGGAGTCATCATGACGATCGGGATGCCACCTGGGAAACTGAGGATTACCTAAAAACAGTTTATCCAAAATTTCATAAGAAATGGTTAGTAACCCAAATCTCGGGATGAGATTTCCCTAAGGGGGGAAGGGCTGTAACACCCTAGGTGTTAAGCATGCACTTAGTCTTACCAAAGCATGCATAAGCATTCTCATCAAGCATAGCATCACATAAGCATGGCATCCATCCAAAAATGTGATTTTATGTGCTTTATTCTATGTGATTTAAATATGTTGAAATTATGATACTTGCTTCTAAAATTGTGGAATATTCAAAATAGGTTGAATTATGTGCAAAAAGATTTATGAATATTTTTGTGCAATATTTGGAGCCATAGAATTTGAGAAATGGAATTTATACAAAAATCCCCAAAATGAATTTATTTGAAAACCTAGAACTAGTTTTAATTTGTAATTCAAATTCTATTTGGAATTTGGTCTTGCTTATTAAAACAAAGTTGTAGGGTTTTTGTTTTGGAACAACTTTGCTTTTGGGGGAAAAAGGTGGAAATGACTTTTAAATGGTCCAAATGAATTTAGAATGAATTTGAGAAAAGAAATTCAAAAAAAATGGAAAAGGGGACTGGCGCTGCTGGGCCAACCCCGCCTCCCTTTCGGCCCAGCCAGCAGCCCGGCCTGCCTCCCCCTCCCCCTCTCTCCCGCGCGCGGACGACCGCCTCGCCCCAGCCAGCGACGGCCACATGGCGGCCGTACGCCGGCGTTGGGCGCGCCGCGGCCGGCCTCCTCCACCCCCCAGGTCGGGACGCCGACCCGCGCCCCCAGAAGCCCTCCATCCATTCTGTCGCCCGCGCCTCTCCCTCCTCCCTCCGCTCGCACAGCGCAGCAGCAGCAGTCCCGCCGTGCGCCATTGCCGGAGAAAGCCCCGCCGCTCGCCGCCGACCGCACCAGAGCTTCAAGCTCACCGCCGAGAGCACCAGTGCACTCGCCGTCGCTGCGGTAAGCCCCTGTGAGCGCTCTACCGAGGTGAGAAGCAGCTGTGCGCCGTCAATCGCTCGCCGGAGTTGCTCCGAGCTCGCCGGAGTGCTCCGCCGCGACGGATCTTGCTGTTCCCGGCCTCTTTTCGCTCGTTCTTTGGTGCGCTAGGTCGGTCGTGAGGTGAGGGAGCTTGTAGGGTGGTTTGTGCGCGCTCTACCGCACCGGAGCGGCCTGGCCACGGCGAGTAGCGCCGTCGTGCCGCCATGCACGCTCGTCAGGGGTGCTCCGGTCATCCTCCGGCCAATCTGAGGGTACCCCTAGATGCGGCTCGCTGCGGGGAGCACGCTGGTGCTCACCCCGTGGCCGGAGACCTCGCCGCCGGCGAAAGCCGGCCGGCCGAATCTCGGCCGGAGTGTTGCACGGCTGACCCGTGGGGTCACGGCCCCGGATCCCACCTGTCAGTGCCTCTGCGGGTGTGGATCTGGGTGAGTTTAGCTTTTTGCGTCGGTTTTTCAATTTAAATGTTTTCCAGAAATCGATTTAAAACTTGTAAAATCCATATCTTGAGTTCTACAGCTCCAAATCTGATGAAATAAATTTTGGTGTCCTCTCTATTTTCAGATCTACAGTTTGATGTAATTGCATGTCATGTTTGAACACTTTTTCTGGACAGAAATAATTAATCCATGTTTTTGCTAGGATTGGAAAATACATAGTAATTAAAATATGACTCAGAAAAATGTGAAATTTGTTTTGTTGGCTCTGCATGTATGTTTAAACACTGGGAAAATGTTGCTACACATTATTTGGTGTATAAATGAATTTATAGTGATTTAAATGCTTGCATGGCAGTGGTTTATGATTTTTAATAAAAATTTGGATCATGCAATTAATCTGGAAATTTTTGTGGGTGTTTCTGATGATATTAGGCAAATTATAAAAATATGAAATCTGCTATTTGACACTTATACCACAGTAGAGTAATTGTACTTGCCTTTATTTATTAATCCTGTGATTTTTGTAGCTCAAAATAAGTGTCCAAAAATTATGAAAAATTTATGGTGGACTTTATGCTTGACTGGTAGTCTCCTATAATTTTTGGGGAATTTATTGATAAACAGAAATGCATGCTAATTTTGATGGGCCTAGAAATGAATAATTAAATTATGAATTATTATATGTGGGTTAAATGGAATAAAAAGGGATTTGGTGTATTTTTGAAGCAGCTTGTGAGTTGCTGGTTACACTTAAAGACAATTTGTAGAAGAGAATGCAATAGATATTTAATTTAATTGCCTGTTCTTGGATGTTGTTGACTACCTTGTAAAGAGCATAACCAATTAAATCACCTATGCACCATGTCATGATCATTTGGTACCTTCTCATACAAGCATCCACTCAGACATCTCGCACTTCACTCATGAGCACACATGCATCATACAGGCTCGCAGGAGAACGAGGTGGGACCCGAGGAGCAGGAGGAGGTATAGGAGCAGGAACCTCTGGGAGTGTTAGAGCTCGGAGAGGAGCTGCAGGAGTGCCCGGATCATAAGCCGAGCACGTTCGAGAAAGGCAAGCCCCAAAGCATTCTAAGTCTCCCTATTTCTCGCTAACTTACATGATATATTATGCTTGTTCTATTATATTGCATTTAAGTGATAGGAGTTGGTTGATACCATTGATGCATTGGTACTCCTTGATATCCCCATCCGTTTATCTACCTTGTCCTATGTAGATAGGCATGGAGTCTATGCTTAGGTTGCTTAGTCCGGTAGAAGTCGGGTGATTTAAGGTCACCTGCGAGATATAGGTGAATACCTGCTTGATTAAGCAGTGATTGCTTTGGGAAAAGAATAACTAAGTGTGGAACGGAATTTGAGACCGGGCAGGGTCTTATAGTGGGGTGACTATTGTGCCCCTGCCTGTGTCGATTAAGACCGATCGTTGACGGCCCTCTTGTCATGTTGAACGCATGCCCCACATTTAGCTGGAAGGATAAGTCGTTCCGACCGCGAAGCCTGAGCACTATCCGGGCCGGGAATCGGCCCGATGTACGCGCTGTATTGATGATGGTTGAGGAGAACGACGAGGACGCGGCGCGCAACCTTGGTATACCTTGGATACCTCGGTCGCCGGAACGGTCCTCGGGTACGGGCGGTGCCTGTCGAACCCGCGAATTGGTCCTGGATAGTGCAATACGGTGATCTGTAGCTGACTTGATCAGTGAGTGTGGTTTGTGTGGGGAATAAACTCGCCAGCTGGTTAGAAATCGATTCGAATCGCCATCGCTCCTGGATAGTGAGCACTTGACATGAGCCCTGTCCTCGTAGTAAGGACTATGGAACACTTGGGTTATAAAGATAAATGGTTTTATGAATGCTATGATGAGGTACCATCATATCACTATACTTGCTTGTAATAGCGCAGGTGCAAACGTAGATAATAGGTAATGATACTTTCAACTTGAGCAATTAAAAGAAGAAAGATTTATGTAGGTTATGTTAATAGAATCTTGTGGTATTGCAAAAAGGTCGTCAGCTACCCCACTATATAGCCTTCATGATCCTTGATGAGTCTCTACTTTGAGTTATGACGGGTAAGTCTAGCTGAGTACATTCTCGTACTCAGGGTTCTACTCCCATGTTGTTTTGCAGATGGTCAAATGTACTATGGTTATTGCATCCTCTGCCTGTACCCAGCTATGGGTGAAGACTAGACCAAGGGCAATGGTCACTCCGTCTTTTCTTTTGCTTTTGTGGGAATGACCAAAATTATGGCACTGTATCAGACTAAGTATGTGTGCGTTATTTCGAACTATGAGGCTTCCGCTACTTAAGAACTTGGTCTGTAATAATTTTTACAACTCCGATGTATTTTATGAATATTGTAATCTGGATGTATTTGTGGATGGCGACCGCTAAACTTATTACGGTCTTGGCTGTATGTATGATATGTGGTTTGAAATCCTTTGAGACTTCACGGACTACCAGGATTATATGGGCTTAAGCTCGATGGTTTGACTATGCAAATGGTCACTATTAGGCTTAATCTCTTATAATTTGGTCGGTTCTGTTACACTTGGAAATCAATTTGGATGCACCCGATGGAACTCCTAAATGACAAGTGACATATGAACTATCGCTTTGGTCTCTTGGGAGATAGTGTTAGTTTCAGTGCAAGATAGCTGCACAGTTTGCGCTAAATGCATTATAGTCTAAGAAACCATTTTGGACGTACCTGTTGGTACTCCAAGATGAAGAGGCCCAAGTGGAAGCTCAGTTTGGTCTGTTTAGAGATAGTGCTAATCTTGATCCATGATAGGATGCACGGTTTGCATGGAACATACTATATGCTCCGAAATCAATTTGGACACACCTGATGGAACTCCTAGATGACGTGTGTCATATGAAATCTTGTTTTAATCTATTGGAGATAGTGTTGGTTTCTATGCAAGATAGGTGCACTGTTTGTGCCTAATCCACCATAGGCTAAGAAATTATTTTGGATGCACCCAATGTACTCCTAGGTTAACAGGCTCAAGTGGAAGCTCAGTTTGGTCGGTTTGGAGATGTGCTAATCATGGTGCAAGATAGGTGCACAGTTTGCTTGGAACGTACCATATGCTTAGAAATCAATTTGAATGCACTCGATGGAACTCCTAAATGACATGTGTCATATGGAATCTCACTTCGGTTCATTTGGAGATAGTGTTAGTTTCGGTGTAAGATAGGTGCACAATTTGCGCCTAACACACCATAGGCTAAGAAACCATTTTAGACACACCTAATGGTACTCTTAGGTGAAGGGGCTCAAATGGAAGCTCAGTTTGGTCTGTTGGTAGATCTTGCTAATCTTGATGCAAGAAAGGTGCATAGTTTGCATGGAACGTACCATATGCTTTGAAATCAATTTGGACTCACCCGATAGAACTCCTAGATGACATGTGTCATATGGAACCTCACATCGGTCTGTCTGGAGAGATTGTTAGTTTCGGTGCAGGATAGGTACATGGTTTGTGCTAATGCACCATAGGCTAAGAAACCACTTTCGACGCACCCGATGGTACTCATAGGTTAAGAGGCTCAAGTGGAAGCTCGGTTTGGTCTGTTTGGAGATCGTGCTAATCTTGATCCAAGATAAGATGCACGGTTTGCATGGAATGTACCATATGCTTAGAAATCATTTTGGACGCACCCGATGGAACTCCTAGATAACGTGTGCCATATGAAATCTCGCATTCGTCTGTTTGGAGATAGTGTTAGTTTTGGTGCAAGATAGGTGTACGGTTTGCGCCTAATGCACCATTGGCTAAGAAACCATTTTGGATGTATCCATTGGTACTCCAAGGTGAAGAGGCTCAAGTGGAAGCTTGGTTCAGTCTGTTTAGAGATAGTGCTAAACATGATGCAAGATAGGTGCACGGTTTGCATGGAACATTTCATATGCTCAAAAATTAATTTGGTCGCACCCGATGGAACTCCTAGATGACGTGTGTCATATGGAATCTCGCTTCTGTCCATTTGGAGATAGTGTTAGTTCCAAGGCAAGATAGGTGCACGGTTTGCACCTAATGCACCATAGTCTAAGAAACCATTTTGGATGCACCCGATGGTACTCCTAGGTAATGGGGCTTAAGTAGAAGCTCAGTTTGGTCTGTTTGGAGATATTGCTAATCTTGATCTAAGATAGGATGCACGATTTGCATGGAACATACCATATGCTCAGAAATCAATTTGGAAACACCTGATGGAACTCCTAGATGACATGTGTCATGTAGAATCTCACTTTGGTCTATTTGGAGACTGTGTTAGTTTTGGTGCAAGATAGGTGCACAGTTTGCACCTAATGCACCGTAGTATAAGAAACCATTTTGGATGCACATGTTGGTACTCCATGGTGAAGAGGCTCAAGTGAAAAAGTGCTAATCTTGATGCAAGATAGGTGCATAGTTTGCATGGAACGTATCATATGCTCAGAAATCAATTTGGACGCACCTAATGGAACTCCTAGATGACATGTGTTATATGGAATCTTGCTTCGGTCCGTTTGGAGACACTGTTAGTTTTGGTGCAAGATAGGTGCATGGTTTGTGCCTAATGCACCATAGGCTAAAAAACCATTTTGGACACACCCGATGATACTCCTAGGTTAAAGGGCTCAAGTGAAAGCTCAATTTGGACAGTTTGGAGATAGTGCTTATCTTGATGCAAGATAGGTGCACAGTTTGTGTGGAACGTACCATATGCTCAGAAACTGATTTGGACACACCCGATGGAACTTCTAGATGACGTGTGTCATATATAATCTCGCTTTGGTCCATTTGGAAATAGTGTTAGTTTAGTGCAAGATAGGTGCACGGTTTGCGCCAAATGCATCATAGGCTAAGAAACCATTTTAGACACACCCAATGGTACTCCTAGGTGAAGGTGCTCAAATGGAAGCTCAGTTTGTTCTGTTTGGAGATAGTGCTAATATTGATGCAAGATAGGTGCATGGTTTGCATGGAAGATACCATATGCTCAGAAATCAATCTGGGCTCACCCGATGACGTGTGTCATATAGAATCTCGCATCGGTCTATTTAGAAAGAGTGTTAGTTTCAGTGCAAGAGTGGTGCACGATTTGTGCCTAATACACTATAGGTGACGAAACCACTTTGGACACACCCGATGGTACTCCTAGGTAAAGAGGCTCAAGTGGATGCTTAGTTTGGTCTATTTGGAGATCATGCTAATCTTAATCCAAGATAGGATGCTCGGTATGCATGGATCATACCATATGCTCATAAATCAATTTGGATGCTCTCGATGGAACTCCTAGATAATGTGTGTCATATGAAATCTTGTTTTGGTCTATTTGGAGATAGTGTTAGTTTCGATGCAAGATATGCGCACGGTTTGTGGCTAATGCACCATAGGCTAAGAAACCATTTTGGTCGCACCCAATGGTACTCCTAGGTTAATGGGCTCAACTGGAAGCTTTGTTTGGTCTGTTTACATATCATGCCAATCTTGATCTAACATAGGATGCACCACTTGCGTGGAATGCACCATATGCTCAAAAATCAATTTTGGACGCTCATGATGGAACTCCTAGATGACATGTGCCATATGGAATGTCGCTTCGGTCTTTTTGGAGATAGTGTTAGTTTTGATGCAAAATAGGTGCACGGTTTGTGCCTAATGCACCATAGGCTAAGAAACCATTTTGGATGCACCCGATGGTACTCCTAGGTTAAAGGGCTGAAGTGGAAGCCGGTTTGGTCTGTTCGGAGATAGTGCTAATCTTGATGAAAGATAGGTGCATAGTTTGCGTGGAACGTACCATATGCTCAAAAATCAATTTGGACATACTCGATGGAACTCCTAGATGACGTGTGTCATATGGAATCTTGCTTCGGTCCATTTGAAGATAGTGCTAGTTCTGGTGCACGATAGGTGCACGGTTTGTGCCTAATGCACCATAGGCTAAGAAACCATTTTGGACACACCTAATGGTACTCCTAGGTGAAGGGGCTTAAATGGAAGCTCAGTTTGGTCTGTTTGGAGATATTGCTAATCTTGATGTAAGATTGGTGCACGGTTTGCATGGAACGTACCATATGCTCAGACATCAATTTGGACTCACCCGATGGAACTCCTAGATGACGGGTGTCATATAGAATCTTGCTTTGGTCTGTTTGGAGAGAGTGTTAGTTTCGGTGCAAGATAGGTGCACAGTTTGTGCCTAGTGCACCATGGGTGACGAAACCACTTTGGACACACCTGATGGTACTCCTAGGTAAAGGGGCTCAAGTGGAAGCTTGGTTTGGTCTGTTTGGAGATCGTACTATTCTTGATCCAAGATAGGATGCACGGTTTGCATGGAACATACCATATGCTTAGAAATCAATTTGGACACACCCGATAGAACTCCTAGATGATGTGTGTCATAAGAAATCTCGCTTCATTCTTTTTGGAGATAGTGTTATTTTTGATGCAAGATATGTGCACGGTTTGTGCCTAGTGCACCATAAACCATTTTTGGTCGCACCCGATGGTACTCCTAGTTTAAAGGGCTCAAGTGGAAGCTCTATTTTGTCTGTTTGGAGATAGTGCTAATCTTGATACAAGATAGTTGCACGGTTTGCATGGAATGTACCATATGCTTGGAAATCAATTTGGATGCACCCAACGGAACTCCTAGATGACATGTTTCATATGTAATCTCGCTTTGGTCCGTTTGGAGACAGTGTTAGTTTCGGTGCAAGATAGGTGCATGGTTTGCGCCTAATGCACCATGGGCTCAGAAACTATTGTGGAAGCACCCGATGATACTCCTAGGTGAAGAGGCTCAAGTGGAAGCTCGGTTCGGTCTCTTTGGAGATAGTGCTTATCTTGATGCAAGATAGGTGCACGGTTTGCATGGAAAGTACCTTATGCTCAGAAATCAATTTGGACACACCGAATAAAACTCTTAGATGATGTGTGTCATATGGAGTTTTCGATCTATTTAGAGACAATATTAGTTTCAATGTAATAAAGGTGCTCAACATGGTTTGCACGGAATGAACTATAGGCTCAAAAACAATTTTAGACACACCTAAGGGTGCTCCTAGGTCAAGAGGCTCAAGTGGGATCTCAGTTTGGTTTGTTTGGAGATAGTGCTAATCTTGATGTAAGATAGGTGCACAGTTTGCATGGAATGTACGATATGCTTAGAAATCAATTTGGACGCACCCGATAGAACTCCTGGATGACGTGTGTCATATGGAATCTCCCTTCGGTCCATTTGGAGACAGTGTTAGTTTCGGTGCAAGATAGGTGTACGATTTGAGCCTAATGCACCATATACTAAGAATCCATTTTGGACACACCCGATGGTACTCCTAGGAGAAGAGGCTCAAATGGAAGCTCGATTTGGTCTATTTGGGGATAGTGCTAATCTTGATGCAAGATAGGTTCGCGGTTTACGTGGAACATACCATATGCTCAGAAATCAATTTGGAAACTCCAAGATGATGTGTGTCATATGGGACCTCACTTCGGTTCATTTGGACATAGTGTTAGTTTTGGTGCAAGATAGGTGCACGGCTTGCGCCTAATTGACCATAGTCTAATAAACCATTTTGGACCCACCTCATGGTACTCCTAAGTGAAGAGGCTCAAGTGGAAGCTCGGTTTGGTCTATTTGGAGATAGTGCTAATCTTGATGCAAGATAAGAGCACGGTTTGCATGGACATAGATTATGCTCGGAGATCAAATTGGATGCACCCGATCGAACTTGTAGATGACATGTGTCATATCGAATCTCGCTTCGGTCTGTTTGGAGACAGTGTTAGTTTCTGTGCAAGATATGTGCACGGTTTGCGCCGAATGCACCATAGGCTAAGAACCATTTTGGACACACCTAATGTTACTCCTAGGTAAAGGTGCTCAAGTGGAAGCTTGGTTTGATTTGTTTTGAGATAGTGCTAATCTTGATGCAGGATAGGTGCAGGTTTGCATGGAACGTAACACATGCTCAGAAATCAATTTGGACGCACCCGATGGAACTCCTAGATGATGTGTGTCATATGAAATCTTGCATTGGTTTATTTGGAGATAGTGTTAGTTTTGATGCAAGATATGTGCACGGTTTGTGCCTAATGCACCATAGGCTAAGAAACCATTTTCGTCGCACCCGATGGTACTCCTAGGTTAAAGGGCTCAAGTGGAAGCTCTGTTTGGTCTATTTATAGATCGTGCCAATCTGGATCTAAGACAGGATGAACAGTTTGCGTGGAACGTACCATATGATCAAAAATCAATTTGGATGCACAAGATGGAACTCCTTGATGACATGTGTCATATGAAATATCGCGTTGGTCTCTTTGGAGAGAGTGTTAGTTTCAGTGCAAGATAGGTGCACATTTTGCGCCTAATGCACTATAACCTAAGAAACCATTTTGGATGCACCTGTTGGTACTCCAAGATGAAGAGGCCCAAGTGAAAGCTCAGTTTGGTCTGTTTAGAGATAGTGCTAATCTTGATCCTTGATAGGATGCACGGTTTGCATGGAACATACTATATGCTCGAAAAATCAATTTGGACGCACCTGATGGAACTCCTAGATGATGTGTGTCATATGAAATCTTGCTTTAGTCTGTTTGGAGATAGTGTGAGTTTTGATGCAAGACAGGTGCATGGTTTGTGCCTAATCCACCATAGGCTAAGAAATTATTTTGGATGCACCCAATGTACTCCTAGGTTAAAGGGCTCAAGTGGAAGCTCGGTTTGGTCGGTTTGGACATGTGCTAATCATGGTGCAAGATAGGTGCACAGTTTGCTTGGAACGTACCATATGCTCAGAAATCAATTTGAATGCACTCAATGGAACTCCTAGATGACATGTGTCATATGGAATCTCGCTTCGGTCCATTTGGACATAGTGTTAGTTTTGGTGCAAGATAGGTGCAGAGTTTGCGCCTAACACACCATAGGCTAAGAAACCATTTTGGACACACCTAATGGTACTCCTAGGTGAAGGGGCTCAAATGGATGCTCAGTTTGGTCTGTTTGTTGATCGTGCTAATCTTGATCCAAGATAGGATGCACGGTTTGCATGGAATGTACCATATGCTTAGAAATCATTTTGGACACACCCGATGGAACTCCTAGATGACGTGTGTCATATGAAATCTCGCTTCGGTCTGTTTGGAGATAGTGTTAGTTTTGGTGCAAGATAGGTGCACGGTTTGTGCCTAATGCACCATTCGCTAAGAAACCATTTTGGATGCATCTATTGGTACTCTAAGGTGAAGAGGCTCAAGTGGAAGCTTGGTTCGGTCTATTTAGATATAGTGCTAATCTTGATCCAAGATAGGATGCACAGTTTGCATTGAACGTTCCATATGGTCGAAAATCAATTTGGACGCACCCGATGGAACTCCTAGATGACGTGTGTCATATGAAATCTGGCTTCGCTATGTTTGGGGATAGTGTTAGTTTCAATGCAAGATAGGTGCACGGTTTGTGCCTAATGCATCATAGGCTAAGAAACCATTTTGGACGGACCTGATGGTACTCCTATGTTAAAGGGCTCAAGTGGAAGCTCGGTATGGTCTGTTCGGAGATAGTGCTAATCTTGATGAAAGATAGGTGCACAGTTTGCGTGGAACATACCATATGCTCGAAAATCAATTTGGACATACTCGATGGAACTCCTAGATGACGTGTGTCATATGGAATCTCGCTTCGGTCCATTTGAAGATAGTCCTAGTTCTGGTGCAAGATAGGTGCACGGTTTTTGCCTAATGCACCATAGGCTAAGAAACCATTTTGGACACACCTAATGGTACTGCTAGGTGAAGGGGCTTAAATGGAAGCTCAGTTTGGTCTGTTTGGAGATATTGCTAATCTTGATGCAAGATTGGTGCATGGTTTGCATGAAACGTACCATATGCTTAGAAATCAATTTGGACACACCCGATAGAACTCCTAGATGATGTGTGTCATAAGAAATCTCGCTTCATTCAGTTTCGAGATAGTGTTAGTTTTGATGCAAGATATGTGCACGGTTTGTGCCTAGTGCACCATAAACCATTTTTGGTCGCACCCGATGGTACTCCTAGTTTAAAGGGCTCAAGTGGAAGCTCTATTTTGTCTGTTTGGAGATTGTGCTAATCTTGATACAAGATAGTTGCACGGTTTGCATGGAATGTACCATATGCTCGGAAATCAATTTGGACACACCCAATAAAACACTTAGATGATGTGTGTCATATGGAGTCTTCGATCTATTTAGAGACAATATTAGTTTCAATGTAATAAAGGTGCTCGACACGGCTTGCACGGAATGAACCATAGGCTCAAAAACCATTTTAGACACACCTAAGGGTGCTCCTAGGTCAAGAGGCTCAAGTGGGATCTCAGTTTGGTTCGTTTGGAGATAGTGCTAATCTTGATGTAAGATAGGTGCACGGTTTGCATAGAATGTATGATATGCTTAGAAATCAATTTGGACGCACCCGATAGAACTCCTGGATGACGTGTGTCATATGGAATCTCCCTTCGGTCCATTTGGAGACAGTGTTAGTTTCGGTGCAAGATAGGTGTACGATTTGAGCCTAATGCACCATATGCTAAGAATCCATTTTGGACACACCCGATGGTACTCCTAGGAGAAGAGGCTCAAATGGAAGCTCGATTTGGTCTATTTGGGGATAGTGCTAATCTTGATGCAAGATAGGTTCGCGGTTTACGTGGAACATACCATATGCTCAGAAATCAAATTGGAAACTCCAAGATGATGTGTGTCATATGGGACCTCACTTCGGTTCATTTGGACATAGTGTTAGTTTTGGTGCAAGATAGGTGCACGGCTTGCGCCTAATTGACCATAGTCTAATAAACCATTTTGGACCCACCTGATGGTACTCCTAAGTGAAGAGGCTCAAGTGGAAGCTCGGTTTGGTCTATTTGGAGATAGTGCTAATCTTGATGCAAGATAAGAGCACGGTTTGCATGGACATAGATTATGCTCGGAGATCAAATTGGATGCACCCGATCGAACTTGTAGATGACATGTGTCATATCGAATCTCGCTTCGGTCTGTTTGGATACAGTGTTAGTTTCTGTGCAAGATATGTGCACGGTTTGCGCCGAATGCACCATAGGCTAAGAACCATTTTGGACACACCTAATGTTACTCCTAGGTAAAGGTGCTCAAGTGGAAGCTTGGTTTGATCTGTTTTGAGATAGTGCTAATCTTGATGCAGGATAGGTGCAGGTTTGCATGGAACGTAACACATGCTCAGAAATCAATTTGGACGCACCCGATGGAACTCCTAGATGATGTGTGTCATATGAAATCTTGCATTGGTTTATTTGGAGATAGTGTTAGTTTTGATGCAAGATATGTGCACGGTTTGTGCCTAATGCACCATAGGCTAAGAAACCATTTTCGTCGCACCCGATGGTACTCCTAGGTTAAAGGGCTCAAGTGGAAGCTCTGTTTGGTCTGTTTATAGATCGTGCCAATCTGGATCTAAGACAGGATGAACAGTTTGCGTGGAACGTACCATATGATCAAAAATCAATTTGGATGCACAAGATGGAACTCCTTGATGACATGTGTCATATGAAATATCGCGTTGGTATCTTTGGAGAGAGTGTTAGTTTCAGTGCAAGGTAGGTGCACATTTTGCGCCTAATGCACTATAACCTAAGAAACCATTTTGGATGCACCTGTTGGTACTCCAAGATGAAGAGGCCCAAGTGAAAGCTCAGTTTGGTCTGTTTAGAGATAGTGCTAATCTTGATCCATGATAGGATGCACGGTTTGCATGGAACATACTATATGCTCGAAAATCAATTTGGACGCACCTGATGGAACTCCTAGATGATGTGTGTCATATGAAATCTTGCTTTAGTCTGTTTGGAGATAGTGTGAGTTTCGATGCAAGACAGGTGCATGGTTTGTGCCTAATCCACCATAGGCTAAGAAATTATTTTGGATGCACCCAATGTACTCCTAGGTTAAAGGGCTCAAGTGGAAGCTCGGTTTGGTCGGTTTGGAGATGTGCTAATCATGGTGCATGATAGTGCACAGTTTGCTTGGAACGTACCATATGCTCAGAAATCAATTTGAATGCACTCAATGGAACTCCTAGATGACATGTGTCATATGGAATCTCGCTTCGGTCCATTTGGAGATAGTGTTAGTTTTGGTGCAAGATAGGTGCAGAGTTTGCGCCTAACACACCATAGGCTAAGAAACCATTTTGGACACACCTAATGGTACTCCTAGGTGAAGGGGCTCCAATGGATGCTCAATTTGGTCTGTTTGTTGATCGTGCTAATCTTGATCCAAGATAGGATGCACGGTTTGCATGGAATGTACCATATGCTTAGAAATCATTTTGGACACACCCAATGGAACTCCTAGATGACGTGTGTCATATGAAATCTCGCTTCGGTCTGTTTGGAGATAGTATTAGTTTTGGTGCAAGATAGGTGCACGGTTTGTGCCTAATGCACCATTGGCTAAGAAACCATTTTGGATGCATCTATTGGTACTCTAAGGTGAAGAGGCTCAAGTGGAAGCTTGGTTCGGTCTATTTAGATATAGTGCTAATCTTGATCCAAGATAGGATGCACAGTTTGCATTGAACGTTCCATATGGTCGAAAATCAATTTGGACGCACCCGATGGAACTCCTAGATGAAGTGTGTCATATGAAATCTGGCTTCGCTATGTTTGGGGATAGTGTTAGTTTCAATGCAAGATAGGTGCACGGTTTGTGCCTAATGCATCATAGGCTAAGAAACCATTTTGGACGGACCTGATGGTACTCCTAGGTTAAAGGGCTCAAGTGGAAGCTCGGTTTGCTCTGTTCGGAGATAGTGCTAATCTTGATGAAAGATAGGTGCACAGTTTGCGTGGAACGTACTATATGCTCGAAAATCAATTTGGACATACTCGATGGAACTCCTAGATGACGTGTGTCATATGGAATCTCGCTTCGGTCCATTTGAAGATAGTCCTAGTTCTGGTGCAAGATAGGTGCACGGTGTTTGCCTAATGCACCATAGGTTAAGAAACCATTTTGGACACACCTAATGGTACTCCTAGGTGAAGGGGCTTAAATGGAAGCTCAGTTTGGTCTGTTTGGAGATATTGCTAATCTTGATGCAAGATTGGTGCATGGTTTGCATGAAACGTACCATATGCTTAGAAATCAATTTGGAAACACCTGATGGAACTCCTAAATGACATGTGTCATGTGGAATCTCGCTTTGGTCTATTTGGAGACTGTGTTACTTTTGGTGCAAGATAGGTGCACAGTTTGCTCCTAATGCACCATAGTATAAGAAACCATTTTGGATGCACATGTTGGTACTCCATGGTGAAGAGGCTCAAGTGGAAGTAGTGCTAATCTTGATGCAAGATAGGTGCATGGTTTGCATGGAACGTATCATATGCTCAGAAATCAATTTAGACGCACCTAATGGAACTCCTAGATGACATGTGTCATGTGGAATCTCGCTTTGGTCCGTTTGGAGACACTGTTAGTTTTGGTGCAAGATAGGTGCATAGTTTGTGCCTAATGCACCATAGGCTAAGAAACCATTTTGGACACACTCGATGATACTCCTAGGTAAAGGGGCTCAAGTGTAACCTCAGTCCGGTCTGTTTGGAGATAGTGCTAATCTTGATGCAAGATAGGTGCACGGTTTGCTTGGAACATACCATATGCTCGGAAATCAATTTGGATGCACCTGATGGAACTCCTAGATGACGTGTGTCAAATGAAATCTTGCTTCGATCCATTTGGAGATAGTTCTAGTTCCGGTGCAAGATAGGTGCACGGTTTGCGCCTAATACACTATAGGCTAAGAAACCATTTTGGACGCACACAATGGTACTCCTAGCTTAAAGGGCTCAAGTGAAAACTCAGTTTGGTCAGTTTGGGGATAGTGCTAATCTTGATGCAAGATAGGTGCATAGTTTGCATGGAATGTACCATATGCTCGGAAATCAATTTGGACGCACCCAATGGAACTTCTAGATGACTGTGTCATATGTAATCTCGCTTCGGGCCATTTGGAGATAGTGTTAGTTTAGTGCAAGATATGTGCACGGTTTGTGCCTAATGCACCATAGGCTAAGAAACCATTTTAGACACACCCAATGGTACTCCTAGGTGAAGGGGTTCAAATGGAAGCTCAGTTTGTTCTGTTCGGAGATAGTGCTAATATTGATGCAAGATAGGTGCATGGTTTGCATGGAAGATAACATATGCTCGGAAATCAATTTCGGCTCACCCGATGGAACTCCTAGATGACGTGTGTCACATAGAATCTCGCATCGGTCTGTTTGGAAAGAGTGTTAGTTTCGGTGCAAGATAGGTGCACGATTTGTGCCTAATACACTATAGGCGACGAAACCACTTTGGACGCACCCGGTGGTACTCCTAGGTAAAGAGGCTCAAGTGGAAGCTTAGTTTGGTCTATTTGGAGATCGTGCTAATCTTTATCCAAGATAGGATGCTCGGTATGCATGGAACATACCATATGCTCATAAATCAATTTGGACGCACTCGATGGAACTCCTAGATGATGTGTGTCATATGAAATCTTGCTTCGGTCTATTTGGAGATAGTGTTAGTTTCGATGCAAGATTTGTGCACTTGTTTGTGCCTAATGCACCATAGGCTAAGAAACCATTTTGGTCGCACCCAATGGTACTCCTAGGTTAAAGGGCTCAAGTGGAAGCTCTGTTTGGTCTGTTTATATATCATGCCAATCTTGATCTAAGATAGGATGCACAACTTGCGTGGAACGTACCATATGTTCAAAAATCAATTTGGACGCTCATGATGGAACTCCTAGATGACATGTGTCATATGGAATCTCGCTTCGGTCTATTTGGAGTTAGTGTTAGTTTTGATGCAAGATAGGTGCACGGTTTGTGCCTAATGCACCATAGGCTAAGAAACCATTTTGGATGCACACGATGGTACTCCTAGGTTAAAGGGCTCAAGTGGAAGCTCAGTTTGGTCTGTTCGGAGATAGTGCTAATCTTGATGAAACATAGGTGCACAGTTTGCGTGGAACGTACCATATGCTCGAAAATCAATTTGGACATACTTGATGGAACTCCTAGATGACGTGTGTCATATGGAATCTCGCTTCGGTCCATTTGAAGATAGTGCAAGTTCTGGTGCAAGATAGGTGCAAGGTTTGTGCCTAATGCACCATAGGATAAGCAACCATTTTGGACACACCTAATGGTACTCCTAGGTGATGTGTGTCATATGGAATCTCGCTTCGCTCCATTTTGAGATAGTGTTAGTTTCAGTGCAAGACAGGTGCACTGTTTGCACCTAATGCACCATAGGCTAAGAAACCATTTTGGACACACCCAATGGTACACCTAGGTGAAGTGGCTGAAATGGAAGCTCAGTTTGGTCTATTTGGAGATAGTGCTAATCTTGATGCAAGATAGGTGCATTGTTTGCTTGGAACATACCATATGCTCAGACATCAATTTGGACTCACCTGATGGAACTCCTAGATGATGTGTGTCATATAGAATCTTGCTTCGGTCTGTTTGGAGAGAGTGTTAGTTTCGGTGCAAGATAGGTGCACGATTTGTGCCTAGTGCACCATGGGTGACGAAACCACTTTGGAAACACCGAATGGTACTCCTAGGTAAAGGGGCTCAAGTGGAAGCTTGGTTTGGTCTGTTTGGAGATCGTGCTATTCTTGATCCAAGATAGGATGCACGGTTTGCATGGAACATACCATATGCTTAGAAATCAATTTGGATGCACCCGATAGAACTCCTAGATGATGTGTGTCATAAGAAGTCTTGCTTCGGTCTGTTTGGAGATAGTGTTAGTTTCGATGCAAGATATGTGCACGGTTTGTGCCTAATGCACCATACACTAAGAAACCATTTTTGGTCGCACCCGATGGTACTGTAGGTGAAGGGGCTCAAATGGAAGCTCAGTTCGGTATGTTCGGAGATAATGCTAATCATGATGCGAGATAGGTGCATGGTTTGCATGGAACGTACCATATGCTCAGACATCAATTTGGACTCACTTGATGGAACTCCTAGATGACGTGTGTCATATGGAATCCCGGTTTGGTCTGTTTGGAGAGAGTGTTAGTTTTGGTGCAAGATAGGTGCACGGTTTGTGCCTAATGCACCATAGGCTAAGAAACCACTTTGGACACACCCGATGGTACTCCTAGGTTAAAGGGCTCAAGTGGAAGCATTGTTTGGTCTATTCAAAGATAGTGTTAATCTTGATGCAAGATATATAGGTGCATAGTTTGCGTGGAATATACCATATGCTCAGAAATCAATTTGGATGCACCCGATGGAACTCCTAAATGACATGTGTCATATGGAATCTCGCTTCGGTCTGATTGGAGATAGTGTTAGTTTTGGTGCAAGATAGGTGCACAGTTTGCACCTAATGCACTATAGTCTAAGAAACCATTTTGGACGCACCTATTGGTACTCCAAGGTGAAGAGGCTCAAGTGGAAGCTTGGTTTGGTCTATTTAGAGATAGTGCTAAACTTGATGCAAGATAGGTGCACGGTTTGCATAGAACGTTTCATATGCTCGGAAATAAATTTGGACGCACCCGATGAAACTCCTAGATGACATGTGTCATATGGAATCTCGCTTCGGTCTGTTTGAAGATAGTGTTAGTATCGGTGCAAGATAGGTGCCCAGTTTGCGCCTAATGAACTATAGTCTAAGGAACTATTTTGGATGCACCTATTGGTACTCCAAGGTGAACAGGCTCAAGTGGAAGCTCAGTTCGGTCTATTTAGATATAGTGCTAATCTTGATACAAGATAGGCTGCACGGTTTGCATAGAACGTACCATATGCTCGGAAATCAATTTGGACTCACCCGATGGAACTCCTAGATGACGTGTGTCATATGAAATCTCGCTTTGGTCTGTTTGGAGATAGTGTTAGTTTCGATGCAAGATTTGTGCACTTGTTTGTGCCTAATGCACCATAGGCTAAGAAACCATTTTGGTCGCACCCAATGGTACTCCTAGGTTAAAGGGCTCAAGTGGAAGCTCTGTTTGGTCTGTTTATATGTCATGCCAATCTTGATCTAAGATAGGATGCACAACTTGCGTGGAACGTACCATATGTTCAAAAATCAATTTGGACATACTCGATGGAACTCCTAGATGACGTGTGTCATATGGAATCTCGCTTCGGTCTATTTGGAGATAGTGTTAGTTCCTATGCAAGATAGGTGCACGGTTTGCGCCTAATGCACCATAGGCTAAGAAACCATTTTGGATGCACCCGATGGTTATCCTCAGGAAAGGGGCTCAAGTGGAAGCTCAGCTTGATCTGTATGGTGATCGTGCTAATCTTGATCCAAGATAGGATGCACGGTTTGTATGGAACATACCATATGCTCAGGAATCAATTTGGATGCAGCCGATGGAACTCCTAGATTACGTGTGTCATATGAAATCTGGCTTCGGTCTGTTTGGAGATAGTGTTAGTTTCGGTAGAAGATAGGCGCACGGTTTGTGCCTAATGCACCATAGGCTAAGAAACCATTTTGGACGCACCCGATGGTACTCCTAGGTTAAAGGGCTTAAGTGGAAGCATGATTTGGTCAGTTCAGAGATATTGCTAATCTTGATGCAAGATAGGTGCAAAGTTTGTGTGAAACATACCATATGCTCCAAAATCAATTTGGACGCACCCGATGGAACTCCTAGATGACATGTGTCATATGAAATCTGGCTTCGTCTGTTTGGAGACAGTGTTAGTTTTGGTGCAAGATAGGTGCACAGTTTGCATCTAATGCACCATAGTCTAAGAAACCATTTTGGATGCACCTATTGGTACTCCAAGGTGAAGAGGCTCAAGTGGAAGCTTGGTTCGGTCTGTTTAGAGATAGTGCTAAATGTTGACACTAGCTAACACCACTTAGATACTAGGTTGTCATCCTCAGCATGGTGCCAGAGTGTACGAAGGTATTTATAAATGTAAAGGCTCTCTAGAAAATAATCTATTCTATCTGCAAGCGCACAGATAAAACACCTCATTGTAGCATTTCACCAGGATAAGTATTCCAGGTATCGTTATTTATAATTTTGCTTAAGAAGACAAGGGGTAAAATTATAATAAGGTCAAAATCTATCAAGGCATAGACTAGAGATAAACTTGCAAGAACATGATTACTAATGAGAAACTCGTCACACAGTCACTTACTTTAGCAGGGGGTAAACTATAAAGATAATGATAATGAATTATAAGTTCAAGGGATAAATAACTCAGCGATTAGAAAATAGACTACTCCTCATATATGTAGGTGATATCGGATTAGCTAGAGAATGGATTCTAAGTTATCTACTAACTACTAAGTCATAATCTACTCTAGTTATCTACAAGATCATATATAGCATAAAAGACTCTTCATTCATGTATAAGGAACATTGCTAAAGTAAATCAGAGCATCGCAAGACTTACTCCACAATACCGGTTCTGCCTGTCCTATCAATGGAGGGTGGACTATATAAGAATCAACGAAGCTGTCACTATCGCAAACTACCACACGACCCGGAAAATAGGATACATTTGCAGATAAATAACATCTAAGCACCACGCTCACATGTGATCTATCACCTAACTCCCTCGCGTCAAGAGCTAAGCGCTTTGCAAACTTATACATAAACTCATTATCAATCATAACTATATCAAGTATAGAACTAGAGCAAACTAAGAACATAATAATTAGAGACATAATGCAATTAGAACAAAGAATTAGAGAAAGATATGAATAATACAGATCTTTATTACCGAAGATCCGAATCCAGAGCGTAGTGCTCTACTTCTCTAATTGCTATCTAATCAAACCTCTAAACTTGAAGGATTAGGGAGTAGCTAATTCTAATTCTCTGTGGGAGAGAAGTTCTATACCCTAACTTTGATGCCTACCTCTGATAATGATTTCTTCTCTTCTCCTCTCCCTCCAGGGGTGGAGAGGCCTTGGTTTTATAGTCCTTTCAAGTGAATGTGGGCCGTCGGATCAAACCGACATTGATTGTGTGGTTTAGATTGATCCTTTAGGTCGGTGGAGTTTAGCCCCGAAGCACAGTCCCGATTGGACTCCAACCCTGGGCGGGCGCCCAAGGGGGGGTGGGCGGCCGCTCTGCCCCCGAGCCCGATCGTGCTCTCGTTCGTTCCCGTGGCTTCTGGACTCTTCTAGATTGAAGAAAATTGCGCGGCACGTAATTATCTCGTTGTAAACATGACATGTGGGCCTTCTCTCCATATTCTCTAATAAACCCCTGCAGAAATAGATAAACACCAAAGCTTGTGGAATTCTGTTAGATAAAACCCTAATTCTAGATGTTTGTTTCATATTGATCCTTTTTCATGTTTATTTGATTATTAATTTAAGTACTTAAGGACCGTCAACAAACTCCCCCAAGCTTACCCTTTGCTCGTCCCTGAGCAAACAGCTAAACTCAGACGGATCAGGAGTTGCTTCGATGTTTTCTTTCCTGACAGGCACACATGCTTTTATAAAATTTCTTCCAGATTAGAGTGAAGTGTAATGGAGTTTTAGAACCTGCACTTATGGCTTAAGTAATTGAAAGACAAAATAATTAAGTCAGGCACTATTCCTCCTGTTTATACTTCACTGTTGATATTTGGTAACGCAATCAGGGAATGATCCGCAAGTGCACGGATATCGGTGAGCATTTCACCCGGGAGGTTATCCAGAGTTATCGTATTTATATTTTTACCACTGGGAGAAAGGGTGCATCTAACTAACCAAATCTATTGCTACTATCCCGTTAGGCTACAAAGAATGTTTCTCGATGTGAGTGATGTATAGAGAAGACTGCAACCGTAGTCTCGTTCTAACCTTGGTAAGGATGATCTACTGTTCTATTGGGGAGGCTCACGGAATCTAGACAACACAAAGGATGTTCGACCCGCACCTATAAACCTACCCGTCCTGCTAACGAGATATGGTCTGCAAAGGTAACTCGGAAATGTCACGTTCCTCGGTACTACCACGGTCCAGCTAGTCAGGGGATATCTATGAGTACCCTAGCCTAAACACCACGTTTACGCTAGCAAGTGATTACTCTAATACTCAACCGGAAGAGGATTAAAGTAAACTCATAAACCAAAGAACAATAAAACAAGAACTTACTAGTAATTAGAAGTCAAATTACTGAAGAATCAAAGAAGCAAGCCTCGGGTTAGGAGACTTGATCCCGTTGGTACAACTCGGAGTAGACACCGACAGGCCGGCCTTCCTCCGATCCACACCTCCACTCTATCTCTCTCAATCTAGTAGAAACTAGAAGATCTATTTCTACTTTACATTGGTTGCTAAGCCTAAAAAGAAATATTATTTAGAGAAGAGGTTTTCCTTCGAGGGCACCCCTCAATCTCTATGATAATTTCTTGTCTCCTCCAGGGGCCAGGGGGGTCTCCTTATATAGTCCTCCTCCTCTATGCGTTTTTGGGTCGGTAGGCGAGGTGGTACTACATTATCTTTGATCTATTAGGTCGGTGGAACGTCGTGTGCGAAGAGAGTCCCGAACAGGATCCAGCAGGGGGCGGGCGCCCAGGTCACCAGGGCGGGCGCCCTGGGCCTGGCCCCTTTCGGCCTCCGCTTCCTTCCCATGGCTTCTGGAGTCTTCTAGATGGTAGAAAATTGCACGGTGCGTTGATATCTCTATGTAATCCCGACATGTGGGCCTTTCTTCCTTATTTCCTGATAACCCCCTGCAGAAATAGACAAACACCAAAACTCGTGGAATTCTGTCAGATAAAACCCTAAGTCTAGATGTTGATTTCATTTGGATCCTTTTCTTTGTTTATTTGATAATTAAATTTTATACTTAAGGACCGTCAACAAACTCCCCCAAGCTTACCTCTTGCTCGTCCCTGAGCAAGGATGAACTCAAGAGTTTCTACAGTGGTTTCATGCCTTAAAAGTACACACGCATTCAAGCAAGATCTCATCTCTGAGTTAGAATAAACTGTTGAGCCTTAAAACTTACTCATTTTACCTTTCACCATGGGCCTTGTAACCATCACTTGTGTCTTGAGCAGTTAAAAGATAGAACGGTCAAGTCAAGCGCCATGTCTCTTATTCTTGATCAGCTATAGCTCTGGGGTTTTTGCAGATTTTCAAATAAAACTCAGAGATTCCTTATATGACTCTCTCAGATCTCTCTTTTGTGGTATTTCTGGATCCTTACCAAGGCAGTAATGGTATATGCCTTCTCTCAAAGTATGTGGTATTTGGTATGAGGCATAGTGATATTGCCTTCTCTCTCACCCTACTCTAATAAGGTTCTGATATCTGGAGCTCATAGGTGGGAGACAGCTAATACATACTTACAAGACATTTATTGCATAGTCAAACCATGGATCCAGAGAAACAAGTCAATAAGTCAAATCAAGATGTGCATGTGTGGCGAATGAATGGTGTATGGTGATGATGATGATGATGATAATAATGGTGAAAGTCTAATTCTGCTTTTGCTTTTTTGAGGGGATACATACCTTTCTTGCACTTTGAACCTTTTTGGGGAGAATGAGATGCTCTATATTTCATTTTTCTTTCCTCTCAGGTGGGTATCTTGTACCCCTAATTCTACTGTCGGACACTTGTCCATTTTTACCTCTCGTCTCACTTTTTCTTTTCTTCGAGGTTCCGGGCACTTGCCCCTTTTTATTTCCTCGTATTTTTTTTTCTAGAGCACTCATCTCCTGAAATAATATAGCAAGTGGTAGTAACCAAGATAACTCGAGCATTTATTTCACAGGGAATAACAGGGATAGGATAATGTTTTTGGCTATTCTCTCCCAGATTAGGAGTAGAATAATTTTGGGTGAATCTGGAGATGGAAATGAGTGGATGTATGTGGATGGTACTTCCGGAGTAGAAGTAGGATGTATGAGTGAACGTGTAACTGAATCTTGATTTTAACCACATGACAAGCTCCTAAGGGTCTACACAGCTTGACTACACTCAATATTCATAAGCAGTAAAAAGTAAATGTTTGGCTCAAAGTCTAATAAGCATGTATATATGGCTGTGGTAGGATTTTAAACTCTCGTCATACAGGAACTCATCATGTGACATTTTAAAGATTTTTCAAAGATAAAATTCTCCAGAATTCTAGCATCTCTAGGAACAGATAAACAGCAGCTCAACCTTCCCATATCATATCCGTTAACAACTTAGACTTTAAATCAAGTACTCTTCCCACAAGTTCAGGTTTAGAGAAAATCTTACTTCATAACAGTCATGCCTAAACTTGAGAGAGATTTCAATTTTAAGAACTAGTCATGGCAGAGCAACTATTCATCATTTCCATGTGAGAGCTTATCATAAGAGTTCATAGCAAACTTTATTTATTTAGCAAACTAAGCAAAGATATATATAAAAGCACAAAATCTTTATTTGGGTTTTTTATGATTATGCATCTTTTTATTATTTGAGTAAAGTATCAACGCGAGTAGAAATACTTAGCTGGAAAAATGGGGGTGCTCTTCCCCAAGCTGGATTTTGACGTAATTTCTTCTGATGTAGCTAGCAGGTGGTGGAGGTGTATTTGAAAGTCGGCAGCACCTTGACAGCGATTAGGATGTCCTCCGTCTGCTAGTCTTCTTTGATCGTTGAATTATGTGGAGCTCAAATAGACAACAAAGCTTTGTGGAACTGATTAGGTGTTAGCATAAATATCTAGCCTTTATCATGTTGAGCCTCCTCAATAAATATTACTTATTTAGCAGGATCATGCACTTATTTTTTTTATATTTTTATTGTAAGATGAAAACTTATTTATTTTATTTTTATGCCAACACAGTGAATGTACTTATGGGTTTTATGCCATGAGCATACTCACATGGGGCTTATTATTATTATTTTTTTAACATTTTTATTTTCTTTTCAAGATAGCATGAACCTGATTAACTAAGGAAACTATTGAATGGAAAAGGATAACTACCAAGTTTACCTCTTGGCAAGGCGTTCGGTATTTTTAAGTCCTCCGAACGGGACTCTCCGTTTTCTCAGTCGTCCTGGGATTCGCTAGGTGGCGTATTCGGTGATTCCAGCGGCGCCTCCTCTTCGTGTATAACTATCTTCTCTTTTTCCACATCTGACTCGGTGCTACGGTCTCCTCAGGATGGTTCCATTCAAGTTGTATGTCTTCAGTCCTTATCACTTCTCCTTCGTAGTCTACCCATCCGTCCTTGATGATTTGCCTCCTGTGATTTCGGTTGCGTTGCCTTCTTCTTGTCCTGACCTGCTTAGAGTCTTCAACTATATAGTTAGGGTCAGTAAAATAGCGGCGTACCTTCTCAGAGGGGAAGTACACGTGGACTTCTCCGGTTCCAATGTAGATGATAACTTTGATAGTGTTGAGGAATGGTCTTCCAAGGATGATGGGTGGATCATACTCGTCTTCTCCCATGTCAATGATCTGAAAATCATCTGGAGCTAAATATATATTTTGGTTGTAGGGGCATGGTTCCATGCAGGAGCTGATAAGTGACTGCGGCCATTATGTTGTCGTCAGATCCGATGTCGTAGAGTGTCTTCTGAAAAGAGTATCCATTGATTGTGCACTCGATGCTTAGAACACCAAGGTCGTCCTTCTTGATCAAGAAAGGTGTCTTGAGTCGACGATCTTGACCACCTCCGACAAGGATCCAATGTTTTAAATCTTCTGGACAAGACTTCTCATTGTCTTCATCCTTTAGGTGCATCATTTGATTAGGTGTGGACCTTGACGTCTGCACCTCTTGATACGGTGTCACCTATGTTCTTTGTTTGCCCAGCAGTTCGAAGTGCGGTGTTGGCAATATCCTGCTCAGTGTGTTTGTGCTCATAGATCTAGGTCCTTCACTTGGTGGAGTCTGGGAGTTGTAAAACTCCTCCATGTTTTGCTTGAAGTGTACCTGTTCATAGAGACAAGGCAGAGATCAAGTGCATGGGCCCTGTTGGTGGAAAACACCAACAGAACCAAAAGTGTATTTGTTCTTCTCTAACCTTAAGCATAGTGAGCAAGACAAAGTTGATGGATCATGAGTGTAGCATTTAAAACATTTGTTAGATCAGATGGCTCAACCTAATGGAAAGATAATCTATCTATATTTATGTTTTGTTTATATCTTCCAAAGATTGAATGTGCAACATATTAGCTTATATGTTTAGGAGCGTGGGATCACGTAGGTAGTACGAAGAACAAAGCTTAAAGGACTAAACATGTTGAATTAATTCGGTTGGTCAATTTTGAGTTATAAATCATACATGTTTGTCTCTTTGTTTATGTGAATGCTACAACCAAGGAGAAGCTTATAAAAGTGATAGTCAAGTACCTTAAGGTGTTACCTTACTTGAAGAGTGATTGTATAGTATCACCTTGTGGAAGCTTTCCTTTCTTAGCGGTTGTGCATCGTGTTTGTGGCACCCTCCATCTTATGAGCTACGTCTTTCTTGTGCAAATTGTTAAACTTCATGTGTCTCCTTTATCTCCAATGAGTTTGTATCTCAGAACTTCCCAGGTTGATATTGAAAGTTTTCCTGCAGGGGTTAGTCCAACAAAATATCCCATATCTACTATAGCATACTATCGGCTCAAAAATCAACCTAGACACCATGTCTAATTTGATTTAGAAGGGCATTTTAACCTAAGCACCATGCTTAATTTAAAATCCCTTGGAAGTAAGATCATCATTCCTAAACTAAGCACCATGCTTAATTAAGAGATAAATGAAACTATTCCAAACCTAGACATATACTAAAGCAAATAAAGGTAGCACGAGAGCATTTATAGAGATCTACTTAAGTGGAGATGAAGTAGTGTAATTAGTATTTAACAAATTGAGCATGTCTCAAAGGTAAGGACAACCAACGTAGCAACATGGCAAAAGATGTTTTTATGTAAAATACTCCCCCAAGCTTGAATTTTACAAAATTCAAGTTTGATGAATTTAATTCAATGTTGCATGATGATTGGTTGGACATACCTTGTGCTTGTCATTCATCCGATCTTCTTGCTCCAATCCTAGAAAGGTTAGTGGCAAGAATATCCAAAGGAATATTTCTACAATTATCTTTATATGCTCAATACACAAGGCAATGTTGCAAATAATTAGAAGTTCATATTATGGTCTGATAAGTTCTTGTTTAAGGACGCTAAGCTTATCCTTGGGAAACCATCAAGTTATGTTGGTGAAGTGGTTTCCCCTCCAACACCAACCTATATCAAGATCAACTCAATGAGATCTGGAATATTTATTATAGACATATGCATCGACAACCGCTCTTTTAAAGTTTTTATAAATAGAAAGGAAGAGGGGGTTGGAGATCTCAAATGTGGTAAGGATGGAGAGACCAATTGATTGGGGAGATGTTTTATGTGAGCAAGGACTTGGTGAGGTATTTATGAAATAACTTCCATGCTCACTGTTGTTTCTCTCATTCTCAAACTCGAAGGATGATTCTTCACGAATGCTTAAAATTCCTCTAGGATTGTTTCTCAAGTTTGTTTTATCTATCCATTCAATGGTGATAACACATGGATTTTTAATGACTTCTTGCTATTGATGTTGCTCTTCTCGATCCTCCTTGTGGTCTTGGTGACTCTTATGCATGGGATGTCTAGAGAGATTCATAGGATTATCGGGAGGTTCAAGAGAAAGAGCATTGTAGAAATTATTAAGCTCAAGGATGGGATGGATAGCCGAATCATGGGATTGAAATGTTTGGAAATTGGCTATTGAATCTTCCTTTCCTCGTCTGGGAGATGATTCCTTCTCTATTTCTAAGATTTTTCTATGAAGACTAGTACAAGAAGGATGTCCACAAATGAAGACATACCTTCCTTTACTAACAGATAAAGGAAGAAAAACTCTACCAAAGGTTATATGATTGAGACCAATGTGAAAATATCGATAAAAAACATGGTCTTGTAGGGCTAGGTCTAAACCAGAATTTATAGAAAGATTAAAAGATTCCCTAGGTGTAGCTCAAAGTGTATTATCTTCTTGATTAAAAGATAGGACCTCGGCTATAGAAAAGGGTTGGTTTTGACCTATTGCAATCAACTCCGGACACAGATCATAATTAGGGGCAGGACTTGTTGACTCCCATGGTCTATGGCTGGTCTCTGAAGATGCAAATGATTCAATAATAGGTATGGAATTTAAGTTATCCATAAAAATAACAAGATAAAAGAATAAAAGTATAAAAGTATAATACAAGATAATAGCAAGACTCAAAGTTATCTCAGCAAACCGTCTTTCTCCCCGGCAACGGCGCAAGAAATGCCTGTTGATATTTGGTAACGCAATCAGGGAATGATCCGCAAGCGCACGGATATCGGTGAGCATTTCACCCGGGAGGTTATCCAGAGTTATCGTATTTATATTTTTACCACTGGGAGAAAGGGTGCATCTGACTAACCAAATCTATTGCTACTATCCCTTTAGGCTACAAAGAATGTTTCTCGATGTGAGTGATGTATAGAGAAGACTGCAACCGTAGTCTCGTTCTAACCTTGGTAAGGATGATCTACTGTTCTATTGGGGAGGCTCACGGAATCTAGACAACACAAAGGATGTTCGACCCGCACCTATAAACCTACCCGTCCTGCTAACGAGATATGGTCTGCAAAGGTAACTCGGAAGTGTCACGTTCCTCGCTACTACCACGGTCCAGCTAGTCAGGGGATATCTATGAGTACCCTAGCCTAAACACCACGTTTACGCTAGCAAGTGATTACTCTAATACTCAACCTGAAGAGGATTAAAGTAAACTCATAAACCAAAGAACAATAAAACAAGAACTTACTAGTAATTAGAAGTCGAATTACTGAAGAATCTTAGAAGCAAGCCTCGGGTTAGGAGACTTGATCCCGTAGGTACAACTCAGAGTAGACACCGACAAGCCGGCCTTCCTCCGATCCACACCTCCACTCTATCTCTCTCAATCTAGTAGAAACTAGAAGATCTATTTCTACTTTACATTGGTTGCTAAGCCTAAAAAGAAATATTATTTAGAGAAGAGGTTTTCCTTCGAGGGCACCCCTCAATCTCTATGATAATTTCTTGTCTCCTCCAGGGGCCAGGGGGGTCTCCTTATATAGTCCTCCTCCTCTATGCGTTTTTGGGTCGGTAGGCGAGGTGGTACTACATTATCTTTGATCTATTAGGTCGGTGGAACGTCATGTGCGAAGAGAGTCCCGAACAGGATCCAGCAGGGGGCGGGCGCCCAGGTCACCAGGGCGGGCGCCCTGGGCCTGGCCCCTTTCAGCCTCCGCTTCCTTCCCATGGCTTCTGGAGTCTTCTAGATGGTAGAAAATTGCGCGGTGCGTTGATATCTCTATGTAATCCCGACATGTGGGCCTTTCTTCCTTATTTCCTAATAACCCCTTGCAGAAATAGACAAACACCAAAACTCGTGGAATTCTGTCAGATAAAACCCTAAGTCTAGATGTTGATTTCATTTGGATCCTTTTCTTTGTTTATTTGATAATTAAATTTGATACTTAAGGACCGTCAACATTCACCTTTGTTCCAGAGTTTTTCATAAGTTTTCAAAATAAAACTCAGAGTTCCCAGCAATGATTCTCTCAAGTATCTCTATATGTGGTATTTGTGGATCCTTAACAAGATGTCACTTACCTATAGCTAATGGAATATTTAAGTGGAGCTCATAGGAGTGAAAAAAAGCTCATACATATGTTGTTTAATCGAGCCATGGATCCAAAGGAACTCAGCATATAATTAAATCAAGATGTGTATGTGTGATGGAGTAATGATAGTGATAATAAAACTTAGTTCTCATTGCTCCTCATATTGTTATTTCTCCTCTTCTTTGATCTTTGCTTTGGGAGAACATGGGCTATCTTTTTCTTTTCTTTCTTTTTTTTCAGGTGGGTAGTAGATGCCCCTAATTCTACTGTCGAACACTTGTCCATTTTTTCCGCTCAAGTGGGCATCTTTGTACCGCTAATTCTACTCCAGACACTTGTCCATTTTTACCTCTCGTCTCACTCTTTTTCTTTCTTTTTCGAGGTTTCGGCCACTTGCCCGTTTTTATTTCCTCGTATATTTTTGCATAACCCATGCCTCTTCTGCAATAAATCTTTTCAGAGAGAGAGAGAATAACAATACTTGGGACAGTGAGTGATAATATTTTTAGCAATTTTAATGATTGGTGATGAATGCTATGGTAGATGTGTGCAAGTGAATATCTTAATTTAACCACATGAAAAGCTCCTAAGGGTCTACACAGCTCGATCAAACTCAATGTAAATATAGTAAAAGATGTTATAGCAAGTATGGCTGTGGTAGGTAGTTTGCAATGCTAGGAACTCATCATGTGATTTGTAAGTTTTCAAAATAAATCTCCAGAACTTAGTGTAGTAGGAACAAGATAAACAGTAGCTCAACTTTATATTATTCCTTTCTCTTACCTAGACTTTAGTTTTATGCTTCCCAAAGATAGTAATTTTAGTTTTAGTAATTCCTGGAAGAACACTAATATAAAAGCTAGGTACTTGTAAGTAAGCAAACAGAGCAACTGTTCATCATTTTCATCATGCATTTTTTTGGTCTTTTTTATTTTTTATAGAGATTAAACTTAGCCGGAAAATAAAGCACACTTATCTACACACTCTTTTTATTTTGTTTTCATGTTTATAGAATGCAGTAAATTAAAGTAAGAAAATATTTATTGGGTTTTCTAAGTTTTTTCCCTTAAGATAAAATACTAAAATAGAAAAGAATAAATAAGAAGAGCAAATAAAAACTTACTTGATAAATTGGGGAGGAACTCCCCCAAGCTGGATGTTGCTGTCGGTCTTACCCGATATTCCAGAACCGCATCATGGTTGTGATGTTGTCGTTCATTGTTGTTGTATCTTGTCTCAGCTCTTGTACTGCAGCGGCATGGTCCTGGTTCCAATTTTGTTGATCTTCCAGGAGTCTTCCATGTTCTGCTTGTGTGTTCTGAATGTCGAGGAGAGTGTTGTCGGTGCGGGTGAAGAAAGCACCGGCCTCTTGATAGTAGTCATTCGTGAAAGCGTAGGAGGCATCGGAGTATCGTCCTGCATCAAATTGGGGCGGAGGTCTGGATCCTGAAGCTCCGTATGGATCAGTGGAGTACCTGCCCGTATGAAAAGGCGGATTTGTCCACCGGTGATCTTTGCTTTCCGGCCATGTCTCCTCTGTTGGCTCTTGTGGTTGCGCATGTCTAACCCATGGGTCTCGAAGGACTCGAGGGTTGTAGTCGCAATAATGCAGGTGCGCTGCTTCTTCTGGTCCGGGATCAACTTCATACCAGGTGCGTTCTCGATGGGTGGTCATCCTTTCAGATGGCACTCGCTGTGGAGCTCTCTGGTTCACTGGTGTTGCTGCAATCTCAATCAAAAAGTTTTGAACAACGTAGAGGCCAATGTTCGGGTTAGGTAACCGAATCTTGCCTTTATCATCATATAGCTTATACATTATATTCCCCTCTTTCTTTCACATCCAAGCCTGTCTAAATGTGTCATAGCCATGATAAATTCTTAACTCATCTATGAAGTCCAACGATGAGTTTTCTAGTAAATGAAGGTTAGAGGCTAGACGAGTGATAAGTGAAGTACATCCTACTGGTCCCTGAAGACTAGGTACACTAAGCCAATGAGAAACTAAAAGTGTAACAGGTGCAATGGGTACTTTATTAATAGCAGCATATAAAAGTTGTAAATCTCCTACTCTTACTTTCCTAATATCATCACGATAGAAAAGATTGTACCCAAGCCATTTGTGGAACATCCTAAGAGTGGGCTGTTCCATGTCACTGGTTCGGGCTTGACTATAAAAATTATCTCTAGATATTTCTCTCCAAAACTGGTGTCTCTCAAAGTTAGGTAAGTCGGAGTCGATGTTTAGGATGCATCTTGAAGAGAAACCAAGATGGTCGCTCAGCTCTCTCCAAGACAATATAATTTCCTGTTTGAACATCCGAAAAACAATTCCCCCCCTCATAGTATTGTAAGGTGCAAAGAAATTCGAGGGTGAGAAGACGAGAACCCAGCTCAGTTATATTCCAAAAATTTGTCCAACCTATCATCTGGAAAATTAAGTCAAATTCAGTGTCCATACCTGTTTCTTGTAGTAAGATTGGATCGAGAGTAGGGGTGTGAATAAAATCTTTGTTCTTCAATTGCTGATAGACTTCGTTCTCCCTTCGGGTCTTCAGTCCTAGGTCTCCTATCTTGAGAAGGACCTTAACTTGCTGACCAGATGAAGATGACGGAGCCTGTGTTGGTGTCGGGTCAACGCTCATCTCTGATGGCTGTGAGGAGTGTCGGGCCGAACTCCTTGTACCAATGTTCTTGATAGCCTTCCCTGCGTTCTTCACCTTCTTGAACATCCTGTAAACAAAAGTTGGCAAAAACACAACTAGTGGAAAATGTGAGAAAAAATGTTAGTGGTCAGCTGTCCGGAATGTCAGTAGTCCAGAGGTTAATCGTTCAAGACGAGTTTCTATTTTGGTAGAGCCTCCCCCTAAACAACTTTTACTTCCGCTTAGACAACGGGATCACTACTTACTAGGTGATACTCACTCTCTCACTCAAAAGAACTCCCAACCTTCTCACACTCAGAGCTATTCTCTAGAAACCGAGCTTGCAAGGTTTTCTGAACTGTGTGTCTGAAGAGAAGGGGAGCTGGAGGTGGCCTTTTATAAGCTGAGTAGGGGACAGGGCGGGCGCCCTGGGTAGGTGGGCGGGCGCCCACCCCTGGTGTCCATCCTGGGTGTGCCTCCTCCACTTGCTTCCTTGCTTTGATCTCACGCAAAATAATGTTGTGTTGGTGGTGGTTGGATGGTGGAAAGATGTCTGGTGAGTGGAAACATACTGGTGGATGAAATTATGTGATGGGATGTATGTGAGGTGAAGTGTATGACATGTGGGACCCAAGGAGTGTGGGTCATGCTTCTAGAAGGTTACCATAATTAAATACAATGCGGAAAAATCTATGAAAATTGAAACTTAATTAAAATGATTATGGAAAATATTTTTGTGCCTCCACAATAATTAATAAATATGGGTTGTTACACACCATGAATATTATTTATATGGGGCTTTTGATTATTATAATAATGCTATGACTAAATATGACTAATGCAAGATTATGCAAGAATCTAAATATGAGAAAATTAATAATGCGGATAAATACCGATTTACCTCCCGATGAGGGTTTGGGATTTTTAGGTCCCCCAAGCTGGACCTCCAAATCTTTTAATCTTCTGAATTACCTTTCTCCGGAGATGGTGTCTCTAGTGGTTCTTCATGAACTTCCTTCACTGTAGAGTCTCTCTCTGCTCTGGGTTTGAATGTGAAGTGTTCTTCTTGTCCATTTATGTTGAACTTGATTTCTCCTTTCCCGACATCAATGTGGGCATTGGCAGTGCTCAGAAATGGCCTTCCAAGGATGATGGACACTTTTGAGTCAGGACTAATGTCTAGTACTACGAAGTCTACTGGCACCAGGAAATCTCTGAACTTGACTGGAATGTACTCGGCGATGCCGAACGGGTGTCGAACCGATTGATCCGCTAGTTGTAGGCACATTGATGTTGGTTCTAGGGTCGCATGCTCAAGCTTCTTGTAGACTGATGCTGGCATCACACTGACACTTGCTCTGAGATCACAAAGTGCATTGTTGAAGTGTTGTTTTCCGATTGAGCAATCAATAGTGGGGCATCCTGGATCTTCCTTCTTCATTGGTGGTTTGTTGAGGATGGCCGCACTACATTCTTCTGTCAGCTTGATAACCTCAGTGGTGGGCAGTGGTCTCTTCTTGTTAAGAATATCTCTGATGTACTTTGCATATGTAGGTACCTGTATGGTATCGAGCAAAGGTATGTTGACATATAATTTCTGAAGGACCTCTACAAACTTACCAAACTGCTCATCCGACTGCAGTCCTCTGTTTCTTCTGGGAAATGGCAAATAGTTGGTGTCGTAAAAATCTTTCCTCATTTCTCCAGTTCTTGGTGGTTGTAGCAGATCTTCTTCTTCAACTGGGCTTTCTTCTTCTATGACTGCTGGTTGCACTGGTGCTGATGTTCTTTGTTTCTCTTTTGGGTATGGAGGATCTCTGGTGGCTTTGCCTCCTCTAGTAGTTATATTCTTTACCTGCTCAATGTTAGTAGCAACAGGCAGTGCAGCAGCTAACTTTATTAATTTAAGCTCTACCCTTTTATTAAAAGTGTTTTGCTCATCAAAGGCAGTTAGTAGAAAATCCATTTTATTGTGTATATCTTTTAGAGATGATTCATTTGTATCTAGCCTTTGTTTAACTTCATCATTAATTTTTGTTTGTTGAGCAATTATCTCTTTTAATGAAAGTTGCTTGAAAGTATTACCTGAATTCATACCTTTGCTATTGGGTTGACTCGAAGTTGGTTGATATTTGTATGCTGTCTCGATGGCCCTTTGATCTTCTTTAAACTTGGCCCTCTGGTCAATCCAATGGAGCAAATTTTCCATCTTACTGGATAACGCATTTACTTCTTCTGGTATTTCTTCAGTTTGATGACATTGTTGAGCTTTATCTTGGAACCAGCTTTGATTTTCTGCTATCTTATCCAAAAGTATCACTGCTTTTCCAATTGTAAGCTCCAAGAATGATACTTTAGCAGATGCATCTAGGCACTCACGAGCCTTCTGGGTTAGTCCATGGTAGAAGGTCTGCATAAGTAACCATGTGGCCATTCCATGGTGAGGACAATCTGATATGCATCCTTGAAAACGCTCCCATGCTTCTGAAATGGTTTCTGTCTTCTGCTGTTGGAAACTGACAATATTTCCTCTTAAGGCAGTTGTTTTGCCTATAGGGAAAAACTTTGATAGAAAGGCATCTGACAAGTTCGTCCAGTTGTTGATGTTATCTTGATGAGTGTAGAACCACTTCCTCGCTTTCCCTTCTAGTGAAAATGGAAAAAGGCAAAGCAGTATGACGTCTTTGTCAACTCCGTTGATGTGGATTGTGCTTCCAATCTCTAAGAAATTCTGCAAGTGTGCACTAGCATCTTCATGTGCCTTTCCACTGAATTGTGTAGCTTGCACCAAATTAATGATGCTTGACTTGAGCTCAAACTCGGGTACTCCTTCTTCTACTACAAATCTTAGACCAGTTGGAATGTTCTCCAGACTTGGAGCAGAGAATTCTTGTAAGGTCTTTTGTGCCATAGCTTCAGCAATTGGTAGCTAGCTTCTTCTTCTCTTGATTGCTTTGGTTCTGATGATGAAGAGTTGAATGTACCCAAATTCAATCCTGATATACCCTGTATAAAAATATAAACATAGAGAAACAACAGGGTGAACCTGCCAAAGCAGAGGTGCCTTGTTATGATTTCTCACTTAGTAGCTGTTTTATGCAATTATTTCTCTATAGTCTAGTCTAATATTTTATATGAATAACCTTGACTGATTTCCTGACTTTCCGTACCGTTCCTATGTGTTACCCTTTTGCTTCCCCGGCAACGGCACCAGAAATACTTGTTGACACTAGCTAACACCACTTAGATACTAGGTTGTCATCCCCAGCATGGTGCTAGAGTGTACAAAGGTATTTATAAATGTAAAGGCTCTCTAGAAAATAATCTATTCTATCCGCAAGCGCACAGATAAAACACCTCATTGTAGCATTTCACCAGGATAAGTATTCCAGGTATAGTTATTTATAATTTTGCTTAAGAAGACAAGGGGTAAAATTATAATAAGGTCAAAATCTATCAAGGCATAGACTAGAGATAAACTTGCAAGAACATGATTACTAATGAGAAACTCGTCACATAGTCACTTACTTTAGGAGGGGGTAAACCATAAAGATAATGATAATGAATTATAAGTTCAAGGGATAAATAACACAGCGATTAGAAAATAGACTACTCCTCATATATGTAGGTGATGCCGGATTAGCTAGAGAATGGATTCTAAGTTATCTACTAACTACTAAGTCATAATCTACTCTAGTTATCTACAAGATCATATATAGCATAAAAGACTCTTCATTCATGTATAAGGAACATTGCTAAAGTAAACCAGAGCATCGCAAGACTTACTCCAAAATACCGGTTCTGCCTGTCCTATCAATGGAGGGTGGACTATATAAGAATCAACGAAGCTATCACTATCGCGAACTACCACACGACCCGGCCAATAGGATACATTTGCAGATAAATAACATCTAAGCACCACGCTCACATGTGATCTATCACCTAACTCCCTCGCGTCAAGTGCTAGGCGCTTTGCAAACTTATACATAAACTCATTATCAATCATAACTATATCAAATATAGAACTAGAGCAAACTAAGAACATAATAATTAGAGACATAATGCAATTAGAACAAAGAATTAGAGAAGGATATGAATAATACCAATCTTTATTACCGAAGATCCGAATCCAGAGCGTAGTGCTCTACTTCTCTAATTGCTATCTAATCAAACCTCTAAACTTGAAGTATTAGGGAGTAGCTAATTCTAATTCCCTGTGGGAGAGAAGCTCTAAACCCTAACTTTGATGGCTACCTCTGATAATGATTTCTTCTCTTCTCCTCTCCCTCCAGGGGTGGAGAGGCCTTGGTTTTATAGTCCTTTCAAGTGAATGTGGGCCGTCGGATCAAACCGACATTGATTGTGTGGTTTAGATTGATCCTTTAGGTCGGTGGAGTTTAGCCCCGAAGCAGAGTCCCGATTGGACTCCAACACTAGGCGGGCGCCCAAGGGGGGTGGGCGGCCGCCCTGCCCCCGAGCCCGATCATGCTCTCGTTCGTTCCGTGGCTTCTGGACTCTTCTAGATTGAGGAAAATTGCACGGCACGTAATTATCTCATTGTAAACATGACATGTGGGTCTTCTCTCCATATTCTCTGATAACCCCGTGCAGAAATAGATAAACACCAAAGCTCATGGAATTCTGTCAGATAAAACCCTAATTCTAGATGTTTGTATCATATTGATCCTTTTTCATGTTTATTTGATTATTAATTTTAGTACTTAAGGACCGTCAACACTAAACTTGATGCAAGATAGGTGCACAGTGTGCATGGAACATATCATAGGCTAATCCACCATAGGCTAAGAAATTATTTTGGATGCACCCAATGTACTCCTAGGTTAAAGGGCTCAAGTGGAGGGTCGGTTTGGTTAGTTTGGAGATGTGCTAATCATGGTGTAAGATAGGTGCACAGTTTGCTTGGAACGTACCATATGCTCAGAAATCAATTTGATCGCACTTGATGGAACTCCTAGATGACATGTGTCATATGGAATCTCGCTTCGGTCCATTTGGAGATAGTGTTAATTTCGGTGCAAGATAGGTGCACGGTTTGTGCCTAACATAACATAGGCTAAGAAACCATTTTGGACACACCTAATGGTACTCCTAGGTGAAGGGGCTCAAATGGAAGCCCAGTTTGGTCTATTTGGAGATATTGCTAATCTTGATGCAAGATAGGTGCATAGTTTGCATGGAACGTACCATATGCTTTGAAATCAATTTGGACTCACCTGATGGAACTCCTAGATGACGTGTGTCATATGGAACCTCACATCGGTCTGTCTGGAGAGATTGTTAGTTTTGGTGCAAGATAGACGCATGGTTTGTGCTAATGCGCCATAGGCTAAGAAACCACTTTGGACGCACCCGATGGTACTCATAGGTCAAGAGGCTCAAGTGGAAGCTCGGTTTGGTCTGTTTGGAGATCGTACTAATCTTGATCCAAGATAGGATAAATGGTTTGCATGGATTGTACCATATGCTTAGAAATCATTTTGGATACATCCGATGGAACTCCTAGATGACGTGTGTCATATGAAATCTCACTTTGGTCTGTTTGGAGATAGTGTTAGTTTTGGTGCAAGATAGGTGCACTGTCTGTGCCTAATGCACCATAGTCTAAGAAACTATTTTGGATGCACCTATTGGTACTCCAAGGTGAAGAGGCTCAAGTGGAAGCTTGGTTCGGTCTGTTTAGAGACAGTGCTAAACATGATGCAAGATAGGTGTACGGTTTGCATGGAAGGTTTCATATGCTCCGAAATCAATTTGGACGCACCCGATGGAACTCCTAGATGACATGTGTCATATGGAATCTCGCTTTGGTCTGTTTGGAGATATTGTTAATTTTAGTGCACGATAGGTACCAAGTTTGCGCCTAATGCACTATAGTCTAAGAAACCATTTTGGACGCACGTTGTCTAGGGTATCAGTAAGGGGTGTCCTAACTGGTGCCCATAATAAGATTTCCCGTACGCAAGTCGAGGCCCCCAACTCGAGGCTCTACCCAATCAGTCGCACATACAGTCATCGACGACCGCGGCCTCGAAGACGGAAAAGGCGTCGAGCGAATCGATGAGGGCTCGAGCGCCAACCACCGTCGAATATAGAAATAGGCTCGAGCGAACCAGGAGGCGTCGAGCGCAAGGACGCCACCCACCGCCTGACGTGCGCATGGGAACCAGGGCATTTAATGCGCCTGTCGCGTTCTTACGTAACACGCCAGTCACGGGAAGCGTGATAGGGAACAGGCACCCATCCCATCATTCTTTTTGCAGCCTTCACCACCAAACAACCCAGAGCGTGTCAGGACGCGGGAAGCAGGGATGGAACGTCTAATCAAGACCCCCTCGAGACATCTAAAGTCAACGCTCTAGATAGCAAGGCGCTACACGGCGTCTGACCCTCGACCAGACATGTTTCCTTCTAGGGGAAGGGTTGGGCGTCGACTGACAACACTGCAGCCACTCCGACGTATCTGCCGCCATGACGTACAGGCGTGCGACTGATAAACCCGTCCACGACGGCGCACGGAGCGGGATACAGGGGCATGCCTAATCATCATCAAGCTACCGGGACAGGACGGCTCGAGACCACGCCGGTACGGAGGCCTCGAGTAGGTCCGCGGGCCATACCTCTATCGACCCCTACTCTGACGCCTATACTTGTACCCTAGGCCCCTCCTTGGAACTATAAAAGGGGAGGTCTAGGAGCAAACACAACACACAAGACATCACGCAACACTACACCCATAAGCAGTAGAATTCCCATACTTCATCTCATTCCATACCATGCTTGTATTCACCCCTGTACGAGCACTTAGGTGCAAGATAATACAAACTCTCCCCCCCGCTAGACGTAGGGCCTTCTCTTGCCCGAACCAGGATAAATCTTTGTGTCTTCTTGCATCACCATCTGGAAAAGGGAGCACGCACACAAATTTACTCGTTGGTGTGACCCCACGTGGGGAAAACACCGACAGTTGGCGCGCCAGGTAGGGGTCCTGCATGTTTTTTTTCACCGATTTCCCAATCCTTTCCAGATGGCCACTCTCGCCTCGCCGATTCCGCGCTCCACAGTGATTTGGTTTGGGAGTCTCGAGTTCATGTCTACCGGCTCTGGCTATGACATGATCTTGCTCTCGACCAAAGGACCGGGAGGAGCCCGCGTTGCGCCAGCACGGTTGAGGGCCCCGAGACGTCCTCGCCACCTCGCCTCCCCACCCAAGAAGAGGCGTGGACAGCACCACCGTCGCCCTTCTGCCTCGTCACGACTGACAGTTGGTGCCAGGCAGGAGGTGACACAGGAGCTGATAGCACCGTGCGCCGGAACCGTGGGCATGACGGCTCAGCGCCGCACGACGACAGGAGGTGACGCGCCCCGCGCGCTCTCCCCCACCGCCAGGTTACTCCCTCATGGGCTGTTTGCCTCAAGAGGAGCGTTGCCGTTCGGTTTGGACAATGCCGCGGCGTCGCTCGCCAGGGCGATATGCCCAAACGCCCAGACGTACCTGTTGAGACCAATGGTCCTCCCACGTGACCTTGGAGCACATCAGCCAACGTCCGAGCTGCCGGATTTCTCCCAGGTACGAGGCCTCCGTCGCCTAGGCCCCAGGCGATACACCGATCACGTCGCTCAGGCAGCGGCTGCTGGAGGAAGGACGCTGATGTTTCTATGCCGCCAAGCCAGACTCTGACTCCGAGACCGATAGCTACGACCCTACTAGGGAATGCTATCATATCGACGGGGCGGTAGAAACTACCGACAAGACGCAGAATGCTGCTGCTGGCGGTCAAGCCCCCGCAGCAAGGGAAGACCCCAGGACACCTAGGAACGACGGACAGGTCGACCCACCACTGCAAGAAGACAGAGCCACGCAACTTGCGCAGCTGCGAGAGCTCAAGACGAAACTTGATGAGGATCGTGAGCGCCTCGTCCTGCTCGAGCTGATCATTGAGGAGGACCTGCCTTACCCGCCTGGCGGAAGTGTCCGCAGAAGGGCTCGAGAGGTGCACCGACAGATCGTCGGGGACCGGGAGCCGGAACAACCCATCAGTCGTTTCCCCCGAGCAGACCAGAACATTGTGGCAGCAACAATGCTGCTGCGTAACATGCCTGAGCCCTCAAACTCCCAAGCACGGTGCATCCGAGACGAGGTGCAGACTCTGCTCCAAGTGGCGGCGGTTCAGCAGGCCGAGAGCTCGGCCTCTCGACGTTGAGGAGTGGCCACAGAGATCGCGATGAGCCGGCCCACAACGAAAAGGAGGTGTCAATCCATCAGCAGCCACCCCCTCGAGGGAAAAAGACCACACTCATCCTCCCCATCGACAACCAACGACAGCACAACGCACGACGCGACATCGAGGAGAATCGTCACTGTCGGTACGGGGACGCAGAAGAGCGCGGTTACAGCGCCCATCGCGGCGGGAGGTACGACAGCGATGAGGAACGGATGGCCTCAGAGCCACCAGGCCCACGGGTGTTCAGCAGGGCGATCCGCAGCACGCCACTGCCCAGCCCGTTCCGACCCCCGACCAGCATCGCAAAGTACAACGGTGAAACCAAACCAGAGCTGTGGTTGGCAGACTTCAGGCTAGCCTATCAGCTAGGAGGCGCTCGAGACTGTGCTCCCAACGGACCTCGAGTATGGATCCCCTCGACTCAAAGCATACAACGAGCAATCAAATAAAAAGACTCAAGAAAATGAGGTCGACCAACTCGAGGAAGCTCGAGACATGGGCCTCCTCAACTCTACCAGATACCAGCAGAAACTTCGACGCTACCACGACAAGCACGTGCGCAAGAGGGACTTGAACGTGGGCGACCTCGTCCTACGACGGCGGCAAAGCAACCAAGGATGGCACAAGCTGACTCCACCTTGGGAGGGACCATACGTGGTGGCCGAGGTCTTGAAACCGGAGACATACAAGCTCGCGGACGAAAAGGGGGCAATCTTCACCAACGCGTGGAACATCAAACAGCTACGTCAATTCTACCCCTAGAATTTGAAAGCTTTATGTTCCCATGTACATTCTGTACCAAGGTTTTGTAAATGAATGCATGAATAAATGAGGTCTTTCCCTCGAGCAATTCACTTTTTCACGAGTCAAAATCTCGACGTTAGAAGGGAGTACCAACTATGACCCATCATAGTCGCTACCCCCTCGGGGGCTAGCAGGGGGGTGACCCCCCCTAAGTGTCGAAAAAACCAAGTAACCCTTTTGTTCCTAGCAGTAATCTCGTATGGTCAAGTAGTAGAGGCACCTCGAGCCCCTTAAAGGCCGAGAGACGACGAGCCTGAGAAATCCTACGCCCCCAGGCTACGGAAACTCTACTCGCTTCCTCACCCTTAAGGCAATCCAGATCGCCTTAAACAAAAGACCAAACGAGGAATACAAACATAGGCGCAAAGGGAAATAAAGGAGCCTCGAGCGGAAAGACAGATAAACATTTAACAAACACTTAAAGACATCGTATTACTTAAAGACAAATTAACAGAGTACTATACCAGGGGCCGAGGCACCCAGAGTAGGCTCGCAGGCCTCAGTCCGCGTCTCGGCCCTCACCATCCTCACCCGCGCCTGAGCTAGTCTCAGGAGGAAGTACCTCTGGCTCGAATAGCTTAGCCAACCTCTCTCCAGGAACCTCTGCGTTGTCGATCAAGGCGTGGAGCCTCTCCTCGTTCTCCGCGTCAGTCTTGGAGATGTCGGTGACGAAGCCGTGGGACACCACCTCCATGTCGTAGGAGAAGCCTGAGCAGACTACCGCCATTGCCCACTTCACTCCGACGTGGAGGGCGTCCCGCACCCGGTCCCTCAGTGTAGCTCCAAGATAGCATAGCTGGTCGATGAGTGCATCGCCCCGAGCCTCCTCCCTCGACTCGTCAACAGGCTCGAGCTCCCAGGAGGCCAAGAGTTCGCTTATCGCAGTCCTTAGATGACCGTTCAATGTGACCTCCCACTCGAGCTGGGTCTTGATGGAGCGGGCCTCGAGTTGGGCAGCCAGTAGCTCGTCCTTGAGCCCTGCAAGAATCAACATGAGTGGATTAGATAACACCAAACATGCCTCAGAAAAGAAACTCGATAATAGAAAACATACCGCGGATGCTCTCCTCCAGAGCCGTGTTTTCATCAACCAAATTTGTGTTGGCCCTCTCGACCTCCCTGTTGGAGCGCGCCAGCTCAGTGTTGGCGATGCGCAGATCCTCGATCGCCTTGCCGGCCTGCATGATGGCTCCTTCCTTCTCCAGCAGCGCCCTCTTCAGACGATCGACGTCGTCAGAGAGGCTGCGGGATCGAGCCCGCCCCTCCTCGAGGTCTTCGAGGGCCTTCTTCTTTGCCTCCTCCGTGGCGCTCCTGGCGACCTCGCTGTTTACATACTCCACCTTCATCCTCTGGAAGGATTCTCGAGGGGAGTCCAGGTCAGTCTTGAGGAGGCCCTTCTCCTTGTCCAGGTCAGCAACGACGTTCTTGTAGGACAGGGCCTCCTCCCGGGCTTTAGAGGCAGCCTCCTCGACCGTCAGAGCCCACTCCCTCAGCAGCGTCGCCTCTTCCACCGCCTTCCTTGAGGCGTCTCGAGCCTCGACCAGGGCAGCCTCCCTCTCCTTCTTCTCCTCCTCGAGTGCCACGAGCTCTTTATAAGCCTTGAGGAGTTTCTCCTGCAACTCCAGGAGTTGGTCCTTGAGGATGGGGAGCTGCTCCCAGCCACCTCTCGTGGTGTGGATGAAGCTTGACTTAATACGGGAGGTCTCTTTTAGGTCCTGCAAGCCGGTGGTCGGGCAGTTAGAACACAAAACCAAATGCTCTGTAAGGATTAAGAGCTGAAAAACACTTACAAAGTAGGCCGGCCCGAGTTCGTTGTTTACAACGTCCGACAGGAGCCCCACCGTGTGCTTCGTACAGAGGCGGAGCTCCTCGATGTGCTCCCACTTCTCGGCTTCCTTCCGATCGTTCAGAAAAATGTTGGGCTCAGACGGATCGGTGGAAGCCCGGATGCGGATCCGATCTGGGCACCAGTTCTCCATCTCCTGGTCGGCCCGTGCCTTGACGCTGCAGATGAGCTCCTCGACGGTCTCGAGGGACCCCTCATGGCGCAGGAACAAGTCGACGAGGGAGGGAACCGCCCGTCGTCGTCCACCGTCTTCCAGGTGCCTGTTTCGCTGCCTCCGCCTCTGCCCGACATCCCAGCCTCGTCCTCCTTGGCAGGAATGCGGTCCTCCCACGACCGACGCTCCCGGAGGAATCCCGGGCGCTTCCGTCCATGTCGTAGATCGTCCTCCTGATCTCGGACTCATGGTCGACGGGGGTGCGCATCTGTAGGCGAGCGCCACCACGCCGTCCGCCTGCCCCGACTCTGCTGGGATCGCGGCGGGCGCCCCTGGACGAAGCCACGTCCGGGTCGGAGGGCCGAAAACTGGCAGACCCTCTTCCTGGTTCCCGGGCTCTAGCAGCGCCGGTAGTATCGGTTGGGGCGGACTGTGAGGAGGAGGCTCGAGCGGCTCATCCGACGGCTGGCCCCCCTGCTGTTGCTGCTCTTGGAGCTCCTGCGGCTCTTGTCGATGGTCCTGCTCCTGCGGTTGCCGCCGCATCTCCTGCTCGTGCTCCTCCTCCTCTTTTTTCCTATGCTCCTCAATGGAGCGAAGCCCGGTAGGACAGGGCGTCCGTCTTGCGGTGGGAGAGGCCTTGTCGACGAAAGCTAGTTGGCAGTCTACCTTGGGGTATACCCACGGTAGTAGTTTATCGGTAGACGGTGCGCAAACTACGAACTCGATGGTGACGCAAGACGCGGACAAGCTTTTTATCCAGGTTCGGCCGCCGAGTTGGCGTAATACCTACGTCCTGCGTCTGGTTGTATTGATTTGTGCTGAGAGAATATGATATCCTAGGGGGGTCCCTTGTCCCTCCTTATATAGTCCGGAGGGCAGGGTTACAGATCTGGAAACTAATCCTAGTCGGTTACAATTGCCATAGATAGTTCGATATCAATTCCTATTCTAACCGACTAGAATTCTGTTTGATCTCCACATCTTGCTTCCTTGTGCGAGACTCCAGGCTGTCGGATCAAGCCTTAAACTCGTCTCGTAATGGGCCAAGCCTCCTGGCCCAAGTCTAGCCGTAAGGGTATAGGGGTCTATCCCCCCACAGCTAGTCCCCGAGCACCATGTATTGTGATGTAACACGCCGCCTTGAGCTTCTTCGATCAGTGAGACTTGACGTCTTCAATAAGCGGGAAAGTCGCCCAAACAGTTGCAACAGTATTTTGACCAACTCAAAAGACAGTTGATCAACATTATCATCGAAGAAGCAGGTTGTTTGAAGAATGCATGGTGCTCTAAATTAAAAAAGATTTCTTTCTTGGTGAAGTGTGCCCACTTTACTTTTGCGAAAAGTGTAGTCTTCAAAATAGCAAGCATATTCACCGCAAGGTGAAGTGTGCCCACTTAGTCCCCGAGCCTGGTAGTAGGTGACGTAGGCACGTGGTGCCAGGGTCAAGAGAAAAGTCCTCAAAGAAATTCTGAAACCGAGATGCATCGCCAGATGCATCGTACCGATGTAGTCCCCGAGCTTGCTGGAAGGCGAAGTATGAGCCTTGTAGCAAGGTCTAAAGAATTGAATTTACCAGTCCCCGAGCATGTCATGCTCGTCTGTAATCGAAAAGACCCGTCCCCAGGCACTTAGTGTGCTGCCTGGAATTACATGTTACTATACTATACGACCAGTCCCCGAGCATCGAGTGCTCGGTGGTTGGTGAATGCTTTAAAGCTGTGAGCTGATAGACTGAGCGACCAGTCCCCGAGCGTCGAGTGCTCGGTGGTCGGTGCATTATTTGAAGTTCCGAGCTAATAAACTGAGCGACCAGTCCCCGAGCGTCGAGTGCTCGGTGGTCGGTGCAGTCTTTGAAGTTCCGAGCTAATAAACTGGGCGACCAGTCCCCGAGCGTCGAGTGCTCGGTGGTCGGTGCAGTCTTTGAAGTTCCGAGCTAATAAACTGGGCGACCAGTCCCCGAGCATCGAGTGCTCGGTGGTCGGTGCAGTCTTTGAAGTTCCGGATTGCTGACTCACTGGCGTATGTGTCTTCTTACTTTTGAAAAGGTCTTTCAAATTTGAAGTTGACATGACGGGGTCTCCTGACGATATGTCAGACGGATGCATGAAAAGCTGTGCCTGGCAACTGTACAACCGCTCTTTGCGTGGTTTGAGAAAAAGGAAACCATCAATTGGTACGAAAACTCCGCCGCATTAATTGTCTATAATCATTATAAACCGAAACGCCGCGTCCGCCGCATGGCCTGCCCACTTCCCGAGATTACAGGAAGTGGGAGAGGTGGGGTCGCTGGTTTATAAGGGCCTAATAGGACCGCCTGTACCGCTTCTCCTGCCATTGCCGTCAAATCTTCCGCTCTCATCTTCTCCAATCTCCTGCATCTTCCTAGCTCCAGCTCGCATTCGCACCTCTAATGGCGAAGAGCGATTCCAGGAAGAGGGCCGAACTGATGGCCAAGGAGTGGAAAAAGTCTCGCAGCACCACAAAGTCTCTTGGCGACCTCGTCGACATGGGGCTTCTGCACGGCGCAGAGCTCGGCGGCTGGAGGGCGCCGGAAGGGGAGAGCTACCCCGACCCTCGCGCCGGTGAGATCGTCGTTTTTGAAGATTTCATCAAGAGAGGCTTTGGTGTTCCTGTTCATCCCTTTCTTCAAGGTCTTCTTTTGTACTATGAGATCGGGATTTGCAATCTGCACCCGAACTCAATTCTTCTTATTTCCACCTTCATCCATCTGTGCGAGGCCTATGTTGGCATAGAGCCGCACTTTGATCTTTTCCGGTACCTTTTCTGTCTGAGGAAGAAGGGAGCAGTTGGAGGCTCCAAGGTTGCAGGTGGAGTATACCTCAACCTTCGTGATGGGATGAAGAACCGCTACCTGCACTGCCCATGGAACACCTCCTTGACCGAATGGTACAGGAGGTGGTTCTACGTCAGGGAGGAACCGGGCAGCTCCACGTTCTGCGACGTGGGGTACGTTCCCGAGAAGAGGGCGAGCTGGACCGACCGCCCAGAGTACGACGGTCAAGTGGCGGATCTGATGAAGCTGATCGACTGGTCGCGCTTGGATGGACTTAGCGTGGTCGGCAACTTCATTTGCCGCCGGGTGATGCCCTGCCAGAAGAGGGTGCACTCGGCGTATGAGTATGCCGGAAGCGCAGACCCGACCAGGATGCGGTCGGAGATCCTGGAGAAGGCGGAGGTACAACAGCTGCTGAACGAGCTGTTTAACTTCGCGGATGGAGGCTTCACCCGTAGCAGTGATCGGGTGCAAGCCTTCAAGTTAGGACGACCAGCACCAAAGGTATGTAGCATACTCCGTTTTTTCATTCGTATGTCGTCTGCAGTTGGCTCACCTCTGTTGCTTTTGCAGGTCGGTGATGTCGACCGGTGCATAGTGTACGTATCACTGGCACCGGGGATGGAAGATCCTGTGGGAGAGGTCCCGTCAGAGGAAGACCGAGCCCGCCCCGTCCCGACCTCCGAGGAGAGGGTAGCGGGGAAAAGGCCATTGCCGGCGGATCCCTTGCCGACACCGGAGCTGCCGGCAGACCTACCGGCGGAGAGCAGCCAAGCGCCGAAGCGTCGTCGGCTCGTGCGGATCGTCGACGACGACGACGACGACGAGGAGGCTGCGCCGTCGTTGGTCCGACGGCCTCGGGGCCGCCCAGACGCTGCGCCGGTCGCCACTGATCGAGTGGCCAGCGGCGCAGCTGCCCCGCAAGTTGCTGAGGTGGGGGCACAGGCGCCGACCGGCCGGGCGAGGAGGAGGTTCACCGCGACCCATCGCCGGTCAGACCTGTAAGTGTTCAACTTACGTATTTTGGACTCCTCTCTTTTTTTTTTTTTTAACTTTTGTTCCTGTAGTGCGGCATCGGATGTCGACCCTGGCCAAACTGCTGGCCAGGGAACGGGCGAGCCTGCCCGCAGTTCTGGGGATGCGGCCCCCCAGACCACAGAGCAGCCGACAACTGCAGTCGCGCCTGGGAGCACGGAGGGGCTCCCGAGCGCGGCGCCTACTACAGCAAGCAGCCCGACCAGGGCTGGGGAGGCTCCCCCAACTGACCCCTCGGAGAAGGGAAAGTCTCCGACCGCTCCTCCTGCCGGGGGGAGTGAAGTCCCCCCGCCGCCCCGAGCAGGAGCCTCTCCGGCTGCGGGCTCCCCAGGTCTGGTCCAAGGGACGGTGGCGCCTGGGACCACCACCGGGGGTGACGCAGCCCAGGAGGAGGAAACCAGGGCGGCCTCCGACGACGAGGTAGAAGAGATCGAGGGTCGTCCCCGTGATGGCCGCCAACACGTGTATGTGTGGCGCCAACGCGGGGATCACTTTATCGGTCATGAGGAGCTCGCCGAGTCCGAAGAGGCCGCCAGGGTGGAGCGCGCGGCCAAGCGCCTTGTCGACGAAGTCAAGGTAAGCGGCGTTTTGAGCTGCCGCGCGTTCTTTTGCCTTGTCTTCTGCGCATTTTTAAATGCTTGCTTTGTAGGACGTTATGAAAACGGCGAAGTACCGGAAACGGTGCTTTGACCAGATAGAAGGCGTCATGGCCGAGAACAAGGCCCTTGCCGCGGAGGTAGACCGGTTGCGGGCGGAGGTCGGAGAGAAGGTGGTCGAGATGAGCGCCGAAAAGGAGCGTCGTCTCGACCTCTCTCGTCGCCTGGCCGACCAGTACCGGCTGCAGGAAGGTTAGTCACACGCTCCGAGCAGTTTCACATACTTGTATAGTTTGCTTTGCTGACCAGTTAATCGATTCACGCAGACTTGGAGGAGGAGGTGGCGAGCCTCCAACAAGAGAAAGAGCAGCTCGGCCAACAGCTCGCCAGTGCACAGGAGTCCGGACGGCGAGCGGAAGAGGAATTAAGCCGAAAAGACCGGGAGTTAGCTGGTAATGGGTGCCGCCTTGTTGGTTGCTAACTGCCCCTTTGCTTGTCTGGTATGCCCAAAGTAACGTCTCGTTTCTCTTGCAGTGCTCAAGGTGAACACCAAAAAGCACCTGGATGAGCTGGTCAAGGACCGGGACTCCTGGAAGGTCAACTGTTGCAGGATCTGGAAGGGAGTGTCCCCGGTCCTGGACCTGATCAGTCCCGAGCTCCCGGAGAGCCAGCCCCGCGTGCCGCAGTTGACCCCGGTTCAAAAGGCGCAACGGGCGTGGGACTGGCTCCAGCAGTTTGTGAAGGACGCCGGGGAGTTTGCCGGCGCGCACGTCCTCAGCATGGTACGCGCCCACTACCCCCTTGTTGACTTGAGCAGGCTGGAGAAGGGGTACCCGAAGGAAGTCGGCCCACAGGAAGCGGACGAACTTCGGGGTAGTCTGCTGGACTTGTCGTCGACAGTGATCGGCGACATCAACCTGTGCGGAACGGCCACTCCTCCAGACCAGCCGAGCTCAGATAGGTCGGCCAGGGAGTTGTCGGGCGCGTCCTTTGCTGGAGATGGGCGGTCGACGCCTGCGGTCTCGACCAGCCAGGCGCCGGTGGCCCCGACCCCTTCGTCCGGGCAGCAAGGCCAGGCGGGTGATCAGCCCGAGCAGCTAGGCCGACAAAGTAGTCTGTAGGAATAGACTAGTGTCTGCCCGTCAGGGTGTTTATTGTAAACTTTGTATGTAAAGTTTGTAATAAAGTTTTCTTTTTTGTCATGACTGTTGTTTTGAGCGCTGTAAGAATGTCTGAGTGACGTGTCACCGTATTTGTCTTGGTTGTCGCCAAGAGCATCCATTGCAGGAGTTTTGCTGGGTGCTGCGTACGACAAAGTATAGGCGAGAAATATAGAGTCTTATTATCGAAAACTATAAGATACTTACAAAAGAAAGTCATTAAAACTTTATGGATAGAATCGTCGCAGTTTGTCGATGTGCCAAGAGTTAGGCACTCGTGTTCCGTCTGGGTGTGCCAATCTGTAGGACGTAGGTCGTGTGACCTCGGTCACCACGAAGGGTCCTTCCCAGGGAGTGGATAACTTGTGCATTCCCTCCTGGTTCGTTTTCCATCGAAGCACCAGATCGCCGACCACAAAGGAACGGTCCTTGACGTTCCTGTTATAGTATCGCCGGACTGCCGCGAGATATTTTGCTGTTCGGAGACATGAAACTAAACGATTTTCCTCCATGCAATTGACTTCGAGTTCTCTGGCGTTGTCGGCAGTCGCCTCGTCGTAGTGCTCGATTCTAGGAGATCCGAAGTGTATGTCGGCCGGCAGGACCGCCTCTGCACCGTATACCATGAAGTAGGGAGACACCCCTGTGTTTCGACTGGTCTGGGTTCGGAGGCCCCAGACTACTGCCGGCAATTCTCTCATCCATCGACCGGGTGCTCTGTCGTTTTCGGTGTACAGCCTCTTCTTTAGGGCATCAACGATCATTCCATTAGCACGTTCGACTTGACCGTTAGCACGTGGATGTGCTACTGACACATATTTTATGACTATGCCTCTGTCATCGCAGAAATCCCAAAAGGTAGTGCCAGTAAACTGAGTGCCCAGGTCGGTTATTATGCTGTTCGGGATGCCGAATCTGTGTATGATTTGATTAAGAAACTCCACGGCCCTCTCGGAGGTTGCCTTGACCAAGGGCATGTATTCGATCCACTTGGAGAATTTGTCGATTAGCACGAAGACAAACTTGAAGTTGCCCGGGGCTGGTTTAAATGGTCCGACCATGTCGAGCCCCCAGCAAGCAAAGGGCCAAGACGACGGGATAGTCTGAATTTCATGGGCAGGTACGTGGGTCCTCTTAGCGAAAAACTGACATCCTTCGCAATGCCGAACCAGTTTTTCTGCGTCGCCGACCGCGGTTGGCCAATAAAAACCTGCTCGGAAAGCCTTTCCGACCAGCGTTCTAGATGCGGCGTGGTTGCCGCAGGATCCAGCATGTATGTCTTCCAAGAGCTTGATACCATCATCTTGGGGTATGCACTTGAGCAGTACTTCGGAGCTTGCGTTTTTCCGCATGAGTTTTCCGTCGACCAGGATGTAGTTCTTTGATCGTCGGATGAGGCGCTCGTTCTCTGTTTTGTCCTGATAGCCTGTTCCGTCTGATATGTATTTGATGAACGGGGTGCGCCAATCACGCCCACCGGTTGCCGGAGTGGTGTCATCTATGAGCATTGCCTCGGTGGGTTGCTTGTCGACCAGGGGGAGACTTACGCTTGGCTCATGGATGTCCTGGACAAAAATACCCCGCGGGATCTGGGCCCGAGATGAGCCTAACTTTGACAACGCATCTGCTGCTTGGTTCTTGTCCCGGACCACGTGGATGTACTCTATGCCATAGAAGTTAGTTTCCCATTTGCGAATTTCTTTGCAGTAGAGATCCATCTTCTCGTGGGTTGCGTCCCACTCCTTGTTGAGCTGGTTGATGACCAAGGCAGAGTCGCCGTAGATATAGAGGCGCTTGACCCCCAGTTCAACGGCTAGTCGTATGCCGTGTAGGCATGCTTCGTATTCGGCGACGTTGTTTGACGCCGGGAAAAGGATCCTAAGGACGTAGCGGAGTTTGTCCTTGTTGGGTGATACGAACAGTATCCCAGCGCCTGCGCCGTTGATGTTCAAGGACCCATCGAAGAACATAGACCAGTGGTCTGAGACATCGGGAACGGAAGGTTCGTTGAGATCCGTCCATTCGGCAATGAAATCGACCAGGGCTTGGGACTTGACAGTGGTGCGACTCTGGAACTCCAGGGAAAATGGACATAATTCCATTGCCCATTTCACGATTCTGCCATTGGCGTCTTTATTGCGCAGGATGTCACCGAGAGGAAAGCTGGTTGTCACCAGGACTCGATGGCCGTCGAAGTAGTGCTTCAGTTTTCTTGACGTTATCAGGATGGCGTATATAAGCTTCTGTATTTGTGGGTACCTGGCCTTGGATTCGTTTAAAACTTCGCTTATGAAGTAAACGGGTCTCTGGACCTTGAAGACATGACCTGGTTCATCTCGCTCGACCACTATTGCCGTGGAAACAACCCTGTCGGTTGCAGCAATGTAAAGGAGCAGGTCTTCATTAGGCTGAGGCGCTGTGAGGACAGGCGGTGAAGTGAGGAAGATCTTAAGCTGAGTGAACGCAGCGTTGGCTTCTTCGGTCCAGGAGAATTTTTCTGACGCTTTCAATAGTTTGAAGAAAGGGAGGCCTTTTTCTCCCAGCCTTGAGATGAAACGGCTGAGGGCGGCCATGCATCCGGTTAGCTTCTGAATGTCCTTGACGTTCTTCGGTGGTCGCATGTCGAGTACGGCTTTGACTTTTGAAGGGTTTGGTCGTATGCCGTCGCGACTGACGACGTTGCCGAGCAGTAGACCGGAAGGAACGCCGAAAATGCATTTCTTGGGGTTGAGCTTCCACTTGTACCTATTGAGTGCCTTGAAGGCTCGGTCTAAGTTGTCGATCAGGGTGCTCGCGTCCCTTGTTTTTACGACCACGTCGTCCACGTAGGCCTCGACGAGGTCATCGCGAATCTCGTCGTGGAGGCATTGCTGGATGGCCCTTTGATAAGTGGCCCCGGCGTTTTTAAGTCCGAAAGACATGGTAGTGTAACAGTATGCGCCGAAGGGTGTGATGAAGGATGTTTTGATCTGATCTTCTTCCTTTAACGAGATCTGGTGATAACCAGAGTAGCAATCTAGAAAGGAGAGGAGTTCGCATCCGGCCGTTGAGTCGACCACCTCGTCGATGCGAGGAAGACCAAAAGGATCTTTAGGACAGTGCTTGTTGAGATCGGTGTAATCAACGCACATTCTCCATTCATTATTCTTTTTGCGTACAAGAACCGGATTGGCGAGCCAATCGGGATGATACACCTCTTTTATGAATCCGGCTGCTAGAAGCCGTGTTATCTCTGTCCTAATAGCCTCCTTTTTGTCACGAGCGAACCGTCGCAGTTTTTGCTTGATTGGTCTTGCGGTCTTCGAGACGTTTAAGGAGTGCTCGATCAGGTTTCGTGGGACACCGGGCATGTCTGCGGGTTTCCATGCGAAAACGCTCACGTTGTCCCTTAGAAACCTGACGAGCGCGTCTTCCTATTTTGGATCCAGGTTAGCCCCGATGAGGGCTGTCTTCTCGGGGTTACCTTCGACCAGCTGCACTTCTTTGTACTCCTTGGATTTCGAATTCTTTCTGGCTGTCTCTTGTTCGGGTAATCGGAGCTGGTCGGGGGGCAGCTGTGCGGCTTGGATCGCTGTTTCCGCCATGCGGATTGAGAGGTCAATTGCCTCGGTGATCTTGAAACTTTCTTCTTCGCAGGTGTACGCAGTATAGACGTTGCCTCTGACGGTCAGGACGCCCTTCTCCGTGGGCATCTTAAGCACCAGGTATGAGTAGTGCGGGACTGCCATGAACTTTGTCAGTGATGGGCGGCCCAGTATGGCGTGGTAGGTCCCGTCGAAGTCCGCGACTACGAAGTTGATGAACTCCGTCCGGAAGTGATCGGGTGTGCCGAATTGGACAGGCAACGTTATCTGTCCGAGGGGCACCGAACTTTGACCTGGCAAAACCCCCCAGAATTGGGCGTCGTAAGGTTTTAGTTGCGCCGGTGATATCTTGAGGGCGGGCAGGCTGTTGCGGAAGAGGATGTCGATGGAGCTTCCCCCGTCCACGAGCACGCGCTCGAATCTGATGCTATTGATGCAGGGATCAAGAATCAGTGGGAAACGACCCGGCTCTGGGATAGCGGCCCACTGGTCCTTCCTGCTGAACGCGATCTCCCTGTGGGACCAGGCGGGAAATTTCGGATCTGCGATCAGCCCGTCCGTGCTGTCTATGTTGAGGCAGGCTCTCTTTAACAGTTTTCTTTCTCGCTTGGACTCAGTGGAGACCTTGCCCCCGAAAATGGAGTGAACCACGTCGGTAGGGCTGACATATTGGTGTCGGGGGTCCCTGTCTTGGTCCTCATCCTCATCTTCGTGGTCGTGCCCGTCGCGTTTGCTGCTTTTCTTGGCGGTGTCTTCTTGGGCGGCCCGCCGTGTATAGATACTTTTGAGGACGCGGCACTCTTCCATGGTATGGTTAGACTTCGGGTGTAGCTGGCACGGTCCCTTCAACGTTTTGTTGTAGTCGTCTTGGTAGTCCCGTCGTCCATTGGGACGTTTGACCGTGTTTACTTCGTGGTCGTATTCGCGAGGGCGCTTTCCTCTGAAGTCGTCGCGGCTGTCGCGCCGCCGATCCCAGCCCTCTCGGTGATCGCGGTTGTCGGAGCGGCGATGATTTCTGTTGTCGTAGCGACCACGACCGTCGTCTCGCCGGGAGGGCTGGTCGGTGCCTCTTGCATCGTCTCGGATTAGTTTTTCTGCGTCATCAGCATCGGCGTAATTTTTAGCCGTGGCGAGGAGCTCTGCTACCGTTGATGGGCGCTTACGCAATAGCTTGTTCCTCAGCGCTTCATGGAAACGCAAACCCTTGATAAAGGCTGATATGGCCTCGTCATGAGAAATCTTCGGGATTTTGAGACGCATATCCGAGAATCGTCGGATGTAATCGCGCAGAGGTTCATTCTTCCTGTCTCTTATCCTTTCAAGATCATACTTGTTTCCGGGCTGCTCGCATGTGGCGATGAAGTTGTCGATGAAAGCCTGACGCAGCTCCTCCCAAGAGTCGAAGGAGTCCTCGGGCAGGCCGAGAAGCCACTGATGACCAGCCTGGTCGAGGACTACGGGGAAGTAATTAGCCATGACATGCTCATCTCCTGCCGCTGATCGGACGGCGATTTCATAGAGAGTGATCCAGTTCTCTGGATTTTCCTTGCCGTCGTATTTTTTAAGTTTTTCGAGCTTGAAATTGCGGGGCCACACGACTTGGCGGAGGTGTGAAGAGAACTGCCTTAGGCCCGGAGGACCGTGGGTCGCGTCGTACTCGATGCGGCGCAGGTTCTCGTGGACTGCTCTTTCTGCGGCGCGCCTGTTGATGCGGTCCCGGGCATCTTTGGGAGGGATGTTGTGGCGGAGATCCCTGTGTTGATCTTCTTCTTCTTGGCCGCGTACGCGGTCCTGCTGGCGGCGGCCATCGGCGTCCCGACCACCATCATCGCGCCGTGAGTCCCCTCGACGGTTGGGGGAGCGGCTGCGGCGACACCTGCTGGGTGAGGCCCGGCTACGATGAGTCTGGTCGGAGGCGGCTTCCGTATAAGAGGCGTCCTGGACTCTCTTGAGCAGAGTGGCCGTCTGTCCCATTGCGGCGATCAGGTGTGCTCGGATACTGGTCCGGACTCCCTGGCATTCGGGGGTGTCAGGAAGCCGATCCAGATTGGCCATGGCGACAGCCACGTTGGCGCTTGGCGTTTTGTAGACCGGCTGGTCCCCGACCATGTCGAAGGCATCGTTGAGGTTGCCTGGCGGCGTCTGTTGCTGCTCGTCTGCACGTCGTCGGGCGCGCTCGGCGTTACGCTGTTCGCGGAGTTGCCTCTGGTCGTCTGTTTCTCCGTCAACGGCTGGTTCGTCGGCGCTGACATTGAATACAATATCCCCTCGCCGGGGGGGGAATATCGGGAATCGGTCGAAACCCGAAGGGTGTGAAGGAAAATCCAGGTCATAGTCCTCGTCTTCGGTGTTCACAACCTCGGTGGGGACGGAGCCGGTGCTTGAGTTGGTGCTGGAAACCTGGCCGTCCCGTAGCTCTCGGATGGTCACCATGTTGACATGGTGACGATTGTTCCTTGTCGGCGACCAGCCCGCTTTGCTGAAAACGGATTGGACATGCTGCGAATAAACAGAGGCCGAGTTGTTCAGGCCGCAAGGATAGTCTTCCTTTTTGAGCTCGACGGATCGTCCTGAGGGGGTTGAGGTTATCGTCAGGGATGTTCCCAGCCGTTCGTGTGTGGTGACACGAGTTGGCCGGCGGAATTTCAAAGAATCCGCTCGAGCGGCTTGGTCGGGGCGGCGCAGAACTCCATCTATTAGTTGGGAGACTTCGAATAGCTTGGAGTCAGCGCGATCGAGCGCTTGGAGGAGGTCCGAGCAGTCGATCTCCCTTCCCTTGTAGAGCGGGAGCGGTGGTCGGGAGCTTGGTGTCGTCACGCGCGTGGTCGGAGACGACGTGATCTCAGATCGGATCTGGATCTCTTTCGGAACCGTGGTCGCGAAACCGCCGCTGCGCGTCGTCCACGTGATTTGGCCGACGGTGAACGTGAGGCCTTCGGGCACGGTCGCGGAAGCTGGGATCGTGACCATCTTGTTCGCCGGAAAAGTTGCACGCACACCCCCTACCTGGCGCGCCACTGTCGACGAAAGCTAGTCGGCAGTCTACCTTGGGGTATACCCACGGTAGTAGTTTATCGGTAGACGGTGCGCAAACTACGAACTCGATGGTGACGCAAGACGCGGACAAGCTTTTTATCCAGGTTCGGCCGCCGAGTTGGCGTAATACCTACGTCCTGCGTCTGGTTGTATTGATTTGTGCTGAGAGAATATGATATCCTAGGGGGGTCCCTTGTCCCTCCTTATATAGTCCGGAGGGCAGGGTTACAGATCTGGAAACTAATCCTAGTCGGTTACAATTGCCATAGATAGTTCGATATCAATTCCTATTCTAACCGACTAGAATTCTGTTTGATCTCCACATCTTGCTTCCTTGTGCGAGACTCCAGGCTGTCGGATCAAGCCTTAAACTCGTCTCGTAATGGGCCAAGCCTCCTGGCCCAAGTCTAGCCGTAAGGGTATAGGGGTCTATCCCCCCACAGGCCTCGACCTCCTCGTCCATAGGGCGGGCATCCCTCGAAGACCCACCGCCGCCAGACCCGTCACTTATAGTGATCGGATCTGCCTCAACCCCCGATCAGGGAGGCTCGGGGGCTCCCCCTTGCCCTTGGGGCTGAGGTGCCACGGCCCGTTTTGGCGACGGCGGGGCAGACTCACCCACCAGGGGATGGGGCGGGGCACTCTCGTCGCCAGTCGGTGGTCGAGGGTCGGAGGAGCCTATAAAACGCAAAAGCAAAGGTCAGTCTTTATGGTGGTTTACTTAAGAACAACACAAATCCCATAACAATGGGAATAAGCTACTAACCTGAGTCCTTGGAGGCCGCTCCCACCTTGAGCCTTTTCGCCATTGAAGGCTGGGCCTGCTCAAGCGTCTGCTTCAACCTGAGGAAAGAGAAACGGGCATAAGGGAGACTGTTATACGAGAAAACGCAAAGAAACAGGAGGATGAGAATCGTAGCGTCGAAGAACTTACCCCACAGGGAAAACGGCACGCCTGCCGGTACCTCGACCGGTGGGCCTTGAACCACCCCGTGTCGAGGCTCCAGGCCCCTCATGGGCAGGCGCAGGCTTTGGTTCAGCGTCTCCCACCTGGCGAGCGCCGGGGCTAGCGCTCCTGCGGCCAGTGTCTCCCGTGTCGGAGGCCGCGGCGCGGCCACGGGTCAACGGCCCTGTCGCTTGGGGCTTAGCCTGGCCAACCGCCTTTGGTGCAGGGGGAGGTTGGTGGTGCGGGGTGGCCCGACTTGGTGCAGGCACGGGAGGGGTGTCAGCGCGGGGGCGGTGAGATCCGCCTGGCCCTTCCTTTGGTGCTCCCATCCGGGGGACATCGACGTCACCTCGAGGCGGACCCTCGAGGATCCGGTCGAGGCAGGACGCCATCCCCTCGGAGTCGTCACTGTCATCATCGCGTCTCCACCGTCATCCTCACTGGGGGATTCTTCTTCAGGCTCCCCCCTCTGCCTGGACTTAGCTCGAAGCGCCTCCAGCGATTGGGGGTCGAGATTCTTCTTCTTCTTCTCTTTCTTCTCTGAGTCCTTGGCGGACTTCTGTTTCTCAGCGGACTGGCGCCGCTTGTCATGGTCGACCTCGTCCTCCTTTACTGGAGGCCTCGAGGACCGGACGTCGATCGGTCCCTGCGAGAACAAAGACAAGCTTAAAAAAGGAAGCCAGGGAAATCCGGAATCAAAGCCATATACCAGAAAAGAATGTACCAGGTCGATCGAGCCCGCATCAGGCCTCATAGGGAAGCCATTGACGTGCTCCAGCTGGAAGTCGCCGGCGATGGCCGCCCTGACCCGGGCCGCGACTTCATCATCCAACGGAACCTCGTTGGACATCCGTCACGCCTCGAGGTCCCGGGACGAAGCGTCGGGTCCCATCTCATTTATCATCAGCGGCCGAGACATCAGCGGGAGAACTCTCCGATGATGGACGGCCGAGAGGGCGAGAGCAGCAGACAGGCCCTCCACGCGTAGCTTCTTCAAGGCGTCGAGGAGGGGGTCGAGCCACGATTGGTGGACCTGGACGACGCCGTATGTCCAGTTCTCCGGGGCACTCCATAATCAGGCGGCCGGTGTAGGCAGGGAGGAGACCATCATCGTTCCGTAGATAGAACCACTGGGAGTCCCATCCGGCGTGGTTCGACGATAACCCAACCGGGATGTACTCCCGTGGCCTCTCCGTCTTCCCCGTCTTCAGCACCAGGTTCAGGCACCTAGCCCGCACGGGTTTCCTCACTCCGGCGGCTCCAGCGAGGGCGTTGAAGAGCTCGCCCCTATAAAGGTGGAGCCACAACTCCCAGTGTGGCATCATCCCCAAATAACCCTCACACACCATGGCAAAGACCGCCGCGACGGTGATGGCATTCGGGGAGAAGTGCTGGAGCTCCACCCCGTAATGGTGGTAGAGCGCCCGCTTGAAGCGGCTCGGAGGAGCGCCCAGGCCGTGGCGGTGGAACTTGGCAAACGAAACCACGTAGCCCTTGGGCGGCTTGGGCTCCCTATGGTCCGCTGGTGGCGCGATCCACTCTGGCGACGACAGCAAGGTGCGGTGGCGTAGGAGTGCCTCCCTCTCAAGCTCTAGCAACCAGCGTTCCGTCATCGACGACGGGCGCCAGTCGTCGGCGGCGACGAGTCTCATAGGCATCTTGGACAGAAGGAGGGCAGATTCGCTACTGCTCGAGAGGGTGCGCGCGCATGAGATGGCAAGAGAGCTAAGACGGCGAGAGGGTAAGGCAAGAATGAAGACAGAAGGCGGAAGGGAGAACGGCAGCGATGCCACGGGATATTTATAGGCAGCAACCCACCAACAGACAGATCCGATAAATGAGGTAACTCCCCCCATAAATGCACCGCCTAACGGTCTTTTTCCTCCTCACAGAGGGGCGCTCCGAATTATGCACCGGTACAGTGTCGCAACGGCTCCCGCCTGAAAAGGCGCGCCCAACGGGCAAAAAGGCGAACCGCCACGGCCTCTTCCTTCCCTTGTAAGCCAAGGAACGCACCCACGAAAGCCGCGAGAGGTCGCAGGCACACCCGCCGAAAGGGTTCGACAGCCGATCTCGAGCACCAGAGTCAGGGATCCCCAGCGAGTAGTCAAAAATCGAGGCCCGCCTTGAGAACTCGCTGGGGATGTCCAAGGTAGGGTCGAGACAGTCGAGAGGAATCCCCCGACGGGAGGCATCGAGCCACTGGACTCTATCGAACGAGACCAGCATCCCCGACCACGTCAACCCTGCTTTATGGGAACGCCTCTGGGCTACAGCTGACCCCCTCGAAAGGGGCATAGGTTCTCACTTGGACTACCCGTTAGGAGCTCAATCTGGGGTGGATGACGCTCGCTTTATCGAGAGTACGTCGAAACCTCCGCACAAAACGAGCCAATCAGAACCTTTCACCACTGGTGTTGATAGCGTTTCTGCGAATTAGGCAATCTAACCCTTGAAGGAGTAAAAAACTCCTCCAAGGGCTTGGGGGCTACCCCCGCGGGGTCGCTCGCGCGCCCCCACGGAAACTCGACCACAAAAATACAGCCTCCACTCGAGCGCCAGCGCTCAAATGGAGACTCGGGGGCTACTGTCGAGGGTATCAGTAAGGGGTGTCCTAACTGGTGCCCATAATAAGATTGCCCATACGCAAGTCGAGGGCCCCAACTCGACACTCTACCCAATCAGTCGCACATACAGTCATCGACGACCGCAGCCTCGAAGACGGAAAGGGCATCGAGCGAATCGATCAGGGCTCGAGCGCCAACCACCGTCGAATACGGAAATAGGCTCGAGCGAACTAGGAGGCGTCGAGCACAAGTACGCCGCCCGCCGCCTGACGTGCGCACGGGAGCCAGGGCATTTAATGCGCCTGTCGCGTTCTTACCTAACACGCCAGTCACGGGAAGTGTCATATGGAACAGGCACCTGTCCCGTCATTCTTTTTGCAGCCTTCCCCACCAAACAACCCAGAGCGTGTCAGGACGCGGGAAGCAGGGATGGAACGTCTAATCAAGACCCCCTCGAGACATCTAAAGTCAACGCTCTGGATAGCAAGGCGCTACACGGCGTCCGACCCTCGACCAGACATGTTTCCTTCCAGGGGAAGGGTTGGGCGTCGAATGACAACACTGTAGCCACTCCGACGTATCTGCCGCCATGGCGTACAGGCGTGCGACTGATAAACTAGTCCACGACGGCGCACGGAGCGGGATACAGGGGCACGCGTAATCATCATCAAGCCACCGGGACAGGATGGCTCGAGACCACGCTGGTACGGAGGCCTCGAGTAGGTCCGAGCGCCATACCTCTATCGACCCCTACTCTGACGCCTATACTTGTACCCTAGGCCCCTCCTTGGAACTATAAAAGGGGAGGCCCGGGAGCGAACACAACACACAAGACATCACACAACACTACACCCATACGCAGTAGAATTCCCATACTTCATCTCATTCCATACCACGCTTGTATTCAGCCCTGTACGAGCACTTAGGTGCAAGATAATACAAACTCTCCCCCCCTCGCTGGACCTAGGGCCTTCTCTTTCCCGAACCAGGATAAATCCTTGTGTCTTCTTGCATCACCATCTGGAAAAGGGAGCACGCACACAAATTTACTCGTTGGTATGACCCCCCGTGGGGAAAACACCGACACACGTGTTGGTACTCCAAGGTAAAGAGGCTCAAGTGGAAGCTCAGTTCGGTCTAATTAGATATAGTGCTAATCTAATTAGATGGAATGCACCATATGCTCGAAAATCAATTTGGACGCACCCGATGGAACTCCTAGATGACGTGTGTCATATGAAATTTGGCTTCACTCTGTTTGGGGATAGTGTTAGTTTCAGTGCAAGATAGGTGCACGGTTTGTGCCTAATGCACCATAGGCTAGGAAACCATTTTGGACGCATGTGATGGTACTCCTAGGTTAAAGGGCTCAAGTGGAAGCTCGGTTTGGTCTGTTCGGAGACAGTGCTAATCTGGATGAAAGATAGGTGCACAGTCTGCGTGGAATGTACCATATGCTCGAAAATCAATTTGGACATACTCGATGGAACTCCTAGATGATGTGTGTAACACCCCAGTGTTATGGTTGCATTGATCATGTGCATAGCATGAGCATCATCATCTATTCAAAGCATCCATGATCATCATCAATCTTGAGCCATGTCATTCTATGCAAAAATGTGTTTTAAATTGCTTAAATAGGCTTCCTATGCTTATGTTTGAGTGAACCATGCTTGTGTTTGTGTTCAATGCTTTGGTAATTAGTTTATCTATTCTTAACTTAACCTTGGGAACAATGTTCATGTTGATCACTTCTCCAAAATATGCTTTTAAGTCCTACCTATGAAAATAGACCCTAGAAACCTCTTTTGCTTAGGATTTTAAAAAGTGTTTCATAAAATGTTTGCATGTCAAAACTTCCTACATAAAAGTTGTAGAAAATTTTATAAGGAACAAAAGTTGTTTTATGGATATCTCATGAAAATGATCACAAATAGCTCAAAAGTGACTCACAAGGCAGATTTGGGGCTGTTTCCAACACTTAGAAAATTTTCTAAGTCTTGGAACGAAACCAGTTTGCTCGATCGATTTTGAAAACTCTATATCTCTCAATCCCGGCCGATCTGGCCTTTGCTCTAGTTGACAAAGTTGTAGAACTCATTTGGAACTCCAACTTTGTCAACTGCATCATCTTCTAACTCGGGCTGGTTTGGGAGATAATCATCGGTGAAGTTGCTCTATCAGACTGTCATCGTTCCTTCTGAATCGAGGCCGAGCTCGCCGTCGTGGATGGCCAGAGCGCCATCTGTCCGCTAGATGTCGCCCGTACGCCGGCGATGGCCCCGCTCGTCAGCTCCCAGCGCGCGCATGACGTCCACGGCGACGCCCCGCGCAGAGTGGACGCGTCCACTTCGCTCTGCCTCGCCCCTCTCGCCCGAAACGCGGCCGCCGTGAGCTCTCCGTCGCGAGCGAACTCCGGCGAGCTCGTGCACGTTCCCTGCTGCGCCATTGCTCACCAAACTTCGCCCAAAGCTCCGCCGTGAACCGCTCTCCAGCTCCACCCTCTAACTCGCCGAGAAACCCAGCGGTGAGCCGACATTTCCTTCTTTCCCCAAATCGGGTCGCCGTGACCTTCTTCTCCGGCGAACTCAATGCTGAGCTCTGTGAAGCCTCTCGTCGTCTCTGGTTAGGTTCTAGAGGTAGCTTAGGTCCTTAGCGAGCTTTTGCGCCACTTGGTGGACGCTCTACCGAACTCTCCGTCGCCGGACACGGTGCGCAGCGCCGCCGTGCTTCCGCCGGAGATGGGTGCTCTCGTGGCCAGCGTGTTTCACGAGGATCCAAGCCAAGCTGCGTACCTAGGAAGCTTCGCCGTAGTCCGCTGGTGCTGTAGAAGGCCTTAGGTTGCGCTCTACCGGCCTGAGGGCTCCGGCATAACGCCGAGCACCTCCGCCGAGCCGCCATCGTCGACGGTGAGCCCCTTCCGGTGGCTCCGCCGTGGGGAAAAGGGGGTCAATCGAGTCGCTAGGGTTTGGGGATCACGCTGATGCCCCTGGTTTGGTCGGAGACCTCGCCGTCGCGGAGAAATCACCGGCGAACGTCGCCTCGGCCGCGAGGAAGAAGGACCTGACAGATGGGGTCCACTGTCAGTGTCTCCTCTTTCCCTCCTTTTCTTTTATTCAAAATCCTGATTTTTGGCTTTCTTGCAAAAATCATATCTCCTGTTTCTGAGATCCAAAAATTGTGAAACAAATTTTGTGGCATTCCTTGAGATGGCTAGTTTTTAATAAAAATATAAATTGAACCATGTTTTCTGGGAAAATATTTATTAAGTATTTCATCTTGTTATTCATGGATAAATTCATATCTCTTGTTTTACTGCTTAGTTTGCCCTAAAAATTTTATGGTAGTCTCTGTTTGGTATTAGAGTGCTGTGGTAAATATTTCATGAGTTTTGGAGTACTGCAGATTTGATATATATTTTATGATTGAAATGTGGCTTGTTTCTTTAATTAAATCATATAAAATAATTGGTGCTTATGCTGGTGTTCTACTTTGGTAGTAAACATGTTTATGGTATTCCTAAGATATAAATAATCTGAAATCTGTTGTTTGACAACATATAAGTCATGTTTTCCAATTTATGAAATAAGCACCTAGTTACATGTTAAATACATATCTTTAATTTGGTATGTGCAATTGCTCTGAAATTTTTATAATGATGCTTTGATGCTATCCTTGTGCTTCTGTAATTTTTGTAGATTTTTCTGAGCACTTTGACTAGGCATCTTGTAATTATGCTTCTTTCTAGAATTAATTAATAAATGCCTTGTTAAGTAAATGTTTGGAAGTTTCCATCTGGTGTTCTGGTTGTATTATAATATGCTTGTGGTCATAAGCCATGTGGTTGGCATGGTTTGTGTCTTGGTCATGTTTTAAATAATTAATTATAGGGTTAAAGGCTGTTCTGGACAGCAAGGGAGCAATTTAACTAATGCTTATTGATAGCTTGCTTTTCTGGAAATCTTGTCTAAATCAAAGTTGTAGTAAATCTATTGAACTAGATATGGTTTAAATTTGGGATAATTTGGCCTAGTAGTTTAAGAGTTATGGCTGTTCCAAGTTGGGTTCCAGAAATAGGTGCTCTCTGTTTTTCTGGGACAGAACCTGGAACTTTGTTTAAATGACAGGTTTAATATATGAATCTGGCTGTCATGTTTAAAGATGAGTTGTAGACAATTTCGTAAACTTTCCAGAATGTCCTCACTTAAGTGTGTTGGACCTTTGTAGCAATAGTTATGATCTGTTTTCGGAGCTGTTCTGTTTATGTGGTTGCTGTTATAAGTCAACTTGCTTAGTTTGTTTGTTCATGTGGATTTCTTGTAAGTTAACTTAGAAGGTTACTCCGTAATTGAGTGTCCAGTAAGTTACTTATGTTATTAAGCATTCATCTTTAGCATGTGCATCTTCTTATTGTTCGAGCATGCAATAGGTGCATCGGACGCGACCGTCTCCTACGAGCTGCAGGTGAATCCGGAAGGTCAGGAGGGCAGCCAAGAGGTGGAGGTCCAGCAAGCCGGACTCGAGAAGCCAGAAGAAGAAGTTGAGTGCCCGAATCACGAGCCGGCGTCGTTCGTGAAAGGCAAGCCCCGGAGCATTCTAAGTCTCCCTTTACTTTCAAAAGTTTAATCAATATGTTATATCTATTGATAAATTACGTATAGGAGTTGTGATGAAACTCTTGCTGCATTCTACTCTATCCTTGCCCAGATAATTCACCCTACCCTGGTTGTAGAGTTAGGATCGAATAGCAGCTTAGCTATGCTTTAATCGGTAGAAGTCGGGTGATATCCTGTCACCTGCGCGATATAGGGTTATGTCGGATCGCGATGGTCTATATGTGCTATCGTGGGTGGAACCTGATTAATTTGACTTAAGCCGGGCGGAGTTTTGCAAGTTTGTAGTAACTCCGTCTGTGGCAGATAAGGACCGATCGTTGTACGTCCTCTTGTCATGTTGAACGCATGCCTGACACTTAGTTGGCCGGATAACTCGTTCCGACCGCGAAGCCGAGTAGTATGACTCAGGCTGGAAGACCGGCAAGTATAAAGTGCGCACTACCGGAGGAAGTGCGGTGTGCGGGGGACCATTGGCGTAAGCCCAGAGGCAGGTGAGTTAAAATTCCTGACCTCCCTGGCAGAGTGGTAGCCCTAGGAGTGCGGCGCTGATCGGAGCCGCGATTCCTGAGTTGTACCAAAGGTGACCCGTTGGCTCTCCGGCAGGGGATGCTTGGGTGAGTGCTAGGAATAACCCTCCAGCTGGATAAGAATTCGATTCGAATCGCCGTCTCTCCCGGTTAGTGAGAACTTGACAGAGCAGCGGCAAACGTAGCATTCACTAATGAACTTGGTTCATGAAAATGATGATAGCAAGGAGAAGATATGATGAATTTGATATGGTTATTATTGTTTGTAATAATCAAGTGATGTGTTGTAGTATAGGTGCCAATCTAGTGGTAGGTTGATGATAATTAAATATGATGCTCTCAAAATAACTTAAGTTGTGAGTTAAGCTTTTGGCAAAAGGTGAGTCAACCAGCTCCACTTGATATTTAGCCTTGCATGATCCTTGGTGTCTTTTATGTTTTACTAGACGGGTAAGTCTAGCTGAGTACATTCTCGTACTCAGGGTTTATTCCCACCTGTTGCAGATGACATCTTTTATGACGGCTTCTGCAAGACCTGTCTCCATCCCGCTGGGGATGAGGACTAACCGTTGGGCACGGTTCTCTAACAATCTCGTCTCTGATGCTTTTGGAAGGATGGTGTAGACTCTGGCAGTAACAAGAACTTGTGAACTGAACTTTGAACAAGTGTGTGTAATTATTTTGCTTCCGCTACTTCGAACTTGGGTTGTAATAACTTAATGACTCCGATGTGATGCCGCTTCGACGGCAATGAATGACTATGTAACATCCGTTGTGTTTATGTTGAACTATTACGATCTTGGTTTGTTGCGAGTTGGTTTGAAGTCCTTCGTGATTTCAATTGACTACCGGGATTATATGGGCTCAAGTTTGGAAACTTGATTGGTGGTCGATCGTTTCTGCACTTGAACTCTTATAATTTGGTTGGTTCTGTGACAATGTGTGTCATATGGAATCTCGCTTCGGTCCATTTGAAGATAGTGCTAGTTCTTGTGCAAGATAGGTGCACGGTTTGCGCCTAATGCACCATAGGATAAGACACCATTTTGGATGCACCTAATGGTACTCCTAGGTTAAAGGGCTCAAGTGGAAGCTCGGTTTGGTCTGTTCGGAGATAGTGCTAATCTTGATGAAAGATAGGTGCACGGTTTGCGTGGAATGTACCATATGCTTGAAAATCAATTTGGACATACTCGATGGATCTCCTAGATGACGTGCGTCATATGGAATATCTCGCTTCGGTCCATTTGGAGATAGTGTTAGTTCCAATGCAAGATAGGTGCACCGTTTGCACCTAATGCAACATAGTCTAAGAAACCATTTTGGACGCACCCGATGGTACTCCTAGGTAAAGGGGATCAAGTGGAAGCTCAGTTTGATCTGTTTGGTGATTGTGCTAATCTTGATCGAAGATAGGATGCACGGTTTGCATGGAACATAGCATATGCTCAGGAATCAATTTGGATGCACCCAATGGAACTCTTAGATGACGTGTGTCATATAAAATCTGGCTTTGGTCTATTTGGAGATAGTCTTAGTTTCGGTAGAAGATAGGTGCACGGTTTGTGCCTAATGCACCATAGGCTAAGAAACCATTTTGGTCGCACCCGATGGTACTCCTAGGTTAAAGGGCTTAAGTGGAAGCACAATTTGGTCTGTTCAGAAATATTGCTAATCTTCATGCAAGATAGGTGCACAGTTTGCGTGGAACATACCATATGCTCCGAAATCAATTTGGACGCACCCGATGGAACTCCTAGATGACATGTGTCATGTGAAATCTGGCTTCGATCTATTTGGAGAGAGTGTTAGTTTCGGTGTAAGATAGGTGCACAGTTTGCATGTAATGCACCATAGTCTAAGAAACCATTTTGGATGCACCTGTTGGTACTCCAAGGTGAAGAGGCTCAAGTGGAAGCTTGGTTCGGTCTGTTTAAAGATAGTGCTAAACTTGATGCAAGATAGGTGCACGGTGTGCATGGAACGTATCCTATGCTCAGAAATCAATTTGGACGCACCCGATTGAACTCCTAAATGACATGTGTCATATGAACTATCGCTTTGGTCTCTTTGGAGATAGTGTTAGTTTTAGTGCAAGATTGGTGCACAGTTTGCGCCTAATGCACTATAGGCTAAGAAACCATTTTGGACGCACCTGTTGGTACTCCAAGATGAAGAGGCCCAAGTGGAAGCTCAGTTCGGTCTGTTTAGAGATAGTGCTAATCTTGATCCAAGATTGGATGCACGGTTTGCATGGAACGTACTATATGCTCGAAAATCAATTTGGACGCACGTGATAGAACTCCTAGATGACGTGTCTCATATGAAATCTTATTTTAGTATGTTTGGAGATAGTGTTAGTTTGGATGCAAGATAGGTGCACGGTTTGTGCCTAATCCACCATAGGCTAAGAAATTATTTTGGATGCACCCATTGTACTCCTAGGTTAAAGGGATCAAGTGGAAGCTCGGTTTGGTCGGTTTGGAGATGTGCTAATCATGGTGCAAGATAGGTGCACAGTTTGCTTGGAACGTACCATAGGCTCAGAAATCAATTTGAACGCACTCGATGGAACTCCTAGATGACATGTGTCATATGGAATCTCGCTTCAGTCCATTTGCAGATAGTATTAGTTTCAGTGCAAGATAGGTGCACGGTTTGCGCCTAACACACCATAGGCTAAGAAACCATTTTGGACACACCTAATGGTACTCCTAGGTGAAGGGGCTCAAATGGAAGCTCAGTTTGGTCTGTTTGGAGTTATTGCTAATCTTGATGCAAGATAGGTGCATAGTTTGCATGGAACGTACCATATGCTTTGAAATCAATTTGGACTCACCTGATGGAACTCCTAGATGACGTGTGTCATATGGAACCTCACATCGGTTTGTATGGAGAGATTGTTAGTTTCGGTGCAAAATAGGCGCATGGTTTCTTCTAATGCACCATAGGCTAAGAAACCACTTTGGACGCACCCGATGGTACTCATAGGTCAAGAGGCTCAAGTGGAAGCTCGGTTTGGTCTGTTTGGAGATCGTGCTAATCTTGATCAAAGATAGGATGCATGGTTTGCATGGAATGTACCATATGCTTAGAAATCAATTTGGACGCACCCGATGGAACTCCTAGATGACGTGTGTCATATGAAATCTCGCTTCGGTCTGTCTGGAGATAGTGTTAGTTTTGGTGCAAGATAGGTGCACGGTTTGTGCCTAACGCACCATTGGCTAAGAAACCATGTTGGATGCATCTATTGGTACTCCAAGGTGAAGAGGCTCAAGTGGCAGCTTGGTTCGGTCTGTTTAGAGATAGTGCTAAACATGATGCAAGATAGGTGCACGGTTTGCCTGGAACGTTTCATATGCTCCGAAATCAATTTGGACACACCCGATGGAACTCCTAGATGACATGTGTCATATGGAATCTCGCTTTGGTCTGTTTGGAGATATTGTTAGTTTTAGTGCACGATAGGTACCCAATTTGTGCCTAATGCACTATAGTTTAAGAAACCATTTTGGATCAAGAATAACACGATCACCAAATGGTTTCTTAGACTATGGTGCATTAGGTGCAAACCATGCACTTATCTTGCATTGGAACTAACACTATCTCCAAATGGATCGAAGTGAGATTCCATATGACACACGTCATCTTGGAGTTCCATCCAATATGTCCAAATCGATTTTCAAGCATATGGTATCGTGCACCTATCTTGCATCAATATTAGCACTATCTCCAAACGGACCAAACTGAGTTTGCACTTGATCCTCTTCACCTAGGAGTACGATCATGTGTGTCCAAAATGATTTTTGAGTGTATGGTTCATTCAGCACAAGCCATGCACCTATGTTACACCAGAACTGATCAAAGCGAGACTCCATATGACACACGTCATCTAGGAGTTCCATCGAGTGTTTCCAAATTGACTTTCGAGCATATCGTACGTTCCACGCAAACCGTGCACCTATCTTGCATCAAGATTAGCATTATCTCCAAACAGAACGAATCGAGCTTCCATTTGAGCCTCTTCACCTAGGAGTACCATCGGGTGCTTCCACAATGGTTTCTAAGCCTATGGTGCATTAGGTGCAAACCGTGCACCTATCTTGCCCCAAAACTAACACTGTCTCCAAACGGATTGAAGCGAGATTCAATATGACACACATCATCTAGGACTTCCACTAGGTGCGTCTAAACTGATTTCCAAGCATATGGTACGTTTCATGCAAACCGTGCACCTATCTTGCATCAAGATTAGCACTATCTCTAAACAGACCAAACTGTGTTTCCACTTGAGCCTCTTTACCTTGGAGTACCATCAGGTGCGTCCAAAATAGTTTTTGATCCTATGGTTCATTCGGCACAAACCATGCGCCTACGTTACACCGAAACTAACAATGTCTCTAAATAGATCGAAGCAAGACTCCATATGACACACATCATCTAAGAGTTCCATTGGGTACGCCCAAACTGGTTTTCGAGCATATGGTACGTTCCATACAAACCATGCACCTATCTTGCATCAAGATTAGCACTATCTCCAAATGGGCCAAACTGAGTTTCCACTTGAGCCTCTTTGCCTAGGAGTACCATTAGGTGCGTCCAAAATAGTTTCTGAGCCTATGGTTCATTCGGCCCAAACCATGCACCTATGTTACACCAAAACTAACAATGTCTCCAAAAAGATCGAAGAAGACTCCATATGACACACATCATCTAAGAGTTCCATTGGGTACGTCCAAAAATTAATTTCTGAGCATATGGTATGTTCCATACAAACTATGCACCTATATTGCATCATGATTAGCACTATCTCCAAACAGACCGAACCAAGCTTCCACTTGAGTCCCTTCACCTAGGAGTACCATCGGGTGCTTCCACAATGGTTTCTAAGCCTATGGTGCATTAGGCGCAAACCTTGCATCTATCATGCACCAAAACTAACATTGTCTCCAAACAGACCAAAGAGAGACTCAATATGACACATGTAATCTAGGAGTTCCATCGACTGCGTCCAAATTGATTTCCGAGCATATGGTATGTTCCATGAAACAATGCACCTATCTTGCACCAAGATTAGCACTATCTCCAAACGGAAAAAACTGAGTTTCCACTTGATCCTCTTCACCTAGGAGTACGATCATTTGTGTACAAAATGGTTTTTGAGCGTATGGTTCATTCAGCACAAGCCATGCACCTTTGTTACACCGAAACTAACAATGTCTCCAAATAGATTGAAGCGAGACTCCATATGACACACGTCATCTAGGAGTTCCATCAGGTGTTTCCAAATTGACTTTCGAGCATATGGTACGTTCCACGCAAACCGTGCACTTATGTTGCATCAAGATTAGCACTATCTCCAAACAGAACAAATCGAGGTTCCATTTCAGCCTGTTCACTTGTTAGTTCCATCGGGTGCTTCCACAATGGTGTCTAAGCCTATGGTGCATTAGGCACAAACCGTGCACCTATCTTTCCCCAAAACTAACACTATCTCCAAACGAAGTGAAGCGAGATTTAATATGACACACATCATCTAGGACTTCCACTAGGTGCGTCCAAACTGATTTCCAAGCATATGGTACGTTCCATGCAAACCGTGCACCTATCTTGCATCAAGATTATCACTATCTCCAAACGGACCAAACTAAGTTTCCACTTTAGCCTCTTTACCTAGGTGTACCATCAGGTGCGTCCAAAATAGTTTTTGATCCTATGGTTCATTCAGCACAAACCATGCGCCTATGTTACACCAAAACTAACAATGTCTCCAAATAGATTGAAGCAAGACTCCATATGACACACATCATCTAAGAGTTCCATTAGGTACGTCCAAATTGATTTTCGAGCATATGATACGTTCCATAAAAACCATGCACCTATCTTGCATCAAGATTAGCACTATCTCCAAACAGACCAAACTAACTTTCTACTTGAGCCTCTTTACCTAGGAGTACCATCAGGTGCGTCCAAAATAGTTTTTGAGCCTATGGTTCATTCGGCACAAACCATGCACCTATATTACACCAAAACTAACAATGTCTCCAAATAGATTGAAGCAAGACTCCATATAACACACATCATCTAAGAGTTCCATTAGGTACGTCCAAAAATTGATTTCTGAGCATATAGTATGTTCCATACAAAGCGTGCACCTATACTGCATCATGATTAGCACTATCCCCAAACAGACCGAACCAAGCTTCCACTTGAGTCTCTTCACCTAGGAGTACCATCAGGTGCTTCCACAACAGTTTCTAAGCCTATGGTGCATTAGGCGCAAACCTTGCACCTATCTTGCACCAAAACTAACACTGTCTCCAAACAGACCGAAGCAAGACTCAATATGACACACGTCATCTAGGAGTTCCATCGAGTGCGTCTAAATTGATTTCCGAGCATATGGTACGTTCCATGCAAACTGTGCACCTATCTTGCATCAAGATTAGCACTATCTCCAAACAGACCAAACTGAGTTTCCACTTAATCCTCTTCACCTAGGAGTACGATCATGTGTGTCCAAAATGGATTTTGAGCGTATGGTTCATTCAGCACAAGCCATGCACCTATGTTACATCGAAACTAACAATATCTCCAAATAGATCAAAACGAGACTCCATATGACACACATCATCTAGGAGTTTCATCGGGTGTTTCCAAATTGACTTTCGAGCATATGGTATGTTCTATGCAAACCGTGCACCTATGTTACATCAAGATTAGCACTATGTCCAAATAGAACGAATCGAGCTTCCATTTGAGCCTCTTCACTTATGAGTATCATCTTGTGCTTCCACAATGGTTTCTAGGCCTATGGTGCATTAGGAACAAACTGAGAACCTATCTTGCCCCAAAACTAACACTGGCTCCAAACGGATTAAAGCGAGATTCAATATGACACACGTTAATGAGGACATGCCTTGCATTCACTCCTCTTCAAATGAAGCTACACTTGATATAGCTGGTCCAATTACAAGGAGTAGAGCTAAACAATTGGAGAAAGAAATTCATTCTCAGGTGAACGCTAACCTTATGATTAATAATCAGTTTATGTTGAATAAACCTATACTATTGAGTTTTTGTTTCAATGTCCTTAGGAATAATGGAGTGTATGAACTAGCATGGGATGAAGATGGATTCAAGCCTCTGGACATCTGAACCAAGAAGCCTATGGTGTACATGTATAAAATGGTGGTTCATCACTTTTGCATGGGAATGCAACCAGAAGCTAGGTGGCTGACACATGGTACGAATTCCAAGCATCGCCGTGGACAGAATACAAGGAGTTAGACGGTGTTCTATATGTGGATAGAAGCGTCTTCAAGTCCACTTTCCAACCCATCAAATGGCTCATTATTTAGACTTCCCAGTAAAGAGTTATGCTCATTTTAGTAACTGCTGTCAGAAGCAGAAAAGTAGCGTGAACCAGCCACGAAATTCACTAGTGCTATATATCCTTGTAATGGGTGACGTGAATAGTAACTGGTGATTGCAATTTAAGAAATACCAACCCTTGGAATTTGTCGACGAAAGCTAGTCGGCAGTTTACCTTGGGGTATACCCACGGTAGTAGTTTATCGGTAGACGGTGCGCAAACTACGAACTCGATGGTGACGCAAGACACGGACAAGCTTTTTATCCAGGTTCGGCCGCCGAGTTGGCTTAATACCTACGTCCTGCGTCTGGTTGTATTGATTTGTGCTGAGAGAATATGATGTCCTAGGGGGGGTCCCTTGCCCCTCCTTATATAGTCTGGAGGGCAGGGTTACAGATCTGGAAACTAATCCTAGTCGGTTACAATTGCCATGGATAATTTGATGTCAATTCCTATTCTAACCGACTAGAATCCTGCTTGATCTCCACATCTTGTTTCCTTGCGCGAAACTCTAGGTTGTCGGATCAAGCCTTGAACTCGTCTCGTAATGGACCAAGCCTCCTGGCCGAAGTCTAGCCGTAAGGGTATAGGGGTTTATACCCCCACAGCTAGTCCCCGAGCTCCATGTATTGTGATGTAACACGCCGTCTTGAGCTTCTTCGATCAGTGTGGCTTGACGTCTTCAATAAGCAGGAAAGTCGCCCGAACAGTTGCAACGGTATTTTGACCAACTCAAAAGACAGTTGATCAACATTGACATCGAAGAAGCAGGTTGTTTGAAGAATGCATGGTGCTCTAAAAAAAAAATTTCTTTCCTGGTGAAGTGTGCCCACTTTACCTTTTTGAAAGGTATAAACATCAAAAAAGCAAGCAATTTCACCGCTAGGTGAAGTGTGCCCACTTAGTCCCCGAGCCTGGTAGTAGGTGACGTAGGCACGTGGTGCCAGGGTCAAAAGAAAATTCCCCAAAGTAGTTTTGAGACTGAGATGCATCGCTAGATGCATCGTACCGATGTAGTCCCCGAGCTTGCTGGAAGGCGAAGTATGAGCCTTGTAGCAAGGTCAAAAGTGAATTTACCAGTCCCCGAGCATGTCATGCTCGTCTGCAATTGAAGAGACCAATCGACCAGTCCCCAAACACTAAGTGTGCTCCTTGAAATTATATGTTGCTATACCGTACGACCAGTCCCCGAGCGTCGAGTGCTCGGTGGTCGGTGCATGCTTTAAAGCTTTGAGCTGATAGACTGGGCGACCAGTCCCCGAGCGTCGAGTGCTCGGTGGTCGGTGCAGTCCTTGAAGTTCCGAGCTGATAGACTGGGCGACCAGTCCCCGAGCGTCGAGTGCTCGGTGGTCGGTGCAGTCCTTGAAGTTCCGAGCTGATAGACTGGGCGACCAGCCCCCGAGCGTCGAGTGCTCGGTGGTCGGTGCAGTCCCCGGATTGTTGACTCACTGGCGTATGTGTCTTCTTATTTTTGAAAAGATCTTTCCAGTTAAAGTTGACGTGACGAGGCCTCCTGACGGATTAATTATCAGACGGATGCATGAAAAGTTGCGCCTGACAACTGTACAGCCGCCCTTTGCATGGTTTGAGAAAAGGAAACCATCAATTGGTACGAAAACACCGCCGCATTAATTGTCCATAATCATTGTAAACCGAAACGCCGCCGCATTAATTGTCCATAATCATTGTAAACCGAACTGGCTCCTCCGATGATGAGGTGGAAGAGATCGAGGGTCGTCCCCGTGATGGCCGCCAACACGTGTATGTGTGGCGCCAGCGCGGGGATCACTTTATCGGGCATGAGGAGCTCGCCGAGACCGAAGAGGCTGCCAGGGTGGAGCGCGCGGCCAAGCGCCTCGTCGACGAAGTCAAGGTAAGCGGATTTTTGTACTGCTGCACATTCTTTTGCCTTGTCTTACATGGTCGTTATATGCTTGCTTTGTAGGACGCAATGAAAACGGCGAAGTACCGGAAGCGGTGCTTTGACCAGATAGAAGGCGTCATGGCCGAGAACAAGGCCCTTGCCGCGGAGGTAGACCGGTTGCGGGCGGAGGTCGGGGAGAAGGTGGTCGAGATGAGTGCCGAAAAGGAGCGTCGTCTCGACCTCGCTCGTCGTTTGGCCGACCAGTACCGGCTGCAAGAAGGTTAGTCACACGCTCCGAGCAGCTTCGCGTACTTGTATAGTTTGCTTTGCTGACCAGTTTAGGATTCACGCAGACTTGGAGGAGGAGGTGGCGAGCCTCCGACAAGAGAAGGAGCAGCTCAGCCAACAGCTCGCTGGTGCGCTGGAGTCCGGGCGGCGAGCAGGAGAGGAATTGGGTCGAAAAGACCGGGAGCTATCTGGTAATGGGTGCCGCCTTGTTGGTTGCTGCCTGCCCCTTTTTTATGCCGAAAATAACGCTTCGTTTCGTTTGCAGTGCTCAAGGTGAACGCCAAAAAGCACCTGGATGATATGATCAAGGACCGGGACTCCTGGAAGGTCAACTGTTGTAGGATCTGGAAAGGAGTGTCCCCGGTCCTAGACCTGATCAGTCCCGAGCTCCCGGAGAGCCAGCCCCGCGCGCCGCAGTTGACCCCGGTCGAGAAGGCGCAACGGGCGTGGGACTGGCTCCAGCAGTTTGTGAAGGACGCCGGGGAGTTTGCCGGCGCGCACGTCCTCAGCATGGTGCGCGCCCACTACCCCCTGGTCGACTTGAGCAGGCTGGAGAAGGGGTACCCGAAGGAAGTCGGCCCGCAGGACGCGGACGAGCTTCGGGGTAGTCTGCTGGACTTGTCGTCGACAGTGATCGGCGACATCAATCTGTGCGGAACGGCCACTCCTCCAGACCAGCCGAGTTCAGATAGGTCGGCCAGGGAGTTGTCGGGCGCGTCCGTTGCGGGAGATGGGCGGTCGACGCCTGCGGTCTCGACCAGCCAGGCGCCGGTGGCCCCGACCCCTTCGTCCGGGCAGCAGGGCCAGGCGGGTGATCAGCCCGAGCAGCTAGGCCAATAAAGTAGTCTGTAGGAATAGACTAGTGTCTGCCCGTCAGGGTATTTATTGTAAACTTTGTATGTAAAGTTTGTAATAAAGTTTACTTTTTGTCATGACTGTTGTTTTGAGCGCTGTAGAAATATCTGAGTGACGTGTCACCGTATTTGTCTTGGTTGTCGCTAAGAGCATCCATTGCAGGAGTTTTGCCGAGTGCTGTGTGTGACAAGGTATAGGCAAAAAATAGAGAATTTCATTATCAAAAATTATAAGATACTTACAAAAGAAAGTCATTAAAACTTTATGGATAGAAACGCCGCAGTTTGTCGATGTGCCAAGAGTTAGGCACTCGTGTTCCGTCTGGGTATGCCAATCTGTAGGACGTAGGTCGTGTGACCTCGGTCACCACGAAGGGTCCTTCCCAGGGAGTGGATAGCTTGTGCATTCCCTCCTGGCTTGTTTTCCATCGAAGCACCAGATCGCCGACCACGAAGGAACGGTCCTTGACGTTCCTGTTGTAGTATCGCCTGACTGCCGCGAGATATTTTGCTGTTCGGAGTCATGAAACTAAACGCTTTTCCTCCATGCAATTGATTTCGAGTTCTCTGGCGTTGTCGGCGGTCGCCTGGTCGAAATGCTCGATTCTAGGAGATCCGAAGTGTATGTCAGATGGCAGGACCGCCTCTGCACCGTATACCATGAAGTAGGGAGACACCCCTGTGTTTCGACTGGTCTGGGTTCGGAGGCCCCAGACCACTGCCGGCAATTCTTTCATCCATCGACCGGGTGCTCTGTCGTTTTCGGTGTACAGCCTTTTCTTTAGGGCGTCAACGATCATTCCGTTAGCACGTTCGACTTGACCGTTGGCACGTGGATGTGCCACTGACACATATTTTATGACTATGCCTCTGTCATCGCAGAAATCACAAAAAGTGGTGCCAGTAAACTGAGTGCCCAGGTCGGTGATTATGCTGTTCGGGATGCCGAATCTGTGTATGATTTGATTGAGAAACTCCACAGCCTTCTCGGAGGTTGCCTTTACCAGGGGCATGTATTCAATCCACTTGGAGAACTTGTCGATTAACACGAAGACAAACTTGAAATTGCCCGGGGCTGGTTTAAATGGTCCGATCATGTCAAGCCCCCAGCAAGCAAAGGGCCAAGACGACGGGATGGTTTGAATTTCATGGGCAGGTACGTGGGTCCTCTTAGCGAAAAACTGACATCCTTCGCAATGCCGAACCAGTTTTTGTGCGTCGCCGACCGCGGTTGGCCAATAAAAACCTGCTCGGAAAGCCTTTCCGACCAGCGTTCTAGATGCGGCGTGATTGCCGCAGGATCCAGCGTGTATGTCCTCCAAGAGCTTGATACCATCATCTTGGGGTATGCACTTGAGCAGTACTTCGGAGCTTGCGTTTTTCCGCATGAGTTTTCCGTCGACCAGGATGTAGTTCTTTGATCGTCGGATGAGGCGCTCGTTCTCTGTTTTGTCCTGAAAGCCAGTCCCGTCTGATATGTATTTGATGAACGGGGTACGCCAGTCACGCCCACCGGTTGTCGGAGTGGCGTCATCTATGAGCATTGCCTCGGTGGGTTGCTTGTCGACCAGGGGGGAGCTCACGCTCGGCTCATGGATGTCCTGGACGAAAATGCCCCGCGGGATTTGGGCCCGAGATGAGCCTAACTTTGACAACGCATCTGCTGCTTGGTTCTTATCCCGGACCACGTGGATGTATTCTATGCCATAGAAGTTAGTTTCCCATTTACGAATTTCTTTGCAGTAGAGATCCATCTTCTCGTGGGTTGCGTCCCACTCCTTGTTGAGCTGGTTGATGACCAAAGCGGAGTCGCCGTAGACATAGAGGCGCTTGACCCCCAGTTCAACGGCTAGTCGTATGCCATGCAAGCATGCTTCGTATTCGGCGACGTTGTTTGACGCCGGAAAAAGGATCCGAAGGACGTAACGGAGTTTGTCCTTGTTGGGTGATACGAACAATATCCCAGCGCCTGCACCGTTGATGTTCAGGGACCCGTCAAAGAACATTGACCAGTGGTCTGAGACATCGGGAACGGAAGGCTCGTTGAGATCCGTCCATTCGGCAATGAAATCGACCAGGGCTTGAGACTTGACAGTGGTGCGACTCTGGAACTCCAGGGAAAATGGACATAATTCCATTGCCCATTTCACGATTCTGCCATTGGCGTCTTTATTGCGCAGGATGTCCCCGAGAGGAAAGCTGGTTGTCACCAGGACTCGATGGCCGTCGAAGTAGTGCTTCAGCTTTCTTGACGTTATCAGGATGGCGTATATAAGCTTCTGTATTTGTGGGTACCTGGCCTTGGACTCGTTTAAAACTTCGCTTATGAAGTAAACGGGTCTCTGGACCTTGAAGACGTGTCCTGGTTCATCTCGCTCGACCACTATTGCCGTGGAAACAACCCTGTCGGTTGCAGCAATGTAAAGGAGTAGGTCTTCATTGGGCTGAGGCGCTGTGAGGACAGGTGGTGAAGTGAGGAAGGTCTTAAGCTGAGTGAACGCAGCGTCGGCTTCCTCTGTCCAAGAGAATTTTTCTGACGCTTTCAATAGTTTGAAGAAAGGGAGGCCTTTTTCTCCCAGCCTTGAGATGAAACGACTGAGGGCGGCCATGCATCCGGTTAGCTTCTGAATATCCTTGACGTTCTTCGGTGGTCGCATGTCGAGTACGGCTTTGACTTTTGAAGGGTTTGGTCGTATGCCGTCGCGACTGACGACGTTGCCGAGCAGTAGACCGGAAGGAACGCCGAAAATGCATTTCTTGGGGTTGAGCTTCCACTTGTACCTATTGAGTGCCTTGAAGGTTCGGTCTAAGTTGTCGATTAGGGTGCTCGCGTCCCTTGTTTTTACGACCACGTCGTCCACATAGGCCTCGACGAGGTCATCGCGAATCTCGTCGTAGAGGCATTGCTGGATGGCCCTTTGATAAGTGGCCCCGGCGTTTTTAAGTCCGAAAGACATGGTAGTGTAGCAGTATGCGCCGAAGGGTGTGATGAAGGATGTTTTGATCTGATCTTCTTCCTTTAGCGAGATCTGGTGATAACCAGAGTAGCAATCTAGAAAGGAGAGGAGTTCGCATCCGGCCGTTGAGTCGACCACCTCGTCGATGCGAGGAAGACCAAAAGGATCTTTAGGACAGTGTTTGTTGAGATCGGTGTAATCAACGCACATTCTCCATTCATTATTCTTTTTGCGTACAAGAACCGGATTGGCGAGCCAATCGGGGTGATACACTTCTTTTATGAATCCGGCTGCTAGAAGCCGTGTTATTTCTGTCCTAATAGCCTCCTTTTTGTCACGAGCGAACCGTCGCAGTTTTTGCTTGATTGGTCTTGCGGTCTTCGAGACATTTAAGGAGTGCTCGATCAGGTTTCGTGGGACACCGGGCATGTCTGCGGGTTTCCATGCGAAAACGCTCACGTTGTCCCTTAGAAACCTGACGAGCGCGTCTTCCTATTTTGGATCCAGGTTAGCCCCGATGAGGGCTGTCTTCTCGGGGTTGCCTTCGACCAGCTGCACTTCTTTGTACTCCTTGGATTTCGAGTTCTTTCTGGCTGTCTCCTGCTCAGGTAATCGGAGCTGGTCGGGAGGCAGCTGTGCGGCTTGGTTTGCTGTTTCCGCCATGCGGATTGAGAGGTCAATTGCCTCGGTGATCTTGAAGCTCTCTTCTTCACAGGTGTACGCAGTGTAGACGTTGCCTCTGACGGTCAGGACACCCTTCTCCGTGGGCATCTTAAGGACTAGGTATGAGTAGTGCGGGACTGCCATGAACTTTGTCAGCGATGGGCGGCCCAGTATGGCGTGGTAGGTCCCGTCGAAATCCGCGACTACGAAGTTGATGAACTCCGTCCGGAAGTGATCGGGTGTGCCGAATTAGACAGGCAATGTTATCTGTCCGAGGGGCACCGAACTTTGACCTGGCAAAACCCCCCAGAATTGGGCGTCGTAAGGTTTTAGTTGTGCCGGTGATATCTTGAGGGCGGGCAGGCTGTTGCGGAAGAGGATGTCGATGGAGCTTCCCCCGTCCACGAGCACGCGCTCGAATCTGATGCTGTTGATGCAGGGGTCAAGGATCAGTGGGAAACGACCCGGCTCTGGGATAGCAGCCCACTGGTCCTTCCTGCTGAACGAGATCTCCCTGTGGGACCACGTGGGAAATTTCGGATCTGCGATCAGCCCGTCCATGCTGTCTATGTTGAGGCAGGCTCTCTTTAACAGCTTTCTTTCTCGCTTGGACTCAGTGGAGACCTTGCCTCTGAAAATGGAGTGGACCACGTCAGTGGGGCTGACGTATTGGTGTCGGGGGTCCCTATCTTGGTCCTCATCCTCATCTTCGTGGTCGTGCCCGTCGCGCTTGTTATTTTTCTTGGCGGAGTCGTCTTGGGCGGCCCGCCGTGTATAGATACTTTTGAGGACGCGGCACTCTTCCATGGTATGATTGGACTTTGGGTGTAGTTGGCATGGTCCCTTCAACGTTTTGTTGTAGTCTTCTTGGTAGTCCCGTCGTCCATTGGGACGTTTGACCGTATTTACTTCGTGGTCATAGTCGCGGGGGCGTTTTCCTCTGAAGTCGTCGCGCCGCCGATCCCAACCCTCTCGGTGATCGCGGTTGTCGGAGCGGCGGTGATTTCTGCTGTCGTAGCGACCACGACCGTCATCTCGCCGGGGAGGCTGGTCGGGACCTCTCGCATCGTCTCGGATTAGTTTTTCTGCGTCGTCAGCATCGGCGTAATTTTTAGCCGTGGCGAGGAGCTCTGCTACCGTTGTTGGTCGTTTACGCAACAGCTTGTTCCTCAGCGCTTCGTGGAATCGCAAGCCCTTGATGAAGGCTGAGATGGCCTCGTCATGAGAAATCTTCGGGATTTTGAGGCGCATATCCGAGAATCGTCGGATGTAATCGCGCAGAGGTTCGTTCCTCCTGTCCCTTATCCTTTCAAGGTCATACTTGTTTCCAGGCTGCTCGCATGTGGCGATGAAGTTGTCGATGAAAGCCTGGCGCAGCTCTTCCCAAGAGTCGAAGGAGTCCTCGGGCAAGCCGAGAAGCCACTGATGACCAGCCTGGTCGAGGACTACGGGGAAGTAGTTGGCCATGACGTGCTCATCCCCTGCCGCTGATCGGACGGCGATTTCATAGAGGGTGATCCAGTTCTCTGGATTTTCCTTGCCGTCGTATTTTTTAAGTTTTTCGAGCTTGAAATTGCGGGGCCACACGACCTGGCGGAGGTGTGAGGAGAACTGTCTTAGGCCCGGAGGACCGTGTGTTGCATCGTACTCGATGCGGCGCAGGTTTTCGTGGACTGCTCTCTCTGCGGCGCGCCTGTTGATGCGGTCCCGGGCATCTTTGGGAGGGATGTTGTGGCGGAGATCCCTGTGTTGATCTTCTTCTTGGCCGCGTGCGCGGTTCTGCTGGCGGCGGCCATCGGCGTCCCGACCACCATCGTCGCGCCGTGAGTCCCCCCGACGGTTGTCGGGGGAGCGGCTGCGGTGACGCCTGCTGGGTGAGGCCCGGCTACGATTAGTCTGGTCGGAGGCGGCTCCCGTATAAGAGACGTCCTGGACTTTCTTGAGCAGAGTGGCTGTCTGTCCCATTGCGGCGATCAGGTGTGCTCGGATGCTGGTCCGGACTCCCTGGCATTCGGGGGTATCAGGAAGCCGATCTAGGTTAGCCATGGCAACAGCCACGTTGGCGCTTGGCGTTTTGTAGACTGGCTGGTCCCCGACCATGTCAAAGGCATCGTTGAGATTATTTGGTGGCATTTGTTGTTGCTCGTCCGCACGTCGTCGGGCGCGCTCGGCGTTACGCTGTTCGCGGAGTTGCCTCTGGTCATCTGTTTCTCCATCAACGTCCGGTTCGTCGGCGCTGACATTAAACACAATATCCCCTCGCCGGGGGGGAAATATCGGGAATCGGTCGAAACCCGGAGGGTGTGAAGGAAAATCCAGGTCGTAGTCCTTGTTTTCGGTGTTTATAACCTCGGTGGGAACGGAGCCGGTGCTTGAGTTGGTGCTGGAGACCTGGCCGTCCCGTATTTCTCGGATTGTCACCATGTTGACGTGGTGACGATTGTTCCTTGTCGGCGACCAACCCGCCTTGCTGAAAACGGATTGGGTGTGCCGTGAGTAAACAGAGGCCGAGTTGTTCAGGCCGCGAGGATAGTCTTCCTTCCTCAGCTCGACGGATCGTCCTGAGGGGGTTGAGGTTATCGTCAAAGACGTTCCCAGCCGTTCGTGTGTAGCGACACGAGTTGGCCGGCGGGATTTGAAAAAATCCGCTGGAGCAGCTTGGTCGGGCCGACGCAGAACCCCATCTATGAGTTGGGAAACTTCGAGTAGCTTGGAGTCAACGCGATCGAGTGCTCGGAGAAGGTCCGAGCAGTCGATCGCCTTTCCCTTGTAGGGTGGGATCGGTAGTCGGGTGCTTGGTGCCGTCGTGCGCGTGGTCGGAGACAGCGTGATCTCAGATTGGATCTGGGTCTCTTTCGAAACCGTGGTCGCGAAGCCGCCGCTGCACGTCGTCCACGTGATCTGGCCGACGGTGAACGTGAGGCCTTCGGGCACGGTCGCGGAAGCTGGGATCGTGACCATCTTGTTCGCCGGAAAAGTTGCACGCACACCCCCTACCTGGCGCGCCACTGTCGACGAAAGCTAGTCGGCAGTTTACCTTGGGGTATACCCACGGTAGTAGTTTATCGGTAGACGGTGCGCAAACTACGAACTCGATGGTGACGCAAGACACGGACAAGCTTTTTATCCAGGTTCGGCCGCCGAGTTGGCGTAATACCTACGTCCTGCGTCTGGTTGTATTGATTTGTGCTGAGAGAATATGATGTCCTAGGGGGGTCCCTTGCCCCTCCTTATATAGTCTGGAGGGCAGGGTTACAGATCTGGAAACTAATCCTAGTCGGTTACAATTGCCATGGATAATTCGATGTCAATTCCTATTCTAACCGACTAGAATCCTGCTTGATCTCCACATCTTGTTTCCTTGCGCGAAACTCCAGGTTGTCGGATCAAGCCTTGAACTCGTCTCGTAATGGACCAAGCCTCCTGGCCGAAGTCTAGCCGTAAGGGTATAGGGGTTTATACCCCCACAGAATTCTTGTCGCAAGTGAGTCTTGAGAGGCTTGCAAACTTGTTCTTTCGATTCCTGAGGGAGTTGTAGAACGCCGAACTGGTGTTCACCCAGTTTGTGACTTCACATCTATACGGCGTGATTGCGTGGGCTGTTTGTCGCTACGTGGAAGGGTGATTGTCTCGGTAGTTCGTCGTGTGGGAAGCCTCGCGGTGCATTGCCTCTTCACCAGGTCATGCAGCGACAAGTTATCAAGTTCGCAGATCCTATGAGAAGATCGGGCCACAACAACTGGCTACACGTGCTGCATAAACGTGTGCATATCATCTGGTACCAAAGCCTCCGTTTCCTCAGTAGGATTGTTCTTGTTTTTGGTAGGATAGAGTTTATATACCTACTGTCCACTAATAGCCAAAAAGAAAACCTACATCCCAAATTCATACGTGCCACTGATTTTGTAGTTTGCTTTATCGAGTTTTAATCCTTTAATATTAGTCTAGTTGCTGAATTTTCTTTTCCACATCATTCTAGTTGTTATCTTTGTTCTAATCATCAAATTGCTCGCTACATGTACCCACCCATCCCACCCTTGATCTGATTGTTGCTTGCTGCATATATATATATAAACAGAAAAAAAATAATACCCTTCCATCCCACCCTTGTTTTCTAACCACTACATATTGCCCACCCGAGTTTCTTGTTTTTGTGCTGCTCCATCCAAATTAGTTGATCCATATGGGCCCCTTTTAGTTGAAAGTTGTGCTGTGTTTGTCACATAGGTTAAAAGAAAAGATATATATGAGTCAAAAGAAGGACTGAAAACAACGAGTTCGTGATGTAAAAAAAAGAAAGAAAAAAAACAAAAAGAAATAAAAGAGAATTGTGTTCAGCACACCAAAAGGGGTTTGGGTAGCAACAAGTTTCGGTTGGTGCAATTGGTGTTAATCTATCCACTTCCTACATCTTGTTCCTTTCTCTGTGCATCTTTTCCTTTATATTCAGCAACTTAGACTTGTGTTCTTGGATTATTATTCAGTTTTGCATCACTACATTTCAGTGCATTCCACTTACATATTACCCCACCAAACTCCACTTAAAAGCACCATGAGTTGTTGCACCGTCGTCGCTGTTACAATCACTCTTCCCTACAGATTGCAGCCCCGGTTCTTGCACTTTTTAGGGAGAGAAAGAACTTGTTTTGTAAGTGGTAAGGGAGTGATTCCACATATTATTCTATCCTATATTTTTGTTTGTTATATGGCATGAATCGGAGATGGTGCCCCTGTTTCGGTGGAGGAATTCGAGGAGATGTGTACATAAATGCATAATCTGATGCAACAGCTCCAAACTCTCCAACTGAACATGCCACATGGAGATCCGCCACCAAATGAAGATGCTGAAATTGAGGAGGATGAGGATCCACCACATCGTCCTGCTGGTCGTGGACGTGGCGGACGTGGTCTTGGTTTTGCTAATTTTGGACATCCTCATCGCATTCCTATTGGAGGTGGAGGAGATTATGATGGTGATGATGATATGTTGTCCGACATGGTGGACGAGTTTCACAATGTATTTGCAGATCCTAATCTTGACACTTGTGGGTATTCAGCAGAGGATGGTACATTTGAGCTAGGTCTGAATTGTTTAGCCATTCAACCTATTCCAACTTTTGCTCACAATTACATATTACAAGATGTTATTTCTCCATCTTCTGACGAGATTACTAGTGCGGATTTTGATGAGTTGCTTGCTGAATTTTCTGATTTCGAGCCTTCCACAATGAATACACCATCTCCTTCTTTGGTGGTTAGAAGAGTTCTTTCCACTCAGTTTGTTGCTGCTGAACAAGGATAACGTCATAATTTGTTTCAGTCCCATTGCAAAGTGAAAGGTCAAGTGTGTCGTTTCATCATAGATGGTGGGAGCTGCAATAATATTGTTAGTGCTTTACTTGTTGAGAAGCTTGGTTTGCAGCCACGTCGCCATCCACATACATATCATATACAATGGTTTTATAATTCTGGGACAGTTAAGGTTTCAGCCATGATTCATTTGTCATTTTCCATTGGTGATTATCATAGCGAGGTGGATTGTGATATTGTCCCCATCCAAGCATGCCATTTGCTGCTTGGTCGACCCTGGCAATTTGATGTGGATTCGGTGCATTTTAGATGGTCTAACAAACACACTTTCATTCACAATGACAAGAAGGTGGTTCTTGTTCCATTATCTCTAGAGGAGATACATGCTTGCGATATGGCTCGCAAGAAAAGAGAGGAATCTGAAAAAAGAAAATTAAGTGAGATCCCCACCACAAGTAAGGGAGAGAGTTCTAACCCACCCAGCCACATAAAGCCTCATGCCAATCCTAAACAGCCACTCCACACTGAGTCTCTTTGTGAGCAAGAGTGATATGAGAGAAGTGAGAAACACCACAGCCCCATTCTTTGTGCTCTTGCACAAGGAGGTCCTACTTTCAACTAACGATTTACCTTCATCGCTGCCTAGTGTTGTTCCTGATCTCTTACAGGACTTCAAAGATGTTTTTCCCAATGAGATACCAGCTGGACTTCCTCCACTCCGTGGAATTGAGCATCAAATTGATTTGGTACCATGTGCTTCTCTTCCAAATCGTCCAGCCTACCGCACCAATCCCATAGAGACAATGGAAATTCAGCGACAGGTAAAAGAGCTTTTGGACAAAGGGTATGTTCATGAATCCTTATCACCATGTGCTATTCCCATTCTTTTAGTTCCAAAGAAAGATGGCTCTTGGCCTATGTTACACCGAAACTAACAATGTCTCCAAATAGATCGAAGCAAGACTCCATATGACACACATCATCTAAGAGTTCCATTGGGTACGCCCAAACTGGTTTTCGAGCATATGGTACGTTCCATACAAACCATGCACCTATCTTGCATCAAGATTAGCACTATCTCCAAATGGACCAAACTGAGTTTCCACTTGAGCCTCTTTACCTAGGAGTACCATCAGGTGCGTCCAAAATAGTTTGTGAGCCTATGGTTCATTCGGCACAAACCATGCACCTATGTTACACCAAAACTAACAATCTCTTCAAATAGATTGAAGAAGACTCCATATGGAATCTCGCTTCGGTCAATTTGGAGATAGTGTTAGTTTTGATGCAAGATAGGTGCACGGTTTGCGCCTAATGCACCATAGGCTCAGAAACCATTTTGGACACACCCAATGGTCTCCTAGGTGAAGGGCCTCAAATGGAAGCTCAATCTGGTCTATTCGGAGATAGTGCTAATCTTGATGCAAGATAGGTACATGGTTTCATGGAACATCCCATATGCTCGGAAATCAATTTGGACTCACCCAATGGAACTCCTAGATGACGTGTGTCATATGGAATCTTGCATCGGTCTATTTGGAGAGAGTGTTAGTTTCAGTGCAAGATAGGTGCATGGTTTGTGCCTAATGAACCATAGGCTAAGAAACCATTTTGGACACACCCAATGGTACTCCTAGGTGAAGTGGCTAAAATGGAAGGTCAGTTTGGTCTGTTTGGAGATAGTGCTAATCTTGATGCAAGATAGGTTCATGGTTTGCAAGGAACATACCATATGCTTAGACATCAATTTGGACTCACCCGATGGAACTCCTAGATGACGATTGTCATATAAAGCTTCGGTCTGTTTGGAGAGAGTGTTAGTTTCGGTGCAAGATAGGTGCACGATTTGTGCCTAGTGCACCATAGGTGACGAAACCACTTTGGATACACCCAATGGTACTCCTAGTAAAGGGGCTCAAGTGGAAGCTTGGTTTGGTCTGTTTGAAGATCGTGCTATTCTTGATCTAAGACAGGATTCACGGTTTGCATGGAACATACCATATGCTTAGAAATCAATTTGGACGCACCCGATAGAACTCCTAGATGATGTGTGTCATAAGAAATCTCGCTTCGGTCTGTTTGGAGATAGAGTTAGTTTCGATGCAAAATATGTGCACGGTTTGTGGCTAATGCACCATAGGCTAAGAAACCATTTTTGGTCGCACCCGATGGTACTCCTAGGTTAAAGGGCTCAAGTGGAAGCTTTGTTTGGTTTGTTTGCAGATAGTGTTAATCTTGATATAAGATAGGTGCATAGTTTGCGTGGAACATACCATATGCTCGGAAATAAATTTGGACGCACCCGATGAAACTCCTAGATGACATGTGTCATATGGAATCTCGCTTTGGTCTGTTTGAAGATAGTGTTAGTATCGGTGCAAGATAGGTGCCCAGTTTGCGCCTAATGAACTATAGTCTAAGGAAGTATTTTGGATGCACCTATTGGTACTCCAAGGTGAACAGGCGAAAGTGGAAGCTCAGTTCGGTCTATTTAGATATAGTGCTAATCTTGATACAAGATAGGCTGCACGATTTGCATGGAACGTATCTTATGCTCGGCAATCAATTTAGATGCACCCGATGGAACTCCTAGATGACATGTGTCATAGAAAATCTCGCTTCGGTCTGTTAGGAGATAGTGTTAGTTTTGGTGCAAGATAGGTGCACAGTTTGCACCAAATGCACCATAGTCTAAGAAACCATTTTGGACGCACCTATTGGTACACCAAGGTGAAGAGGCTCAAGTGGAAGCTTGGTTCGGTCTGTTTAGAGATAGTGCTAAACTTGATGCAAGATAGGTGCATGGTTTGCATGCAACATGTCATATGCTCGAAAATCAATTTAGACGCACCGGATGGAACTCCTAGATGACATCTGTCATGGAATCTTGCTTCGGTCTGTTTAGAGATAGTGTTAGTTTCAGTGCAATATAGGTGCCTAGTTTGCGCCTAATGCATTATAGTCTAAGAAACCATTTAGGACGCACCTATTGGTACTCCAAGGTGAAGAGGCTCAAGTGGAAGCTCAGTTCGATCAGTTTAGAGATAGTGCTAATCTTGATCCAAGATAGGATGCACGGTTTGCATGGAACGTACCATATGCTCGAAAATCAATTTAGACACACCTGATGGAACTCCTAGATGACATGTGTCATATGAAATCTCACTTCGGTCTATTTGGAGATAGTGTTAGTTTTGATGCAAGATAGGTGTATTATTTGTACCTAATGCACCATAGGCTAAGAAACTATTTTGGTTGCACCTGGTGGTACTCCTAGGTGAAGGGGCTCAAATGGAAGCTCGGTTTGGTCTGTTTGGAGATCGTGCTAATCTTGATCCAAGATAGGATGCACGGTTTGCATGGAATGTACCATATGCTTAGAAATCATTTTCGACGCACCCGATGAAACTCCTAGATGACTTGTGTCATGAAATCCCGTTTCGGTCTGTTTGGAGATAATGTTAGTTTTGGTGCAAGATAGGTGCACGGTTTGTGCCAAATGCACCAATGGCTAAGAAACCATATTGGATGCATCTATTGGTACTCCAAGGTGAAGAGGCTCAAGTGGAAGCTTGGTTCGGTCTGTTTAGAGATAGTGCTAAACATGATGCAAGATAGGTGCATGGTTTGCATGGAATGTTTCATATACTCTGAAATTAATTTAGATGCACCCGATTGAACTCCTAGATGACATGTGTCATATGGAGTCTCGCTTTGGCTTGTTTGGAAATAGTGTTAGTTTTAGTGCATGATAGGTACCCAGTTTGCGCCTAATGCACCTATTGGTACTCCAAGGTGAAGAGGCTCAAGTGGAAGCTCAGTTCGGTCTATTTAGATATAGTGCTAATCTTGATCCAAGATAGGATGGACAGTTTGCATGGAACGTACCATATGCTCGAAAATCAATTTGGACGCACCCGATGGAACTCATAGATGACGTGTCATATGAAATCTAGCTTTGCTCTATTTGGGAATAGTGTTAGTTTCAATGCAAGATAGGTGCACGGTTTGTGCCTAATGCACCATAGGCTAAGAAACCATTTTGGACGCACCTAATGGTACTCCTAGGTTGAAGGGCTCAAGTGGAAGCTTGGTTTGGTCTGTTCGGAGATAGTGCTAATCTTGATGAAAGATAGGTGCAAAGTTTGCATGGAATGTACCATATGCTCAAAAATCAATTTGGACATACTCGATGGAACTCCTAGGTGACGTGTCTCATATGGAATCTCACTTCGGTCCATTTGAAGATAGTGCTAGTTCTGGTGCAAGATAGGTGCACGGTTTGCGCCTAATGCACCATAGGCTAAGAAACCATTTTGCAAGCACCTAATGGTACTCCTAGGTTAAAGGGCTTAAGTGGAACCTCGGTTTGGTCTGTTCGGTGATAGTGCTAATCTTGATGAAAGATAGGTGCACGGTTTGTGTGGAACGTACCATATGCTCGAAAATCAATTTGGACATACTTGACAGAACTCCTAGATGACGTGTGTCATATGGAATCTCGATTCGGTCCATTTGGAGATAGTGTTAGTTCCAATGCAAGATAGGTGCACGGTTTGCACCTAATGCACCATAGTATAAGAAACCATTTTGGACGCACCCGATGGTACTCCTAGGTAAAGGGGCTCAAGTGGAAGCTCAGTTTGATCTGTTTGGTGATCATGCTAATCTTGATCTAAGATAGGATGCACGATTTGCATGGAACATACCATATGCTCAGTAATCAATTTGGATGCACCCGATGGAACTCCTAGATGACGTGTGTCATATGAAATCTGGCTTCGGTCTATTTGGAGATAGTGTTAGTTTCGATAGAAGATAGGTGCAAGGTTTGTGCCTCACCATAGGCAAAGAAACCACTTCGGACACACCCGATGGTACTCCTAGGTAAAGGGGCTCAAGTGGAAGCTTGGTTAGGTCTGCTTGGAGATCGTGCTAATCTTGATCCAAGATAGGATGCACGGTTTGCATGGAACATACCATATGATCAGAAATTAATTTGGACGCACCAATGGAACTCCTAAATGATGTGTGTCATATGAAATCTCGCTTCGAACTCTTTGGAGATAGTGCTAGTTTCGATGCAAGATATGTGCACGGTTTGTGCCTAATGCACCATAGACTAAGAAACCATTTTGGTCGCACCCGATGGTACTCCTAGGCTAAAGGCTTAAGTGGATGCACGATTTGGTCTGCTCAGAAATATTGCTAATCTTGATGCAAGATAGGTGCACAGTTTGCATGGAACATACCATATCCTCCGAATTCAATTTGGACGCACCCGATGGAACTCCTAGATGACATGTGTCATATGAAATCTGGCTTCGGTCTGTTTGGAGATAGTGTTAGTTTTGGTGCAAGATAGGGGCATAGTTTGCATCTAATGCACCATAGTCTAAGAAACCATTTTGGATGCACCTATTGGTACACCAAGGTGAAGAGGCTCAAGTGGAAGCTTGGTTCGGTCTATTTAGAGACAGTGCTAAACTTGATGCAAGATAGGTGCACGGTGTGCATGGAACGAATCATATGCTCGCAAATCAATTTGGACGCTCCCGATGGAACTCCTAAATGACATGTGTCATAAGAAATATGGCATTGGTCTCTTTGGAGATAGTGTTAGTTTCAGTGCAAGATAGGTGCACAGTTTGCGCCTAATGCACTATAACCTAAGAAACCATTTTGGAGATAGTGCTAATCTTGATGCAAGATAGGTGCATGGTTTGCATGGAACGTATCATATGCTTAGAAATGATTTTGCACACACCTAATGGAACTCCTAGATGACATGTGTCGTATGGAATCTCGCTTCAGTCCGTTTGGAGTCACTGTTAGTTTTGGTGCAAGATAGGTGCATAGTTTGTGCCTAATGCACCATAGGCTAAGAAACCATTTTGGACACACCCGATGATACTCCTAGGTAAATGGGCTCAAGTGTAAGCTCGGTCCGGTCTGTTTGGAGATAGTGCTAATCTTGATGCAAGATAAGTGCACAGTTTTCATGGAACATACCATATGCTTAGAAATCAATTTGGATGCATCTATTGGTACTCTAAGGTGAAGAGGCTCAAGTGGAAGCTTGGTTTGGTCTATTTAGAGATAGTGCTAAACATGATGCAAGATAGGTGCACGGTTTGCATGGAACGTTTCATATGCTCCGTAATCAATTTGGACGCACCCGATGGAACTCCTAGATGACATGAGTCATATGGAATATCGCTTTGGTCTGTTTGGAGATAGTGTTAGTTTTAGTGCATGATAGTACCCAGTTTGCGCCTAATGCACTATAGTCTAAGAATCCATTTTGGGCGCACCTGTTGGTACTTCACGGTGAAGAGGCTCAAGTGGAAGCTCAGTTCGGTCTATTTAGATATAGTGCTAATCTTGATCCAAGATAGGATGCACAGTTTGCATGGAACATACCATATGCTCGAAAATCAATTTGGACGCACCCGATGGAACTCCTAGATGACGTGTGTCATATGAAATCTGGCTTTGCTCTGTTTGGGGATAGTGTTAGTTTCAATGCAAGATAGGCTAGGAAACCATTTTAGACGCACCTGATAGTACTCCTAGGTTAAATGGCTCAAGTGGAAGCTTGGTTTGGTCTATTCGGAGATAGTGCTAATCTTGATGAAAGATAGGTGCACAGTTTGCGTAGAACATACCATATGCTCGAGAATCAATATGGACATACTCGATGGAACTCCTTGATGACGTGTGTCATATGGAATCTCGATTTGGTCCATTTGAAGATAGTGCTAGTTATGGTGCAAGATAGGTGCACGGTTTGTGCCTAATGCACCATAGGCTAAGCAACCATTTTGGACACACCTAATGGTACTCCTAGGTGAAGGGGCTTAAATGGAAGCTTAGTTTGGTCTGTTTGGAGATATTGCTAATCTTGATGGAAGATTGGTGCATGGTTTGCATGGAACATACCATATGCTCAGAAATCAATTTGGAAACACCAGATGGAACTCCTAGATGACATGTGTCATGTGGAATCTCGCTTCGTTCTGTTTGGAGAGAGTGTTAGTTTTGGTGTAAGATAGGTGCATGATTTGTGCCTAGTGCACCATGGGTGACGAAACCACTTTGGACACACCCAATGGTACTCCTAGGTAAAGGGGATCAAGTGGAAGCTTGGTTTGGTCTGTTTGGAGATCGTGCTATTCTTGATCCAAGATAGGATGCACGGTTTGCATGGAACAAACCATATGCTTAGAAATCAATTTGGACGCACCCGATCGAACTCCTAGATGATGTGCGTCATAGAAATCTGGCTTCGGTCTGTTTGGAGATAGTGTTAGTTTCGATGCAAGATATGTGCATGGTTTTTGCCTAATGCACCATAGGCTAAGAAACCATTTTTGGTTGCACCCGATGGTACTCCTAGTTTAAAGGGCTCAAGTGGAAGCTCTATTTGGTTTGTTCGGAGATAGTGTTAATCTTGATGCAAGATAGGTGCATAGTTTGAGTGGAACGTACCATATGCTCAGAAATCAATTTGGACACACACGGGAAATCAATTTGGACGCACGCGATGGAACTCCTAGATGACATGGGTCATATGGAATCTTGCTTCGTTCTGTTTGGAGACAGTGTTAGTTTTGGTGCAAGATAGGTGCACAGTTTGCACCTAATGCACTATAGGCTAAGAAACCATTTTTGGTCGCACCCGATGGTACTCCTAGTTTAAAGGGCTCAAGTGGAAGCTCTGTTTGTTCTGTTCGGAGATAGTGTTAATCTTGATGCAAGATAGGTGTAAAGTTTGCGTGGAACGTACCATATGCTCGGAAATCAATTTGGACACAACTGGGAAATCAATTTGGATGCACCCGATGGAACTCCTAGATGACATGGGTCATAAGGAATCTCGCTTCGTTCTGTTTGGAGACAGTGCTAGTTTTGGTTCAAGATAGGTGCAGAGTTTGCACCTAATGCACTATAGGCTAAGAAACCATTTCTGGTCGCACCCGATGGTACTCCTAGTTTAAAGGGCTCAAGTGGAAGCTCTGTTTGGTTTGTTCGGAGATAGTGTTAATCTTGGTGCAAGATAGGTGCATAGTTTGCGTGGAACGTACCATATGATCGGAAATCAATTTGGACACACCCGACGGAACTCGTAGATGACATGTTTCATATGTAATCTCGCTTTGGTCGTTTGGAGACAGTGTTAGTTTCGGTGCAAGATAGGTGCCCGGTTTGCGCCTAATGCACCATGGTCTCAGAAACTTTTGTGGAGGCACCCGATGATACTCCTAGGTGAAGAGGCTCATGTGGAAGCTCAGTTCAGTCTGTTTGGAGATAGTGCTAATCTTGATGCAAGATAGGTGCACGGTTTGTGTGGAAAGTACCATATGCTCAGAAATCAATTTGGACACACCCAATAAAAGTCTTAGATGATATGTGTCATATGGAGTCTTCGATCTATTTAGAGACAATATTAGTTTCATTGTAATAAAGGTGCATGACACGGTTTGCACGGAATGAACCATAGGATCAAAAACCATTTTGCACACACCTGAGGGTACTCCTAGCTCAAGAGGCTCAAGTGGGAGCTCAGTTTGGTTCGTTTGGAGATAGTGCTAATCTTGATGTAAGATAGGTGCACGGTTTGCATGGAACGTACGATATGCTTAGAAATCAATTTTGACACACCCGATAGAACTCCTGGATGACGTGTGTCATGGAATCTCCGATCGGTCCATTTGGAGATAGTGTTAGTTTCGTTGCAAGATAGGTGTACGATTTGAGCCTAAAGCACCATATGCTAAGAAACCATTTTGGACGCACCCGATGGTACTCCTAGGAGAAGAGGCTCAAATGGAAGCTTGATTTGGTCTATTTGGGGATAGTGCTAATCTTGATGTAAGATAGGTGCACGGTTTACGTGGAAAATACCATATGCTCAGAAATCAATTTGGAAACTCCCAGATGACTTCGGTTCATTTGGACATAGTGTTAGTTTTGGTGCAAGATAGGTGCACGGCTTGCGCCTAATTTACAATAGTCTAATAAACCATTTTGGACCCACCTGATGGTACTCCTAAGTGAAGAGGCTCAAGTGGAAGCTCAGTTTGGTCTATTTGGAGATAGTGCTAATCCTGATGCAAGATAGGAGCACGGTTTGCATGGACATAGATTATGCTCGGAAATCAAATTGGATGCACCCGATGGAACTTGTAGATGAAATGTGTGAAAGAGCATTTAGGCCCCTAATGATTTCGGTGATTAATGACAATGTTGATTACTGTGACTAACGTGTGTTTTGTAGAGGCAAAGTCATTAGTGAGGTCATGGTAATAGGTACTCGATGAACAGGGACGTACATGCCTACTTAACAGTGGAAATCGTTTCGGTTTTCAAAGGATGGATGGACATCATCAAGACTAGACTAGGTCTAAGTGCCATATGGTGAAGATGGGCACTTAGAGTAGTTTAGGACTTTGTTTTCCTTTGACCGTACTATTAAGAGGGGCTTTGATCTAGTAGCTTGACTTAGGCAAGGCTTTAGGTTTAGGTGTGGTGGACACTTGGTAAACCTAGCACTTGGTAGCTCAGAGGTAGTCCTTAGATCGAGAGGAACCAACTTCGTTTTGGAACGGTCACGTTTCGATGAAGTTAGGGTGCCTAAGTAGGCACTAGACGCTGCACCAGACACTCTGTGAGTGCGTCCGGTGAGGTCCTTTAGCCGTTGGAGGGTTTGGTGCCTAGGGTTAGGCACCGGACACTAGCACCGGACTCACCGGGTAGCGTCCGGTCCAACACCCACAGAGTTTGTAAAGTCTCCCCGAGCACCGGATGCTAGCACCGGACGCACCGGGTAGCGTCCGGTCTTAGACTCAGGGAGTTTGTAAAACTCCCCGGAGCACTGGACGGTGCCACCAGACACTCGTAAATAGCGTCCGGTGACCTGTCAGAGGCAATACAGTTAGCCGTTGAAGTGTCACCGAACGTTCGGTGCAGAGCGTCCGGTGCAACATCTACAGCGTCCGGTGACCCCTTTTTTAGTGGAAAACGGTTGGCCGACCCTTGGACTTCGTGGGGTGTATTTATACTCCTCCACCTCGTCCATGAGAGCTCTCTTGCCCATTTGAACATCTGAGAAACTTGTTGTGGAGCAAGAGAGTAGCAAGAGCCTAGAGAGGATGGAGAATTGAGAGATTTCTTGTGAGAATCCTTCTCTAGTTGAATTCCAAGAGTCAAGTGTACATCCACCACTCTCTAGTGCCTTGTTTGGGTCAAGTGAGAGTTCATTGCTTGTTACTCTTGGTGATCGCCATCACCTAGATGGTTCGGTGGTGATTGGAGGCACGAAGACCACCCGAAGTTCTTGTGGGTGGCTCGTGTCAAGCTTGTGAGCGGTTTTGGGCGATTCACCGCGACGGAGTGTCGAAGAATCAGCCCGTAGAGAGCACTTGGTCCTTGCGCGGACCAAGGGGGAGCAAGACCCTTGCGGGTGCTCCAACGAGGACTAGTGGAGAGTGGCGACTCTCCGATACCTCGGCAAAACATCACCGAGCATTTTCTTCCACTACTCCCTTTACTTTCTAGCATTTACTTTGGGTTCTTACATTCCTAGAATTGCCATGCTAGAATAGGATTGGAACTAGGTTGCAAAACTTTTATCCAGTAGCTCTCTAGTCACACTAGGCACAAGGGTTGAATTGGAGCTTATAGGTTGCTTAAATTTTTAGAGAAGCCCAATTCACCCCCCTCTTGGGCATCTTGATCCTTTCAATTGGTATCGGAGCCTAGAGCTCATTATTTAGGCTTCACCGCCTAGAGAAAGATGTCCAATGGGGATGGACCGCCACCCATGTTCGATGGGGATGACTTCCCGTATTGGAAAATACGGATGGAGTCATACCTTGAGCCATGTGACTCAAAGTTCCTAAAAGCCACGATCGAAGGGTTTACTCCTCCGGCTAAAGACGTCATTTTTACTCCACAAGAACAAGAAAACGAAAAGTGGAATGCAAAGGCCAAAAACCACACCTTTAGAGGTATTTGCAAAGAGGTGTTCAACCGCGTTCATAACCAGAAAACCGCCCATGCTCTATGGAAGGAACTTTGTGCGCTCCATGAGGGATCAAAGAGTGAACGCGAGGAACGCTATCACCTAGTGATGAACAAGCTTAATACTTTTGAAATGCTTCCTAAAGAAAATGCTAATGAAATGTATTCTCGCTTGAATGTGATTGTAGAGGAGCTAAATGGACTTGGGTTCACTCAAATGAGCACGGGAGATGTTGCAAGAAAGATACTATGTGTGCTTCCCATTGAGAAATATGGGCATAGAGTAACCGTGCTTCATCAAGGCGATCTATCCACCGCTACACCAACGTCCATATTGGGGAAGATAAATGCTCATGAGATGTATATGCACATGAACCCCCAAGATGGCTCCTCATCGGCCAAGAAGGAGAAGAAGGACTTGGCCCTCAAAGCTTCTCACAAAGGCAAAGCCAAGAAGATTGAAGTTGAGTCATCAACTTCAAGTGATGATGATGCATCCATTGCCCTCTTGGTGAGAAGAACCACCAAGATGTTGAAGAAGCTTAACAAGAATGGAGTCAACTTTGACTCCAAGAAGAAGAAGTTCTTTACAAGTAGCAAGAGGAAACCCATCTCCGAGATGGATTGCTACAATTGTGGGGAACTTGGTCATCTTGCTCATCAATGTCCCAAGCCCAAGAAGGACAAGTACAAGAAGAAGAGCAAAGAGCAAGATGATTCAAGAGATGATGAGAAGAATGACAAGAAGCCATACAAGAAGAAAGGTGGCAAGAAGAAGGAGTACCACAAGAAGAAGAATGGCAAGGCCTACATTGTTGGTGATTGGCTCACCGACATTGAGAGCTCAAGTGGTGACTCCTTCAGAAATGAGAGTGATGATGAGAAGGTTGCCGCCATTGCTATTGATGCTTCATCACCATCATCTTCACCACCATCTACATCCTCTACACACCTATGCCTCATGGCTAAAGGTGATCGGAAGGTACAAAGTGAGGATGAGAGTAGTGATAGTGATAGTGAATATGAATCAACTTCTTATGATGAACTTGTAAAATTGCTAAACAAATACACAAAAGTCATAAGAAAGACTAGAAGTGAAAATGAGAAACTTGAACTTGAAAATGAATCACTACTAGCAAAGCTTAAAACTAGTGATGAGCTTAGAGACCAAAATGAGATCATGACCACCAAACTCAAGTAGCTCAAACTCTCATTAAAAGGGCTCAAAGAAAAACATGATAAACTTGAGAGTGTTCATGATGAGCTTATCACTAGATATAGAGCAATGAAGGAAGAGCTAACAACTCTAAAGTAAACTATGACAACCTTGAGATAGCTTATGATCTTGCAATAAATGATACACATGTTGCTATTAACCATGTTGCTATGCTTGATGTAGCCACATCTTGTGATGACTTACTTGTGGAGAGCACAAGCAAATGTGTTGATTGCAAGGGCAAGAAAGTGGTAGTGGCCGGGAGCTATGAGGACACTATCAAAGTCAAGGAAGAAACTGTCATGCTTAAGAAAGAGTTGCAAGAGCAAGCCAAGCACAAAACAATTGTGATTGAGTCACTTGATCAAGACAAGAAGTTTGCATATGAGAACAAGTTGCTCAAAGAAGAGAATCAATATCTCAAGCTTGGTTTGATGTATGACAAGCAAGAAGAAGATGAGACATTCATCTTAGATGAGTTAGCAAGCAACAATGACCCAATCATCAAGAAGCTAACTCAAGAGAATAGCAAGCTCAAGAAAGAGAAGGAACATCTAACCAAGGGGTTAGCTAAGTTCACAAAAGGAAAGGACCTTCAAAGTGAGCTATTCATGAACACCGTCATGAAGATGGACAAGAGTGGGATTGGCTACAAGGCTCATCAAACAAAGCTCATCAAGTCACTAGCTACTCATGAACAACCAAGCAAGCCAAAGCCAAAGAGATGCTTTGAATGTGGTCAAGAAGGACACTTTGATCATGAGTGTGAGGCACCACTACCACCAACCCTTGCCCAAGCATGCTAGACCATTTGCCTTCAATGCTCACTGCATTGTAAGGAAAGACAAGAGTGGCAAGGTCAAGGTTAGCTTCATGGGGCCGCCCAACAAGCAAAGGCCAAAGAAGATTTGGGTGCCAAAGCAACTAGTAGAGAAGGTCAAGGGCCCTAAGCAAATGTGGGTCCCTAAATCTCAAGCTTGATCTCTTGTGTGTAGGTGAACTATAAGACCGGTGGATCACATTGGGTAATTGATAGTGGTTGCACTCAACATATGACAGGAGATCCCCGGATGTTCACCTCACTTGATGAAGATGTGGACAACCAAGAGAAGATCACATTTGGTGACAATTCAAAAGGCAAGGTCAAGGGTCTAGGAAAGGTTGCAATATCAAATGACAACTCCATCACCAATGTGCTCTATGTGCAATCTTTAAGTTTCAACTTGCTCTCAGTTGGACAACTTTGTAATCCTGGTTTTGAATGCTTATTCAAGAAGAAGGAAGTAATAGTGACCAAGGAGGATGACAATGAAATGTTATTCAAAGGCTTCCGACACAACAAATTATGTAGTTGATTTCTCATCTGATGAAGTTGATGTCAAGACTTGCTTATTCACCAAGACCTCACTTGGTTGGTTATGGCATAGAAGGTTAGCACATGTTGGAATGGGCACACTCAAGAAGTTGATGATGAAATAATTGATTAGAGGCTTGAAGGATGTGACCTTTGAAAAGGACAAGCTTTGTAGTGCATGTGAAGCCGGCAAGCAAGTTGCAAACACCCATCCAACCAAGGCCTATCTCTCTACTTCAAGAGTGCTTGAGCTACTCTACATGAATTTATTTGGACCAACCACATATGCTAGTCTTGGAGGCAACAAATATTGCTTGGTCATAGTTGATGATTATTCTCGATACACTTGGACATTCTTCTTGCAAGACAAGGCTGAAGTTGCATCAATATTCAAGAAGTTTGCAAAGAATGCCCAAAATCAATTTGATGTCAAGATCAAGAAGATTAGAAGTGATAATGGCAAAGAGTTTGACAACACCAACATTGAATAATATTGTGATGAAGTTGGAATCAAACATGAGTTCTCCTCAACATACACACAACAACAAAATGGGGTTGTAGAAAGAAAGAACCGGACATTGATCACCTTGGCAAGAACAATGCTAGATGAGTACAACACTTCGGAGAAGATGTGGGCTGAGGCAATCAACACCGCATGCTATGCATCAAACCGGCTCTTTCCTCACAAGTACCTAGAGAAGACACCATATGATTTGCTCAATGGGAAGAAGCCCGATGTCTCATTCTTTATAGTGTTTGGGTGCAAATGCGACATCTACAAGAAGCGCCAACACTTGGGAAAGTTCCAAAGAAGATGTGACATTGGCTACTTGGTTGGCTATTCATCAAAGTCCAAGGCATATAGGGTCTTTAACCATGCCACAAACATGGTTGAAGAAACATTTGATGTTGAATTTGATGAAACTAATGGCTCCCAAGGAGCAAGTGATAATCTTGATGATGTAGGTGGTGAACCATTGAGGGATGCCATGAAGAACATGCCAGTGGGAGACATCAAGCCAAAAGAAGATGATGATGTGCAAGTCATTGAGCCACCATCCACCTCACATGTACCACAAGATGAAGACAAGGATGTGAGAGATGCTCATGAAGACACCCAAGTCACTCATGAGCAAGTGGTGGCACAAGCACAAGATGTTGATGCTCCCCAGCCAACCCCTCAAGTGGCACCAAGAAGATCATCACATCTCCTCCAAGATCACTCTCAAGATCACATCATCAGGAGTCCATCACGTGGTGTAACTACATGCTCTAGACATGCTTTATTTATTGAACATCACGCTTTTGTGTCTCTTGAAGATGAACCAAAGACTATAGAGGAAGCTCTTCATGATGCGGATTGGATCATTGCCATGCAAGAGGAGTTGAACAACTTCTCTCGCAACCAAGTGTGGACACTTGAAGAGCGACCCAAAGATGCAAGAGTGATTGGAACAAAGTGGGTCTTCCGGAACAAGAAGGATGATCAAGGCAAAGTGGTGCGCAACAAGGCAAGGCTCGTGGCAAAAGGCTTTTCACAAGTGGAAGGTCTTGACTTCGGTGAAACCTTTGCACCGGTGGCAAGACTTGAAGAAATCCGTATCCTACTTGCATATGCATCTAGTCATGATATAAAGTTGTTTCAAATGGATGTGAAAAGTGCTTTTTTAAATGGTTATATTAATGAGCTTGTCTATGTTGAGTAACCCTCCGGTTTTGAAGACCCTAGGTACCCAAAGCATGTCTACCGGTTGTCCAAGGCTCTCTATGGTCTCAAGCAAGCTCCTAGAGCTTGGTATAAGAGGCTTAGGGACTTCCTCATTGAAAAGGGCTTCAAGATTGGGAAAGTTAACACAACACTTTTCACCAGGAAAATGAATGGGGAAATCTTCATTTACCAAGTTTATGTTGATGATATTATTTTTGGCTCTACTAATGAGGATTTTTGAAAGGAATTTGGTGATTTGATGTCCAAGGAGTTTGAGATGTCCATGATTAGCGAGCTATCCTTCTTCCTAGGTTTTCAAGTCAAGCAAATGAGGGAAGGGGTCTTCATCTCTCAAGAGAAGTACACACAAGATCTTCTCAAGAGGTTCAAGATGATGGATTGCAAGCCAATCAAGACTCCCATGGCATCAAATGGACATCTCGACTTGGATGAGGGAGGTAATCTAATTGACAAGACTCTCTATCGCTCCATGATAGGAAGTCTACTCTACCTCACCGCATCTAGGCCTGATATCATGTTTAGTGTGTGTATGTGTGCTAGATATCAAGCTATGCCTATGGAATCTCACTTGATTGCCGTCAAGAGAATTCTTGGTATCTAAAATACACACCTTGCCTAGGCTGTGGTATCCCAAAGATGCAAGATTCCAACTTGTAGGCTATTCCGATTTGGATTATGCTGGGTGCCGGATTGATAGAAAAAGCACATCCGGAGGGTGCCACTTCCTAGGTAGATCAAAGAAACAAAATAGTGTTGCCTTGTCAACGGCCGAGGCGAAATACATTGTCGCCGGTGCTTGTTGTGCACAAATACTTTACATGAAACAAACTTTGCTAGACTATGGAGTAGTACTAGACAAAGTACCTTTGTTGTGTCACAATGAAAGTGCCGTAAAACTTGCTAACAACCCAGTTCAACACACCCGCACAAAACACATTGACATCTGTCACCACTTCCTTAGGGATCATGTTGCTAAAGGTGACATATCTCTAGAGAATGTGGGAACGGAAAATCAATTGGCGGATATCTTCACAAAACCCCTAGATGAAGCTAGGTTTTGTTTGTTGAGAAATGAACTTAGTGTGCTTGATCTCTCTAACTTCACTAAAAAATGAAGTTGTGTGTTGACCTTCTAGATAGCTTTTGTTTTGCATATCATGCATACTAAAACTAAAATACAAAAAATTGTGTGTAGAGCTTGTCTAACATGGTTAAGATAACCCCCTTTGTGTGTGTGAAAAAGCTTAACCTTGGATCAAACTTGACAAGCATTAGTTTACTTTCAAGTATTGCATTTCATCTCATATCATATGCATGCCTGTTAGTTGACCATTTCTTTTTGGTTATGCTTTGAGCATCCACTATGTTCGTCCATAGATAGGGGGAGCATTCAAAGCTCATTATGATTTAAACCCCTAGCTTTATGGCCACACGATGCTACTCGATGCTTTCACTTGTCTATTTTCATAAAAACTACAATGCCTAAGGCTAAATATTTGTGAAAACTTGAGAGTTTGAGAGAGGTCACTCATACCAGTTCCAATTGGTGTTTATTTGAGTCTTCTTAAAGTTGGAACTTGGTTGGGTAAAAGTCGGGCTAAGTTCAAAGTTGAAAAACTGCTCAGGAGTGCACCGGACGCTGCATCGGACGCTGCTGTGGTGCGTCCGGTGTGGTGAGCCTGCTAGAAAGCACTCACTGGACGTAGGAACAGTGTCCCTGTTGCGTCCGGTGAGGTGCGTCCGGTGCTCAGCCAGGCATGCCCTAGGGCACCGGACGCTAAGGCCAGCGTCCGGTGGCCATCGTCCGATGATTAGGTCATCTGCGGAGCTCTCTGTGTTTAAGTCCGTTGGTCACCGGACGCGTCTGGTGCCACATAAAGAGCGTCCGGTGACCCCACGGACAGCCCATATAATTTGCACCCCGGAGGTTTGGCTCGGCAGTTTCTTTTCTTCCCCGCGACCGCGCCGTGCCCTAGACACCGAGAAGATCGCCGCTGCCGTCAAGTTCTTTGGTTTTTCTCCGGTGGACTCCTTCTCCCCCGCGTAGTTCTCGTCCCCGAAGATCCCTCTTTCCTCCCTGCACAGAGATTCCCTCCTCTCGCATGAGTTCAAGGGTTTGGGGTGAGTTCTCTTAACTGCGCCCTCAAGGTGTTCGATTATATGTGTCAATGGATTAGGATGAGGTTTTTGATCTCGATCTGGTCTGTCTCATCTGTGCAGCACCATGAGGAGTCGATTGGTGTTCTTTGGTGGATTTCAACCGTAATCTTTCGTCCGGAATGCGTCTTGTCTTTGGATTGTAAGCCATTCGCGCCCGTTCCTTATTTGTTCTTGCGATCTGTAGGGTTATCTCATCTCTAGTTATTATGTTTTCTTATGTATACCCTATCTATTCCATCTCTTGCAGCGTGTTGATCTCTCTTGGTAGCTTGTTAGTTGCTCAGTTGTTGGCAGTCGTTTAGAGGCAGTTCTCTTGCAATGGCACATTGCAAGAATGTCAGAGGTTCGGTAGCTAGCTCTGGTGGTTCTCTAGGAGGTGATGGTGGAGGTGATCCTCCCCGTCGTCTGTCAGTGGCACAGAAGGGCAAAGGCAAGAAACTGGCTACCAAGAAGAGGAAGGCCAGTGACGGAGAGGTTGACGTGGGCGAGGCAGTTGCAGCAGCAGCTGAGGCAGCAGAGAGGGGTGGACGTTCAGGTGCCCTAAGGATTGGGGCTGATCTCATGCCATGTCAGAGGCGTGCAGTTCTTGAGGTTCAGCAGCGACACAAGACTCCACCTGGCACTATCAAGCTAGGAGGTCAGCGTGTCAAGATTGCAGTCAGAGAGCCAGCTCAGGAGGACCCAGAGACTGAGACAGATGCAGAGGCCCAGGCAGAGGGCTCGACGGAGGGACAGCAGCAGGAGCAGCCCCTCAGGAGGTTGACTCGCACTCGTACTCAGGCCATCCCTAGGACTGGTACGCAGGGTCAGTCCACCTCCTCTGCTCGCTCAACTCCAACACATGGTACTCTAGCTCCACGTCCAGCGCCAGTGAGGATTCATAAGGATTACACCCAGGCCTCCGCTCGAGAGATCTAGGAGCTGCGTTTTGTTCCATTTCCTATTTGGTTTCCAGCTGCCAGGGATCTGCGAGCCAGTGCCAGATTCTTTACAGTGGTTCAGGAGGATCTGTACGAGGCTTTTGTCCATTCAGCGACTCAGTTCATGGAGCACAGGGTGCTCAACCTTGAGGTGCTTGGGAACGTGGACGGTGCGGACATCAGGCAGTATTTCACTTATCTGACTAGTCTCCCAGAGTTGCTTGCTCCACTGGGCACCTATTGTGAGGAGTGGGTCAGAGAGTTCTATGCCTCAGTGTGGGTTTCTCTGGATCATAGCTACATCCACTACGCACTAGTAGGCACAAACAACAGAGTGACAGCTCGGAGGGCCAGAGAGGTGCTTGGTTTGACTGCTTCTCCTACCAGGATCCACCAGCTTTGCTACAGGAACTTCGAGCCCCCTCGACATCCTCACGGTGGTGCTCTACCATCGGTTGACTTTGTGGCTCCCTGTTTCCGTCAGCCCTTTGGAGAGGGCTCCAGCAGGACAGTGGGTGACCTGACACGACCAGCCAGGATCCTTGACTTCGTGTTGAGGAAGACACTCATTAACAGGTCCGGCTACAAAGACGGCTTCACCAGGATTCAGTAGTGGTTGGTAGCCCACCTGATCTCGAAGACACCTTTTGATTTGTGGGATTTGATAGTTTCAGAGATTGAGGACACTATTTCAGAGAGTTTCAGGGGTCGTCATAAGTTGCCGTACGCACACTGGATCAGATTGCTTATACTTCGTGCTAGGCCAAAGCCTCTTCCAGCTCACCTACAGAGAGAGCTGACAGACTCCGACATAGTGTTCCCTCACTATGACCCCCAGCAGATGCTGAGAGCGCATCATGACCTCAGAGCTCCACCACCTCCTTGAGCACCACGTGGCCAGGTGCCACCACCTTCTCCTAGGGGCACTCGCAGTTTAGGAGCAGTTCTAGAGACAGAGGAGGAGCAGGACGTCGCCATTGGGGCATTTGCAGATGCTGAGGCCGAGGAGGAGTTTGACTTCGCATCAGACAGCTCAGACGATGATTATCGTCTCCTAGTGCCAGACCTTCCTTTGAGGCCACACGACCACGAGGCAGGAGGTTCCTCGAGTGCCACGGACCCCACTTTGCTTGCTATTCTTGAGGGGATGAGAGCCGACCAGCGGAGGGCAGCTGAGGAGCAGGCTAGGAGAGACAGGGATCAGGCTGCCATCAATGCAGCCATTCAGGCTAGGCAGGACGAGCTTCAGCGATAGTTTCTGGCTTTCTAGGCACAATAGACTGCGATGATGGCCGCTCTTATGGCCGCCTCTGGGATTCAGCTTCCTCAGATTCAGCTCCCAGACACTTCGTTAGTCCAGCCTTCTACTCCAGTGCCGCTGAGTCAGTCCCAGCAGCCGCTCCAGCTTCCTGCCAGAGCCAGCCATTCTCGACGCCACAGCACTAGGTTTCACAGGGTGCCATCTCTTCTGGCTTTCAGCAAGTGCCTCAGTTTACACCTCTGCACTTAGGATTTACACCCCAGTCAGCTATAGCGTCGCAACTAGTGTTGGACTCCTCGATAGGGTAGCATATCAGCTTCTCCTACAGTGCTCTGACTGGTGACCCTACTCCTTCTCCCCTGCAGGCTCCTACAGCTTTTACGGTCCCAGTTACCACTACTGAGTGCCTGTCGTCGTAAGTAGCTTCATTTGAGCAGCTTGCACCTTCGTCTACAGTGCCAGAGACGTCAACTCTAGCGACAGAGTTCTACTGTGCCAAGCTTTCGATCCAGTCCAATGCAAACTTTATGGAAGCCCAGCTTAGACAAATTGAGGCCCGGTTGAAACAGGCTTTTCAGAGCCCATTAGAGCTGACCCAGACCGTATCTCCAGCACGTGCAGCTTGAGAGGGTCACTCTACCTCCTCCGAGTCAGACGACGTAGCTTAGTTCCAGGCCATGCTGAGGGACTCCACTGCTCCGCCTCCACCTCTGTCGTCTTAGGTTTTTGGCGCTTGATGCCAAAGGGGGACAGAGTGAGAGTATGATAGTTAGGGGAGCTAGGGCTAGCTAGTGAGGGCTCTTGATTATTTTGTGTGCTACTCCATGCATCATGTTTACGTTTATGCATTGCATTTGTGTGATATACTCTTCCGAGGTACACTTATGGTTGTGCTTATGGTTGTGAGACATGACTTTATGCTTATCTGTGATATCTTTATGTCATGTGTTTGGCTCATATTACTTTGCTTCTGCGTTTTTACTCCGATGTACTATGAGCCACATGTTTTTATATCCTATTGTATACATCTCACATATTTGGATGCAGGGTGGTAGACATGGTTGATATAAGCAAGCCAAATCCCTTTGCTCTTATTATATCATGCTTATAAAAACCAAGTCATTTGAAAACCTCATTTTCCTTCATACTCGAGGTAATTGTCATCAATCACCAAAAAGGGGGAGATTGAAAGAGCATCTAGGCCCCTAATGATTTTGGTGATTAATGACAATGTTGATTACTATGACTAACGTGTGTTTTGCAGAGGCAAAGTCATTAGTGAGGTCATGGTAATAGGTACTCGATGAACAGGGACGTACATGGCTACTTAATAGTGGAAATCGTTTCGGTTTTCAAATGATGGATGGACATCGTCAAGACTAGACTAGGTCTAAGTGCCATATGGTAAAGAAGTGCACTTAGAGTAGTTTAGGACTTTGTTTTCCTTTGACCGTACTATTAAGAGGGGCTTTGATCTAGTAGCTTGACATAGGCATGGCTTTAGGTTTAGGTGTGGTGCACACTTGGTAAACCTAGCACTAGGCAGCTCAGACATAGTCCTTAGATCGAGAGGAACCAACTTTGTTTTGGAACGGTCGCGTTTCGACGAAGTTAGGGTGCCTAAGTAGGCATCGGACGCTGCACCGGATGTTCTGTGAGTGTGTCCGGTGAGGTCCTTTAGCTATGGAGGGTTTGGTGCCTAGGGTTAGGCACCGGACTCACCAGGTAGCGTCCGATCCCACACCCAGAGAGTTTGTAAACTCTCCCCGAGCACCGGACGCTAGAACCGGGCGCACCGGGTAGCGTCCGGTCTTAAACTCAGGGAGTTTGTAAAACTCCCCGGAGCTCCGAACGGTGCCACCGGATGCTGGGAAGTAGCGTCTGGTGACCTATCAGAGGCAGTACAGTTAGCCGTTGAAGTGTCACCGGACGCTCGGTGTAGAGCATCCGGTGCAACATCAACAGCGTCCGGTGACCCCGTTTCCACTGGAAAACCATTGGTCGTCCCTTGGACTTCGTGGGGTGATTTATACTCCACCTCGTCCATGAGAGCTCTCTTGCCCATTTGAACATCTGAGGAACTTGTTGTGGAGCAAGAGAGTAGCAAGAGTCAAGAGAGGATTGAGATTTGAGAGATTTCTTGTGAGAATCCTTCTCTAGTTGAATTCCAAGAGTTAAGTGTGCATCCACCACTCTCTAGTGCCTTGTTTGGGTCAAGTGAGAGTTCATTGCTTGTTACTCTTGGTGATCGCCATCACCTAGACGGTTCGGTGGTGATTGGAGGCACGAAGACTGCATAGAGTTCTTGTGGGTGGCTCGTGTCAAGCTTGTGAGCGGTTTTGGGCGATTCACCGTGACGGAGTGTCGAAGAATCAGCCCGTAGAGAGCACTTGGTCCTTGCGTGGACCAAGGGGGAGCAAGACCGTTGCGCACGTGCTCCAACGAGGACTAGTGGAGAGTGGCGACTCTCCGATACCTCGGCAAAACATCGACGAGCATTTTCTTCCACCACTCCCTTTACTTTCTAGCATTTACTTTGGGTTCTTACATTCCTAGAATTCCCATGCTAGAATAGGATTGGAACCAGGTTGCAAAACTTTTATCCGGTAGTTCTCTAGTTAGACTAGGCACAAGGGGTTGAATTGGAGCTTATAGGTTGCTTAAATTATTAAAGAAGCCCAATTCACCCCCCCCTCTTGGGCATCTTGATCCTTTCAATGTGTCATATGGAATCTCGCTTCGGTCTATTTGGAGACAGTGTTAGTTTATATGCACGATATGTGCACGGTTTGCGCCTAATGCACCATAGGCTAAGAACCATTTTGGACACACCTAATGTTACTCATAGGTAAAGGCGCTCAAGTGGAAGCTTGGTTTGATCTGTTTTGAGATAGTGCTAATCTTGATGCAAGATAGGTCCAGGTTTGTATGGAACGTAACACATGCTCAAAAATCAATTTGGACGCAGCCGATGGAACTCGTAGATGATGTGTGTCATATGAAATCTTGCTTCGGTCTATTTGGAGATAGTGTTAGTTTCGATGCAAGATATGTGCACAGTTTGTGCCTAAAGCACCAGAGGCTAAGAAACCATTTTGGTCGCACCCAATGGTACTCCTAGGTTAAAGTGCTCAAGTAGAAGCTCGGTTTGGTCTGTTTACAGATCGTGCCAATCTAGATCTAAGATAGGATGCACAGTTTGTGTGGAACGTACCATATGCTCAAAAGTCAATTTGGACGCACATGATGAAACTCCTTGATGACATGTGTCATATGGAATCTCGCTTCGGTCTATTTGGATATAGTGTTAGTTTCGATGCAACATAGGTGCACGGTTTGTGCCTAATGCACCATAGGCTAAGAAATCATTTTGGATGCACCCGATGGTACTCCTAGGTTAAAGGGCTCAAGTGGAAGCTCGGTTTGGTCTGTTCGGAGATAGTGCTTATCTTGATGCAAGATAGGTGCACTGTTTGTATGGAATGTGCCATATGCTCGGAAATCAATTTGGATGCACCTAATGGAACTCCTAGATGATGTGTGTCATATGGAATCTCGCTTCGGTTCATTTTGAGATAGTGTTAGTTTCGGTGCAAGACAGGTGCACGGTTTGCACCTAATGCACTATAGGCTAAGAGACCATTTTCGACACACCCAATGGTACTCCTTGGTGACAGGGCTCAAATGGAAGCTCAGTTTGGTCTATTTGGAGATAGTGCTAATCTTGATGCAAGATAGGTGCATGGTTTGCATGGAACATACCATATGCTCAGACATCAATTTGGACTCACCCGATGGAACTCCAAGATGACGTGTGTCAAATAGAATCTTGCTTCGTTCTGTTTGGAGAGAGTGTTAGTTTCGGTGTAAGATAGGTGCATGATATGTGCCTAGTGCACCAAGGGTGATGAAACCACTATGGACACACCCAATGGTACTCCTAGGTAAAGGGGCTCAAGTGGAAGCTTGGTTTGGTCTGTTTGGAGATCGTGCTATTCTTGATCCAAGATAGGATGCACGGTTTGCATGGAACATACCATATGCTTAGAAATAAATTTGGACGCACCCGTTAGAACTCCTAGATGATGTGTGTCATAGAAATCTGGCTTCGGTCTATTTGGAGATAGTGTTAGTTTCGATGCAAGATATGTGCACGGTTTGTGCCTAATGCACCATAGGCTAAGAAACCATTTTTGGTCGCACCCGATGGTACTCCTAGTTTAAAGGGCTCAAGTGGAAGCTCTGTGTTGATGCAAAAGCTAGATCTGCAAACACAAAGGGCTAATACCTGATTTAAACGTTAAGGCGTGTCAGCCGATTTGACCTTACTATCGGCAAAGGTGGTAACTCGAATACTTTGGTCCCGACAACAGCGATGCGCCCGGATGTCATGGCCAAGAGGTATTCACGCGGAACTTGAGAACACGCCGAGCTTAAGCCGACGAATTCTTAAGAACTCGTAATAAGAGGAAAAAGTATGATGAAGTCATCGAAATAATAGATGCTGGAATATGAGTAAAAACTGGTGTTTGATTGATTGACAGATTGTCGATTACAAAGCCCTAGGGTCTACATTTATACCCTGCTCAAAGAGCTACAACCAGACAAAACTAGAACTTGAATTCCAAATTAAACAGAATCCGTATGCAAAACGATCTAAATAACTAAGGAAAACGTAAAACTATCCTCACGTGACAAACTAGAACACCCCCACAAGCCGATCGGCAACTTCCAGGCTCTCCCTCCGTATCATCGGCAGACTCCCTTGTTATAGCCATCGGCACAAACACACCATCACCTATGGACTTGGTCACGTTCAACCATCCTTCCATCGGCAACCATCCTCATCGGCAACTCACCCTGTAGATCAAGCACTGCCGTCTTATCTTGCCGACCTACACTTTACCAATCATGGACACGTGCCCAAAAACGGTGTCAACACATGCCCCCCAATTTCGGAGTATGAAATCATTAATGCTCCAAAATTCTCTGTAGTAATGATGCCTTTCCGCAATTAATGCTCCCAATCTGGTAACCAATAGCCTTAATCTGAACAACTCTGATCCTATTCCTCAGCAGATTCCTCGAAATCCTCAACCTCCCAAACGGACATTTCCACTTTAGTCGCGCATCGGCAATATTACCGTTACAGGGACTTGCCGATGGACGTCCATATCTTATCCTCCCAAACGGTTATCTCCACTTTATTCGCCAGTCGGCAATATGACCGTTACAAGGCGCTGCCGATGGACCGACCAGGAGATCTCGCACAGTGAAATATCTATGGATAATGACTGCTTCCTGTCAAATCGCCTGCACAATCCCTTGATTACCGTGCGAACAGTTACCATATCTACCTAAGTACCCTCGGATTTCACGGATACGGCGAAGAGATAAGTCAAATTTACCCTTGCCCGTTTTGTCCCATAAATAGTTCCTTCTCAGGTACTCCTTCTCCATCACATCATTCCATAGCTCCAACTTCACTTTCCCGGCGGTGGCGCTGTTCGAGAGATCCAAGATCTCCAACGAAGCCCCTTCTTCACCAACTCCGAAGCCTTCGACCATCCTCTTCGTGACAAGATGGCCATCAACTTCACCGTTCCTGAGGTCAGTTCTTCACTCCACCTTTTGTGCTTTTTCTCGCATCCCTATTCATCCGCAATCCATTTTACTGAACATTTTCTTTTTCTTTCTTTGTTCTTCTTTTACCTTCAAAACCATTAGGATCTGTCCAACAAAATTGTCATCCCCACCGATCAACCACACCTCCAATGTCTTGGTCCGTCAGGGAATCCAGATCCAACTGACCTCATTAACGCAGAAACCAAAAGGATCCCTTTTAGAGCCGAGAACTTCTCTTTGGATCTATGGAAGGATACTTTCCATTCATGGCCCAGTCCTACCGTGGGATGGACGGATTGGCTCTTGAGGGTTAGCAACTCAAATGAAGTCCAGTGGGGCGAGAGAAAACTAGACCAATGCATCAGGTTGTCTATTGCCGACATGCATAGGAATGAATCACTGCTGATAGCTGCATCATATTTCTGGTCAGACACGCTCAACGCCTTTGTCTTTGGCCACGGCCCTGCTTCCCCTACACTTGCCGATGTAGTTATGCTCACTGGCCTAGATGTATCTTCTGCCGGTAGCACTCATTTCTTCGATACCAAACCCAGTGCTAAGGTAGAAACTCGTGCCATCGGCGGTTGGTCAGGGTACATCCAAAAATATAGTCGAACAGGCCCTGTCAACATAAAGGAGCAGACCAGCTTCCTGAACATGTGGTTAGACAAATTCGTGTTTTGCGGCCGATCGGCAGGACCAACCTCCGTCTATCTGGCAGCAGCAGAAAATTTAGCTAATGGTGGCCGATTTCCCCTCGGCCGATACCTACTCGGTGCAACCTACCACCTCCTTCACCAAGTAACCAGAAAACTCCTACTCGGCCAGCCCATCGGCAACTTGGGAGGTCCCTGGTGGTTCATCGACATGTGGCTCAGCCTCCATATGCACAAGCGTCTTGAGTTTGACCTTTTTGCACAGTGTTTTCCAAGGGATATAGCCGAGGACTATGAACTGGATGATGAAGAATCGGCAACATGCCCTCCCCTAAACTTCGGTGAGGCTGTCATAGCTCTGCCTGGTACAGGGGGTAATGCAGATCAGGTTAGCCGATTCTTCCAAATCTTGTATGAAGGCTTGACCAGAGAGCAACGAGCATGGTTGCCTTATGACGATCCAGACACCATGTTTCCTCTGGTTTTCAACCCGTTCAATGATGCTCTCAACAAGGATCACGAAGTGATGATGGTACTGATCACTCCCAGAGCTATACCAGTAAATTTCTTTGGCAGTGGGAAAACCTCCAACCAGACCTATGCGTTTTACAACCCATCGGCATTACCTCATCAATTAGCTTTCGACCAGCTACCGATTGCACTCTATTATTGTTGGTATTTTCCCCACGGGGGGTCACACCAACGAGTAAATTTGTATGCGTGCTCCCTTTCCCAGATGGTGATGCAAGAAGACACAAAGATTTATCCTGGTTCGGGCAAGAGAAGGCCCTACGTCCAGCGGGAGGGGGAAGTTTGTATTATCTTGCACCTAAGTGCTTGTACAGGGGCGAATACAAGAGTGTATGAACTGGGATGGAGTATGGAGACTTCTCTACGTGTGTGCGTTGTGTTACCTCCTGTTCGTGTTCATTTCTGGTCTCCCCTTTTATAGTTCCAAGGGGAGGCCTAGGGTACATGTGTAGGTGACAGACTAGGGGTCGATAGAGGCATGGCGCGCTGACCTACTCGAGGCCTCCGTACAGGCGTGGTCTCGATCGTCCCGTCCTGATAGCTTGGTGATGATCACGCGTGCCCTCATATCCCGCTTCGTACGCCGCCTCGGGCCTGTTTATCCGTCGCACGCCTGTACGTCATGACGGCTGAAACGTTAGAGCTGCGGCAGTGCCGTCAGTTGACGCCCAACCCTTCCTCAGGAAGGGAGCACGCCTAATCGAGGGTCGGATGCCATGCGGCGCCTTGCTATCTAGAGTTTTGACTTTTGCTGTCTCGAGGGGGTTCTGACTTGACGTTCCATACCGGCTTCCTGCATCCTGACACGCTCTGGGTCGTTAGGTGGGGAAGGCTGCAAAAAGAACGACGGGACGGGTGCCTGTTCCCCATCACGTTTCTTGTGACTAGCGTGTTAGGTGGGAAAGCGACAGGCGCATTAAATGCCCGGGTTCTCGTGCGCGCGTCAGGCGGCGGGCGATGTCCTCGCGCTCGACGCCTCCTCATTCGCTCGAGCTCATTTCCGTATTCGACGGTAGTTGACGCTCGACCCCCGAGCGGTTCGCTCGATGCCTTTTCGGTCTTCGAGGCTACAGCCGTCGACGACTGTGTGTATAGCTGATTAGAACATCGAGTTAGGGGCTTCGATCTGTGTAAAGATATTCTCGTTATGTGCATCAGTTAGGATACCCCTTACTGATACCCTCGGCAGTAGCCCCTGAGTCTCCATTTGAGCGCTGGCGCTCGAGTGGAGACTGTGTTCTTAGGTCGAATTTCCGTGGGGGCGCGCGAGCGACCCCGCGGGGGTAGCCCCCGAGCCCTTGGAGGAGTTTTTGACTCATTCGAGGGTTATGTTGCGTATTTTGCAGAACACTGTCGACACCAGTGGTGGAAGGTTCTGATCGGCTTGTTTGTGCGGAGGTTTCGACGTACTCTCGATAGAGCGAGCGTCATCCACCCCAAATTGAGTTCCTAGCGGGTAGTCCAAGTGAGAACCTGTGCCCCTTTCGAGGAGGTCATCTACAGCCTAGAGGCATTCTCATAAAGCGGGGTCGACGTGGTCGGGGATACTGGTCTCGTTCGATAGAGTCCAGCAGCTCGATGCCTCCCGTCGGGGGGATTCCTCTCGACTGTCTCGACCCTACCTTAGACATCCTCAGCAAGTCTTCAAGGCGGGCCTCGAGTTTCGACCGCTCGCTGGGGATCCCTGACTCCGGTGCTCGAGATCGGCTGTCGAACCCTTTCGGCGGGTCAGCCTGTGACATCTCGAGGCTTTCACGGATATGCTCCTTGGCTTACAAGGGAAGGAAGAGGCCGTGGCGGTTCGCCTTTTTGCCCGTTGGGGCGCCTTTTCTGGTGGGTGCCGTCACGACACTGAGTTGGCGTAGAATTCGGAGCGCCTCGCCTGTGAGGAGGAAAGGGACCGTTAGACGGCGCATTTATGGGGGGAGTTACCTCATTTATCGGATCTATCCGTTGGCGGACTGCTGCCTATAAATACCCCGTGGCGCCGCCGCCGTTCTTTCTTCCGCCTTCCGCCCTCCTGCCTTTGCTCTCTTGCTGCCTGAGTTCCCTTGCCATCTCACGTGCGCGCGCACCCCCTCGAGCTGTAGCGGATCCGCCGTCCTTCCAGCCAAGATCCCTGTGAGACTCGTCGCCGCCGACGACTGGCGCCCGTCATCGATGACGGAGCGCCGGTTGCTAGAGCTTGAGAGAGAGGGACTCCTGCGCCGCCGCACCTCGCTATCGTTGCCAGAGTGGATCGCGCCGCCGGCGGACCACAGGGAGCCCCAGCCGCCCGAAGGCTACGTGGTGTCCTTCGCTAAATTCCACCGCCACGGCTTGGGTGCTCCTCCGAGCCGCTTCATGCGGGCGCTCTGCCTCCACTATGGGGTGGAGCTCCAGCACTTCTCCTCGAACGCCATCTCCGTCGCGGCGGTCTTCGCCACGGTGTGCGAGGCCTACCTGGGGATGATGCCCCATTGGGAGCTGTGGCTCCACCTCTATAGTGGCGAGCTTTTCAACGCCCCCGCCGGAACCACTGGCGTGAGGAAGCCCGTGCGGGCGGGATGCCTCAATCTCGTGCAGAAGACGGGGAAGACGGATAGGCCACGTGAGTACATCCCAGTGGGGTTGTCGACTAACCACGCCGGCTGGGACTCCCAGTGGTTTTATCTGCGGAACGATGACAACCTCCTGCCCGCTTACTCCGGTCGCCTGATCACGGAGCGTCCAGCGGACTGGACATACGGCGTCGTTCGAGCTCATCAATCGTGGCTCGACCCCCTCCTCGATGCCCTAAAGAATGTTCACTTGGAGGGCTTGACTGCCGCTCTCGTCCTCTCGGCCGTCCATCACCGGAGAGTTCTCCCGTTGATGTCTCGACCATTGAGGATGGACGAGATGGGCCCTGGTGTTTCATCTCGGGACCTCGAGGCGTGCCGGATGTCCAACGAGGCTCCAGCGAACGACGAAGTCGCGGCCCGAGTCAGGGCCGCAATTGTCGGTGACTTTAAGCCGGAGCACATTAACGGCTTGCCCATGAGGCCTGATGCGGGCTCGATCGATCTAGTATGCTCTCTTCTCGTGCACAGCTTCAATTCTGGGTTTCTTTCTTCCCTTTTTCTAAGTCTACCTCTGTTCTGGTAGGGACGGATTGATGTCCGATCCTCGAGGCCTCCAGTAAAGGAGGACGAGGGTGACCGTGACAAACGGCGCCAGTCCGCCGAGAAACTGAAGTCCGCCAAGGACTCTAAGAAGAAAGGAGAAAAGAAGAGGAACCTTGACCGCCAAGCACTAGATGCGCGTCGAGCTAAATCTAGGCAGAGGGGGGAGCCTGAAGAAGAATCCCCTAGTGAGGATGACGGCGGGGATAGCGGCGACGATAGCGAGGACTCCGAGGGGATGGCGTCTCGCCTCGATCGGATCCTCGAGGGTCTGCCTGGGGGCGACGTCGACGCCCCGCGGACGGGAGCGCCGAAGGAGGGGCCAAGCAGATTTCACCGCCCCTGTACTGACACCCATCCTGCGCCCACGACCAGTCAGGCCGCCCCGCACCCCCGACCCCCTCCTGCACCAAAGGCAGGTGGCCAGGCTAAGCCCCAGTCGACGGGGCCGTTGACCCGCGGCCGCGCCGCGGCCTCCGAGAAGGGAGAGACTGGCCATCGGAGCGCCAGTCCTGGCACCCGCCAGACGGGAGTCACCGGGCCAAGGCCCGCATCTGCTCTCGAGGGGCCCAGGGCCCTGACGCAGGGCGGTTCAAGGCCCACCGGTCGAGGCGCCAGCAGGCGAGCCGTTCTTCCTGTGGGGTAAGTTCTTTTGATATTGTGATTTTCATTCTCCTGATTCTTCGCGTTTTCTCGTATAATGGTCTTCTTTGTATCCCTCCCTCTCTTCTCAGGTTCAAGCGGACGCTTGAGCAAGCCCAGCCTTCGATGGCGAAGAGGCTCAAGGTGGGAGCAGCCTCCAAGGAGCCAGGTCTGTAGCTTATTCATGGGACTTGTGTTGTTCTTACGTTGGTTGTCATAGTGACTGGCCTTTGTTTTTTGTTTCACAGGCTCCTCCGACCCTCAGTTGCCGACCAGCATCGAGATCGCCCCACCTCATCCCCCGGCGGGTGATCCCGCCCCGTCGTCGCTGAAACTGGCCGAGGCGCCCCAGACCAAGGGCAAGAGGGAGCCCCCGAGCCTCCCCGATCGGGGGTCGAGGGGGATCCCATTACCATCAGTGACGGGTCTGGTGGCGACGAGACGTCGAGGGGTGCCCGTCCTATGGACGAGGAGGCCTCGACCTCTCTTGTCGCGGGACGGACGCCTTGGCCTGCCGGTCTTCGCTCCCTCGAGGAGCAGAGGAAGAAGGAGGAGGAGGAGGAGCAAGAGGCAAGGCGTCAACTACAAGAGCAGGAGACGCAACGGCAGCTGCAGGAGCCAGATACGCAACGGCAGCTGCAGGAGCAGGGCCGCCAACAAGAGTCGCAGAAGCTCGAGGGGCAGCAGCAGCAGCAATAGGGGGGCCAAGAAGAAGGACCGGCGCCGCAAGAGCCCGGAGAGCAGGACGAGGATTTGCCGGTTTTCGGCCCTCCAACCCCAGCGTGGCTCCTTCCAGGGGCGCCCGCCGCGATCCCGGCAGAGTCGGGGCGGGCGGACGGTGTGGTGGCGCTTGCCTGCATGATGCGCACCCCCGTCGACCCCGAGTCCGAGATCAGGAGGACGATCTACGGCATGGAGGGAATCGCCCGAGGGTTCCTTCAGGAGCGTCGGGCGTGGGAGGACCGTATTGCCCCTGAGGAGGACAAGATCGGGACGTCGGGGAGTAAAGATGGCACCTGGAAGACGGTGGACGACGACGGGCGGTTCCCATGCCTCGTCGACTTGTTCTTGCGCCATGGGGGCTCCCTCGAGACCGTCGAGGACCTTATCCGCGGAGATGGAGAATTGGTGCCCCGATCGGATTCGTATCCGGGCTTCTACCGATCCGTCCGAGCCCAACATCTTCCTCGACAATCAGAAGGAGGCCGAGAAGTGGGAACACGTCGAGGAGCTCCGCCTTTGGATGAAGCACGTGGTGGGGCTCCTGTCGGACATCATCAATAACGGGCTCGGGCCGGCTTACTTTGTAAGTGTTTTTCGATCTTTAATCCTCATGGAGCCTTTTGGTTTTGTATTCTAACTGTTCGACCACCGGCTCGCAGGATATGAAAGAGACTTCCCGTATCAAATCGAGCTTCATTCATGCCACGAGGGGTGGCTGGGAGCACCTCCCCCTCCTCAAGGACCAGCTCCTCGAGTCGCAAGAGAAACTCCTTAAGGCTTATAAAGATCTCATAGCGCTTGAGGAGGAGAAGAAGGTGAGGGAGGCTGCCCTGGTCGAGGCTCGAGAGGCCTCAAAGAAGGCTGAGGAAGAGGCCGTGCTCCTGAGGGAGCGGGCTCTGACAGTCGAGGAGGCTGCATCCAAAGCCCGGGAGGAGGCCCTGTCTTATAGGAACGTCGTTGCTGGTTTGGACAAGGAGATGGGCCTCCTCAAGACTAACTTGGACTCCCTTCGAGAATCCTTCCAGAGGATGAAGGTGGAGCATGTGAACGGCGAGATGGCCAGGAGCGCCACAGAGGAAGCCAAGAAGAAGGCCCTCAAAGACCTCGAGGCGGAGCGGGCTCGATCCCGCAGGCTTTCTGACGACGTCAAACGTCTGAAGGGGGAGCTGTTGGAGAAGAGTGGGGCCATCGCTCAAGCTGGCAAGGTGATCGAGGATCTCCGCGTTGCCAACACTGAGCTGGCACGCTCCAACAAAGAGATTGAGAGGGCCAACACTAGATTAGTCGGCGAGAACACGGCCCTAGAGGAGAGTGTCCGCGGTACATTTGTATTACCGGATTTCCTTTTCGAGGCATGCTTGGTTTATTCTAAAGCTTTTGCGTTGATGTTCGCAGGGCTTAAGGACGAACTCTTGGCCGCCCAAGTCGAGGCTCGCAACGTCCAGGCCCAGCTCGCGGGGGAGGTTGCTTTGAACCGTCGACTGCGGACGGTGATAAGCGATCTCTCGACCTCTTGGGAAGTTGAGCCTGTGGACGAGTCGAAGGAGGAGGCTCGAGGCGATGTGTTGGTTGATCAGCTGTGCTACCTAGGCACGACGTTGAGAGATCGGGTGCATGACGCTCTCCACATCGGGGTGAAGCGGGCAATGGCGGTTGTCTGCTCGGGCTTTTCCTATGATATGGAGGTAGTGTCTCATGGCTTTGTTGCCAACATCTCCAAGACCGACGTGGAGAACGAAGAGAGGCTCCATGCCTTGATTGACGACACGGAGGTTCCTGGAGAGAGGCTGGCCAAGCTATTTGAGCCTGAGGTGCTTCCCCCTGAGACTAGCTCAGGCACAGGCGAGGGTGGTGAGGACCGTGCTGTGGACTAAGGCCTGCGAGCCTGCTCAGGGTGCCTGGGGCCCCTTGTATAGTACTTTGTTAATCCTGTTTTCAAGTGATACAGTGTCTTTAAGTGGTTGTTATATGTTTGTCTATCTTTTATCTCGAGGCTTCTTTTTATTCCTTTTTGCGCCTATGTTTGTTTTTTCTCACTTGGTCTTTTGTTCGAGGCGGTCTCGATTGCCTCAAGGGTGAGGAGGCGAGTAGAGTTTCCATAGCCCGGGGGCGTAGGAAGTTCTTAGGCTCGTCGTTTCTCGGCCCTTAAGGGGCTCGTGGTGCCTTTACTACTCAACCGCGTGAGTTTACCGATTGGAATGAAACGATTACTAGATTTTTTTCGACATTTGGGGGGGGGGTCGCCCCCCTTGCTAGCCCCCGAGGGAGTGTTGACTATGATGGGTCGTAGTCGATACTCCCTTCTATCGTTGAGACTTGTGGAAAAGTAAATCGCTCGAGGGAAAGACTTCATTTATTCGTACATTTATTTACAAGGCCTTGGTACAAAGCGTACGTAGGAACATAAAGCTTTGAAATTCTAGGGGTAGAATCGACGTAGCTGTTCGATGTTCCATGCGTTGGTGAAGACCACCCCCTTTTCGTCCGCAAGCTTGTATGTCCCTGGCTTCAAGACCTCGGCCACCATGTATGGGCCCTCCCATGGTGGGGTCAGCTTGTGGCGTCCTTGGTTGCTTTGTCGCCGTCGCAGAACGAGGTCTCCCACGTTCAAGTCCCTCCTGCGCACGTGCTTGTCGTGGTAGCGTCGAAGCTTCTACTGGTATCTAGCAGAGTTGATGAGGGCCATGTCTCGAGCTTCTTCGAGTTGGTCGACCGCATTTTCTTGAGATTCTTTATCTGATTGTTCGTTGTACGCTTTGAGTCGAGGGGACCCGTATTCGAGGTCTGTGGGGAGGACGGCCTCAGAGCCGTAGACCATGAAGAATGGGGTGTATTTTGTGGCCCTGCTCGGCGTTGTCCTTAGGCTCCATAGGACCGAGGAAAGCTCCTCGACCCACTTCTTGCCAAATTTCTTCAAGCGATTGTAGATCCTTGGCTTGAGCCCCTGTAAGATCATGTCGTTGGCACGCTCAACCTGGCCATTAGTTCGAGGGTGGGCCACTGCAGACCAGTTCACACGGATGTGATGCTGATCGCAGAAGTCCAAGAACTTTTTGCTGGTGAACTGGGTGCCGTTGTTGGTGATGATTACGTTGGGGATCCCAAACCGGTGGATGATGTCGGTGAAGAAAAGGACGGCCTGCTCGGAGCAGATGTTGGTGATGGGTCGAGCCTCGATCCATTTGGAGAACTTGTTGATAGCTACCAGCAAGTGGGTGTATCCCCCTTTTGCCTTTTGCAGAGGCCCTACTAAGTCGAGCCCCTATACTGCGAATGGCCATGTGATGGGGATCATCTGAAGAGCGTCGGCACGCAGATGCTTCTGTTTGGCGTAGAACTGGCACCCATGGCATGAGCGTACGAGCTCGATGGCATCAGCTACGGCCGTTGGCCAGTAGAAACCTTGTCAGAAGGCGTTCCCTACGAGGGTCCGTGGAGCAGCATGGTGGCCACGAGCCCCCGAGTGTAGGTCCTCGAGGAGTTTCCGACCTTCTTCCACGGTGATGCAACGCTGCAAGACCCCCATCAGGCTTCTTCGATATAGCTCATTGCCCTCGCCATAGATCACATATGACTTGGCCCGTCGAGCGATACGGCGGGCCTCAGATCGATCTTCTAGCAGCTCGCAGTGGATTAGGCAGTCGAGGAACGGTGTGCGCCAGTCAAACGGTCGAGCGGGCCGCTGTTCTGCCTCCATCACCTCAGCTGCCATCAATAGTGCGTCGATGGTGTCGGTTTGCTGGGCAGGAGCGGCATCGACGCCAGCCCCCGAGCCCAAGTCGACGGATGGCTCGTGGAGATCTCTTGAGAACGCGTCAGGTGGTACTGTGCCTCGGGTCGACGTGATCTTGGCGAGTTCGTCGGCTGCCTCGTTGTTGCGTCGAGCGACGTGAACGAGCTCGAGGCCATGGAATTTGTCCTCGAGTCGACGGACTTCCTTGCATTACGCCTCCATTTTCGGGTCGTGTGCTAGTTTCGAACCAAGTCGTCCGTGCATCCTTTTTCTTTTCCTTTTTTACCACACCCACCTTACCATTTTCACCACACCACATGGATTTCACTCCAAGCATTAATGAGCATGGAATTTATTTCATAGACACTTCGTTTACTCCATGCTCATATGCAACATCTTCCCAATCTTTTGGTCTCTCCAACATCACCACATTCGAGATCTCCAACCCCCTCTCCCTTTCTATTTATAAAAACTTTAAAAGGGCGGTTGTCGATGCATATGTCTATAATAAATTTTGCAGATCTCGTTGAGTTGATCTTGATATAGGTTAGCGTTGGAGGGGAAACCACTTCACCGACATAAATTGATGGTTTCCCAAGGACAAGCTTAGTGTCCTAAAATAAGCACTGATCAGATCGTAACATGAGCTTTGAATTATTTGCAATATTACCTTGTGAATTGAGCATATAAGGATAATTGTAAAAATATCCCTTCGGGTATTCTTGTCACTAACCTTTCCAGGATTGGAGCAAGAAGATCGGATGAATGACAAGCACAACGTATGTCCAACCAATCATCATACAACATTGAATTAAATTCATCCAAACTTGAATTTTGCAAAATTCATGCTTGGGGGAGTACTTTACATAAAAACATCCTTTGCCATGTTGCTATGTTGGTTGTCCCTACCTTTGAGACATGCTAAATTTGCTAAATACTAATCACACTACTTCATCTAATAATAAAAAGATGCATAATCATATAAACCCAAATAAAGATTTTGTGCTTATATATATATATATATATTTTGCTTAGTTTGCTAAATAAATAAATAAATAAAGTTTGCTATGAACCCTCATGATAAGCTCTCACATGGAAATGATGAATAGTTGCTCTGCCATGACTAGTTCTCAAAATTGAATTCTCTCTCAATTTAGGAATGACTGTTATTAATTAAGATTTGCTCTAAACCTGAACTTGTGGGAAGAGTACTTGATCTAAAGTCAAAGTCGTTAACGGATACGATATGGGAAGGTTGAGCTGTTGTTTATCTGTTCCTAGAAATGCTAAAATTCTGGAGAATTTTATCTTTGAAAATCTTTAAAATGTTGCATGATGAGTTCCTGTATGATGAGAGTTTAAAATCCTACCACAGCCATATATACATGCTTATTAGACTATGAACCATACATTTATTTTTTACTGCTTATGAGCATTGAGTGTGGTCAAGCTGTGTAGACCCTTAGGAGCTTGTCATGTGGTTAAAATCAAGATTCACTTGCACGTTCACTCACACATGCTGCTTCTACTCCGGAAGTACGCATCCACATATATCCACCCATTTCCATCTCCAGAACCATCCAAAAATATTCTACTCCTAATCCGGGAGAGAATAGCCAAAAACATTCTCCTATTTCTATTTTCCCCTGTGAAATAAATGCTCAAGTTATTTTGGTTACTACCACTTGCTATATTATTCCAGAAGGGTGAGTACTCTAAAAAAATAAAAAAAATAAAAAATAAAAAAATGAGGAAATAAAAAGGGGCAAGTGCCCGGAACCTCGAAAGAAAAGAAAAGTGAGACGAGAGGTAAAAATGGACAAGTGTCCGACAGTAGAATTAGGGGTACAAGATACCCACCTGAGAGGAAAGAAAAAGAAAATATAGAGCATCTCATTCACCTCAAATTGTTTCAAAAGAGCAAGAAAGGTATGTATCCCATCAAAAGAGCACAAGTAGAATTAGACTTTCACCATTGTTATCACCATCATCACCAAACATCATTCATTCGCCACACATGCACATCTTGATTTGACTTATTTACTTGTTCTTCTGGATCCACGGTTTGACTGTGCAATAAATGTCTTGTAAGTATGTATACTTTATCTCCCACCTATGAGCTCCAGATGAGTAGGATGAGAGAGAAGGCAATGCCACTATGCCTTATACCACAAATACCACATACTTTGAGAGAAGGCATATACCATCACTGCCTTGGTAAGGATCCAGAAATACCACAAAAGAGAGACTAGAGAGAGTCATACAAGGAATCTCTGAGTTTTATTTGAAAATCTGCAAAAACTCTAGAGCTATAGTTAATCGAAGAACAAGAGACATGGCGCTTGACTAGACTGTTCTATCTTTTAACTACTCAAGACACAAGTGACGGTTGAAAGCCCCATGGTGGAAGGTAAAATGAGTAAGTTTAAATCATAAAAGTTTACCCTAACCCAGGGATGAGATTTTATTTGGACGCATGTGTACCTTTAAGGAATGAAACCACTGCAGAAACTCTTGAGTCCATCTTTGCTCAGAGACGAGCAAAGGTTAAGCTTGGGGGAGCTTGTTGACGGTTCTTAATGCTCACATTTAACCATCAATTAATCATGGAAAAGGATCCAAATGCAACCAACACCTAGACTTAGGGTTTTATGTGACAGAATTCCATGAGTTTTGGTGTTTGACTATTTCTGCAAAGCGTTATCAGGCAATACGGAGGAAAGGCCCACACGTCAGGTTTACATAGAGATATTAATGTGCCGCACAATTTTCTATCATCTAGAAGACTCCAGAAGCCACGGGACCGAAGCGGAGGCCAAGAGGACTCAGGGACAGGGCACCCGCCCTCCTCTCCTAGGCGCCCGCCCTCATACAGAGTCCAATCAGGACTCTCTTTCGGGATATTGCTCCACCGACCAAAAGGATCAAGGATAACCGTTCAATCAATGTCGGTTTGATCCAACGGCCCAGATTCACATGAAGGGACTATAAAACCAGACCCCCTGGCCTCTGTTTGCGTTTAAAATACCCAACACCGATGGAACTTGTAGATGACATGTGTCATATGGAATCTCGCTTCGATCTGTGTGGAGATAGTGCTAGTTTCTGTGCAAGATATGTGCACGGTTTGCGCCTAATGCACCATAGGCTAAGAACCATTTTGGACACACCTAATTTTACTCATAGGTAAAGGCGCTCAAGTGGAAGCTTGGTTTGATCTGTCTTGAGATAGTGCCAATCTTGATGCAAGATAGGTGCAGGTTTGCATGGAATGTAACACATGCTCAAAAATCAATTTGGACGCAGCCGATGGAACTCGTAGATGATGTGTGTCATATGAAATCTTGCTTCGGTCTATTTGGAGATAGTGTTAGTTTCTATGCAAGATATGTGCACGGTTTGTGCCTAATGCACCATAGGCTAAGAAACCATTTTGGTCGCACCCAATTGTACTCCTAGGTTAAAGGGCTCAAGTGGAAGCTCGGTTTGGTCTGTTTACAGATCGTGCCAATCTAGATCTAAGATAGGATGCACAGTTTGTGTGGAACGTACCATATGCTCAAAAATCAATTTGGACGCACATGATGGAACTCCTTGATGACATGTGTCATATGGAATCTCGCTTCGGTCTATTTAGAGATACTGTTAATTTTGATGCAACATAGGTGCACGGTTTGTGCCTCATGCACCATAGGCTAAGAAACCATTTTGGATGCACCCGATGGTACTCCTAGGTAAAGGGCTCAAGTGGAAGCTCGGTTTGGTCTGTTCAGAGATAGTGCTTATCTTGATGCAAGATAGGTGCACTGTTTGTATGAAATGTACCATATGCTCGGAAATCAATTTGGACGCACCTAATGGAACTCCTAGATGATGTGTGTAATATGGAATCTTGCTTCGGTTCATTTTGAGATAGTGTTAGTTTCGGTGCAAGATAGGTGCACAGTTTGCACCTAATCCACCATAGGCTAAGAGACCATTTTGGACACACACAATGGTACTCCTTGGTGAAGGGGCTCAAATGGAAGCTCAGTTTGGTCTATTTGGAGATAGTGCTAATCTTGATGCAAGATAGGTGCATGGTTTGCATGGAACATACCATATGCTCAGACATCAATTTGGACTCACCCGATGGAACTCCTAGATGACGTGTGTCATATAGAATTTTGCTTCGTTCTGTTTGGAGAGAGTGTTAGTTTCGGTGTAAGATAGGTGCATGATTTGTGCCTAGTGCACGATGGGTGACGAAACCACTATGGACACATCCAATGGTACTCCTAGGTAAAGGGGCTCAAGTGGAAGCTTGGTTTGGTCTGTTTGGAGATCGTGCTATTCTTGATCCAAGATAGGATGCACGGTTTGCATGGAACATACCATATGCTTAGAAATCAATTTGGACGCACCCGATAGAACTCCTAGATGATGTGTGTCATAGAAATCTGGCTTCAGTCTGTTTGGAGATAGTGTTAGTTTCGATGCAAGATATGTGCACGGTTTGTGCCTAATGCACCATAGGCTAAGAAACCATTTTTGGTCGCACCCGATGGTACTCCTAGTTTAAAGGGCTCAAGTGGAAGCTCTGTTTGGTTTGTTCGGAGATAGTGTTAATCCTGATGCAAGATAGGTGCATAGTTTGAGTGGAACGTACCATATGCTCAGAAATCAATTTGGACACACCCGGGAAATCAATTTGGACGCACGCGATGGAACTCCTAGATGACATGGGTCATATGGAATCTCGCTTCGTTCTGTTTGGAGACAGTGTTAGTTTTGGTGCAAGATAGGTGCACAGTTTGCACCTAATGCACTATAGGCTAAGAAACCATTTTTGGTCGCACCCGATGGTACTCCTAGTTTAAAGGGCTCAAGTGGAAGCTCTGTTTGGTCTGTTCGGAGATAGTGTTAATCTTGATGCAAGATAGTTGCAAAGTTTGCGTGGAACGTACCATATGCTCGGAAATCAATTTGGACACAACTGGGAAATCAATTTGGACGCACCCGATGGAACTCCTAGATGACATGGGTCATATGGAATCTCTCTTCGTTCTGTTTGGAGACAGTGTTAGTTTTGGTGCAAGATAGGTGCAGAGTTTGCACCTAATGCACTATAGTCTAAGAAACCATTTTGGACGCACCAATTGGTACTACAAGGTGAAGAGGCTCAAGTGGAAGCTTGGTTCGGTCTGTTTAGAGATAGTGCTAAACATGATGCAAGATAGGTGCACGGTTTGCATGGAATGTGTCATATGCTCGGAAATCAATTTGGACGCACCCGATGGAACTGCTAGATGACATGTGTCATATGGAATCTCGTTTCGGTCTGTTTGAAGATAGTGTTAGTTTTAGTGTAAGATAGGTGCCCAGTTTGCACCTAATGCACTATAGTCTAAGAAACCATTTTGGACGCACCTGTTGATACTCCAAGGTGAAGAGGCTCAAGTGGGAGCTCACTTTAGTCTGTTTAGAGATAGTGCTAATCTTGATCCAAGATAGGATGCACGGTTTACATGGAACATACCATATGCTTAGAAATCAATTTGGACGCACCCGATAGAACTCCTAGATGATGTGTGTCATAAGAAATCCCGCTTCGGTCTGTTTGGAGATAGTGTTAGTTTCGATGCAAGATATGTGCACGGTTTGTGCCTAATGCACCATAGGCTAAGAAACCATTTTTTGTCACACCCGATGGTACTCCTAGTTTAAAGGGCTCAAGTGGAAGCTCTGTTTGGTCTGTTCGGAGATAGTGTTAATATTGATGGAAGATAGGTGCATAGTTTGCGTGGAATGTACCATATGCTCGGAAATCAATTTGGACACACCCGACGGAACTCCTAGATGACATGTTTCATATGTAATCTCGATTTGGTCCGTTTGGAGACAGTGTTAGTTTTGGTGCAAGATAGGTGCATGGTTTGCGCCTAATGCACCATGGGCTCAGAAACTATTGTGGAAGCACCCGATGATACTGCTAGGTGAAGGGGCTCAAGTGGAAGCTCGGTTCGGTCTGTTTGGAAATAGTGCTAATCTTTATGCAAGATAGGTGCAGGGTTTGCATGGAAAGTATCATATTCTCGAAAATCAATTTAGACACACCCAATAAAACACTTAGATGATGTGTGTCATATGGAGTCTTCGATCTATTTAGAGACAATATTAGTTTCATTGTAATAAAGGTGCACGACATGGTTTGCACGGAATGAACCATAGGCTCAAAAACCATTTTGGACACACCTGAGGGTACTCGTAGGTCAAGAGGCTCAAGTGGGAGCTCAGTTTGGTTCGTTTGGAGATAGTGCTAATCTTTATGTAAGATAGGTGCACGGTTTGCATGGAACTTACGATATGCTTAGAAATCAATTTGGACGCACTCGATAGAACTCCTGGATGACATGTGTCATATGGAATCTCCCTTCGGTCCATTTGGAGATAGTGTTAGTTTCGGTGCAAGATAGGTGTACGATTTGAGCCTAATGCACCATATGCTAAGAATCCATTTTGGACGCACCCGATGGTACTCCTATGAGAAGAGGCTCAAATGGAAGCTCGATTTGGTCTATTTGGGGATAGTGCTAATCTTGATGCAAGATAGGTGCACGGTTTACGTGGAAAATACCATATGCTCAGAAATCAATTTGGAAACTCCTAGATGATGTGTGTCATATGGGACCTCACTTTGGTTCATTTGGACATAGTGTTAGTTTTGGTGCAAGATAGATGCACGGCTTGCGCCTAATTGACCATAGTCTAATAAACCATTTTGGACCCACCTGATGGTACTCCTAAGTGAAGAGACTCAAGTGGAAGCTCGGTTTGGTCTATTTGGAGATACTGCTAATCTTGATGCAAGATAGGAGCACGGTTTGCATGGACGTAGATCATGCTCGGAAATCAAATTGGATGCACCCGATGGAACTTGTAGATGACATGTGTCATATGGAATCTCACTTCGGTCTGTTTGGAGACAATGTTAGTTTTTGTGCAAGATATGTGCACGGTTTGCGCCTACTGCAGCATAGGCTAAGAACCATTTTGGACACACCTAATGTTACTCCTAGGTAAAGGGGCTCAAGTGGAAGCTTGGTTTGATCTGTTTTGAGATAGTGCTAATCTTGATGCGAGATAGGTGCAAGTTTGCATGGAACGTAACACATGCTCAAAAATCAATTTGGACGCAGCCGATGGAACTCCTAGATGACGTGTGTCATATGAAATCTTGCTTCGGTCTATTTGGAGATAGTGTTAGTTTCGATGCAAGATATGTGCATGGTTTGTGCTTAATGCACCATAGGCTAAGAAACCATTTTGGTCGCACCCAATGGTACTCCTAGGTTAAAGGGCTCAAGTGGAAGCTCTGTTTGGTCTATTTACAGATCGTGCCAATCTAGATCTAAGATAGGATGCACAGTTTGCGTGGAACATACCATATGCTCAAAAATGAATTTGGACGCACATGATGGAACTCCTTGATGACATGTGTCATATGGAATCTCGCTTCAGTCTATTTGGAGATAGTGTTACTTTCGATGCAACATAGGTGCACGGTTTGTGCCTAATGCACCATAGGCTAAGAAACCATTTTGGATGCACCCAATGGTACTCCTAGGTTAAAGGGTTCAAGTGGAAACTCGGTTTGGTCTATTCAGAGATAGTGCTTATCTTGATGCAAGATAGTCACAGTTTGTATGGAATGTACCATATGCTCGAAAATCATATTGGACGCACCCAATGGAACTCCTAGATGATGTGTGTCATATGTGAAAGAGCATCAAGGCCCCTAATGATTTCGGTGATTAATGACAAAGTTGATTACTATGACTAACGTGTGTTTTGCAAAGGCAAAGTCATTAGTGAGGTCATGGTAAATAGGTACTTGATGAATAGGGACGTATATGCCTACTTAATAGTGGAAATCGTTTTGGTTTTCAAAGGATGGATGAAAATCGTCAAGACTAGACTAGGTCTAAGTGCCATATGGTGAAGAAGGGCACTTAGAGTAGTTTAGGACTTTGTTTTCCTTTGACCGTACTATTAAGAGGGGCTTTGATCTAGTAGCTTGACTTAGGCAAGGCTTTAGGTTTAGGTGTGGTGCACACTTGGTAAACCTAGCACTAGGCAGCTCAGTGCTAGTCCTTAGATCGAGAGGAACCAACTTCGTTTTGGAACGATCGCGTTTCGACGAAGTTAGGGTGCCTAAGTAGGCACAGGACGTTGCACCGGACGCTCTGTGAGTGCGTCCGGTGAGGTCCTTAACCGTTGGAGGGCTTCGGTGCTTAGGGTTAGGCACCGGACGCTGGCACCAAACTCATCAGGCAACGTCTGATCCCATACTCAGGGAGGTTGTAAACCTGCCCCGAGCACCGGACGCTAGCACTGGACACACCGGGTAGCGTCCGGTCTTAAACTCAAGGAGTTTGGAAAACTCCTCAGAGCACCGGACGGTGCCACCGGACGCTGGGAAGTAGCGTTCGGTGACCTGTCAGACCAAGTACATTTAGCCATTGAAGTGTCACCGGACGCTCGGTGCAGAGCATCCGATGCAACATCAACAGCGTCCGGTGACCCCGTTTTTGGTGCAAAATGATTGGCTGACCTTTGGACTTCGTGGGGTGTATTTATACTCCTCCACCTCGTCCATGAGAGGTCTCTTGCCCATTTGAACATCAGAGAAACTTGTTGTGGAGCAAGAGAGTAGCAAGAGCCTAGAGAGGATTGAGATTTGAGTGATTTCTTGAGAGAATCCTTCTCTATTGAATTCCAAGAGTCAAGTGTGCATCCACCACTCTCTAGAGCCTTGTTTGGGTCAAGTGAGAGTTCTTTGCTTGTTACTCTTGGTGATCGCCATCACCTAGACGGTTCGGTGGTGATTGGAGGCACGAAGACCACCCGATGTTCTTGTGGGTGGCTCGTGTCAAGCTTATGAGCAGTTTTGGGCGATTCACCACGACGGAGTGTCGAAGAATCAGCCAGTAGAGAGCACTTGGTCCTTGCACGGACCAAGGGGGAGCAAGACCCTTGCGCGGGTGCTCCGACGAGGACTAGTGGAGAGTGGCGACTCTCCGATACCTCGGCAAAACATCGCCGAGCACTTTCTTCCACTACTCCTTTACTTTCTAGCATTTACTTTGTGTTTCTACATTCTTAGAATTGCCATGCTAGTATAGGATTGGAACTAGGTTGCAAAACTTTTTATTCGGTAGCTCTCTAGTCACACTAGGCACAAGGGGTTGAATTGGAGCTTATAGGTTGCTTAAATTTTTAGAGAAGCCCAATTCACCCCCCTTTTGGGCATCTTGATCCTTTCAATTGGTATCTGAGCCTAGTGCTCATTATTTAGGCTTCACCACATAGAGAAAGATGTCTAACGGGGATGGACCGCCACCCATGTTCGATGGGGATGACTTCCCGTATTGGAAAATACGGATGGAGTGATACCTTGAGGCATGTGACTCAAAGTGCCTAAAAGCCGCGACCGAAGGGTTTACCCCTCCGGCAAAAGACGCCGTTCTTACTCCACAAGAACAAGAGAACGAAAAGTGGAATGCGAAGGCCAAAAACCACATCTTTAGAGGCCTTTGCAAAGAGGTGTTCAACCGCGTTCGGAACCACAAAACCGCCCATGCTCTATGGAAGGAACTTTGTGCGCTCCATGAGGGATCAAAGAGTTAATGCGAGGAACGCTGTCACTTAGTGATGAACAAGCTTAATACATTTGAAACCCTTCCTAAGGAAAATGCTAATGAAATGTATTCTCGCTTGAATGTGATTGTAGAGGAGGTTAATGGACTTGGGCTCACTCAAATGAGTGTGGCGGATGTCGCAAGGAAGATACTATGTGTGCTTCCCATTGAGAAATATGGCCACATAGTAACCGTGCTTCATCAAGGTGATCTCTCCACCACTACACCAACGGCCATATTGGGGAAGATCAATGCTCATGAGATGTATATGCACATGAACCCCCAAGATGGCTCCTCATCGGCCAAGAAGGAGAAGAAGGACTTGGCCCTCAAAGCTTCTCACAAGGGCAAAGCCAAGAAGATTGAAGTTGAGTCATCAACTTCAAGTGATGATGATGCATCCATTGCCCTCTTGGTGAGAAGAACCACCAAGATGTTGAAGAAGCTCAACAAGAATGGAGTCAACTTTGACTGCAAGAAGAAGAAGTTCTTCACAAGCAACAAGAGAAAGCCCATCTCTAAGATGGATTTCTACAATTTTGGTGAGCTTGGTCATCTTGCTCATCACTGTCCAAAGCCCAAGAAGGACAAGTACAAGAAGAAGAAAAAAGAGCAAGATGATTCAAGTGACGATGAGAAGAATGACAAGAAGCCATACAAGAAGAAAGGTGGCAAGAAAAAGGAGTACCACAAGAAGAAGAATGGCAAGGCCTACATTGTTGGTGATTGGCTCACCGACATTGAAAGCTCAAGTGGTGACTCCTCCGGCAATGAGAGTGATGATGAGAAGGTTGCCACCATTGCTATTGATGCTTCATCACCATCATCTTCACCACCATCTACATCCTCTACACACCTATGCCTCATGGCTAAAGGTGACCGGAAGGTACAAAGTGAGGATGAGAGTAGTGAGAGCGATAGTGAATATGAATCACCTTCTTATGATGAACTTGTAAAATTGCTAAACAAATACACAAAAGTCATAAGAAAGTCTAGAAGTGAAAATGAAAAGCTTGAACTTGAAAATGAAACACTTCTAGCAAAGCTTAAATCTAGTGATGAGCTTAGAGATCAAAATGAGATCATGACCACTAAGCTCAAGGAGCTCAAACTCTCTTTAAAAGAGCTCAAAGAAAAAGATGATAAACTTGAGAGTGTTCATGATGAGCTTATCACTAGATATAGAGCAATGAAAGAAGAGCTAACAACTCTAAAAGCAAATTATGACAACCTTGAAATAGCTTATGAACTCGCAATTGATGAAACTCATGTTGCTACTAACCATGTTGCTAAGCTTGATGTAGCCACATCTTGTGATGACTTACTTGTGGAGAGCACAAGCAAATGTGTTGATTGCAAGGGCAAGAAAGTGGTAGTGGCCAAGAGCTATGAGGACACTATCAAGCTCAAGGAAGAAATTGTCATGCTCAAGAAAGAGTTGCAATAGCAAGCCAAGCACAAGACTATTGTGATTGAGTCACTTGATCAAGACAAAAAGCTTGCATATGAGAACAAGTTGCTCAAGGAAGAAAATCAATATCTCAAGCTTGGTTTGATGTATGACAAGCAAGAAGAAGATGAGACATTCATCTTAGATGAGTTAGCAAGCAACAATGACCCAATCATCAAGAAGCTAACTCAAGAGAATAGCAAGCTCAAGAAAGAGAAGGAACATATAACCAAGGGGTTAGCAAAGTTCACAAAAGGGAAGGACCTTCAAAGTGAGCTTTTCATGAACACCGTCATGAAGATGGACAAGAGTGGGATTGGCTACAAGGCTCATCAAACAAAGCTCACCAAGTCTCTAGCCACTCATGATCAACCAAGCAAGCCAAAGCCAAAGAGATGCTTTGTGTGTGGTCAAGAAGGATACTTTGCTCATGAGTGTAAGGCACCACTACCACCACCCTTGCCCAAGCATGCTAGACCATTTGTCTTCAATGCTCACTACATTGTAAGGAAAGATAAGAGTGGCAAGGTCAAGGTTAGCTTTGTGGGGCCGCCCAACAAGCAAAGGCCAAAGAAGATTTGGGTGCCAAAGCAACTAGTAGAGAAGGTCAAGGGCCCTAAGCAAATATGGGTCCCTAAATCTCAAGCTTGATCTCTTGTGTGTAGGCAAGACCGGTGGATCACATTGGGTAATTGATAGTGGTTGCACTCAACATATGACCGGAGATCCCCGGATGTTCACCTCTCTTGATGAAGATGTTGACAACCATGAGAAGATTACATTTGGTGACAATTCAAAAGGCAAGGTCAAGGGACTAGGAAAGGTTGCTATATCAAATGACAACTGCATCACCAATGTGCTCTATGTGCAATCATTGAGTTTCAACTTGCTCTCGGTTGGATAACTTTGTGATCTTGGTTTTGAATGCTTATTCAAGAAGAAGGAAGTAATTGTGACCAAGGAGGATGACAATGAAATGGTATTCAAAGGCTTCCGGCACAATAACTTATATGTAGTTGACTTCTCATCCGATGAAGTTGATGTCAAGACTTGCTTATTCACCAAGACCTGACTTGGTTGGTTGTGGCATAGAAGGTTAGCACATGTTGGAATGGGTACACTCAAGAAGTTGATGAAGAAAGAATTGATTAGAGGCTTCAAGGATGTGACATTTGAAAAAGACAAGCTTTGTAGTGCATGTCAAGCCGGCAAGCAAGTTGCAAACACTCATCCAACCAAGGCCTATCTCTCTACTTCAAGAGTGCTTGAGCTACTTCACATGGATCTATTTGGACCAACCACATATGCTAGTCTTGGAGGCAAGAAATATTGCTTGGTCATAGTTGATGATTACTCCCGGTACACTTGGACATTCTTCTTGCAAGACAAGGTCGAAGTTGCATCCATATTCAAGAAGTTTGCAAAGAATGCCCAAAATCAATTTGATGTTAAGATCAAAAAGATTAGAAGTGATAATGGCAAGGAGTTTGACAACACCAACATTGAAGAGTATTGTGATGAAGTGGGAATCAAACATGAGTTGTCCTCAACATACACACCACAACAAAATGGGGTGGTATAAAAAAAGAACCGGACATTGATCACCTTGGCAAGAACAATGCTAGATGAGTACAACACTTCGGAGAAGATGTGGGCCGAGGCAATCAACACCGCATGCTATGCATCAAACCGGCTCTTTCCTCACAAGTTCCTTGAGAAGACACCATATGAGTTGCTCAATGGAAGAAGCCCGATGTCTCAATCTTTAGAGTGTTTGGGTGCAAGTGCTACATCTACAAGAAGCGCCAACACTTGGGCAAGTTCCAAAGAAGATGTGACATTGGCTACTTGGTTGGCTATTCATCAAAGTCCAAGGCATATATGTTCTTTAATCATTCCACAAACATGATTGAAGAAACATTTGATGTTGAATTTGATGAAACTAATGGCTCCCAAGGAGCAAGTGATAATCTTGATGATGTAGGTGGTGAACCATTGAGGGATGCCATGAAGAATATGCCGGTGGGAGACATCAAGCCAAAAGATGATGATGATGTGCAAGTCATTGATCCTCCATCCACCTCACATGTACCACAAGATGAAGACAAGGATGTGAGAGATGCTCATGAAGACACCCAAGTCACTCATGAGCAAGCGGTGACACAAGCACAAGATGTTGATGCTCCACAAGCAACCCCTCAAGTGGCGCCAAGAAGATCATCACATCTCTTCCAAGATCACTCTCAAGATCTCATCATCGGGTGTCCATCACGTGGTGTAACTACACGTTCTAGACATGATTTATTTATTGAACATCACGCTTTTGTGTCTCTTGAAGATGAACCAAAGACTATAGAGTAAGCTCTTCGTGATGTGGATTGGATCATTGCCATGCAAGAGGAGTTGAACAACTTCTCTCATAACCAAGTATGGACACTTGAAGAGCGACCCAAAGATGCAAGAGTGATTGGAACAAAGTGGGTCTTCTGGAACAAGAAGGATGATCAAGGCAAAGTGGTGCGCAACAAGGCAAGGCTCGTGGCAAAAGGCTTTTCACAAGTGGAAGGTCTTGACTTCGGTGATACCTTTGCACCGGTGGCAAGACTTGAAGCAATCCGTATCCTACTTGCATATGCATCTAGTCATGATATCAAGTTATTTCAAATGGATGTGAAAAGTGCTTTTTTGAATGGCTATATTAATGAGCTTGTCTATGTTGAGCAACCCCTCAGTTTTGAAGACTCTAGGTACCCTAAGCATGTCTACCAGTTGTCCAAAGCTCTCTATGGTCTCAAGCAAGCTCCTAGAGCTTGGTATGAGAGGCTTAGGGACTTCCTCATTAAGAAGGGCTTCAAGATTGGGAAAGTTGACACAACACTCTTCACCAAGAAAATGAATGGGGAAATCTTCATTGGCCAAGTTTATGTTGATGATATTATTTTTGGCTCTACTAATGAAGATTTTTGCAAGGAATTTGGTGATTTGATGTCCAAGGAGTTTGAGATGTCCATGATTGGCGAGCTATCCTTCTTCCTAGGATTTTAAGTCAAGCAAATGAAGGAAGGTCTTCCTCTCTCAAGAGAAGTACACACAAGATCTTCTCAAGAGATTCAAGATGATGGATTGCAAGCCAATCAAGACTCCATGGCATTAAATGGGCATCTCGACTTGGATGAGGGAGGTAACCCAATTGACAAGACTCTCTATCGTTCCATGATAGGAAGTCTACTCTACCTCACCGCATCTAGGCTCAATATCATGTTTAGTGTGTGTATGTGTGCAAGATATGAAGCAATGCCTATGGAATCTCACTTGATTGCTGTCAAGAGAATTCTTAGGTATCTAAAATACACACCTTGCCTAGGTTTGTGGTATCCCAAAGGTGCATGATTCCAACTTGTAGGCTATTCCGATTCGGATTATGCCAGGTGCTGGATTGATAGAAAAAGCACATCCGGAGGGTGCCATTTCCTAGGTAGATCTCTTGTCGCTTGGATGTCTAAGAAACAAAATAGTGTTGCCTTGTCAACGGCCGAGGCGGAATACATTGCCGCCGGTGCTTGTTGTGCACAAATACTCTACATGAAACAAACTTTGCTAGACTATGAAGTAGTACTAGACAAAGTACCTTTGTTGTGTGACAACAAAAGTGCCGTAAAACTTGCTAACAACCCGGTTCAACACATCCGCACAAAACATATCGACATCCGCCACCACTTCCTTAGGGATCATGTTGCTAAAGGTGACATATCTCTAGAGAATGTGGGGACGGAAAATCATTTAGCGGATATCTTCACAAAACCCCTAGATGAAGCTAGGTTTTGTATGTTGAGAAATGAACTTAATGTGCTTGATCTCTCTAACTTCACTAAAAATGAAGTTGTGTGTTGAAACTTGTAAATAGCTTTTGTTTTGCACATCATGCATACCAAAACTAAAATACAAAAGGATTATGTATAGGGCTTGTCTAACATGGTTAAGATAACCCCATTGTGTGTGTGAAAAAGCTTAACCTTGGATCAAACTTGACAAGCATTTGTTTACTTTCAAGTATTGCATTTCACCTCATATCATATGCATGCTTGTTAGTTGACCGTTTCTTTTTGGTTATGTTTTGAGCATCCGCTATGTTCGTCCATAGATAGGGGCAGCATTCAAAGCTCATTATGATTTAAACCCCTAGCTTTATGGCCATACGATGCTCCTTGGTGATTTCTCGTGACTATTTTCATAATAACTACTAAGCCTAAGGCTAAATATTTGTTAAAAATTGAGGGTTTGAGAGAGGTCACTCATACCAGTTCCACTTGGTGTTTGTTTGTGTCTCTTTGAAGTTGGAACTTGGTAGGGTAAAAGTTGGGCGAAGTTCCAAGTTGAAAAAGGACCTAGAGGTGCACCGGACGCTGTCTCGGTGCGTCTGGTGCTGTGAGTGTGCTGGACTGCACTCACCGGACGCAGGAATAGTGTCCCAGTAGCGTCCGGTGTGGTGCGTCCGGTGCTCAGCCAGGCGTGCCCTAGGGCACCGGACGCTAAGGCCAGCGTCCGGTGGCCATCGTCCGGTGGTTGCGCGATTTGCAATCTTCTCTGAGTTTTAGTTCGGTGGTCACCGGACGCGTCCGGTGCCACATAAGTAGCATTCGGTGACCCCGATTCAAGCACATATAACCCGCGCCCGGATGTCATCTCTCGGCCAGTTTCTTTTCCACCGTGACCTCGCCCAGCAAAACCGCCCCCGCGTTCGTGCCCTAGACGCCGAGAAGAATGCCGCCGCCTCCATCGATCCCTTTGGTTCTCTGGCGAAATCTCTTCTTCTCCATCCAGATCTGCTCAGGGACCCCTCTCCTTCCTTCTCCTCGCGCTGGGATCTCTATCTCGCGCAGAGTTTAGGGTTTGGGTGAGTTCTCTTTCCAGCGCCCTCAAGATGATTGATCATATGTGTCAATGGATAAGAAAGAGGTTTTGATCTCGATCTTGTACGTCTCATCTGTGGAGCACTTTGAGGAGTCGATTCGTGTTCTCCGGCACTTTTCGATCGTGATATTTCATCCGGAACGCGTCTCGACATCGGATCATAAGCCGTTCGCGCCCGTTCCTTATCTCTACTTGCGATCTATAGGGTTTTCTCACCTCTAGTTATTGTGTTTGCTTATATATATCCTATCTATTCCTTCTCTTGCAGCGCGTTGATCTCCCGTGACAGTTCGTCAGTTGTCGGCAGTTGTTCACAGGCAATTTTTTCTTGCGATGGCTCGTTGCAAGAATGTCAGTGGTCCGGCAGCCAGCGTTGGTGGTTCTTCAGGAGGTGATGGTGGAGGTGATCTACCCCGTCGCCTGTTAGTGGCAGAGAAGGGCAAGGGAAAGAAGCTAGCCACCAAGAAGAGGAAGGCCAGCGATAGAGAGGCAGAGGTGGCAGAGGAAGTTGCAGCAGCAGCTGAGGCAGCAGAGAGAGTTGGACGCTCAGGTGCCCTGAGGATAGGGGCTGATCTCACGCCACATCAGCAGCGTGTAGTTCTTGAGGCTGAGGCACTTCATGGATCTCGTCCTGGCACCATCATGCTAGGAGGTCAGCGTGTTAGGATTGCAGTCCGCAAGCCAGCTCAGGAGGTCCCGGACACAGAGACAGAGGCAGAGGCCCAGGCAGGGGGTCCGACAGAGGCACAGCAGCAGGAGCAGCCCCTCAGGAGGTCGACTCGCGCTCGTACTCAGGCCATCCCTAGGACTGGTATGCAGGGTCAGTCTACCTCCGCTGCTCGCTCTACACCAGCTCGAGGCACTCCAGCTCCCCGTCAGGCACTAGTGAGGATACACAAGGATTACACTAAGGTTTCCACTCATGAGATCCAGGAGCTGCAGTTCGTTACGTTTCCTACTTGGTTTCTAGCTGCCAGGGATCCGCGAGCCAGTGCCAGATTCTATACAGTGGTTCAGGAGGATTTGTACGTGGCTCTGGTTCGCTCACAGGCTCAGTTCAGAGAGCACAGGGTGCTCAACCTTGAGATACTCGGGAACATAGTCAGTGTGGACATCAGGCAGTACTTCACCTATCTGCACGGTCTCCCAGAGTTACTTGCTCTACCTGGTACTTATTGTGAGGAGTGGGTCAGAGAGTTCTATGCCTCAGTGTGGGATTCTCCAGATCATAGCTATATCCACTACGCACTGGCAGGCACTGACTACAGCGTGACAGCTCAGAGCCTATAGGGTGACAGCTCAGAGTGCCAGAGAGGTCCTTGGTTTGAGAGCCTATTCCTCCAGGATCCACCAGCTGTGCTACGGGAACTTTGAGCCCCCTCGACGTCCTCACGGTGGTGAGCTACCACCAGTTGACTTTGTGGCTCCCTGTTTTTGTCAGCCTTTTGGAGAGGGCTCTAGCAGGACAGTGGGAGACTTGACTCGTTCAGCCAGGATCCTCGACTTTGTGTTAAGGAAGACGCTCTTTCCCAGGACAGGCTACAGAGACGGCTTCACCAGGATCCAGCAGTGGTTGGTAGCCCACCTCATCTCGAAGACTCCTTTTGACTTGTGGGATTTGATAGTCTCAAATAGTCGGGAGTTAGGGAGAGCGGAGCTGCGCTCAGGTTCTGGAGAAGTCTTCAGAGTTTTGGTATGTCTTTATATTTATTGTAAGACTTATGCTTTAATATATTTATCTTCTCTATTTACTTTTATGCCTTTATTATTATCGAGTAGTGTAGTTGTTATATTTTGGCATAGGATCTCCGTTCGCATCGAGTGCTCTAGTTATTCATGGTAATTAGAGTAGTAATCGTTAGTGTAGACGTGGTGTCTATACTAGAGGTTACCTGAGGTTGCACTCAGTCCTGCGGATTGTTGTGGTAGCCCTAGGGTAGTGACAGCCCTAACGGTCGACGTATTCCACCTCGTTCGGATCGGTGTTTGTAGGACCATAGTCAGAGCTTCCCAGCCCCCTCTCATCTCTTTATGTGGTTGGTGTTCTGATGTCCCAAAGTGCTAATATGTGATTGCTATATCTATTCATTCTTTGTTATCATAGAACTGAAGTAATAGAGAAGTATACAAGAACCTAGGTCTCTCCCGTTGTCCTCCCGCTATGGCTATCTACGCATTTATTATAGAATTCTCACCTTTATATTATTACCTATCATTTATCATTTACCCCTACTTTAGTCTAGTTGGTTTATTAAATTAGTAGATGCATGTTAGTAAGTTATCAGATTCTTTGACCTTAGCTTCCCAGTGGTAAAATATAAATAATGATACCTGGAATACTCCCGGTAAAATGCTACGATGATGTTCTGTGCGCTTGCGGAATTTTTCTTATTCTTATTGCACTTAACGAATGTCAACATCAAGTGGAAGCTCTATTTGGTTTGTTTGGAGATAGTGTTAATCTTGATGCAAGATAGGTGCATAGTTTGCGTGGAACGTACCATATGCTCGGAAATCAATTTGGACACACCCAGGAAATAAATTTGAACGCACACGATGGAACTCCTAGATGACATGGGTAATATGGAATCTCGCTTCGTTCTGTTTGGAGACAGTGTTAGTTTTGGTGCAAGATAGGTGCAGAGTTTGCACCTAATGCACTATAGTCTATGAAACCATTTTGGATGCACGAATTGGTACTTCAAGGTGAAGAGGCTCAAGTGAACGCTTGGTTCGTTCTGTTTAGTACAGCTAAACATGATGCAAGATAGGTGCATGGTTTGCATGGAATGTATGATATGCTCGGAAATCAATTTGGACGCACCCAATGGAACTGCTCGATGACATGTGTCATATGGAATGTCGTTTCGGTCTATTTGAAGATAGTGTTAGTTTTAGTGTAAGATAGGTGCCCAGTTTGCACCTAATGCACTATAGTCTAGGAAACAATTCTGGACACACCTGTTGGTACTCCAAGGTGAAGAGGCTCAAGTGAACGCTTGGTTCGGTCTGTTTAGAGATAGTGCTAATCTTGATCCAAGATAGGATGCACGGTTTGCATGGAACGTACCATATGCTTGGCAATCAATTTGGACGCACCTGATGGAACTCCTAGATGACATGTGTCATATGAAATCTTGCTTCGCTCTATTTGGAGATAGTGTCTGTTTTGATGCAAGATAGGTGTACGGTTTTTGCCTAATGCACCATATGATAAGAAACCATTTTGGACGCACCCAATGGTACTCCTAGGTTAAAGGGCTCAAGTGGAAGCTCGGTTTGGTCTGTTTGGAGATAGTGCTAATCTTGATGCAAGATAGGTGCGCAGTTTGCGTGGAACATACCATATGCATGAAAATCAATTTGGACGCACTCGATGGAACTCCCAGATGATGTGTGTCATATGGAATCTCACTTCGGTCAATTTGGAGATAGTGTTAGTTTTGGTGCAAGATAGGTGCACGGTTTGCGCCTAATGCACCGTAGGCTAAGAAACCATTTTGGACACACCCAATGGTACTCCTAGGTGAAGGGCCTCAAATGGAAGCTCAATTTGGTCTATTTGGAGATAGTGCTAATCTTGATGCAAGATAGGTGCATGGTGTGCACGGAACATACCATACGCTCAGAAATCAATTTGGACTCACCCGATGGAACTCCTAGATGACGTGTGTCATATGGAATCTTTCATCGGTCTGTTTGGAGAGAGTGTTAGTTTCAGTGCAAGATAGGTGCATGGTTTGTGCCTAATGCACCATAGGGTAAGAAACCATTTTGGACACACCCAATGGTACTCCTAGGTGAAGGGGCTCAAATGGAAGCTCAGTTTGGTCTGTTTGGAGGTAGTGCTAATCTTGATGCTAGATAGGTCCATGGTTTGCATGGAACATACCATATGCTCAGACATCAATTTGGACTTACCCGATGGAACTCCTAGATGACGTGTGTCATAGAATGTCGCTTCGGTATGTTTGGAGAGAGTGTTACTTTCTGTGAAAGATAGGTGCATGATTTGTGCCTAGTGCACCATGGGTGACGAAACCACTTTGGACACACCCAATGGTACTCCTAGGTAAAGGGGCTCAAGTGGAAGCTTGGTTTGGTCTGTTTGGAGATCGTGCTATTCTTGATCCAAGATAGGATGCACGGTTTGCATGGAACATACCATATGCTTAGAAATCAATTTGGACGCACCCGATAGAACTCCTAGACGATGTGTGTCATAAGAAATCTCGCTTCGGTCTGTTCAGAGATAGTGTTAGTTTCGATGCAAGATATGTGCATAGTTTGTGCCTAATGCACCATAGGCTAAGAAACCATTTTGGTTGCACCCGATGGTACTCCTAGTTTAAAGGGCTCAAGTGGAAGCTCTGTTTGGTCTGTTTGGAGATAGTGTTAATCTTGATGCAAGATAGGTGCATGGAATGTACCATATGCTTGGAAATCAACTTGGACACACCCGAGAAATCAATATAGACGCATCCGATGGAACTCCTTTATGACATCTGTCATGGAATCTTGCTTCAGTATGTTTGGAGACAGTGTTAGTTCCAGGGCAAGATAGGTGCCCAACTTGTGCCTAATGCACTATAGTCTAAGAAACTATTTTGGACGCACCTATTGGTACTCCAAGTTCAAGAGGCTCAAGTGGAAGCTCAGTTCGATCTGTTTAGAGATAGTGCTAATCTTGATCCAAGATATGATGCACGGTTTGCATGGAACGTACCATATGCTTGGAAATCAATTTAGACAAACTATGGAACTCCTAGATGACATATGTCATATGGAATCTCGCTTCGGTCTGTTTGGAGATAGTGTTAGTTTCAATGCAAGCTAGGTGCACGGTTTTTGCCTAATGCACCATATGCTAAGAAATCATTTTGGGCGCACCCGATGGTACTCCTAGGTTAAAGGGCTCAAGTGGAAGCTCGGTTTGGTCTGTTCGGAGATTGTGCTAATCTTGATGCAAGATAGGTGCACACTTTGTGTGGAATGTACCATATGCTCGGAAATAAATTTGGACGCACTCGATGGAACTCCTAGATGACATGTGTCATATGAAATCTCGCTTCGGTCTGTTTGGAGACAGTGTTAGTTTTAGTGCAAGATAGGTGCCCAGTTTGCACCTAATGCACTATAGTCTAAGAAACTATTTTGGACACACCTGTTGTTACTCCAAGGTGAAGAGGCTCAAGTGGAAGCTTGGTTCATTCTGTTTAGAGATAGCACTAAATTTGATGCAAGATAGCTGCACGATTTGCATGGAACGTATCATATGCTCGGAAATCAATTTGGACGCACCCGATGGAACTCCTAGATGACATGTGTCATATGAAATCTTGCTTCGGTCTATTTGGAGATAGTGTTAGTTTTGGTGCAAGATAGGTGCACCGTTGGCACCAAATGCACCATAGTGGAAGCTCGGTTTGGTCTGTTCGGAGATAATGCTAATCTTGATGCAAGATAGGTGCACAGTTTGTATGGAACGTAACATATGCTCAGAAATCAATTTGGACGAACTCGATAGAACTCTTAGATGATGTGTGTCATATTGAATCTCGCTTCGGTCCATTTTGAGATAGTGTTAGTTTCAGTGCAAGATAGGTGCACGGTTTGCGCCTAATGCACCATAGACTAAGAAATCATTTTGGACACACCCAATGGTACTCCTAGGTGAAGGGGCTCAAATGGAAGCTCAGTTTGGTATGTTCGAAGACAATGCTAATCATGATGCAAGATAGCTGCATGGTTTGCATGGAACCTACCATATTCTCGGAAATCAATTTGGACTCACCCAATGGAACTCCTAGATGACGTGTGTCATATGGAATCCCGGTTTGGTCTGTTTGGAGAGAGTGTTAGTTTCGGTGCAAGATAGGTGAGTTTGTGCCTAATGCACCATAGGCTAAGAAACCACCTTGGACACACCCGATGGTACTCCTAGGTTAAAGGGCTCAAGTGGAAGCTTTGTTTGGTCTATTCAGAGATAGTGTTAATCTTGATGCAAGATATATAAGTGCATAGTTTGCGTGGAACATACCATATGCTCAGAAATCAGTTTGGATGCACCCACATACCATATCCTCCAAAATCAATTTGGACGCACCCGATGGAACTCTAAGATGACATGTGTCATATGAAATCTGGCTTCGGTCTGTTTGGAGATAGTGTTAGTTTCGGTGCAAGATAGGGGCACAGTTTGCATCTAATGCACCATAGTCTAAGAAACCACTTTGGACACACCCGATGGTACTCCAAGGTGCAGAGGCTCAAGATGGAAGCTTGGTTCGGTCTGTTTAGAGATAGTGCTAAACTTGATGTAAGATAGGTGCACTGTGTGCATGGAACGTATCATATGCTCGGAAATCAATTTTGACGCACCCGATGAAACTCCTAAATGACAGGTGTCTTATGAAATATCGCGTTGGTCTCTTTGGAGATAGTGTTAGTTTCAGTGCAAGATAGGTGCACAGTTTGCGCCTACTGCACTATAACCTAAGATACCATTTTGGACGCACCTGTTGGTACTCCAAAATGAGGAGGCCCAAGTGGAAGCTCAGTTTGGTCTGTTTGGAGATAGTGCTAATCTTGATGCAAGATACGTGCATAGTTTGCATGGAACGTACCATATGCTTTGAAATCAATTTGGACTCACCCGATAGAACTCCAAGATGATTTGTGTCATATGGAACCTCACATCGGTCTATCTAGAGAGAGTGTTAGTTTCGGTGCAACATAGGCGCACGGTTTGTGCTAATGCACCATAGGTTAAGAAACCACTTTGGACGCACCCGATGGTACTCATAGGTCAAGAGGCTCAAGTGGAAGCTTGGTTTCGTCTGTTTGGAAGTCGTGCTAATCTTGATCCAAGATAGGATGCACGGTTTGCATGGAATGTACCATATGCTTAGAAATCATTTTGGACGCACCCGATGGAACTCCTAGATGACGTGTGTCATATAAAATGTCGCTTCGGTCTATTTGGAGATAGTGTTAGTTTTGGTGCAAGATAGGTGCACGGTTTGTGCCTAATGCACCATTGGCTAAGAAACCATTTTGGATGCATCTATTGGTACTCTAAGGTGATGAGGCTCAAGTGGAAGCTTGGTTCGGTCTGTTTAGAGATAGTGCTAAACATGATGCAAGATAGGTGCACGGTTTGCATGGAACATTTCATATGCTCCCAAATCAATTTGGACGCACCCAATGGAACTCCTAGATGACATGTGTCATATGGAATATCGCTTTGGTCTGTTTGGAGATAGTGTTAGTTTTAGTGCACGATAGGTACTGTTGACGGTTCTTAAGTATTAATTTTAATTATCAAATAAACAAGAGAATGGACCAATATGCAACCATCACCTAGAATTAGGGTTTGATGTGACAGAATTCCACGAGTTTTGTTGTTTATCTATTTCTGCAGGGGGTTATCAGGAAATAAGGAAGTAAGGCCCACATGTCGGGATTACATAGAGATATCAATGCACCGCGCAATTTTACTTCATCTAGAAGACTCCAGAAGCCACGAGACCGAAGCGGAGGCAAAACTGGGCCAGGCCCAGGGCGCCCGCCCTGGAAGCCTGGGCGCCCGCCCCCCTGCTGGAGCCAAATCAGGACTCTTTCGCTCGGGATATTCCACCGACCTATTGGATCAAGAAAAACATAGTACCACCTCGCCTATCGACCCAAAAACGCATAGAAGGGGAGGACTATATAAGCAAGGCCCCCTGGCCCCTGGAGAAGACATGAAGAAATTATCATAGAGACTGAGGGGTGCCCTCGAAGGAAAACCTCTTCTCTAATTAATATTTCTTTTTAGGCTTAGCAATCAATGTAAGGTAGAAATAGATCTTCTAGTTTCTACTAGATTGAGAGAGATAGAGTGGAGGTGTAGAGTGGAGGATGCCCGGCCTGTCGGTGTCTACTCCAAGCTTGTACCTGAGGGATCAAGTTCTCCTAACCCGAAGCTTGCTCCTACGATTCTTCAGTATTTCGACTTCTAAATTCTAGTAAGTTCTTATTTTATTGTTCTTATGGTTTATGAGTTTACTTTAATCTCTTCGCGTAGAGTTTAGAGTAATCATTGCTGGCGTAAACGTGGTGTTTAGGCTGGGGTACTCATAGATATTCCCTGACTAGTTGGACCGTGGTAGTAGTGAGGAACGTGACAATTCCGAGCTACCTTTGTAGATCACATCTCGTTAGCAGGAAGGATAGGGTTTATAGGTGCGGGTTGAACATCCTCTGTAGTGTCTAGATTCTGTTAGCCTCCCCATTAGAACAGTAGATCATCCTTACCAAGGTTAGATGGAGACTACGGTTGCAGTCTTCTCTATTTATCACTCACATTGAAAGACATTCTTTGTGCCTAAAGGTTAGTAGTAATAGACTGGTTAGTCAGATGCACTCTTTCTCCTAGTGGTAAAAAAATAAATACGATACTCTGGATAATTTCCCGGGTGAAGTGCTCACCGATATCCGTGCGCTTGCGGATCAATTCCTTATTGCGTTCCCAAATATCAACAAGCATTTCTGGCGCCGTTGCCAGGGAGAAAGACGGTTGCTGAGATAACCTGTGTCTTGCTATTAGCTTGTATCTATACTTTTATCTTTTCTTATCTTTTATATCCTTTATTTATTTTCTTTACTCTTACCCTATGGAAAACCAAAATTCTAAATCGATCCATGAGTCTGCAATCCCTTTAGCAACTGACCTTTTACCATGGGAATCATCACAGCCTATCCAAACATCCCAGTATAAGTTAAGTTCTAGCAACTGACCTTTTGCTATGATTCAATACCTATCTTTTTTGGGAAAGGAAGACGAAAACCCATACCTTCATATTAGAGATTTTGAGCAAACATGTGATTGTCTTCGCATTGAAGGCATTTCTGATAAGACTTTAAGTTGGAAGCTTTTTCCTTTTTCCTTAAGGGGAGAAGCTAGACAATGGTACAGTCAGAAGGTAAGTCAACAACAAGGTGAATGGGGAGTTTTACGAGCCAACTTTTGTCTAGATTTCTATTCCCTTGACCGTATAGCCGACCTTAGACTCGAAGTCCTATCTTTTAAACAAAAAGATAATGAAACTTTGGGAAAATCCTGGAAACGTTTTTCTGATCTTTTAGAATCTGGTCCAAACCTTAATCTTGAAGACCCTGTTCTTTTATTTCACTATTTTCGAGGTCTTCATAAAAATCACAAACAAATGCTACACACAATGTCTAGAGGTTCTTTCTTTCGCATCCCTGCTGATGAAGCTAGATTGATCCTAGATAGAATCCTAGAAGCTGAGATGGATAATACCCTTCATGATGAAACCTACGAAGCCGAAGTAGACACTCTGCCAAATTCTTCATCTACTTTAGCTATCCCAAGTTTTGAGCCACAAGAGGAAGAAATTCCACTACCGGACTTCATGCTGGATATAGAATCCGATCTTTTTGCCGATTTTGGAAATATTTCAAACTACCATTCTATTGACAAACCCCAAAACGGCCAGTTTAGCATTTATTTACCAAGTGAATATCAATTGAGAGAGCTTATCTCAGTAATGAGTAGCGAATGGTTGGAGGAATCAGAGCTTTCCTCTGATGTGATCCGTTTGGACACACCCTCTATAACTATACGTTGTGCTTATAATTCTGATCGATTTAATGCTCTTTATAATCCTGTTGTGGGGATCAACATTATGTCTGAATCTTTTGCACTTAAACTATTTAAAAATCTTGTCTTAACCCCCACAACAAAGATCATAAAGGAATCTTCGGGACGATTAGTCCCCAGTCTTGGAATTATTAATGTCCTACCTCTTACGGTAGAAGGCTCCATGGTTCATTTGAACTTCTATATCTTTGATACATGGGACTTCGACCTGTTAATAGGACAACCTTTTAGAAGACTCCTTTATGAAGGTCATACTGGAAAGCTACACATTTCTTTTGGAAAAACTTTTCAATTCCCAATGGTAATTTCACACTCCTTAAATAATAAGGCCGAGTCATATCTTTTGCCTGATCCTATGGAGGAAGTAAAGGCTGCATCTCTAGAGCTTTTAGATGAATCAGACTTAGAAGACGAAACTTCTTTCTTCATAGAAGAAGAAGACGAACCTTCTGAGCCTGAACACTTAGACGAGTTTGCAGAAACACCTAGACCCCCCATAGAACTTAAAACTTTACCACCCGGTCTTACCTATGCTTTCCTAAACAATAATCCAGAGTTCCCTGTGATCATTAGCGATAAACTCACTCAGGATCAAACTCTGCGATTAATGACCATTCTTGAGAAACATCACTCAGTATTCGGCTACTCACTTCAAGATCTTACAGGAATCAGTCCTATGATTTGTACCCATCGTATTCCAACAGATCCTTCTGTTACACCCTCTCGAGAACCCCAACGTAGACTTAACAACACTATGAGAGAGGTAGTTAAAAAGGAAGTTATAAAGTTGCTGCATGCAGGGATTATATATCCTGTGCCGCACAGTGAGTGGGTGAGCCCAGTCCAAGTTGTGCCCAAAAAGGGAGGCATGACAGTTATTATGAATGAAAAGAACGAGCTAATTCCGCAACGCACCGTCACAGGATGGCGGATGTGCATAGACTATAGAAAACTAAACAAAGCCACGAGAAAAGATCACTTTCCTTTACCTTTTATAGATGAGATGCTAGAGCGGTTAGCAAACCATTCATTCTTCTGTTTCTTAGATGGATATTCAGGGTATCATCAAATCCCGATCCGTCCTGATGATCAAAGCAAAACCACTTTTACATGCCCTTATGGAACTTATGCTTACCGTAGAATGTCTTTTGGGTTATGTAATGCACCAGCTTCTTTTCAAAGATGCATGATGTCTATATTTTCTGATATGATTGAAGAGATTATGGAAGTTTTCATGGATGATTTCTCTGTTTATGGAAAAAACTTTGATAGTTGTCTTGAAAACTTAGACAAGGTTTTGCAAAGATGTGAAGAAAAGCACTTAATCCTTAATTGGGAAAAATGTCATTTTATGGTTAGGGAAGGAATAGTGCTAGGACACTTAGTGTCTGAAAGGGGGATTGAGGTAGACAAAGCTAAAATTGAAGTAATTGAACAACTACCTCCACCTGTGAATATAAAAGGAATTCGAAGCTTTCTTGGCCATGCTGGTTTTTATCGTAGATTCATAAAAGATTTTTCATTTATTGCTAGACCACTTACTCTTTTGCTAGCCAAAGATGCTCCTTTCGAATTTGATGATGCATGTTTAACATCTTTCAATTTATTAAAGAAAGCACTCATCTCTGCACCAATCATTCAACCCCCTGATTGGTCGTTACCTTTTGAAATTATGTGTGATGCTAGTGATTATGCTGTGGGGGCAGTATTGGGACAAACTAAAGATAAGAAGCATCATGCAATTGCTTATGCCAGTAAAACTTTGACAGGAGCTCAACTTAACTATGCAACCACTGAAAAAGAGCTCCTGGCTGTTGTCTTTGCCATAGATAAATTTAGATCTTATTTAGTTGGAGCTAAAATAATTGTTTACAGTAATCATGCTGCACTAAAATATTTGCTCACTAAAAAAGATGCTAAACCTCGCCTCTTAGATGGATTTTATTACTCCAAGAATTTGACTTAGAAATAAAAGATAAAAAGGGAGTAGAAAATTCTATTGCTGATCACCTGTCTAGAATGTATTTTAAGAGTCCACAGGAAACCCCAATCAATGATTCACTCCGGGACGACATGCTCTACAGGATTAACAGGTCTGACCCCTGGTATGCAGATATTGTTAATTTTATGGTTTCAGGGTATGTACCACCAGGAGCAAACAAGAAGAAGCTTATTCAAGAAAGTCGTTCACATATATGGGACGAGCCATACCTCTTCCGAGTATGCTCTGATGGCTTACTTAGGAGATGTGTGACCACTGAGGAAGGATGGAAGATCATCGACAGATGTCATTCATCACCATATGGAGGTCACTATGGAGCATTCCGTACACATTCAAAGATCTGGCAGTGTGGATTCTATTGGCCTACAATGTATGAAGACACGAAGCAATATATCAGAAGATGTGGGCCATGTCAAAGGCACGGAAACATAAATACAAGGGATGCAATGCCACTCACCAACAACCTTCAGATTGAGCTCTTTGATGTCTGGGGAATGGACTACATGGGTCCATTTCCTCCATCAAAGAAGTGTGAGTACATCTTGGTGGCGGTTGACTATGTCTCCAAGTGGGTAGAAGCATTACCTTGCAAGCATGCCGACAACGTCAGTTCAAAGAGGATGTTTGAAGAAATTATATTTCCAAGATTTGGAGTCCCCAGAGTAGTGATAAGTGATGGAGGAGCACACTTCATCGACAAACGCTTCAAGCAATATCTATCAAGACATCGAATCCGTCACAACGTCACTACCCCTTATCATCCTCAGACAAGTGGCCAAGCAGAGACTTCCAACAAACAAATCAAGAATATTCTTTAGAAGACAATAAATGAAATGGGAACGGCGTGGAAAGACAAGTTACCAGATGCACTCTGGGCATACCGGACAGCATACAAGACCCCAATTGGAATGTCTCCATACCAATTGGTGTACGGGAAGACTTGCCATCTACCTGTTGAACTAGAATTCAAAGCACACTGGGCCATAAAGAGATGGAATATGGACCTAGATGTTGCTGGAGATTATAGAAGAATGTAATTATCAGAATTGGAAGAATGGCGAGAGAAGGCATATCACAATTCAAAGATCTACAAAGAAAGAGTCAAGAGGTGGCATGACAAGAGAATCAAGAAGAAGGAGTTCACACCCGGAGATAAGGTATTACTTTTTAATTCCAGGGTGAAGCTTTTCAGGCATGGAAAACTCCGGAGCCAATGGGAAGGACCATTCAAGGTAATCAATTCATCATCCCACGGAGCTATCACACTTCAAAACAGCGAAGGTATGTTATTCAAGGTAAATGGTCAACGTCTTAAATTATTTTTAGAGCCCAATGAGGAATTTGAAGAAATAGACGTAGTCCATTTTTACCTTCCCATGGAGAATTAGAGCCCGACACTTTTGGTTTGATGGTTTTGGGTCATATATATATTTTTCTAAATAATTTCGCATCTAGAAACGCGCTCGGAGAAGTGGGCCCACAGAGGAGCCAGAGAGAGGGCGGGCGCCCAGGTCAAGTGGGCGGGCGCCCAGCCCCTGTTCCCCCTCGGTCCCGACTTTCTCTGTTATGGAAAATGCACTTGGTGATCCGAATAATCCCTCGGATGGAAAGTTTCGCACGCACATCGACGGGAGCAACCCGAACAACCCATAGAGGCATCGTTTTGAACCCTATATAAACAGACCCCTGACCTCAGTTTTCAAACACCAAGCCACCAAGCTTTCTCTCCTTCAACTAGAGCTTGATTAGCTCTCCTTTAATTAGAGCTTAATTAGCTCTACTTCAATTAAAATTTTATTAGTTCCTTGCTACTCCAATGGCCGACAAGTACCACGACGATTGGGAAGTCATCCCCTTCAACCTCAACATGGAGCCAGTGGAAGACCCCGATGCCCGTGCTCTCGTCCCGGCCAACACAGAGCGTCAGCTAGAAGCCATGCCATTACGTCAACGCAGCTCCGCCCAATCTTACCATGCTCAACCAGTTCTCACCGCACCACCACAACCCCTACTCCTCAAAGGACCATCATCCAAGACGAAGACCACTATCAAGGTGCCAATCGGCACAAGGATCCTTCCACCTAGACCCAATGAGAGGGTCGTTGGAGTCAAGACCAACCGGAGCGGCGAGATCAGCAGTGTACGCTACACTTCAGAGGAGGAAAGGCCTTACTTTGAAGGGATTAGAGCAGCCAAAGTCCGTTTCATCCCTCCAAAGGCAGCCCCGAAGCATTCTCTCAATGCTTTTGAGACACCTCCCAAGCGTCGCAAGACTATAATGGATATTGATGAGGAAGTTCGCAGGCTAGATAGAATTATCATAGACCTCCAGTCCTCAGTTAATTCCCTCACTAGGCAGCTCTCTAACCACAACACCATTATACTAGGCCTTAGGCAGGATCTTGCCAGTGCCAACAAGAAGATCAAGGAATTAGAGCGCCGCTAAGTTATCTAGATTAGACCTTGAGGCAATGCATCTTAGTCATCTATCTTTAAATTCGGTTTAAGTTTGCTATTATTATTAGTTTGCTATCAGTTTGTTATCAGTCTTTTGTACTAAATGCCTCAAGATCAATAAAGAGTATTACTATTATTATTATTATGTCTTGTGTGTCTCTACTTTATTTTTGTGCAAGAAAGCAGAAAACAAGTATGGGGGAGATCCCTCAACATGCCAAACACACTCCGACTACACCACTCTACGATTCAGGTACACACTCTGCACACTTTACTTCATACATACATTTATTTTGAATTATGCAGATTACTGTTTCCGACATGATAAAATAAAAAGATTAAAATATTTCTAATCATGATTAATCTCAATCTGTGATATTTCCTGAAAACTTACAATTATTATAAAATCATTTTAAAACCCTGTGTTACTTAAGTCAATATGGAATATGTGATGGTAGAGTATGAGTTTCTTATTCTTGATATCATTGTTGCTTGGAGAATTTATTTCAAAATATTCAAAATTCTAGCTACCATCCTCAGTGTTTTATATGCCTGATAAAAATAAAAATATTAATTATGATTATAAAAGCTATCTACTCTGTATTGAGTTTGTTCAAAATGAGTTAGACCCTTGTTGAGAGATTTATCATGCTCCCAAGATCAAGACACTATTTCAGTAAGATTCACTCTTCCGAAGTATTATTGCATTAGAGGCATGGGCTATGCAAAAATAAAAATATTTCGAGGAAAGAAAAAGGAGCAAGTGCTCGACAACCTCGCAGAAAAAAATGGACAAGTGTCCGGCAGTAGAATTAGGGGTACCTCGGTATCCACTTAAAAAAAATGATAGCCCATGGTCCCTCTAATAAGCAATATGCCAGCAAGAGTTGACAAAGTTTTTAATTTTCAAAGTCTTTGATCTCAGAATATGACATTCCCCTCCTCGGATCCCGTTTTGATCAGGCAATAAATGCAAAGTAAGTATGCTTGAGAATTTTTGCAAAATAAAACAGCCTCAGTGAGATATATATAAAAGATAATGAGTGATCTAAGAGAACCTATGAGGATAAAAAGGTATGCTAACTTTCTTTCAAAAATATACAAAAACTCCAAGTGACAGGATCGAGAAGAAAGGATCTTTACTCTTAATCATAAACTTCCCTGACTATGGTACACAGTGGAATTTTAACACCCTGCAATTATATAAAGAGAATGCTTTAAAATGTTTACCCTAGATATTGTTCTTAACCATCCTTTTCTCGAGGACGAGTAAAAGCCTAAGTATGGGGGTATTTGTTGACGGTTCTTAAGTATCAATTTTAATTATCAAATAAACAAGAGAATGGACCAATATGCAACCATCACCTAGAATTAGGGTTTGATCTGACAGAATTCCACGAGTTTTGTTGTTTATCTATTTCTGCAGGGGGTTATCAGGAAATAAGGAAGAAAGGCCCACATGTCGGGATTACATAGAGATATCAACGCACCGCGCAATTTTACTTCATCTAGAAGACTCCAGAAGCCACGAGACCGAAGCGGAGGCAAAACTGGGCCAGGCCCAGGGCGCCCGCCCTGGAAGCCTGGGCGCCCGTCCCCTGCTGGAGCCAAATCAGGACTCTTTCGCTCGGGATATTCCACCGACCTATTGGATCAAGAAAAACATAGTACCACCTCGCCTATCGACCCAAAAACGCATAGAAGGGGAGGACTATATAAGCAAGGCCCCCTGGCCCCTGGAGAAGACATGAAGAAATTATCATAGAGACTGAGGGGTGCCCTCGAAGGAAAACCTCTTCTCTAATTAATATTTCTTTTTAGGCTTAGCAATCAATGTAAGGTAGAAATAGATCTTCTAGTTTCTACTAGATTGAGAGAGATAGAGTGGAGGTGTAGAGTGGAGGATGCCCGGCCTGTCGGTGTCTACTCCAAGCTTGTACCTGAGGGATCAAGTTCTCCTAACCCGAAGCTTGCTCCTAGGATTCTTCAGTATTTCGACTTCTAAATTCTAGTAAGTTCTTGTTTTATTGTTCTTATGGTTTATGAGTTTACTTTAATCTCTTCACGTAGAGTTTAGAGTAATCATTGCTGGCGTAAACGTGGTGTTTAGGCTGGGGTACTCATAGATATTCCCTGACTAGCTGGACCGTGGTAGTAGTGAGGAACGTGACAATTCCGAGCTACCTTTGTAGATCACATCTCGTTAGCAGGAAGGATAGGGTTTATAGGTGCGGGTTGAACATCCTCTATGGTGTCTAGATTCCGTTAGCCTCCCCATTAGAACAGTAGATCATCCTTACCAAGGTTAGAAGGAGACTACGGTTGCAGTCTTCTCTATTTATCACTCACATCGAAAGACATTCTTTGTGCCTAAAGGTTAGTAGTAATAGACCGGTTAGTCAGATGCACTCTTTCTCCTAGTGGTAAAAAAATAAATACGATACTCTGGATAATTTCCCGGGTGAAGTGCTCACCGATATCCGTGCGCTTGCGGATCAATTCCTTATTGCGTTCCCAAATATCAACAAGCATTTCTGGCGCCGTTGCCGGGGAGAAAGACGGTTGCTGAGATAACCTGTGTCTTGCTATTAGCTTGTATCTATACTTTTATCTTTTCTTATCTTTTATATCCTTTATTTATTTTCTTTACTCTTACCGTATGGAAAACCAAAATTCTAAATCGATCCATGAGTCTACAATCCCTTTAGCAACTGACCTTTTACCATGGGAATCATCACAGCCTATCCAAACATCCCAGTATAAGTTAAGTTCTAGGTTGATTGCTATGATTCAAAACCTATCTTTTTCGGGAAAGGAAGACGAAAACCCTTACCTTCATATTAGAGATTTTGAGCAAACATGTGATTGTCTTCGCATTGAAGGCATTTCTGATAAGACTTTACGTTGGAAGCTTTTACCTTTTTCCTTAAGGGGAGAAGCTAGCCAATGGTACAGTCAGAAGGTAAGTCAACAACAAGGTGAATGGGGAGTTTTACGAGCCAACTTTTGTCTAGACTTCTATTCCCTTGACCGTATAGCCGACCTTAGACTCGAAGTCCTATCTTTTAAACAAAAAGATAATGAAACTTTGGGAAAATCCTAGAAATGTTTTTCTGATCTTTTAGAATCTGGTCCAAACCTTAATCTTGAAGACCCTGTTCTTTTATTTCACTATTTTCGAGGTCTTCATAAAAATCACAAACAAATGCTACACACAATGTCTAGAGGTTCTTTCTTTCGCATCCCTGCTGATGAAGCTAGAGTGATCCTAGATAGAATCCTAGAAGCTGAGATGGATAATACCCTTCATGATGAAACCTAGGAAGCCGAAGTAGACACTCTGCCAAATTCTTCATCTACTTTAGCTATCCCAAGTTTTGAGCCACAAGAGGAAGAAATTCCACTACCGGACTTCATGCTGGATATAGAATCCGATCTTTTTGCCAATTTTGGATATATTTCAAACTACCATTCTATTGACAAACCCCAAAACGGCCAGTTTAGCATTTATTTACCAAGTGAATATCAATTGAGAGAGCTTATCTCAGTAATGAGTAGCGAATGGTTAGAGGAATCAGAGCTTTCCTCTGATGTGATCCGTTTGGACACACCCTCTATAACTATACGTTGTGCTTATAATTCTGATCGATTTAATGCTCTTTATAATCCTGTTGTGGGGATCAACATTATGTCTGAATCTTTTGCACTTAAACTATTTAAAAATCTTGTCTTAACCCCCACAACAAAGATCATAAAGGAATCTTCGGGACGATTAGTCCCCAGTCTTGGAATTATTAATGTCCTACCTCTTACGGTAGAAGGCTCCATGGTTCATTTGAACTTCTATATCTTTGATACATGGGACTTCGACCTGTTAATAGGACAACCTTTTAGAAGACTCCTTTATGAAGGTCATACTGGAAAGCTACACATTTCTTTTGGAAAAACTTTTCAATTCCCAATGATAATTTCACACTCCTTAAATAATAAGGCCGAGTCATATCTTTTTCCTGATCCTATGGAGGAAGTAAAGGCTGCATCTCTAGAGCTTTTAGATGAATCAGACTTAGAAGACGAAACTCCTTTCTTCACAGAAGAAGAAGACGAACCTTCTGAGCCTAAACCCTTAGACGAGTTTGCAGAAACACCTAGACCCCCCATAGAACTTAAAACTTTACCACCCGGTCTTACCTATGCTTTCCTAAACAATAATCCAGAGTTCCCTGTGATCATTAGCGATAAACTCACTTAGGATCAAACTCTGCGATTAATGACCATTCTTGAGAAACATCACTCAGTATTCGGCTACTCACTTCAAGATCTTACAGGAATCAGTCCTATGATTTGTACCCATCGTATTCCAACAGATCCTTCTGTTACACCCTCTCGAGAACCCCAACGTAGACTTAACAACACTATGAGAGAGGTAGTTAAAAAGGAAGTTATAAAGTTGCTGCATGCAGGGATTATATATCCTGTGCCGCACAGTGAGTGGGTGAGCCCAGTCCAAGTTGTGCCCAAAAAGGGAGGAATGACAGTTATTATGAATGAAAAGAACGAGCTAATTCCGCAACGCACCGTCACAGGATGGCGGATGTGCATAGACTATAGAAAACTAAACAAAGCCACGAGAAAAGATCACTTTCCTTTACCTTTTATAGATGAGATGCTAGAGCGGTTAGCAAACCATTCATTCTTCTGTTTCTTAGATGGATATTCAGGGTATCATCAAATCCCGATCCATCCTGATGATCAAAGCAAAACCACTTTTACATGCCCTTATGGAACTTATGCTTACCGTAGAATGTCTTTTGGGTTATGTAATGCACCAACTTCTTTTCAAAGATGCATGATGTCTATATTTTCTAATATGATTGAAGAGATTATGGAAGTTTTCATGGATGATTTCTCTGTTTATGGAAAAACCTTTGATAGTTGTCTTGAAAACTTAGACAAGGTTTTGCAAAGATGTGAAGAAAAGCACTTAATCCTTAATGGGGAAAAATGTCATTTTATGGTTAGGGAAGGAATAGTGCTAGGACACTTAGTGTCTGAAAGGGGGATTGAGGTAGACAAAGCTAAAATTGAAGTAATTGAACAACTACCTCCACCTGTGAATATAAAATGAATTCGAAACTTTCTTGGCCATGCTGGTTTTTATCGTAGATTCATAAAAGATTTTTCATTTATTGCTAGACCACTTACTCTTTTGCTAGCCAAGGATGCTCCTTTCGAATTTGATGATGCATGTTTAACATCTTTCAATTTATTCAAGAAAGCACTCATCCCTGCACCAATCATTCAACCCCCTGATTGGTCGTTACCTTTTGAAATTATGTGTGATGCTAGTGATTATGCTGTGGGGGCAGTATTGGGACAAACTAAAGATAAGAAGCGTCATGCAATTGCTTATGCCAGTAAAACTTTGACAGGAGCTCAACTTAACTATGCAACCACTGAAAAAGAGCTCCTGGCTGTTGTCTTTGCCATAGATAAATTTAGATCTTATTTAGTTGGAGCTAAAATAATTGTTTACATTGATCATGCTGCACTAAAATATTTGCTCACTAAAAAAATGCTAAACCTCGCCTGATTAGATGGATTTTATTACTCCAAGAATTTGACTTAGAAATAAAAGATAAAAAGGGAGTAGAAAATTCTGTTGCTGATCACCTGTCTATAATGTATTTTAAGAGTCCACAGGAAACCCCAATCAATGATTCACTCCGGGACGACATGCCCTACGGGATTAACAGGTCTGACCCCTGGTATGCAGATATTGTTAATTTTATGGTTTCAGGGTATGTACCACCAGGAGCAAACAAGAAGAAGCTTATTCAAGAAAGTCGTTCACATATATGGGACGAGCCATACCTCTTCCGAGTATGCTCTGATGGCTTACTCAGGAGATGTGTGACCACTGAGGAAGGATGGAAGATCATCGACAGATGTCATTCATCACCATATGGAGGTCACTATGGAGCATTCCGTACACATTCACAGATCTGGCAGTGTGGATTCTATTGGCCTACAATGTATGAAGACACGAAGCAATATATCAGAAGATGTGGGCCATGTCAAAGGCACGGAAACATAAATACAAGGGATGCAATGCCACTCACCAACAACCTTCAGATTGAGCTCTTTGATGTTTGGGGAATAGACTACATGGGTCCACTTCCTCCATCAAAGAAGTGTGAGTACATCTTGGTGGCGGTTGACTATGTCTCCAAGTGGGTAGAAGCATTACCTTGCAAGCATGCCGACAACGTCAGTTCAAAGAGGATGTTTGAAGAAATTATATTTCCAAGATTTGGAGTCCCTAGAGTAGTGACATGTGATGGAGGAGCACACTTCATCGACAAACGCTTCAGGCAATATCTATCAAGACATGGAATCCGTCACAACGTCGCTACCCCTTATCATCCTCAGACAAGTGGCCAAGCAGAGACTTCCAACAAACAAATCAAGAATATTCTTCAGAAGACAGTAAATGAAATGGGAACGGCGTGGAAAGACAAGTTACCCGATGCACTCTGGGCATACCGGACAGCATACAAGACCCCAATTGGAATGTCTCCATACCAATTGGTGTACGGGAAGACTTGCCATCTACCTGTTGAACTAGAATTCAAAGCACACTGGGCCATAAAGAGATGGAATATGGACCTAGATGTTGCTGGAGATTATAGAAGAATGCAATTATCAGAATTGGAAGAATGGCGAGAGAAGGCATATCACAATTCAAAGATCTACAAAGAAAGAGTCAAGAGGTGGCATGACAAGAGAATCAAGAAGAAGGAGTTCACACCCGGAGATAAGGTATTACTTTTTAATTCCAGGGTGAAGCTTTTCGGGCATGGAAAACTCCGGAGCAAATGGGAAGGACCATTCAAGGTAATCAATTCATCATCCCACGGAGCTATCACACTTCAAAACAGCGAAGGTACGTTATTCAAGGTAAATGGTCAACGTCTTAAATTATTTTTAGAGCCCAATGAGGAATTTGAAGAAATAGACGTAGTCCATTTTTACCTTCCCATGGAGAATTAGAGCCCGACACTTTTGGTCTGATGGTTTTGGGTCATATATATATTTTTCTAAATAATTTCGCATCTAGAAACGCGCTCGGAGAAGTGGGCCCACAGAGGAGCCAGAGAGAGGGCGGGCGCCCAGCCCCTGTTCCCCCTCGGTCCCGACTTTCTCTGTTATGGAAAATGCACTTGGTGATCCGAATAATCCCTCAGATGGAAAGTTTCGCACGCACATCGACGGGAGCAACCCGAACAACCCATAGAGGCATCCTTTTGAACCCTATATAAACAGACCCCTGACCTCAGTTTTCAAACACCAAGCCACCAAGCTTTCTCTCCTTCAACTAGAGCTTGATTAGCTCTCCTTTAATTAGAGCTTAATTAGCTCTACTTCAATTAAAATTTTATTAGTTCCTTGCTACTCCAATGGCCGACAAGTACCACGACGATTGGGAAGTCGTCCCCTTCAACCTCAACATGGAGCCAGTGGAAGACCCCGATGCCCGTGCTCTCGTCCCGGCCAACACAGAGCGTCAGCTAGAAGCCATGCCATTACGTCAACGCAGCTCCGCCCAATCTTACCATGCTCAACCAGTTCTCACCGCACCACCACAACCCCTACTCCTCAAAGGACCATCATCCAAGACGAAGACCACTATCAAGGTGCCAATCGGCACAAGGATCCTTCCACCTAGACCCAATGAGAGGGTCGTTGGAGTCAAGACCAACCGGAGCGGCGAGATCAGCAGCGTACGCTACACTTCAGAGGAGGAAAGGCCTTACTTTGAAGGGATTAGAGCAGCCAAAGTCCGTTTCATCCCTCAAAAGGCAGCCCCGAAGCATTCTCTCAATGCTTTTGAGACACCTCCCATGCGTCGCAAGACTATAATGGATAGTGATGAGGAAGTTCGCAGGCTAGATAGAATTATCATAGACCTCCAGTCCTCAGTTAATTCCCTCACTAGGAAGCTCTCTAACCACAACACCATTATACTAGGCCTTAGGCAGGATCTTGCCAGTGCCAACAAGAAGATCAAGGAATTAGAGCGCCGCTAAGTTATCTAGATTAGACCTTGAGGCAATGCATCTTAGTCATCTATCCTTAAATTCGGTTTAAGTTTGCTATTATTATTAGTCTGCTATCAGTTTGTTATCAGTCTTTTGTACTAAATGCCTCAAGATCAATAAAGAGTACTACTATTATTATTATTATGTCTTGTGTGTCTCTACTTTATTTTTGTGCAAGAAAGCAGAAAACAAGTATGGGGGAGATCCCTCAACATGCCAAACACACTCCGACTACACCACTCCACGATTCAGGTACACACTCTGCACACTTTACTTCATACATACATTTATTTTGAATTATGCAGATTACTGTTTCCGACATGATAAAATAAAAAGATTAAAATATTTCTAATCATGATTAATCTCAATCTGTGATATTTCCTGAAAACTTACAATTATTATAAAATCATTTTAAAACCCTGTGTTACTTAAGTCAATATGGAATATGTGATGGTAGAGTATGAGTTTCTTATTCTTGATATCATTGTTGCTTGGAGAACTTATTTCAAAATATTCAAAATTCTAGCTACCATCCTCAGTGTTTTATATGCCTGATAAAAATAAAAATATTAATTATGATTATAAAAGCTATCTACTCTGTATTGAGTTTGTTCAAAATGAGTTAGACCCTTGTTGAGAGATTTATCATGCTCCCAAGATCAAGACACTATTTCAGTAAGATTCACTCTTCCGAAGTATTATTGCATTAGAGGCATGGGCTATGCAAAAATAAAAATATTTCAAGGAAATAAAAAGGAGCAAGTGCTCGACAACCTCGCAGAAAAAAATGGACAAGTGTCCGGCAGTAGAATTAGGGGTACCTCGGTATCCACTTAAAAAAAATGATAGCCCATGGTCCCTCTAATAAGCAATATGCCAGCAAGAGTTGACAAAGTTTTTAATTTTCAAAGTCTTTGATCTAAGAGTATGACATTCCCCTCCTCGGATCCCGTTTTGATCAGGCAATAAATGCAAAGTAAGTATGCTTGAGAATTTTTGCAAAATAAAACAGCCTCAGTGAGATATATATAAAAGATAATGAGTGATCTGAGAGAACCTATGAGGATAAAAAGGTATGCTAACTTTCTTTCAAAAATATACAAAAACTCCAAGTGACAGGATCGAGAAGAAAGGATCTTTACTCTTAATCATAAACTTCCCTAACTATGGTACACAGTGGAATTTTAACACCCTGCAATTATATAAAGAGAATGCTTTAAAATGTTTACCCCAGATATTGTTCTTAACCATCCTTTTTTCGAGGACGAGTAAAAGCCTAAGTATGGGGGTATTTGTTGATGGTTCTTAAGTATCAATTTTAATTATCAAATAAACAAGAGAATGGACCAATATGCAACCATCACCTAGAATTAGGGTTTGATCTGACAGAATTCCACGAGTTTTGTTGTTTATCTATTTCTGCAGGGGGTTATCAGGAAATAAGGAAGAAAGGCCCACAAGTCGGGATTACATAGAGATATCAACGCACCGCGCAATTTTACTTCATCTAGAAGACTCCAGAAGCCACGAGACCGAAGCGGAGGCAAAACTGGGCCAGGCCCAGGGCGCCCGCCCTGGAAGCCTGGGCGCCCGCCCCCTGCTGGAGCCAAATCAGGACTCTTTCGCTCGGGATATTCCACCGACCTATTGGATCAAGAAAAACATAGTACCACCTCGCCTATCGACCCAAAAACGCATAGAAGGGGAGGACTATATAAGCAAGGCCCCCTGGCCCCTGAAGAAGACATGAAGAAATTATCATAGAGACTGAGGGGTGCCCTCGAAGGAAAACCTCTTCTCTAATTAATATTTCTTTTTAGGCTTAGCAATCAATGTAAGGTAGAAATAGATCTTCTAGTTTCTACTAGATTGAGAGAGATAGAGTGGAGGTGTAGAGTGGAGGATGCCCGGCCTGTTGGTGTCTACTCCAAGCTTGTACCTGAGGGATCAAGTTCTCCTAACCCGAAGCTTGCTCCTACGATTCTTCAGTATTTTGACTTCTAAATTCTAGTAAGTTCTTGTTTTATTGTTCTTATGGTTTATGAGTTTAGTTTAATCTCTTCGCGTAGAGTTTAGAGTAATCATTGCTGGCGTAAACGTGGTGTTTAGGCTGGGGTACTCATAGATATTCCCTGACTAGCTGGACCGTGGTAGTAGTGAGGAACGTGACAATTCCGAGCTACCTTTGTAGATCACATCTTGTTAGCAGGAAGGATAGGGTTTATAGGTGCAGGTTGAACATCCTCTGTGGTGTCTAGATTCCGTTAGCCTCCCCATTAGAACAGTAGATCATCCTTACCAAGGTTAGAAGGAGACTACGGTTGCAGTCTTCTCTATTTATCACTCACATCGAAAGACATTCTTTGTGCCTAAAGGTTAGTAGTAATAGATCGGTTAGTCAGATGCACTCTTTCTCCTAGTGGTAAAAAAATAAATACGATACTCTGGATAATTTCCCAGGTGAAGTGCTCACCGATATCCGTGCGCTTGCGGATCAATTCCTTATTGCGTTCCCAAATATCAACAGGTACCCTGTTTGCCCCTAATGCACTATAGTCTAAGAAACCATTTTGGACGCACCTGTTGGTACTCCACGGTGAAGAGGCTTAAGTGGAAGCTCAGTTCGGTCTATTTAGATATAGTGCTAATTTTGATCGAAGATAGGATGCACAGTTTGCATGGAACATACCATATGCTCGAAAATCAATTTGGACGCACCCGATGGAACTCCTAGATGACGTGTGTCATATGAAATCTGGCTTCGCTCTGTTTGGGGATAGTGTTAGTTTCAATGCAAGATAGGTGGACGGTTTGTGCCTAATGCACCATAGGCTAAGAAACCATTTTGGACGCACCTGATGGTACTCCTAGGTTAAAGGGCTCAAGTGGAAGCTCGGTTTGGTTTGTTCGAAGATAGTGCTAATCTTGATGAAAGATAGGTGCACAGTTTGCGTGGAACATACCATATGCTCGAAAATCAATTTGGACAAACTCGATGGAACTCTTATATGACGTGTGTCATATGGAGTCTCGCTTCGGTCCATTTGAAGATAGTGCTAGTTCTGCTGCAAGATAGGTGCACGGTTTTTGCCTAATGCACCATAGGCTAAGAAACCATTTTGGACACACCTAATGGTACTCCTAGGTGAAGGGGCTTAAATGGAAGCTCAGTTTGGTCTGTTTGGAGATATTGCTAATCTTTATGCAAGATTGGTGCATGGTTTGCATGGAACGTACCATATGCTCAGAAATCAATTTGGAAACACCTGATGGAACTCCTAGATGACATGTGTCATATGGAATCTCGCTTTGGTCTATTTGGAGACTGTGTTAGTTTTGGTGCAAGATAGGTGCACAGTTTGCACCTAACGCACCATTGTATAAGAAACCATTTTGGATGCACATGTTGGTACTCCATGGTGAAGAGGCTCAAGTGGAAGTAGTGCTAATCTTGATGCAAGATAGGTGCATGGTTTGCATGGAACGTATCATATGCTCAGAAATCAATTTGGGCGCACCTAATGGAACTTCTAGATGACATGTGTCATATGGAATCTCGCTTCGGTCCATTTGGAGACACTATTAGTTTTGGTGCAAGATAGGTGCATGGTTTGTGCCTAATGCACCATAGGCTAAGAAACCATTTGGACACACCAATGGTACTCCTAGGTTAAAGGGCTCAAGTGAAAGCTCAGTTTGGTCAGTTTGGAGATAGTGCTAATCTTGATGCAAGATAGGTGCACAGTTTGTGTGGAACGTACCATATGCTCAGAAACTGATTTGAACACACCTGATGGAACTTCTAGATGACGGTGTCA